>NC_045607.1:31560000-32237500 GCF_009762305.2 Zalophus californianus | reverse complement strand
GCTTCTTCTTCCTAGTTCCCCTCCTCCCTCACTGAGGCATCACTCACCCCCAATCGTTCAATCAAAGCCATACCTGAGGGTCAACTTTACCCTTGCCATGTTCTTCCTTCCGGTCACTACTGTCACCTCTGCCATTACCCTTGGAAACCCTAAGTCCATTGGGAGCCTCCTGGCTGGCTCCCTGCCAACTCTTACCCAACCCTCAAGACCTAGGAAAGTGCCTCTGTCTCTAGAAGTATCCCTGCGTCCTTCAGTTCCACGTCATTGACCTCTTCTGCCTGTTGACTACTGCCACTCTTTATCTGAATCTCTTTCAGGGCCTCTGGATGCTTTCTACCTCGGCTCATTCATTTATCTCCCTGGCTCCCGGTCCCGAGCATGGCGTCTTGGTGCTGCTGAATGAACGGATGGATGCCGCCTTACTGACGGGGCGGCATGGGTGAAGACAAAGCCGCCGAGCTATTAATCATACTTTTGGAGACCCAAGCCTTTTTTAAAAAGGCCAGGATATGCTAATTCATGTGGGGTCTTTGAGAGTCTTCCTTCATCTTCTCCATCTGTGACCCCTTCACCTAACAGAAAAGGGCAGGTGCCTGACACCTCACAGGCCTCTGTGCTTGAAAATGCTGAATCTGGAGAAACTTTGTCATAATTACCTCCCTCCTTGAAAGTACAAACTACGTAATTTGCCTTTAAGTGATCTTAAATTAATATAAATAATGAAGTATGCTCAGAATACTCAAGTACTGGTATATTCAATTGAACACAATTAAAATTAAGATGGATTTATTAGTATTGTGACTATTATTGATTAAAATGGTAATGATAAATAAGGAGAAATGTTAAGTACAACAGGGAATTGGTAATATTTCTTCAAAGTAATCATTTTGCTGTGACTACCCAATTATTAGTACATTTAATGTGTTATTCAGTGCAATTAATTACCCACTTTGCTTCTGGGAAGGCACTAGGAAGAAATTGCTTTCTGCCTGGAGTAGTGGTTGCTTGGGAGAGAGACTGGGAAAAGCCCCGGCTTGCTAGAGCTTCTGTGATGGAGACCATGCTCTTTGGGCCCGTGGGTCCCAGCGGCTCTGATAGAAGCTGCCAGGGCCCTTGGGGAAGAAGAGACAAAAACGGAGACCAGGTTCTCAGTCTCAGGGTCAGTTGCTTTTGTAGCTGTGGGAGGTGGAGGTGAGCGGAAGGGGGAGGGGCACGGTGAATCGGATCAGTTCACCTGGCTTGAGTCTTGACAGGGTCACCTGGTTTTGGAACCTGAGTTTACCCCCAGCACCTCCCAGAGGTTCATTTTTTTCACCTGTAAAATGGGAATGACACAGCTTGCCTGCAAAGATCTGTATGTGAAGGGGATGGATCTGTCGGTGGAGCAGATTTGTGAGGCCCAAGTGATTGCCTGCCGAGAGACCCAGGACGTCCTCAGGCTCAGTGTGACCTGTGGATTTGCTTCTGGTTCCTGTGAACCACCTGTGGGCATTGTGTCTTGCAGGCTGCTCTGGGTCCTTGATACCTTGGTGCAAGGTGAATGTGGAGGGTCGCACACTTGGCCTCCAGCTCCACTCCACGCCATAGCCCGTGACCTGGCTTATGTGGTCTCTGCCTCTCCTTGCCAGGAAGAATGCAGATGAGTGAGATGATAGAACGTTAATTGTTGGACACTTTTACAAAGCTCTTGCCTATTCATTTTCTATTTGTCTGTACAGCCATCCTATGAGGTAAAATAGGTTTTATTAGCTTCATTTAAAAAACAAGGACACTGGGGTCTAGAGAGGGAGAGTGACTTGCTTAAGGTCATAGAACTAAGTGGTACCTTGCGGACTTGAACCCAAATTCTCTGACACCAAGAACCATGCACCCCTGCCTCTTTAGCCTTCCTACAACATTGCCACATTTCCTGATCCCTGGAGTCCTCTGGCACCCAACCCTCCCCAAGGCCAAGGTTTTATCATATTGTTTCGTGAAGCTAATTGCTAGTTTTTACATAAAGGCTTTATTTTATGAGCTCCAAATTGCCCAAATTAGATTTTATTAAGCTCACACATATGATTTTCCTTGTTTTTATTAAAATTAAGTTCACTCATTTGCCATTTGCAAAGGAGTTTGAAATTAGGATCACTTTGTATCCACGGAAACACAGGGAGAATCTTATATGTGATCAGACTTTTACCCGCAGAATGGTAAAAAAAAAAAAAAAAAAAGGCAGCTGGTAATTAAGTGCGTAATTCATAGGCAAGCTCCTGGAGCACAATGGGTCTGCTCTTCTGCTTTGTGGCTGACAGTTTATGATAGCTTTTTCTGGCATGGCTATGTGGAAGTCGGGTAGGGGTGGCGGTGGGTGGGTAGGATGAGGGGGTGAGAGGAGCTGGTATCAGTCCCAGCTCTGCCCCTCCCTCGTTCTGTGCCTTTGGGAAAGGCATATCTCTTGTTTTGGGTCTCAGTTTCCCCATCTATAAAATGGGGAATTAGAGGAGTTAGGCCTAGAAAAAATTTTCATCCCTTGTCTCAAATTCTGATTACTGGTAGCGAGTGGCCATAATGCTGTGATGGGAAGGGTTTTAATGCCATACCTGGACTCAGCAGAAAAATGCATTTGATTAACTGACTCATTCAGCAACTATTAGTTGAGCGACTACTAAGTACCGGGGACTCTTCTAGTCGCTAGGGATTAAGTGAACGCATCAGAAGAGGCTTCGGTTTTCCGGAAAGAGCAACGATAACAGCTACAAAAACAGACAAATAAATTAAATTTTAAAAATGATACTACGCAAGACAAATCAGAGAAAGTGATGCTACGTTAGATTGGGGATGGGAGGGGTCAGCAAAAACCTCTGTGAGAAAGTAATCTTTGGGGCGCCTGGGTGGCTCAGTCATTAGGCGTCTGCCTTCGGCTCGGTCATGATCCCAGGGTCCTGGGATCGAGCCCCTCATCGGGCTCCCTGCTCGGCAGGAAGCCTGCTTCTCCCTCTCCCACTCCCTCTGCTTGTGGTCCCTCTTTCGCTGTCTCTCTCTGTCAAATAAATAAATAAAATCTTAAAAAAAAAAAAGAAAGTAATCTTTGAGCCGAGACCTGAGTGACAAAAGAGGTCCAGTCACAGGGAGATCTGGTTGCAGCAAATGCTCAGAGCACAGGCAGGGTGGAAGTGGGCACGTCCAAGGAACAGAGACAAGGCCAGGGTGGCAGGTGGGGTGGAGGTGGGCTCAGCGTGGGAGACAGTGGCTGGATGGTGATTGATTAGTTATGCCTGCTATTGGCATGGGAGGGAAGAGTGTTGCTAATGTGTGCTTCCTACTTTGCAATCCCTGGTCTAAATGATCCCAGCAATGGTATTCCAGGAATCTCCTGGCAAAAGCTCCTTCCTGGGACAGGGTGTGGCTCCGCTTGGGTGAATGGGGGAGGGTCCCAATTGGAAGGGGGTGACATTTGAACTGGTCTTTCATAGCTGCTCATTTCCATAGCAGGGGGTGACATGCCCCTCTCCATGGCATCCAGTTTTGTCCTGTGTGTCTGGAATGTACTTCTTTAGCAACTTAGGCAAAATAACAGCCTGGTTTAGATCAGGAGGACTATCCGTGGAGGCAGAGAAACTGGGCCTGAACCCATGCTCTGCTATTCATTAACCATGTGACTCGGCCCTTGGCTTTAATTTTTCTGAGCCACAGTTCCCTTGTCTTTAAAATGGAACACTAATAACATTTACCTCTCAGAGACTGTGAGAATGAAAAGATAAACTAGCACCCAGGGATTTATAAAACGTGATACCAGCATTTTAACATTTATAATTTATGTATGAGTTATACTTATACTATGAAATAGTACTAGGTTTTACGAATTGTTATTCTCCTTAGGAGGCCTCCTGACACCCACCCCTCAAAAGAATTGGATGTTTTTCCTTGAGTGTCAATGGTCACAGCTCTTATGGAAAGTAATTAGCAGTATGCGGTCTGCAGTGGCCTAAAAAAATGTTTGTCTCTTTTTGTCCAGGAATTCTACTATTTAGAAGTTAACAAAAAGAACAAAGCGGACTTTGGCTTCTGGCTCTGAGGGAGGAGCTTGAAGCAGCCTGCTGCTCCTGCTAAGGACTAGAAACGCTGAACAGGATACAAAAGAAAAGTTGTGGATATTCACTGAGTGGAATAATATATAGCAATGGAAACTAATGAAGGATTGCAACGAGCAGAAACATGCATGAATCTCACAAACATAATGCTAGGCAAAGGCGTCTGGGTGGCTCAGTCGTTAAGCGTCTGCCTTCGGCTCAGGTCGTGATCCCAGAGTCCTGGGATCGAGCCCCGCATCCGGCTGCCTGCCCCGCGGGAAGCCTGCTTCTCCCTCTCCCACTCCCCCTGCTCGTGTTCCTGCTCTCGCTGTGTCCCTCTCTGTCAAATAAATAAATAAATAAAATCTTTAAAAAAATATATAAACATACAAATACAATATACATTTATGTTTATACAACAGAAATAAGCAAATATATAAATATATAATGTTTTATAGACTATATAAACACAGTATATAAATACGGTATTATACAAATATTTGCATTTATATAAATTCAATCTCTTGGTGTTGAGGGTTAGGATAATGTTATGCGGGGGAGGTGTTGTGATGGGAGGTGGGGTATAAGAGGAGTGGGGGTTCTGGTAATCTTCTATGTCTTGATGTGGGTGGTGGTTCTATGGGGTAGTCACTTTGTGAAAAGTCATTAAACTGTACACTTTTGATTTATGCATTTTTCTATATGTATGGTTCACTTTAATGAGGAAAAAGTTTCAGTAAATAAAAAAAGAAATAATTGGGCCCATAGATAAAGATGGTTTATTGCAGCACCACATATAATGGTGAAAATAGAAATAATAGAGCAGTCCAAAATGGGAAATACTTCTTAAAAAATGTGGTAATGATACTGTCTTTAAAATGGTGTTTTCCAAGAATTTTTAACCATGTGGGAGAATTTTGATGTTCCGCTGTTGATGGAGTGAAGTACTATGAACGCTGGGTGCAGAATGGAGCCTGGGTTATGACTGAAAACCTTCTCAGCTCTGGAGGATGGAGGGGGGTGGAGAGGCCGAATGTGGGGTGAATCCCCTTCTGCTCGGCATCTGCTTTTCCCACATTCAAGGGCAGGTAAACAGATTTCATTCCCTGACTTGTTCTTCCTTGTTCTTGTCTTGAAAAGCCCCCTCATCTCTTAGCAACTCCCTTGGAATCTCCACAGTCTTGGGAACCCCGAGCAGGGGGCCTGTCCCCCACTCCAGGGTCACTTCCCTTCCTCAGCAGGGCTCACACCATCTGAGCCATCTGGTCTGGATAGCTCCCAGGGGGCCCTGAAACTCAGTCCAGATGCAAGGCACAAGGAAGAAGGGACACGTTTTCCTACCTGCCCCCTAGTTTACAAAACTGCTCCTGCCCACAAAGTCAGGAGTGCTGCATGTCATTAGTCAAGGTTGTCTTAGCAAATCTCTCAACCTCTCTCACCATTTTGCTGCCCACCTTACCCCATGCGACTGCAGTCGTTTTGGATTTAGGATGGCTGCCCCCTTAATTACACAAAGAGCTGGGAGAGGCTTTGCCATCATCACATGCAAGAGCCTGATTATATTCCCATGCAAGCTGCCTTCTGCCCCCATCTTCCTCCCTAAACAATGGGAGTGGGGGACGCGTTCGAAATTTTCTACAATGGGTTTTTATTACTTTTATTGTAAAAATTTTTAAATAATGTTCTTTATCTCTGTGAGTGCTCCAGAGCAGTGCTTCTCAGATGTTAACGTGCTTTGCCTAGAAATCACCTGGGAGCTTGTTCGTGCAGGTTGTGATTCATTAGGGCTGGGGTGGGGTCGGGGGTTTGGCAGTGGGGGAGATGCGGCATCTCTAGGGGATGCTGCTGATCGACACCCAGCTCTGAAGAACAAAGTGATAGAGGATAGCTGTGACCTGTCTCCTTGCTTTTCACCGCCCCCTGACCCCCATGTTTCACAGGTCTTCACATTTTGCTGAACATTTAGTGTAAAGAATGATGGTTCAGTAAGAAGTTTCCAAGAAAGTTGGAATCTACACACACACCTGGGCTAACCAAAGCACTTTGCAAGTTAGTGCTTTAGAGGACAAGTTCTCAGATTTGAGCTCCCTTACTCCCCAAGCAGATATAGCATGGTGAACTCACAGAAAGGAACTTAGATAAAAGTCAAGAGGCCAGGGCTTTAACCCCAGGTATGCCAGTGACTCAGTTTCCCCCAGTTCAGTATAAAGTGTTGGTGAAGAATGATTTTCATGATCCTGTGAAAGGGTTGTCATGAAGTCAGGGAGCGCTCGGTCACTGAGTCCTCACCGGAGGACTTGAGGGCCACTTACTGGGGTGTCAGAAAAGGTGTCACAGAGGGGAAGGCGGTGGAGAGACCTGGAATATCCTGATTATAGAGAGTCTCAGCTAGCCTTCGCTTTCCAGTTCCATTTCAAATAAAGTCTGTATTATGTCTTCTTGGAAAGAGGGATAGGAAAATATTGAAGCTGCATTTGTGAACTATTTCTTTTATTATTCAAAATTGCAGAATCAAGCAGTGCTAGGTTGGAAAGGTTGCTTAAAGACGCCTCATCCTACTGCTCCTGTGAGGCACCCTGTAGGAGCCCTAGAGCTCTGGCGGGAGGGGGCTCCCGGGTTCCAATGGGACCAGAGCTTCTGTGATGCACTCCAGAGCCTCCGGGGGAGCTGACTCTGGTTGTACGGACTGCAGACACCTCCAGCAACAGGAGGTGATTCCAGGCAGCCTTCCCACCACTAGGTGGGTCTGATTGTTCATGAATTCTCTCAGGTGAGCAGAAATCTTGACTCCCTGGGGCCTTCACCCATGACCCAAGGTCTAACGCCCGTGCTTTCAAACTCCCCTGATGACAAGTATCACTTGGGAGGCTTATTTAAAATTCAACCCAACTCCAACCCATGCAAAGCAGATTCCCAGGCCTTTCTGGAGATTCTGATTCAATGGGGCTTAGAAATTTTTTGTTTCAATAGCCATACTTCCTTCCTTCAGGCCTATGAAGTCTGCGAGGGAGGCATTTGGATACAAAAACTCATTCCTCTGATGCAACGAGAAAAATCCATTACTGAAAGTGGCACATATAGGCTGACTTCTTTATTTGATATTTATCATATGAGCAGGTAGGTGATATGTTGTTTTCATCTGAACTTAAATATGAGATATATATATATATATATATATATATGTTTCTTCTAAATGTTTTAAATGCCTCCTTCTCTGTGATTGTGAGAAAGATAAATGAGACTGTTTTAAGGCAGGTAAAACTGAACAAAGGATTGACAAAGAAAATATTAAAATATAAAAATAACCCACTAATATAGTTGTGATTAGTAGTAGCAAAATTGAGGTCAATGTCCAATATTTAGGTTAGTTGATTAACTTTGTCAGACCTAAGAACTACAAAGATGCCCATGTCCTGCAATGCAGCACTTTCCCTCCTAGAGTTTTAAAGGAAATCATTCAATAGAAGATAAAGGAGCTTATGCACCAAGATGCTCATCGAAGCATTATTTATAATTCAGATAAAATTATGAACAAATTCAATGTCCAACAATAAAATATTAAGCAAATTGAGATATAACCATGAATGAAATATTATATAGCTATTGGAGTGATTAGAAAATCTGTATATCAACATGCATCTGTATGCTGATGACATTCAGTATAGGTTAGCAGAATAAGAATTCGGTCCATATATACTTTTTTTTGGCCTATGGCTGAGTATTAGAAGAGGACATGGGAAAAGCACACTTCAGTTAAATAGTTATTCGCTAAATAAATTTATATTTAAAATAGTGTCACTGGGACGCCTGGGTGACTCAGTCAGTTAAGTGACTGACTCTTGGTTTCAGCTTGGGTCATGATCTCAGGGTTGTGAGATCTGGTCCCGTGTAGGGCTCCGTGTTTAGCACAGAGTCTGCTTGGGAATCTCTCTCCCTCTGCCCCTTCCCCCGTTCTCTCTCTCACTCTCTGTAAAATAAATAAATAAATCTTAAAAAAAGATAGTGCCATTAATATAATATTGTGACAATAAAGCCAATGGACAAGTCCATTTAGAAGAAGTAGAGGGTAAGGCCTTGATAAATATCCATTGAAACCAAGGACCCTACCATCTTTGAGGTGTTGGGGGAGGGCCTTTAGGGTCAGCCCGTTCAACTTGCCAAGCTTTGTAAGGATGTTTATTTTAGTCACATTGACAAATGATGCTCTGTATGCTCCTTGACTTCTGCAACTGGTAAGCAGCCCAAGAAGTTTTCTTCAAAGTTTGCGTCTACCTTTGGGAGAGAGCCAACGTTTGGGGGGGTGGGGTGCGGGGAGAGGCAGATGCTCAAAAGAGCAACTAGGAAAAGCCAGACTTCCCATCTCAAATTTTGTTTTTTCAGACGAAAATTCTTTTGTTCGGAACAGATTGGCACCAACGTCTCAAAATTTGCATCGGAGAACAAAGATTCATGTTTGAGTAAAAACAATGAGGATAGCACAGCTTGTGTCTCAAAGGTCTCTCCTGCCTCCACTCCCACCGCTCGGATTCTCTATTTCTGGTCGGCTAGGGGCAGAGGAGCCCAAGGAGTCAGATGAGGAATGACCTACTGAGGTGAGGGCCTCTGGAATAAAAGATGAACCCCAGGGCTACGAGCCCAAGAGAGCCGCTCCGGGGGCTGGTGCAGGGGCCTCGGGTTCCCTCCATTTCTGGGGCAGGGACAATGCTCCTGAGCATTAAATTTACCAGGTTTGATCCTGAATAAATGGGGTAGTACTGATTATTTTGGAATGAGCTGGACTGACGTAGAAAGAGCACAAATTTTAGAGTCAGAAAACCTATATCCAGTCTTTGCTGTCTCTTATTAGCGATAAGATTTTTGGCAATCACATTGCCTTTCTGAGCCTCAGTTTCCTAACTCATGAAATGGGAAAAAAAAATCCCTGTCTTGTACACCTCACAGTTAGTGTAAAGATACTTTACATAATAAATTGGAAGTACTTGATAACTGCAAAATATTATGCCTGCTAATTATTTTAATAAGTAATAACGGTTATAGTGACATTGCAATTCTGAATTTTATTTTGGGGTCTTAAGTATTGATTCCCACAGGCTTGTGATTATTTAAGGGCTGATTTAGGAGCTGCCATGTATTCAGGTTGTGGTATAAATTAAATTTTTTTTCCATCTGTGCTCGTGCGGCTGGGGCTGCAGGTGGGGGTGGTAAGTCAGGCAGTCAAAAGTATCTGAGGAAGAAGCCTGCCCTGAGAAAGCCGGACCAGATACCTTAGTCCTTGCTTATTCAAAATCCCCGAGTTATATATAAAGAGGATATGCAGGCCAATGTTATAATGATAGGAAGGCATCTTGAAGTCCCTTGCGAGAGTGATGAATGACGGTGTCCGAGATGGCTCAGATGGGGAGCTGACCATGCAAGGGATTGTCCAGCGACCAGTGACACGGAAGCAGAGCCACCCAGCACCAGGGGGATACACAGTGACCAAGAAGGTGAGCACCTTCCATCTGAGCCCTCTCCACACTATTTGGGCTACAAATAGTCTGAATTTCAAGGTCAGGGACCCTAAACCCCGAGAGATGAGAATCAGCAATTCATTGCCCCTCTTCCCTTTTGTCTCACCCTCCCACCACACAGTAATAGTGATGATGCCTAATGCATGTTTCCAGACATTACTCAGATGATATAATAATTCAATTTTTTTTTTTTATTTTGGTAGAAGAACCAAATGACAGCTGTGATATATAAGAAGAGTGGAGCTCTCCTTTCCCCAGGCCTCCCCACCCCCGGAGGAAGGGTGGTATACACTCTTTTCCCCTCTTGATGCATTTACACTCGTGTGGGTATTAATCATGTATCATTTTGCTGCTTGCTTTTTCCACTAAGTAATATATTTTGGAGATCTTCCTGTTGCCATATCTCTAATGCACTCTGCTTTCTGAGCAATGGATATTCTACTATAATTTACTTACCTATTCCCCTCCCTGTTAATAGTGTTTTAGGTTTTTAGTTTTTTGCTACTGTACACAATCCCATGATGGCCATTCTTGGATCCATGTACATGAATTAGAACAATGAGTTGCGTGGGGCACACAACTATTTTTTTTTTTTTTTTTTGGAAAGAGCCCTCTGATCTTCATATTCGTTGTTATTGCTGTTCATTCTGTAAAGTGATAATAACACCTATTTCACGGGGTTACTGTGGGGATTAAATGAAAAGGAATATATAAAGACCCAGTTTAGCATTTTTCACAGAAGTGGATATTTAATAAATGATACCTATTAATATTATATTTGTATGAAAAGGATTGGCAAGCCATGATTTAGAACATTCTCTTTCCAATTTCCTATCATCGAAATAATCACACTTCTCACATCCTCACTGGCAGATTTCACAGCTAGTGCATTCAGGAAAAGTTATTTATTTGAATAACAAATTCTTTGCCCATTCCCCAAACTGCACATGGGAGCAGGGGTTATGAGAGGTGGGCAGCGTGGTGTGGATGGCAGAAATGGGGCGATGGTGGTCATAGAGCTAACACGGGTGGGACAGTCGCCGTGTTCCAGGCACACCCTCATTCATCCTCTTCTTACAGATAAGAAAGGAGAAGCCCCGAGAGGCTAGGTAACTTGCCCAAGGCCACATACCATCAGAGGCTGAGGCCAGATCTGAGTCAGCAGGCTGACGTCAGAATCTTCATTCGGGTTATTCTTAAAATTGGGTATAGCAGCTCTTCGCTTGCAGCTCACACAACGATGGGAGAATCCTAGGCCTCTGGTGTGTTGCTTTTCATGGGTATATGTTACTTGCTCACAGTATGAGCTTGACCAATGCTTTTTTGAATGAACGAAGAATCAATGAATAAATGTATAAACAAATGTAGCCTTCCTCTGAAGGCCCCTGTGAACAACACCATACACTTACAAGAGCGTAAGAGTGTGCTGTGGGCAAGACTACAAGGGACCCGAAAGAGAACCATGCCATTCACCTTCAGCCCAGAACTCTAGGTAATGATCACTCTTAGCATCTATTCTTGGCATAGATTTTCTCCCATTAATTATACTAATACATGTGGCAGTCTGGCTAGCTGCTCACCAAACCGAGACTGTATTTCCCAGCTTCTTCCCCATCAAAGTGTGCGATGACACGGATTCTTGCCAATGGGTATGACTGGAACGATGGGTACCACTTTCTGGCTGCGGCGGTTGAGAGGTAGGTGTGTGCCTTCTCCCTCCTTCCATTTTCCTCATCTGCTGGCTGCAGGCGGGGCATCTGGAAGCCCCAGAGGGCGAGGACGGAGCCACAATGTAGAAGGGGCCCAGGTCCCCTGCTCACCAACCAGCAACACCTGTGTTGGATGTTCACATGAGCCACACGACGTTTACTGTGGTAGGCCACTGAAATTTGGGGATTTATTACAGCTCTGAGCATAATTTTACTCAAGACCCCGATTCCTTCTGAATTATCGAATCTCCTCATAGAGTTTTAGGTATACAGGTTGGTTCGTCTTGTTGTTGGTGTCTTGTGAAAGCATAAATAATTAACAAAAAGCAGAGGCCGAAAAAGGATGCCCCGGAAGTTCCTTCTCTCTGTCTAATGAAGGTCCAGAAATAGTCCTTACAATTTACAAAGCAGTTTTCCCTAATCATCTAACCCTCGTCAGTTAGTGGTGTATTTGTTATTAAACAGAGGAGGAGATCAAAGTCTAGTTAAGGCATTTTTCCCTCAGGTCACCCAGATGGCAGCTCAGGGGCAGCGTGGGGACTCCAGCCTCCTCAGTCTGTCCATGCATCTTCTGCTCTTCTGTCGCAATGCAGTAATAAATGTGCAGTTCTCCGGGGGTAAGTCCTGTTCCAGTAAATACGGTGTGTAAGATGGTTCTCACAAGTGCCTCGTCCTTTCCTTCTTTACACCTTTGTCTCTGCCAGGGTTTCTTTGGGATGGCGTGCCCAAAGCTCGTGATTAGAAACAGCTGCAGAAACAAGAGGAAAACATCTTCTAAAAATAAGTAGCGCCTTGGAACACAGTGTACCAGGACTTGTAGGAAGTGGATGGGTATGTGCGATCTGGAGGGGCCACAAGGAGGGTGCTGGTTCTCACACACAAGGTGAGTGTTTCTCTTGTCCACTGCTCCCGGGAGCCCCCACAAACTGGATCTCGGGACCAGGGGCAGAAAAGCTGGACTCCTCCTTCCACTTGGGAATGAGAAGACTTCCTTCAGGACTTCGGACAGCTTTTAAGGTAGAGCCAAATTAGCCCACGGAGATCATGTTAGTCAATTATACAGTTGGTTCAAAATTATTTAATGATACAGGAAAATGCTCACCAGGAAAAAAAAAATCAGGTCATGGAATAATATGATGCAAAATGGTCTGATCAAGAATTTATTAAAATTTTATACAGCCGCGCACACACTTGGCAAACAAGACCGAAAGAGAAGGCACCTCAGTGTAGCAGGAGTTATTTCTGGATGATGAGAGATCAAAGTTGAAATATATTTATTTTTTAAATTCCTTTCTGTCTTTTTTAATTTTTGTAAAATAAACATACACTATTTTTATAATCAAAAAAATGTTCTAAGACAGAAGTAGAGGTTGGTTTTTCCTGAAATGATTTAATTTTAAGGTTTTTGCTCATTTTCAAATTATAGCTTTGTTGGGAGACAAAAGAAAATTAAATAAGCTACAGAAATTTTGCCAAAAATAACAAATCACTATTAATGTTATAAATTGTATAATAAGTTATCAGATTAAAATTGAAAGCCAGCATCACAGGTTATTCATATAATACTCCACTTTAAATGTTTCCATTTATTTTGAATTGCTTAGCCTGCTTCATAGGGTTCAGATAACATAGAAGCTGTTTCATTTTGTCGTTGTTGGGGTTTTGGTTTGGTTTGGTTTGGTTTACCTAAAAAATTGTACAAACAAACAAATTCAACCCTCCACAGAGAAAATTAAAAAGCAAACCAGATGACCAAACATAGGCAGGTACTTTTGACAGAAAGTTAAGAATCACATTTTCTAAAGTGTTCTAAAGTTACAAGAAAATAATCAAGTTCTTACTACAGGCAAGTGAACAAAGGCCATAAGAGTATTTTGCTCAATAAAAATATAACGAATGAAATAACAAATGGATGCTAACCCTGACTAGCGAGCGAAGCAGTCACAATACACACAACTGTGAGAAGCCCCACATGCTGACAAGAATAGTTGGGAAGCTGGGCAACTTCTGACGGCCTTCCTGGAATCTCCCTAGAGTACCAATCGAGAGACATCTCTACCACTGAGACCCTTCCTTTCAGTTGTCTCTACTGGGGAAGTCGGCTGTGCAGATAACTCAACAGAAGCAAAGGCTAAAGGAAGACAAAAACGAATTCCAGTATTTTCTCTGAGTGTAGAAAAAAAGATCTGAAAAAACCCAGTGCTCTACTGAATAGGAATGGAAGCAAATTCTGGCACTCCAACTTAATGGAATACAAGGTAATGGTTACAATCACAATTATGAGGACTACATCAAACTATGAGATAGATTTATTATAAAATACCAAATGTAGAAGAATATGCAATCCTATTTCTGCTATGACTGCCGTGATTTCAGTGTAAAATCATGTGCCTGTGACCGGGGATGGAAAGGAAGAGAGAATGAAAGTAGTTGCATCTTGGTGAGGTCATAAATGACCTTCCTCCTTGCTTAAACATTTAAAAAATATATATTGTTTTGAATGTGTGTTTTATTTATTTTTTAATTAAAGATTTGTTTATTTGACAGAGAGAGAGAGAGTGAGCATGAGCAGGGGGAGAGGGCAGAGGGAGAAGCAGGCTCCCTGCTGAGCAGGGATCCTGATGCAGGGCTCCATCCCAGGACCCTGAGATCATGACTTGAGCAGAAGGCAGTCGCTTAACCAACTGGGCCACCCAGATGCCCCGAATGAGTGCTTTAATGAAACGAAAGAAGATTTATATTTCTGCTCATCTCCATAAATAAAGAAAAGTCTTCTAAATGTGAGATCCTATGCAATTTGAGTTGATTTAATTCTGGTTTAGAAATTAAAAAATGATTAAAAGGTGACTATAATTGGTTAATGAAACAAATATTTGTTGTGCTTCCTATTCGTTTTCTATGGCCTGGGTAAGAAATCACTACAAACTGAGTGGCTTAAAACAACACCTATGTATTGTTTTATGGTGCTGTAAGTCAAGGGTCAGACATGGGTCTCATTGGGCTAAGATCAAGGTGTTGGCAGAGCTGTGTTCTTTCTGGACTCTCCAGGGGTGAATCTGTTTCCTTGCCTTTTCCAGTGGCGAGGGGCTGCCTGCATTTCTCGGCTCATAGCCCCTTCCTCCATTTTCAAAGCCAGCTATGACAGGTTGAGTCACATTACATCACTCCTACCCTCTCTTCTGCCTCTCCTTCTACTCTTAAGCACTCAAGTGATCAGACTGGTCCCACCAGGATAATCTCCCTATCTCCAGGCCAGCTGATTGGAACCTGAATTGTATCTGAAACCTCAGTTCTCTTTTGCCAAGTGAGGTAACCTATGAATTGTTATTCTGCCTGCTGTAAGGTCCTACTTAGTTCGAGAGGAGGTGCTAGCAGATATCGGGGAAACGGAGAGAGGGTCCAAAAATTGAGGTTCATGGTTAGGAGTTGAGAGTGGCCATGTGGGAGAAGACTCACAATACGGTGTGGGCAGTGATGAGGGCCATGGTAAATGAGCATGCAGACAGTTGAGAGGGGGGCGTGGTTAGCTGGGGTCTTGAGGGACGTTCACGATGGACTGGCATTATTAGGCTTGGGACTGGGCCTTGGAGGGTAAGTAAGATTTGTGTACAAAAAGAGGGCAAAAGAAGCCAATGGTATTTCTAGTAATCGATATTAAATCAAAGCCAATGAAATAGCCATTTTCGTATGGGAAACATAGTCAAATATTGATTTTCCAAGTCAACCTCATGCATCAAAGCAGAAGGCACAGAGGCAAAAGACAGCAGTTAAGTGTCATCGGAAAAGCTCGGGCGGTCTCTTCTACCTCCTTTCTCACTAACTTGGTCAGAACTTCCAGTCTGCTGGTTTCTTTTATCAGCTGTCCATACTCTTATTTTTCCTTACACAGCTTCCAAGGTGCCAGTTATGTAGTTCCCTTCTGAGAAAAGTAGCCTCTTCGCAATTTTTTTTTTTTTAAGATTTTATTTATTTATTTGACAGAGAGAGAGACAGCGAAGGCGGGAACACAAGCAGGGGGAGTGGGAGAGGGAGAAGCAGGCTTCCCGCGGAGCAGGGAGCCCCATGCGGGGCTCGATCCCAGCACCCTGGGATCACGACCTGAGCCGAAGGCAGCCGCTTAACGACTGAGCCACCCAAGGCGCCCCCTCTTTGCAATTTTTTATGGCTACAAAGCTTTATGCTTCGAGCAGAAGAAGTTCTGCTGTTTTGATTGGACCAGCTGGAGCTGAAGGCTGCCTAACAGAGAAACTCCTACTTGGAGGCTGATCATCCAGCCCCCTTGGATGGTGCCTGCTTAGGAAAGCTGAACAGGAGAGACCAAAAGAAAGCAGACACCGTAGGGGAGAGGGCCTAGGGGGTGGGGGAGGGAGGGAGGGAGGCTGCGAGTTGTTCTTGCAGGGTCCTTCCAACATGTTTACGTTATCAAAGGTTTCCTGAGTGTGTATCTGTGTCCCAAAGTCAATGAAAATAGTGTTTGGCATGTTTTATGGAGGAATCATGTGGACTTACCAAACCTCTGAGTCTGTTGTGCCTGCAGGTTATTTTGGTTATTAAGATTTCCAAACTGTTTTGATTATTTGTGAGCTGGAGACAGTCCTTCTGCAAGCCAAGTGCTTCTTTTTTACACCTTATCACATGTAGCTCTTATTTACTGATTTTCAGATAATTCCCATAGAATTTTTTTCTTCCAAGTCCTGGATAGACTCAGTATCATATCATATCATAATCATATATCATATCATATCAACATGTCATATCACTTTATTGGTCTGGATTCACACAGGTGAGGATGTTCCTGAGCCCCCATGTCTAAAATCCAGAGAACATAGCAACTACTGGTTGGTAGTATTGCCATGGACTCAGCCTCAATAATCAGCTCACTATGGCAAAAGTGGAACGATATGGTTAGAATGAATTACAAGCCTCTGCATTCACATTTGTCGGGTTTTTTTTCCTTTCCAAAAATAGAACGCTATTAAAATTCAAAGCAGAGGGGGAGTCATGAGGGCCGCTAAGTTACAAGGCAGGCAAACCCCTAAAGAAAGAAAATAGTAGACTAGTTAATAAATTAATTCAGGAAAGAAAAAAAAGTGACTAAATGAAAGAAGACACCTCCAGATGGTATTATTAGTAATTACTGTGATAAGATGGAATAAAATGGAAGCCGACAAGAAAGATAGAGAAAAGAAATGGTTCACAAAGCATGTCTCAGAAATTTAGAAACAGGAAGATTTTGGATCAACCCTTTTTTATAATCACAAGCTTCAAGGAATTATAAAAAGGACATTAGAAACAATAACCAGCAAACTGGAAATTATTACCAGCCAACAGGAAGAAAAATTAGGTTCACAGAAAAGAGGGTAAAGACAGCCAGAGCCAAGAAATTCCATAAGCAGGGCTTTTTAATACAAGAGAGAGCCTTGAGGATTGGCAGCGGAGGGATGTTCCCCAAGGTATAGGTAAACTTGAAGGAAGTGAAAGAGGAAATAGAAAGAAAACAAAGAAAAATTCTTGTAATACGGTTCCCAAAGAACTATGGTAGAAACAACTCAAGAACATCTACAAAAAGAAACCCCAGGTAATTAGTGGCCGAAAATTCCTGAAGTCCACGTGGAAAGAAAAGATCTTAACAACATATGGAAGAAGAAAAATGTCATCCTGTACAGCTCAATATAATCAAAATATGCCATAGTTAGCAACAGCCATTCCCGGAGAAAGCAAATGTATGGTTCCTGGTAATACACCAACCCAAATAAGAACCCAGCCTCAGGGCTGGTTTCCAGCCAAAATACGTCGTCGAATTTAAAGAGATTTTCACACATCCAGAATGTCCACAAAAATTGATCAATCTCGGTGCTGAAAGAAAACGTTCAGAGCTCAGAAAAACTTGTTATTCTCTTATTCCAGGTGGGGTTAAGACAAGGAGTGTCCTAGGTAGGGTCATCAACCATCCCGGGTTGGCTGGGACCAGAGAGTTTCTTGAGATGTAGGACTTTGCACGCTCAAGCCAAGATGGCCATGAGCAAACTGGGACGTGGGTTACCCCGGCACTAGTTTCTTCCAAGTGACAACGCAGGGAAGCTGGTTGGGCTCAAATGGTCTGTAAAATGAAGATAGAGAATTCTCTAAACTCTTCTAGTACTGCAGTTTCAAATTTGTTGTTTTCTCCTGCCTTCTAGGAAAATGTTCCTAAAATATTCAGCATTTGGTGGTTCATTCACTCATCCAGTTAAATATTGATTGTGTGCTTTTTCATGCCTTGGGCTGGGTGTGTAGTTACAATGACAAACAAGCTCGTGCCTTCATGGGGCTCAGAGGCAAAATGGAGAGCAGGGTATGAGAGAAACAAACACAACTATGCATATCATTGGAAATGTGATAGATGGTCTGAGGGTGAAGAACAGGGTGGTATGCTTGAGAATGCCATAGAACATGTAATTTCCACCTGAGAAGTGGAGTTCTAGTTAGAAAAGCCTGTCTGAGGAAGTGGTCTGGAAGCAGAGACCTGAAGGATAGGAGAAGAGAGGAGCCAGAGGGGGAACCAGGCTGTACTGCGGGAAACGAGTGTGTGGAGATGGCGGGCAGAATGTTCCAGGCAGAGGCAGAACGTGCAAAGGACCTGAGGTAGGAAGGAGCCTGGTGGGTTGAAGGAGTTGAGAGAAGGCTAGCGTCTCTCTTCCGTTAAGGGGAAAGAGAAATGCTTTACCCTTCAGCTGGAAGAGTCAGGAGTACTGGGAGTGATGGTAACAGTGGTCCAGCAGAGTTGGTGAGAGAGAGAGGGAGAGGGGTGGGGGGAGAGACACAAGAAACAAAGGCCAAAGATCAGGAGATAGTGAGTTTTTTGCCTGAATTCTTCTTATAACATCTCAAGCAATCAATATAAACTGCCCTGGGGTCTCTCTGATGAACACACAGTATAAAAAGCCTTGGGACACAGACGGAAGCAGAAGCTCTGAAACAGAGCTGAAAATAAGAAATGACAGAGACTTAGGAGGATGAGTTGTGGAGGATAAAACCCTACTTAATCTGAGATTTGCAAAAAACGAGGAAAAAAAATACAAAGGCCATTTCTAGCTATGCTAAGTGCCAGAAGAAGGGGGGTATTAAAATATGAGCAACAGTTTGGCTAGTAGATGGTCTCATGCCAAGAAGACACAGAAATGCCTAAATATTGCTTCACGGTCACCTTAGGAGGCCCCCAAAGGACAGACACCTGAGGGACGGACTGTGACATAGGAAAGCGGTGTATTCTTGCGGAGCTTTTTTTTTTTTTTTTTTAAAGCACAAATGAATCCATATTGTTAATTACTCAGGATAAACCTGTAGGGAGGATTTTTCTATGCTTCTAAGCTCTGTCTTTGGACCTATCGAAGGTTCTAAGTAAAATCCCTGTGAAAATGTTGAAAATGTGTTTTACAGTTTTGAAGATGAAACAAAAGCGGGAGTCCTGTCTGAAATACTGGATTACAGAACTTCATAATCACGTTGACGGCCTGGGAGGATGACCCACTAGAAGAATGGGAATCAGAGATGATGGGAGGAGCCCGTGCTACAGAGAGGGGCTGGAGGAGGCTTCTCTGTGCAAGAGTCAGGCTCAGGCTGGCCAGGGGCTGCCCTGGGCTAGAGGGGCAGCCAAGGGATGGGTGCAGACGCAGGGTGGCCTCGGCCTGGGAGACTTCCTCCGTGCAGTCCTCCAGCAGGGGCTCCTCTCCGCGGGGCTCTTGGGTGCGCTCCCTGCTGGTGCAAGTCCAGGGGCTTTGGTGCAGGCACTACGCCAGGTGCTTGTCCTGTTTTCTTTTGCTTCCAGGAGGTGCCACACAAGGTTCCAGAAAACGATGATGAGAAACTTTCTTTCTATGGTTAACTGAATCTCTGGGTGCCTACATGCCAAATAGCACAGGGAAACATTGAAAGGAAATGCAAGTTCCTTAACAGAAAAGTTTCAGAAATGATTTTAAGCCCAAGGAAGTCAACACATGGTGTGGACTTTCAAATATAATTTGAATGATGATGTGACCTGAAACTCTGAATTTTTATCCCAATTCTTGCCATAAAATTCCTACTAGGTTTTTTTATTTTATTTTATATGCTTGAAAGAAATGCCGAAAGGTTTTATACGGCAAGATCGAATACACAGAAAGCCATTAATGAAGTCAAAGGTCAGAGAGGGTGAGTTCAGTCAAACTGTCAGCATTATTGAAAAGCAGGCTGGGTCACATGGTGCTCACATTAAATAGAGCAGAGCACATAGACTTTGGAGTTAGAAAGACCTGAGTTTGAATCACACTCTGTCCCTTAGTGTCTGGGTTGGGGTTGTCATATGATAAAGGGGTTGTTGATAGTTATTTGAGGAGGATTAAAGGAGATGATGAATGCAGACCATTTAGTACAGGGTCAGGCATATAATAAATACTCAAATTTATTATTATTGCTATAATTTTAGGATGCATGAAATCATGTTGAGAATCCGCACTATCAACTGATTAAAAAAATCATTTTAATAAAAGACCCAACAGGCAACCAAGCCATTAAATTCACAGGCCTGGTAAATATCTCGAGAAGCCAGCCAATGAAGTAGCATCTAGTCAAATCATCTTTGTAAGTCCAGAGACGCTTTCAACATCAAGTCAAAGTGTGTTATGGACTGAATGTTTGTGTGCACTCCCTGCCCCGTGCATATGTTGAAATCCTAACCCCCAATGTGATAGTACTGGGAGAGTTTCCACCCTCATGAATGGGAATAGTGCCCTTATAAGAAGAGACAGGACACGGCTTGCTTCTCTCTCTGCTCTCTGCCAGGTGAGGATATAATGAGAAGACAGCCATCTGCAAACTAGGAAGTGGGTCCTCACCAGATACCAGATCCGCTGGCACCTTGATCTCAGACTTCCCAGCCTCCACAACTGTGAGAAGTAAATGTTGTTTAGGCCACCCGGGTTTGTGGTAATTTCTTACAGTAGTCTGAACTAAGACACTAAGACAGTAGGAATCTAAAAAGTAAGAAGACAACAATACTGGCCCAGTTGCTTAGAGGTGATAAATTTATGCAGTATTTAAGTATGTAAGAAACAACACTAGATAACATCATCTACTTAGAATATGCAAAGCTGGAATGTCTCTGCCAAAAGGCAAACAACGATGAGGTTTTAATGAAAAGAACAAATGGGATAAGATGACAACAAGGAAAAAGAAAAAGCTAATAATAGATTAAGAATTAATCTCAAAAAAGATGACGTTCACATAAAAATAAGCTAAAAAATGCATACTATTTTCACAACCAGAGAAATTAAAATAATTTATTAAAAATATCGATAGCATCTAAAATCCCCCATGCCAGCAGAAGACATGCACGGAAGTATTGACAAGATTATACTATTGAGAGATTTTTTTTTTACAGCAATTAAAAAGTAGTAATAATAAACACGAAAACAATATAACCAATAAGAACAGCAATCTCCAACATGTGGAAATAGGTCAGAAAGGAACACAGACATAGAGAGAGCAGGTGGAATACAGCACAGGTACCCATTCCTTTTTCTGTTTTGCTTTTTACATGTACCCATTTCCTAAGAGATACTTTTGTTTTGTAGGAATTATGAATCCAGGAATTTGAGACAGAAGTATAAAACCAAGAAAATGGATAACATTTACATCAAGTTGGGTGGTGGTCTCTTTAGATACATGACTTAATAAGTTGCAGGCATTTTATTTTTTTTGTTTGCTTTCTTTTGTTTTAAAGACTACAGGACAATGACATAGGAATCTCAATAAAAAATCTATGTTGAGAGGTTTATTCACCTTTCCATCTGAAATCTGAAAGCTCTCCAGTGAATGCAGAAGAAAGTTCATACTCTGAGGTTCACTGCTCGTCTCTGGCTAAGAGCAGATGCCCTGAATTGGGCTGCTTGGATTGAAATCCAGGCTCCATCACTGATGGCTGCTAGTTGTGAGAACTGGGAGAAGTTACTCTTTAATCCTTAGTTGATTCATCTGTGACATGAGGACCACCGTGTGTGATAGCGCAGTGCTTGGTGCATGGTGAACGCATAGAGTAATTGCCAATAACACACGGTCCTCTCCCTACATGTTCAGTCTTCTCTTCCTGCGTCCTTCCTTTATTTTTTTTTTAAAGATTTTATTTATTTATTTGAGAGGATGGGGGGCAGAGGGAGGGAGAGAATATCCAGCAGACTCCATGCTGAGCGAGCACAGAGCCAGACATGGGTCTCAATTGCACAACCGTGAGATCATGACCTGAGCCGAAATCAAGAGTCAGACACTCAACAGACTGAGCCACCCAGGCGCCCTTCTTCCTGTATCCTTCTTCCGGAAGAAGAGCCGTTCCCTGAATACACCCCATCATCTCCTGCCTCTGTCTTTAATCTGTTGTTTTTAAAGGAAACTCAGGCTTGTTAGGATCCCAAACACAGTTAAGTATCAAAACCTGGATTTGAACTCAACTTTATTGGATAGCTGACTCCTGCTTTAGGCCACTTTTACTCTCCATCTTATGCTCCCTTCCACTTTGATGGATAAGCTTGTATCAGAGCAATCCCTGTCCAAGAAAAACTAGGGGAAAATATCTGCTTAAAGTTGTTGATGAGCTACCAAGAAACCAGGATTTAAAGTGTCAAGATCCTTGAAAGAAGGAAGACTCATTGAGATGAGCCTGCCATTCCGCATTGCTTTTTTCTCTTGAAGCATTTGCTGCTTCAACAGAAGAATGAGGCTGGGGGAAGCCTATTCTACATTCATGGATTAGGAGACTCAATATTATCACTTCTCCCCAAATTAGTTTATAGATTATTATAAGCCTAATCAAAATGTCAGCAGATGTGTGTGTGTGTGCGTGTGTGTGTGTATGGAAATTAACAAACTGCTTCCAAAATTTATATGATGACACAGAGCACAGAAAATACCTAAGAATACCTAAGGCAATCTTGAAGAATGAAATTTGAAGATTTACATTTCCAGCTAAAGCTATAGTAATTACAAGAGTGTAATATTGGTAAAAGATATATAAACAATCAAGTAGTATAGAATGGAAAATCAAGATACAGACCAACACTTGTCCAGTTATCTGATTGATGACAAAGGGGACACTGGGTACAATAAGAAAAAAATTACCTTCAATAAATGGCTCTGGGTCAGCAGGATATTCATATGGAAGAAATTTGAATCTTTTCACCCACTTTATACCTTATGCAAAAATCACCTCCAAGTGCATTATAGCTACAAATGTGGCAGTTAAAATTATAAAGCTTCTAGAAGTATGACACAGAAGATTATATTAATAACTTTGGAGTAGACAAAGAATTTTTTTTTAAAGATTTTATTTATTTATTTGAGAGAGAGAGCGTGAGAGAGAGAGCACGAGTGGAGGGAGGGGCACAGGGAGAAGCAGACTCCCTGCTGAGCAGGGAGCCTGATGCGGGGCTCCATCCCGGGACCCTGGGATCATGACCTGAGCCTAAGGCAGCCACTTAACTGGCTGAGCCACCCAGGCGCCCCAAGAGTTCTTAAATATTAGGGTGGAAGCAGCACTAAACAAAAAGGAAAACATTAGAAAATTGGACAGTACGAAAACTAAGAACTTCTGTTTCTCAAATATACTATTAGGAAAGTGAAAAGCAAACCACCAAATGGGAGAAGACATTTGCAATACATGTATTGACAAGAAACTTGTGTCCAGAATAAAAAAGCAACATGCACAGGCAATCAGAAAAAGAGACAATTCAATGTTTTAAAAATGCAATAACCCCTCCCCCCACAAAAAAAGCAAGAAACCTTGAACAGAACTTCAAAAAAGAAGATATGCAAATGGCCCAGTAAGAATATGAAGAAAGACTCAGGATCATTAGTCATCATGAAAGTGGAAATTAAAATTAAAGAGAGCTAACACTGCACACTCACTAGAATGGCTAAATCTAAAAGGTGATAATATCACAAGAGGGAGAGGATGTGGAGCAACTGGAACCCTCACACACAGCTGGTAAATGTGTAAATTGGAGCTTGAGCCATTGAAATTGTTAATATTCAGCTTTGAACTGCAAAAACTACAATTTCCTAGGGTTCAAGCAAATACAACCACTTTGGAAAACTGCTTATCAGGAATTACTAAAGCTGAATATACACATAGCTTGTGACCTGGTAGCAGTTTCCCTCTTAGGTATAAATCCAACAGAAATGTGTTCATGTGGGCATCAGAAAACACGATCAGGAATGTTCACAGCAACATTGTTTGTAGTAGCCAAAACCCGTAAACCATTCAAATATCCATCGTCAGTTGAACAACAACAACAACAAAAATAGAGAATTTGTGGCATTGATTTACTGGAACACTCTTCAACAATGAAAATGAATAAACTACAGCTATGGGTGACAACAGAGATGAATAAAACATATATAATATTGAGTGAAAGAAACCAGACACAAAAGAATGCATATTGTATAAAATTCAAAAACAGGCAAAACTAATCTATGGTGATAGAAGACAGAATAGTGGTTACCTTTGGGAAAGAGGCATTAATGATTAGGAGGGGCCCAAGGAGGGGTTCTGGGGTGCTAGTCATGGTCCATCTCCTGACCTGTGTAGATGTGAAAATCCATCCAACTGTACGCTTGTGATTTGTGCATTTAAAAAATGTACACATACTTAAATTAGTTAATTAATATTATTTAATTAGAGATCAGGGCTGACAGAGAGCCTAGATAAGTCTGTAACCCCAGAACAGTGGGGTGGGGAAGGGTGCTCCAGTCATTGTCAGGGACTGAGGGAGAAAATGGCCCTGTAGGTATTTTGACCCCCACGGGTCCACTACAGTAGAGTAGATGTGAAGGTGGTGTGTTTAGGCAAAGAAGACTGGAGCAAGCAGTTTACTGCCCCTTCCAGTTCTTCATACCTGCATGTCCATTGGAGGAAAGGACCATGTTTCCCTGAGCTCCCGTGGGGGACTCAGAGCTGCCAGAAAGACCATGTTACTTCCTATTCTTACTCACGTCCTGCATTCTACCTGCTCATGGTGGACACTAAAAACTGAGACCTCTAAAAACAACAACGACAACAACAAAAAACTGAGCACTCTAAGTTTTGGCTCTTTTGAACCCATACATTTTTTCTTCTCCACCCAAAACTTTGCTTTTGAAAATGATATTCCTGATTCTCACAGTTTTCAGATCCTAATTTGGAAGTTAAAAGTTAAACTAACATCTTTTCTGTTCACCTTCCAGCTTTAACAATCCTTATTCTCCTCAAGGCAATGGCCCTCCGGTTGAAATGGACAAATCTGATGTACAAGGCTGTGGGGAAAAGCAAAGCACATTAAAATGCTTTAACATGTTGTGTTGGCATGTTAACTTTCATTTTCATTCTATAATAAGCAATGATAAAATAAAATATAAAATATATCTTTTAAATAGCTATTTTGGAATGTCAACAAGGCAACATAAATAGGTGACATTGAGGAGTATGGTGTCCAGAACAAGGAAGATGCTTTACTGATGTTCAGTTCCTTTGTGGCCAGATTTTGGGTTCACACTTTAGTGGGTCATTTATAATCCTGAGTATGTTCAGGTACAGACAGAGAATAGATGGGTGCTATATTAGTCTGTTCAGGCTGCTATAGCAAAAGTACCATTGACTGGGGGGATTAAACAACAAATATTTATTTCTCATAGTTCCGGAGGCTGGGAAGTCCAAGATCAAGACCCTGGCAGATTTGGCATCTGGTGAGGACCAGCTTCCTGCTTCGTATACGGCTGTCTTCTAACGTAGTGGAAGGGGGAAGGGAGCTCTCTGGGGTCTCTTTTATTTTGGTAGTAATCCCATTCATGAGCCTCCACCCTCATGGCCTAATTACCTCCTAGACCACACCTCCAAATACCATCACATTGGAGGTTAGGATGTCAACATATGAATTTTCGTGGGACACAAACATTCAGTCCATAACAGGTGCTGACCCCACAATATGTGGGGTATGGTTGAAAAAGCTGTGTGTTTTAGCAAAACAAACAAACAAACAAAAAACCCAAAACCAACCCAACCCAAAACCTCAGGAGAACATATCAGTTGACGTCAAATATCTAAAAGGTTGTCACTTCTCGGTATTTTTAATGATACTTGCACATGTGTTTTGGGTTATATTACCTCATGTACATTTTTGGATAAGGATGGATGGTAATACATTCCCAAGCAAATATAATTCAGTTCTTTATGTTGATCAGATTGACCTGTTCAACATACTCTTTTAAGTAAAAATTTGTATTTCTCATTTTCAAATAAAATTTCAAATCCAATAAAAGCAGAGGCTCATTTTATGAAGGCAACTACAGGTGTATTGCTGAGGAACAGATTACAAAAGCTCGTTTGCTTCTTTAAATGACTTTCCAAAACAGCCGTTTTCTGCCCAGCACAGCACAGAAAATACATCCTTAAAATTTAATATATAGAATCGGAGACTATTCACTGTCTATATTTGCCCCAATCAACTTTGGAAAATAAAATATCCACATTGAATTTTTTTGATGAAGTTACAAAATGAATTGGGATAAACAAAGCAACGATAAAAGTCTATGAAAATGTGCATTTATATGATAAAAATAAAACCTTTATCTCAATCATGGAAAAAAGGATTATGGTTCTTTTATATGGAAATAATTTCCCTCTTACAGAAAGAGATGTATATTGGTTACTTGCATTTTTCTGGCTAGTGTTCTCGCTCATGAAATTGACCAGGTATAGGTCAAATTCTCTGAGTGATCACAAATTCAAGGATCATAGAATAGTAGGAGAGACACCAACTTTGGTGCATGCTCAGTTGAAGTGATTAAAACTTAAAACATCTTTGGCTTCACAGGCTTTGCACAAGAAAGTTACATGAATCTCCATTTAGCTACTGAAATAGCATCCACCCTGATGCCCAGTTACTTGAAGCAAAATTTCTGATCAGTACTTTAGTAGATTGCTCAAAAATACTGGTCACCCCTTCTTAGAGAATTCTTATGTTTGAGAGCAGGAAGACACACAGTGCCTTTGAGATGTCATCTGAACATAAATACAATCTGGGCATTTGACACTTTCATCATTATTCAACACAGGGGTCCCAGGTCCATCCTGTCTGTCCCATTCCATCTCATCCCGTCCCATGCCCCTCCACTTGGTTCCTTTTGTTCCATTAAGAATCCCCGATCCCCACGGTGGAAGTACCGTGCACGTCAACATTTCAGCACGGAGGGTCCTTCTTCAATGGGGAATTATGGTCACGGTGGTGGCGGCGGTGGTGGTCAATGTTTCTGAAACTATTTCATCATAAGTAGTGTTCCTTCTACTGGAAACAGTTATATGGCTTCTCATTCAAACTTCAGTCTATTTTATCTATTTCACCTCAGGTAAGAAGCAGAGTGTCATTGAGGGAAGATAAATTTGTTTCTTGTCAAAATTCATTCACTCACACAGCCACACATTTTAAAGCTTAGTCTTTTATTTTAGAGACTAATACAATTCTGAGATCTGAGAGGTCTCCGGATATCTTGTAGCAGTGGCTTGAGAAAGAGCCTTGGAGCATGACATTCATTCATTCATTCATTCATTCATCTATACGTTATTGTACAAGTATTTGTTGTGTATTGGACACAGAGCTAGATGTGGGGGAAATGGTGGTAAGACACAAAATCTCTGACCTCTTCACCATCCTTCGGGTGCTGAGAGCATTTCCTTCCACTTTCATCTTTTTTGTTTTGTTTTGTTTTCAGCTCATTTGTAGTTTCCCCCAGTTATCAGCTCTTAACAAATGAGTAGAGGCCCAGATTCTAACTCCGTGCAAAGCACATACATTGGGTGAGACTAGCCATATGCCTCAATTGGCACATGCTCCCCCTTTTTTTTTTCCAGAAAGGATTTGTTATGTCTTTAATAAAGATTTAAAAAATAGATGCAGTTTTTATTCTAACACACAATGGAACTATTTCTACAGTTCATTAGAGAAAATTAACACAGGCCCTTTGACACTGAGTTTGGGCATAGGGATGTCAGACGAAATATAGTGTTTGGGACATACTTATTAAAAATTTGTTGCTTAAGTGTATTCCTTTTAAACCGTGTTCTTAACACTTAGGACATAATATATTCATGATATATTGTTATGTAAACTAGCAGATTACATGCAACGTGATTTTGTTTTGTTTTGTTTTGTTTTTAAAGATTTTATTTATTTATTCATGAGAGACAGAGAGAGAGAGAAGCAGAGGGAGAAGCAGGCTCCCCGCAGGGAGCCCGATGTGGGACTCGATCCCAGGACCCTGGGACCATGACCTGAGCCGAAGGCAGATGCTCAACTATCTGAGCCACCCAGGCGCCCCGTGATTTTGTTTTTATAAAAACATGTCTATATACATAATAACAAGACTGGAAGAATATACATTAAAGTTCTAACAACAGTTATCACTTGATAATGGGATTACAAATCATTTCAAATTTATTCTTTTTATTTCTCAATGTTTATTAAATTTTCTACAATAAATTATAATATTTTAACAAAAAAATCTGTTGCTTATATGAAATTTACATTTAACTGAGCATTTTTTCCCCTAAATCTGGCAATCTTATTCGGGCATCACAAATTTTATAAAGCTGGTCAGCTCCATAGTTCGACTTTCAGTAGAACCCAGAAACACTGTCAAATAGAATTGCACATAAAAAAGGGCTAGAGAGCCTTTAGTATCTAAGAGAATTCTGTTCTGACCTTATCAAAAAGTCACCAAGATTATGTCAAGATTAGCAAAGTCCTTAGATTAACAAGAGTCCTTAATGGAGAGTAACATAGACATTAGAAATGATGAAAAATGTCCAAGAACAGGGGCCTTCCGAGGGCCTTCCTACATTCGATGCTAGAACGAGTTTCATAGATGTCAAGCGGCTCTGTAGACAGCATGATAGTGCTTCAGGTGAATCTCTGGGTTCACGGCATAAACACTCTTTTACGTAATGTTTATCTCAGAGACTAGAACAGTTCCAAAAGAACTTCTCTCACTTGCCAAGGAAGATCTATTTTTAAAAACCCTTATTATAAAAAAAAACCCTATTTAAATATCATGGCAATAATCCCTGAGGAAAGGTGTAGTATTATAAAGAAAATTGTAAGATAAAAAAATGTAGGAAGGAACTCTTAGGGAAAATTCTCTCTTCCCAGCAGAGACTTTCTGAACTCACATACCCAAATAACTCCAAATAGATTTGCTACTCAGTATTTTTAAGTTATTTGTACATGAATATTTTATAGTGATTTTAAAGAACAGATGTTCTTGTATTTTCCCCTCTTGCAAATTTTGAAAATAATCTTTTAAAATGTCTTCAATATTCCAAAGTGCTTAACTTTTGCTCTGAGGTAATGACAGGTAAATATCTTGTTACCCAGTAGGTGGGTTTTTCAAGGATTTCCTAAATCACCTATGAGTTGTGTTCAAATGTTTCTGGCACCTGGTAGAATCTACCAAAGAGTAGGGTGAGGATCAATACAAATGCCCAGTAATATCTATCACCAACGATAGTTGATACTTCTTTCATAACTCCCTCATGACCCAGCTGCACACCAGAAATAAAAGGCAAGTGTTGAAATCAGCCATAGATGAAAGAGCTGAAGAATCTGGGGGTGACTAGGCTGCAAAAGAAAGACAAAAGACAGGAGAGCTTCTGTTGGAGCTCCGAAATGCTATCAGGAGGAAGAAGGGATTGGGTTGGCTGTGTGTGGCCCTGGAGGCTACAGCCAGGAGACTTGTGAAAAACTAACAGAAGGTAGATTTTTATCTGTGCTGCAGAAGACCTTCCAATGATGAGAGCTTCCACTTCTTTGCTGTATTGGAGGGGACTGAAATGTTAGCAGGAGGTCTTGATGAAGATCACCTTTTCGGCTCTATGATTTTGGGGTTCACAAAAGTTAGCAACAGTGAGCCAGAATGTGCTATTTCAGATCTGTACCTTGGGGAATCCTATTTGAATCAGAATCTCAGATTCTCAGCTCCAGCTGAGTGACCTTGGGTAAGTTGCTTCGAATCTCTATCTACTACAAAGCATTGTGAGACTTGAACAGCATATGAATAATGCCTGGCATATACCAGGCATTGTGTAAAATGCCCAGTTTAAAAAAAAAAACAATGAAAAAACCCCTAAACAGCTACATAAATAACATGGTTTCACCTGGGCTGGGCTGGGCTTTTTCTAAGGTGTGGGCTTTTTTTGATGAACTCACAAACACCTATGGGAGAAAAGAGTGGACTATCCCCAAAGTTTAGTGGGGTTGAAGAGGTAAGTAGCCTGGCCCCTGGTGGATTCCTCAGAAGGAGGTTGCAGATTTCACGAACTTTCACTACCTGGGTGGATGTCTGAACCATCATGACCTCCTTTTGAAGGGCCATTTTGGCCTGTAGGACACAGAAAAGTAAGACTTTTCTGCAGGAAATAGCAGCGCTAGACAGATGATGGGATACCTGGTATGGATGGTGGGGAACACTGGATGGATGATGAGGGACACTGGGTGGATGATGAGGGACACTGGATGGATGATGAGGGACACTGGGTGGATGGTGAGGGACACTGGGTGGATGGTGAGGGACACTGGATGGAGGGTGGAGGACACTGGGTGGATGGTGAGGGACACTGGGTGGATGGTGAGGGACACTGGATGGAGGGTGGAGGACACTGGGTGGATGATGAGGGACACTGGGTGGATGGTGAGGGACACTGGATGGAGGGTGGAGGACACTGGGTGGATGATGAGGGACACTGGATGGAGGGTGGAGGACACTGGGTGGATGATGAGGGACACTGGATGGAGGGTGGAGGACACTGGGTGGATGGTGAGGGACACTGGATGGAGGGTGGAGGACACTGGGTGGATGGTGAGGGACACTGGATGGAGGGTGGAGGACACTGGGTGGATGGTGAGGGACACTGGGTGGAGGGTGGAGGACACTGGGTGGATGGTGAGGGACACTGGGTGGATGGTGAGGGACACTGGATGGATGATGAGGGACACTGGATGGAGGGTGGAGGACACTGGGTGGATGGTGAGGGACACTGGGTGGATGGTGAGGGACACTGAGTGGATGGTGGGGGACAGTGGGTAGATGGTGGGGGACACTGGGTGGATGATGGGGGACACTGGATGGATGGAGGCTCACTGGATGGAGGTGGGGGACACTGAATGGATGGTAGGGAACACTACATGGATGGTGGGGGACACCTGGGCAGATGGTGGGAGATTAATTCCAGAGTCCATGCAAGAGAGCCTGGGGCGGGGGGTCTTCCCTGTTCAACAAGAGTATTTAAATGTTTAAGTTCTTGGAGTTTTCATACAATCTAGGGGAGGCGAGGGTGCCATGAGGATAGGATCCTGGACCTTCTGCTTTTGGTGGAAGGGGCCATGAAACAGATCTAATTTAATCTGCAGAATAAATAACTATGCCCTTCCTTGCATCCCTAGTGAGTGGATCATCCCTGCTTTTCCCTGGTACTTTCCCACATTGGTGCCCAGTCCTCCATGCCTTCTTCACTCATGCTGGAGTCTTTCAGAACACTCCCTTCAGACTGCAGGCATCTATCCTGGGGGTACATTTCTGTACTATTTTTTCCTTTGTGTTTTCCATATTAGAGAGGGTTATGAAAACATCAGGGAGGAAATTTCTTGGTTATAATACTGACTGTTTATCCTTACATAGTTCAAAAAAGTAAACTGAGCAAAGCACTTTGCCTACTGTCTTTTTGAAATGCAGAGGTCAGAATCTGTAAGATTCTTTCTCGTTCAAAAATCCTGCGATCTTTGGTAGAGTTGGGAAGTTCTATTTGGTCATATTCGCAGTCACAGTGACAAAACCAGAACCGCCGTGATCCATTTGGGTATTTCCATTTGTGTGGCTGCCACTCCCATGCCAATGCTGACCATAGGAAGAGGGTGTGTTGGCCTGGGAGGGACACAGGCTCCATTCTCATACTCAGAAGCACCTCTGGAGAGACTGGTTTCTAACCTCAAAGTGCTTTAAGACATAAGTTCAAGGTCAGCCCTTACCTCTCAATTTCCACCTTCTTGGAAGATTTATTCAAAGCCAAACACTAAAACATTTTGACTTAAGAAGTAATCATCAACAGCATAATCACTCTAAAAATACTCCTATGGTCCCTTCCATTTTCTACCAGGATCCTCACCATCTTTCTAGTAATCGCTTGTGTGATTAATTGAGACCAGGTGTAAATGGTGGCCCTCACCGTTGCTGCGAGTAGAGATTCTTGAATATACTCAATGGCGGTCTTAGTAGAAGCTATTGCTCTTGGATCTGGGCTCCTACAATGCTGTTTTGTTCACGCCAGTGAGAGGTCAGGATTTCATCCTCGCTCCTATTGCTCTGGAAGGATCCTGAAAGTATCTTTTTGGGGAACCTTATTTCCCAGCTGTGAACACAATGAATCCAGGGGAATTGTCAATCCAGTGATCCATTTCTTTGGGACTCTACTTGCATGATTTTCCATATTGAATGACATTCCACCAGCAGGATAAACATACAGGCAAGGTTGAATCATCTTTTCTTTCCCCTTGGATCAGGACTCCAGGAAAACAGGTGCAGGAAGCAGGTGGGAACTCTGGTGAGCAGGCTGCTTCTGCCATGCTTATGCTGTTCAGCGGCCCCACAAGGGGATGTGGGTGGAAGGAGTGAGGGGGCTCTTCGGCTGACTCGGGGTTCACCTCTGTAATATATAGCAGATCTGCTCAGAAGGGGCATGGTGTGGGGGTGCCCCAGAGCGGTTCTCCCAGAAGCCCTTTCAATCAAGACTGGTTTCCATGGCAGTGGTTCCAAGAGTTTCGAGGGGGAACCGCGTCACTCTGGAGGTTTGTTTAAAGATCCAGGGCACACAGCTTGGCCATGAAGGAAGAGAACTAATTAGGTCTCTGACGAGTGCCATTTTGCTCTCCTGGCTAGAGGCAATGAGGAGAGGCCTCAAAGAATATCTCTTTGACCTCTTTCAGAGAACTGAAGAGTTTCCAGTTTGGCTGAGAGAAATGACAGAAAAGAAAGTAAAAAATGAAGATGCTTCCAAAGAGATGAACAGGCATCAAAGTTTAGAGAGGGTAAGTGGAAGAAGGTAGAATTTTAAAATTTACGTATGCATTCCTCACCTTACTCCACAACAGGCTTTGAAGCAATTTGCAGGATGCATGATCCAGAAGGGTAGGAACTCAATGAAGGGATTTGGGTTTAAAAAGGCCTTCAGGAATATTCTGGTTAAAGGTGGCAGCACCTTTAGCATTCTTAATTCCCCTCCCTTCCTAGACACCCATTGAAAATAAGTGAAAAAAAAAAATAAGGGGGGGGAGAAAAAGTCCATCATCTTATATAAAACAAGGAAAAAGCCACAAACTGTGAAGCATTCCTACCAAATACTGTGAAATCTGGAGGAAAATGAGAGAGGATTGGTGACCACCTCAGGGCTTGACCAAGAAAAAGGCTTCTTAAATGTGAGGGTTCCCACCCTGAAAGGAACTTTTGATTAGAATGGTGTGGCCTGGGCTGGGTGGGTCACCAGATTAATAGGAATGAATGTCCCTGTAGAGGACCATCCGCTTTCCTGAGACCAACTGCAAAATCAGTGCTAAAGGCAGAAATCACAGGCTCCATCGAATCCACTGTCCGAGACCAACTGCTGGTGCGGGGCAAATGGCCGACATGAGGTGCGGGGCAAAGAGGCTGAGGAGACCACATTTGCTATTTGCCAGAGAGCCTATGACTTACAGGGCTTTGCTGTGAACAGCATGGGCCAAAAATCCGAAGGAAAAGAAGCATCCAAATGCAAAGAAAACCATAGATTTGATGAAGGGGGGTTTTGAGACAAGAAACCCAAACCAAAGTTTCAGACCTCCCTAGCTCATTTCCCTGAGACTTTCCCCAAAGGAAACTCCATTAAATAGCTGATCTCAAGAAAAGTCAGAAAGGAACACAAAAAAACCCACAGATAACTTACATATAGATCCTGCAAAGAAAGAAGACATATGACTAATAAGAGAGGCAAAAGCATAAGAGACATCTTGATTATGTTGGAAATATCCAAGATTATTCACTCTGGTGTGTCTGGTGATGCCAAATTAAAGTATTATTTCTGTTGTGAAAAAAATAGACTTGGTCGTGGACTTGAGTTAGCCAAGTAAATATTTTCTTGGCAGTGTACAACATCAGCGCAAAATGCCTATTTATGCATAGACTATAATTATAGCATTCAATTAACATTCTTAAGTGATTCTTATTTCTGGCCTTATTTCTGGTGGTTGGGACTTGGGAGATAGGAGTTCTGCCTGGCATCCTCGCCTGGAAACCACTGACTGATATTTGAGTTTGGAGATTTGATGTGGACATAGTAGCAGAGAGGAGAGAGGGGAAGTAGGAGCTGCACCAAGTTCACATCTCAACGTATTGCAACTTGTCCAATCTTTGGAGTGAAATGGATCTTACTAAGGTAAACAAACAAACAAAAAAGGCCCAGTTTCCAATCCAACAGACACTTTTCAATATTAGTTTACTTATTTCTGGGGTATGCAGGGTTTTGACCATCGTTTTCTTTTCCAGAGGATTAGAAAGGCAAGCATGGAAAGAAAAGTATATGCAGAGACTATATTGCACCTCTCCTAAAACACAGGAGGACAGTGGTTATTGCGTGCCTACATGAGCAAGAAGGCTACCCTGCCTCACTCGGCCTTTGTGGTGAGCTGGCAAGGCGAGGCTCCTATTTTTCACCAGCTTCTAATGCAGGCCGTACCTGGCCCCAGGAAGTGGCAGAGTTAAGGCTTGAGTCTTCTCTGGGATTCAGCATATTTACCCTTGGGAGGCTATTTGCCCAATGGGTGCTGGGGACGCCGAGATGAATTCAATAGGTCCTTATCTTCCATGAGTCACAGTCTTCTGTGGGATTCAGAGTAAACTGAGCTATGACAAATGGCAGGGAAGCTTCTCTGGGTCTCCACAAATAGGACTGAGAAGCAAAACAGTCACCCTAGTATTGATACTCACTGAGCTTCAGTTTCACCATCTGTAATAATTCCTCCATCATTCTTATCTGTGTAACTGAGCCTGCCACATACAGTATAACGGCTCTGTAAGTTTAAATGCAATCATTATTTTTCAGTTACTCCTGTTCCAAATCCAACACTTCTTCCCCTAGTCAACAATGGCCTCTTACGGAAAAGCAAACAAGCAGAGAAAGACACAAATTTAAATTTCACTGTAGAACATATTAAGATTTGCCAATTTCATTCTTTCTCTGTCTTTGGCCATGCCATCTCATCCCATGGTTTTGCACACGTTCTTTCGGTCTGAAACTTCCTTTCTTGTTATTTCTTCAACTGACTTATTCTTCAACACTCGGCGGGGCTGTCACCTCTGCCCCTGCCTCTGGTCTTCGTGTCCCTCCTAGACACACCTGTCTCATGGTGTACCTTCAACCCAGATTACAACCATCTGGACATCTGTCTTCCTTATAGACTGTGAGCTCCTGAGGACAGGAGCTGTTTTATTTCTCTTTACCTAGCCCCTAGTTACATAGTAAACCTGATTAAATGTTTGTTGAAAGATTGTCTTGAAGCAGCCTCCATAAAATATTGGAGTAAAATTTGTTTTTTTTTAACCACTTGGTAATGAGTTATTGTGTACTCAAAAGAGGGAGAGAAAGAGAGAGAAAGAGAGAGAAAGAAGTTCTAAAATTAGATAAACACTCATGATTCATTAATTTAAACAAATTTTCCCGAGAACTCCTCTGTCTGCCATTTTTCCAGGCTCTCGGATACAAAGGTGAGTAAGAGAGTTTCTGCACCCACACCGACTGAGTATGATGTCAGAGCGCCACATCAGGTATTCGGAGGGTGGAGCCGTGGATGTTTCACAGGGGCTGTGGGGTGCTGGGATTGTTCTCTGACACCTGACACCTGTAGCTCTCCTCTAATACTGGTATGATAAGCAGTTGGTCTAGTGATCAGATATGGAAGCACAGAGCTGTTGGATTTGGGCCCCCACAGTAGGTGTAGAAATAGATGTGGAAAGAACAGCAACTGTCCAGGGGGCAAGAGACCAGGTTCTTGTGTGAAGTTTGCCATCAAAGGTTGCATGACCTCGGGCAACTTGCTCCCTCTCCTTTGAGAGAGAGCTTTCAAACTTTTGTTAAGTTTCTGCTTACACAAAAAAAGAGTGGGATGAGAAAATCTCTAAGATTCCTTCCAGAAAGCTTGGATCTATGACAGCTTGAAGCAGGCTCTGAAATCCATCAGCAGGAGCACTTTGATTGGGAAGATACCCCACAGCCCACAAATTGGGTCTTCCCTCTTCCCAGCTGTGTGATTGGCGTCTCACCAATATGGTTGCAGCATCTGGTTTAGAGAACCAGCGCATTGACTCGCAACTGTCAGAGCCTTACTGTCCCTGGGTTAAAGTCATCTTAATGTCTAAATGAAAGTCCATGAACTAGATCAACCAAGTGACTTCAGAAAGGAGGGAGTGGAATTCTGAGCACAGGGAGGTGAGTCTGTTTGTTTTCTAATTCTAATTAGAGAAAGGAAAAGAGTGTCAGGAGTCTTTAGTGATTCACATCTTAATAGCCTGGTTATAATTTATTAATCCCTTTCATCAAATTTTCAGCATCTCTTTCCCCAGGAGTCTAAGACTGACTCAAATGTATTTATTGTTTCTAGGTGGGGTGTCATTAAATATTTGGCATCTCCTAAAGCTGGTTGGGAAACTGGATTATACATTATGTGAAGGCACAGTTTCTGAAGGGAAAGGCATGAACTGATGAAACATTTTTTAGGAGAATGAGTGATATATGCAGATACACATATGTTTATTTTTTAAAATATTAATGACTTCATATTTATCTCCAATACTTACAATGCAGGTCTGGCATTTCACTTTTTTCCTATACTTTCCTTTCACCAGCAAACTCAGTGGTTTTCCTTAAAGTGGAATATCAGCTGAATAGTAAATGTGTCAGGCTTTTTAGAAATTTGATATATTCATATGTTGTAAAATGATTACCACAATAAAGTTAGTTAACACATCCATCATCTTGGGTAGTCACCATTTGTGTGTGTGTGAGTGTGTGTGTGTGTGTGTGTGTGTGTGTGTGTGTGTGTGTGGTGAGAACATTTAGTACTCACCAAATTTAATACTCAGTAAATTTCAAGTATGCAATACAGTGTTGTTACCTCTAGACACCATGCTGTACATTAGGTCTTCAGAACTTATTTATCTTATAACTGAGAGTTTGTAACTGTTGACCAATATCTCCCCATTTCCCCCACTCCCCCCAGCCCCTGGTAATTACCATTCTACTTTCTATGAGTTCAACTTTTTTAGATTCCACATATAAGTGAGGTCGTACGGTATTTATCTTTCTCTGTCTGACTTATTTCACTTAGCATAATGCCCTCAAGTGTCATCCACGTTGTCACAAATGGTAGGATTTCCTTTTTTTGATGATTGAATAGTATTCCATTATATGTGCAGATATATACATAGATACCATATATACCATATATATACACATACATCTATATATACCATATATACATCTATCTATTACATACATATATAGATGTATATGTATATATGTTCATCTATAGACCTAAAAATCTCTCTATGTACATTATCTATCTCTATCTAGATGTGTGTGTTTGTGTATATCTCACATCTTCTTTATCCATTCATCTGCTGATAGACACTTAGGTTGTTTCCACATCTTGGCTATTGTAAATGATGCTGTGATGAACATGAGAGTGCAGATAATCTCTTTGAGATAGTGGTTTTGTTTATTTTATATATATTCCCAGAAGTGGGATTACTGGATCATGACAATTCTATTTTTAATTTCTACAGGAACCTCCATACTGTTTCCCATAGGGGCTGTTACAGTTCACATAAGCACCAACAGTGTATAAGGGTTCTCTGTTCTCCGCATTCTTGCTAAAACTTATTATCTCTTGTTCTCTTTGATAATAGCCATTCTAACAGGTCTGAGGTGATATCTCATTGTGGTTTTGCTTTTCATTTCTCTGATGATTAGTGATATTGAGCATCTTTCATGTACCTGTTGGCCATTTGGATGTCTTCTTGGAGAAATATCCCTTCAGTTCCTTTGCCCATTAAAAAATAGTATTATTCATTTTTTTGCTACTGAGTTGTATGAATTCCTTATATATTTTGGATATTAACCTTTTATCAGAAATCGGGTTTACAAATCTTTTGTCCCATTCTGTGGGGTTGCCCTTTCATTCTGTTGATCTTTCCTTTGCTGTGCAGAAGCTTTTTAGTTTCATGTAGTCTCACTTGTTTACTCTTGTTTTTGTTGCTTGTGCTTTGGGGATTGTATCTTAAAAAATCATTGCCAAGACCATCGTCAAGGAATTTTTCCCATTCGCCTTTTTTTCTAAGAGTTTCATGGTTTCTTACAATCCATTTTGAGTTAATTTTTGTGAATGATGTAAGAAAGGGGTCCAATTTCATTCTTTTGCATGTGAATATCCAATTTTACCAATAGCATTTACAGAAGAGAGAATTCTTTCCCTATTGTGTATTTTTGGTGCTCTTGTCAAATATTGTTAGCCGTACATGCATGGGTTTATTTCAGGGCTCCTAATTCTGTCCTATTGGTGTGTGTCTGCTTTTATGTCAGTACCATACTATTTTGATTACTATAGCTTTGTAATAAAATTAAAATCAGAAAGTGTGATGCCTCCAGTTTTATTCTTCTTTCTCAAGATCATTTTGGCTATTTTGGGTCTTCTGTGGTTCCACATGAATTTTAGGATTGTTTTTTCTGTTTCTATGAAAAATGTCATTGAAATATTTATAGGTTTTTCTTTGAATCTATAGATCACTTTGGGTAGTATGGACATTTTAACAATATTAATTCTCCCAATCCATGAGCGTGGGATATCTTTCCATTTGTTTGTGTCTTTTTGACTTTTTTCCCCCATAATTGTCTTATAGTTTTCAGTGTATTGATCTTTCACTTTCTTGGTTAAGTTTATTCATAAGTATTTTATTGTTTTTGGATGCTATTGTAAATGGGATTGTTTTCTTTACTTCTTTTTCAGATAGTTCATTGTTAGTGTATAGAAATGAAACTGATTTTTGTATATTGCTTTTGAGTCCTGCAACTTTACTGATTTTTTTTTATTAATTTGAACTATTTTTTGGTGGAGTCTTTAGGGTTTCCTATATGTAAGATCATGTCATTTGCAACCAGATGATTTTATTTCTTCCTTTCTGATTTGGATGCCTTTTATTTACTTTTGTTTAATTGCTCTGGCTAGAACTTCTAGTACTCTGTTGAATAGATGTGGTGACAATGGGCACCCTTGTCTTGTTCCTGATCCTAGAAGAAAAGCTTTCAGTTTTCACAATTGGAGTATGATGTTAGCTATGGCTTTTCATATGTTTTCATATATGGCTTTTGTTATGTTGAGGTACATTACTTCTAGACCTAACTTGCTGAAAGTTTTTAATCACAAAATGATGAATTTTGTCAAATTCTTTTATGCATCTTTTGAGATGATCATATGAATTTTATTCATCATTCTGTTAATGTGGTGTATCACATTTATTGTTTTGTGTATGTTGAACTATCCTTGCATCCCAAGAATTAATTCTGTTTGATCATGATTCTTTTAATGTGCCATTGAATTCAGTTTGCTAGAATTTTTTGAGAATTTTTGCATTGTGTTCATCCAGGATATTGGTCTGCAGTTCTTTTCTTGTAGAGCTCTTATGTGGCTTTGATGTCAGAGTGATGCTGGCCTCAAAATAAGAGTTTTAAAGTGTTCTCTCCACTTCAATTTTGGAAGAGTTTAAAAAGGATTGGCATTAGTTCTTCTTTAAATGTTTAGTAGAATTTGCCAGTGAAACTGTGTGGTCCTGGGCCTTTTTTTTTAGTTAGAATGTTTTGCTTACTTATTCAGTCTCCGTACTTGTTAATCACCTGTTCAGATTTTCTATTTCTTCATGATTCAGTCTTGGTCAGTTGTATGTTTCTAGGAATTTAAATATTTCTTCTAGACTATCTAATTTGTTGATGTATAATTGCTCATACTGGTCTCTTACGATATTTTGTATTTTTGTGATATCTGTTGTACCATCTCCTCTGTCATTTATAATTTTATTTATTTGAGTCATCTTTCTTTTTCTTGGTTAGTATAGCTAAGGGTTTGCTGATTTTGTTCGTCTTTTCAAAAAACAAACTCTTAATTTCATTGATCTTTTCTATTCTCTATTTCTCTTATTTTTGTTCTAATCTGCATTATTTACTTACTTCTACTAACTTTGGGTTTGATTTGTTTTTTTTTTTCCAGTTCCTTTGGTGTGTAAAATTAGATTTTTTATTTGAGATCTTTCTTTTTTCTTAATGCAGTTGTTTACAGCTATAAATCTTCAGTTCTGTTAATATGTGCTTTATATATTTAGGTGCTCTTTAAATTCTTTTACCTTCCTGATGAATTCACCCCTTTGTCACTATATAATGACTTTTTTTTTGTCTCTTGTGATCATTTCTGACTTCAATTCTATTTTGTTCAATATAAGTATAGCCGCCCCTGCTCTCTTTTGGTTACCATTGACTTGGAATATCTTTTCTATTCCTTCACTTTCAGCCTATGTGTGTCCTTAAAGCTAAAGTGAATTTCTTATAGGCAACATATTGTTGGGTCTGGTTTTTTTATTCATTCAACCATTCTGTGTCTTCTGATTGGAGAATAAGTCCGTTTAAGTTAAAATAATTATTGAGAGGTATGGACTTACTACTGCCATTTTCTTCATTGTTTTCTGACTATTTTGTAGTTTCTTTCTTCCTCTCTTGCTGTTTTCCTCTGTGATTTGGGGATTTTTTTGTGATGGTTTGCTCTGATTTCTTTCTCTTAATCTTTAATGTATCTACTACAAATTTCTCCTTTGTGGTTACCATGAGACTTACATAAAATATCTTATAGTTATAACATCCTGTTTTGAGTTAATAACAACTTACCTTCTACTGCATACAAAACTATACTTTTATTTCTCTTGGTCTTCAGTTACTTCAGTTACTTCTCCTTCCCTCACATTTTAGGTTCTTGGTGTTACAATTTACATCTTATTTACACTGTGTCTCTAATAACAAATTATTGTAGTTATAGTTATTTTTAATATGTTTACATTGTGGTTTGAAAGTTTGAAAATGATTTATGTATCTCCATTAAATATTAGAGAATTCTGACTTTGTCTATAAATTTACCTTTACTGGTAACAAATTTTAAAAAATGCATGCATATATTGTTAGTGTCCTTTCATTTTACCTTGAAGAATTCCCTTTAGTTCATCTTATAAGACTGGTCTGGTGATGATGAACTTCCTTAGCTTTTGTTTGTCATATTTTTATTCATTCTGTTCTTTTCATTTACAATGCACCAAAATATGTGGCAACATTATTAAGGGTCTATCATTATCACAGAGCAGGAAAGGACCTTAGGAATCATTTTAAAGATCTATAAATTGGAGCCTGGAGTGGTGAAGTGACTCAAAAACCATAATTCTAAAGATGGAAAGGGACCTAACAGAGCTATCCTCTTTTGAGACTGTAAACTCTACAGCATTTCCACTAAAAGTTGACTGTTCTTGGCTAGTTCCCCTCCAGAGACAGAGAGCTGACAAGCTTCAGAGGTAGCCTTCCTCTCATGGAGAGCTTGACCATTAGAAAGTTCCTCTTCAGTGGTTCCTGGGTGGTTCAGTCATTAAGCATCTGCCTTCTGCTCAGGTCATGATCCCAGGGTCCTGGGATCGAGCCCCGCATCGGGCTCCCTGCTGGAGCGGGAAGCCTGCTTCTCCCTCTCCCACTCCCCCTGCTTGTGTTCCTGCTCCCTCTATCTCTTTCTCTGTGTCAAATAAATAAATAAAATCTTTGAAAAAAAAAAAAGAAAGTTCCTCTTCAGTCAGCTGAAATATTCCTCCCTCTACCTTCTCCTCTGTAGTCTTCAGTCTGTCCTGAAAACATCCCTTGCCCTTAGCGAACAATGGCAGAGCAGGATGCTGGGTGAACCTAGAGTAGGAAGAATCCTGGCAGGGACAGCCAAGCCTGACACAAATTCCAGCAACCCCAGGTACATCTACCCCGGTTGGGATAGTTCTCTGGATACAGTGAAACGTTAATTATTCATAAGGCTTGTCCTGATTAAGAAAAGAAATCCCTTCACATGGTCTAGTTTGGCTTATTAGAATTCTCTAACAGATTTTAGAAATAAAGACTTAGGTAATAATGTCTTATTTTGGTACTTTTGAGCATATATGTCTCCTTTGGACTCCTTATAAGGAAGAGAGAGATTGTGAATTTAGACAGAATTTGGGGTATACCTGGTTCTTCTGGCCAAATCCCATTTTCATATCATATCTCAAATTGATGATTTCTGAGAAGGTGAACATTGACACTGTACACCCTTTGGCTCACATAAATTATCCTCTTGATTCACAGAGTGCATCATTAGGCTCACACCGCACAGCCGCAGGCTCCTATCCTGGCTGCCTGATGCCTCATTGGCCCCATCTCCTGATGTCATTGATGACTTTGGGCCTTCCACTTTTGAGTTCCTCCCCTTCTTATAAAAGTAGAAACCCTTTAACATCTTTGACCCAACACTTATTTATAGAGTTCAGGACCTGGCCAGCACCCCCAGATTCCTTGTCTACCAAAGTTTTCCATAGAGAATAGGGTCTTCAGCATCTTTACTGGCATATCTTGAGAGCATCCATGGTCATCACATGGCCTTTCTACTTTCTTACCAAGAGGCAGCTTATAAACCTAACTGACCCAAATCTACAAATCCCATATGTACAGTTGTTCTTAATCATGTAAACCCCTTCCTTCTCAAAAGCTCTCTCATCCACACTGTCCTATTGTAATGGCAAGATGACTACTTTCACAGAAGGAGCTAGGACACATAACCTCTGCTCAGCTTCTAGCCATCCTGAGGACAACTTGCTGGAGGGCCTCAAGGTTTCCCACATGGTTGGATATACCACATCTGAAGTCTGTGAATATCTCACATCCAGCCCACTGAAGAGCAAGTATTTTGTGGGGAAGCTACCCTGGACCTCTAAAATATTTTTAAAGAAAGAAATAATGAAAACCTCTCAAAGTACAAATCCTAGGAAGCAAGGTGACTGACATAAAACTTTCCATTATGTTTGAAACCATTCATTTGAACAATAAGGTATAAGATGGAATTTGTGCTGAATTTCTTACTAATGGGTCTTTGGAAGAGATATTCACTGCCTGCTGTTGTCCAAATATTTTCTCGAGAGAATTACTGGTCACCACAGTGCATATTACTTTGGCCAAAAATAAAATCAGATGGAGAAAAATTTGGTCTTCAAGTGACATTAGTCATTATTATAATAATAATAGTGATAGCTAACTATGTAAGAGCTAGTTGAGTTGTAGGCACTTATATACATTATCTTTAATCCTTACATCTCCAGGAAAATGTGTATTATTGGTAGTAGTGATAAGATGGCAAAATGTTTTGCTGAGATTTCAAATCCATGAGTCCTTGATTGGCCACCTGCCTTGTCTGACACCAGTCCCGCTAGCTCCATGGGCAATGTACACATGGACAAAGCTAGTCAGGGGAAAACTGTTTATAAGTATAGAGAAAGCTGTGGTACTGAGTCTTCCACCTTGGGTAGAAAGGCTAGACCAGGTCTGAATCATAAGGACCAACTCTGTGCTCTTGGATGGACTAAGTCCTGCTTGAGAAACCATCCTAGCTCATTCTGAGAGCTATCATTGCCATGAGCAGAACCAAGGAAAGACACACCCAAGAGAAAAACATAAAGGGAAATAGAGTGTTTTCCTAAGATCTAGTGCAATAACCTTCAATCTCCCTCCCTCCCACCCTTACAAGAATAATGGTAGAAGAGAGCAGTTTCATAAGCTAGGGGAGTCCTTCTTAGCCAACTAGAGTAAGGGACATAATCATTCCAAAAAGGAAAATGGATCCACTAGGGTATGCCATGAGGAAAGAAGAATTTTTAAAAATCTTTCTTCCTCCTATTGAAAGCTCATCTTGTTAGCACAGAAATGGCAAAGTACTGAAATGAGTAGAAATACTCTCAGCCTGAACTATGGCCAACATCCCAAATCAATGATGGCCCTCATTCTTGCCAAACCTAAAATTTTTCTCAACATGATGCCCTAGGCAGTTATATTAGATGACTGGAATTGGCAAGTGTTTAAAATCCTTTTACCATCATTATCTTCGCACCCCAGCAGAGCACTGCCTATCACCCATGTCAGAAAACTCCTGCTTATGGGTAGAGTATGTGGGAGGTGCTTTAGCTTTCCTCCTTAGAAGCTGGAATCCGTAGCCAACATAGCCCCATATTCTGATCTATTTTTTGACTCAGGGATGTGGCCTTGGGCCACAAAAATTGAGAGTATCAGAAAAGTCTTGCTCATGAGATGCCTGGGTGGCTCAGATGGTTAAGCATCTGCCTTCGGCTCAGGTCATGATCCCAGGGTCCTGGGATCAAGTCCCACATCGCGGTCCTTGCTCAGCAGGGAGCCTGCTTCTCCCTCTGCCTGCCCCTCTACCTGCTTGTACTCTTGCTCTCTCTCCTGCACTCTCTCTCTGGCAAATAAATAAATAAAACCTTTAATAAAAAAAAAGAAAAGTCTAGCTCGACTCTTCATGAGGTCTCTTCTCCAATTCTTGCCTCTTCTCTTATGTTTAGACTTAAAGTCAATGAATGGGCAGCTCAGCCTATTTTCCTCATAGTTACCTGATACTTAGGCCACCTAATCTCACCTGTTCTAACTTCCATCTAGAAATATGCTTAGCCACTTTGTACAACCAAGTTCACCAGGCAGGTTTATACAATATGCACCAGAGAATGAAGTAACTCCCACAAAAATAAAAAGAACATACAAACATCATGGACAAATGCTAAAGCAGACAGGAAGTCAGGACAACAGGCATAAACTGGGACTTTGTTCAGTGAATCTGGATGTAAGGCCGCTTTAGTCAATAGTATCTGTAGGAAGTGCACAGTAATAGTCCCATACCCACAGAATGTAGGAATCACAAGCATATCTTAGGATCAATATGACTTCACATTTACACCTCAGCCTAATATCTAGACTTGATGCAGATTAAGTAACTCTCTGGTCCCATTAAGAAAATGACCCCCCCCCAAAATACCCTGGGATCTTTTTAAAACAATAATTAGGGCACGTGACACCCTTCCCCCCCTAGGGAAAATAGGGCTGCCCCAGAAAGGGAGATAAGACGAAGCTAATCCTGGCCATTTAGATGCTCCTCAATCCCTAGAAGTGGGCTCTAGGGAGGAGTTTTTAAATTCCATTTAACTCCAGGTCTTTATCTCCTGGAAACTGACGTATGTGGTTGGCATTTGGCTTTGGGATTAGTCTCTATTTTCTAGATGCTGCAAGTGAGTCTTGGTGCAACAATTTGTCTTGTTGACCCTTTGGAACTTCAGAGAACTGGAACACATTAGAGAGCTAGTATTGGATGGACCCACGGGGGGGCGTGTGGAAGTAGCTGCCGTAGAAGATGCCATCATAGCTATGGAAGAGGAGACCCAGGTTCTACCCCAGCTCCTTCAGCTCCCATGGCGCCTACTGCTGCAATCAAGCAGAATAAGAGCAACGAAGGTGCACGTGCACGCCTATGTTCATTGCAGCATTATTTACAGTAGCCAAGTAAGGGAAGCAGCCCAAGTGTCCATCAACAGATGATGAATGGATAAAGAAGATGTGGTGTGTATATACTCAAGGGAATATTACTCAGCCATAAAAAAGAATGAAATCTTGCCATTTGCAAGAACATGGGTGGAGCAAGAGAGTATAATGCTAAGTGAAATAAGTCAGTCAGAGAAAGGCAAATACCATATGATTTCATTCACATGTGGAATTTAAGAAACAAAACATATGAGCAAAGGAAAAAAAAAGAGAGCTAACCAAGAAATAGACTTTTAACTACAGGGAACAAACTGATGGCTACCAGAGGGGAGGTGTGGGGGGGGGAAGGGGGGAAATAGGAGTGGGGATTAAGAGCACACTTATCATGATGAGCACTGAGTCATGTACAGAAGTGTTGAATCACTATATTGTAGTGATTCAGTGATCACACCTGAAACGAACATAACATTGTATGTTAACTATACTGGAATTAAAATAAAAAACTTGATTTTTAAAAAGCATACTAGAAAAAGAAGAAGATGCAAAGGGAGCTTCTGACATAATTTGAGAATTTGAGAATTTTTTTCTCTCTGGCAAAGGGGGTACTGATGAAAATAGGAGGGTCCACAGTACAATAACTTGACAGCGTGGTGGCAAATGTCGGTGTTTCTTGTGCCGTCACGGCTTGTTGCTCTTGGATGTCCATTAAGTAGTCTTCAGCTTGTTAGCCTTGTGAATATGAGAGAACACGACTTTTCATCCTAGCGTAGAGAATGTGGGGCAGCATGAAAGAGGCATTTGTAAAGCCCTCAGGAGTGTGAACTCCCAACTCAGTGTGCTCATGAGGAACAAGCGGGACGTGGGAGTAGTGGAAAGGATCAGAGATATAACACTGCCAAGACAGTACTAGGGCTTTTCTGATAAGTCATGATTTTCTACCCTAGCTGGGGACATTACGCCTCTGGTGGGTCTGATCACTGAGCGCACTGGACTAACTGGAGAGAAACAAAAAGGATGGCCTCTAGAGGGCGCAGTAGGTCTCACCTCTGGTGGAAATCAAGTCAAGGGCATGCTTGGATTATAGTTCTCCAGAGGAGAGGCAGGTTGAAAAATTCTGGTGTCTGAGTAGCAGCTTCTGCTTAGACCCTGCTCCCTTTGCATCTTCTGTTTTGAGGATCCTACTTTGGGACTTTTCATCTCCTAAATAAAGAGTGGCTAAGAAGCCAGCCACCATTTGCCTTTGAAAGGCCAGTGAAAACTGAAGTGTGGCACGTGTAGTTAAAAAAAAAAAGCTTGGGTAGGTGGCTTATTCAGGCTGCCCTAAACTTCAGGGAGTGGCTAATTTGTCCTGCTCCAGAATTAGGGCAGACCAAAGTATACCTTATAGGGCAGTTAGCCTGCTTCTGAACAAGGATTTAAGCCAAATGGAATTTCAGGCTCACATATCATCCACCCCAAACTACCAAGACATTTATTAGGGTTTGGGGCCATAGTTCGTAATGAAAAGGGGGAGAAGGGGCATTTGCCTGCCTGCGGACCTCACAGATCCAAGAAAGCAGCTACACCAGATCCAGGGTCAGTTGGTTGAGTGTCCAGCTCTTGATTTTGGTGCAGGTCATGATCTCATGGGACATGGGATTGAACCCCACATCAGGCTCCATGCTCAGCAGGGTGCCTGCTTGAGGATTCTCTCTCCCTCTCCCTCTGCCCCTCCGTGCTCTCTCTCTCAAAAAAGTAAAATAAATCTTAAAAAAAAAAAATCTTAAAACAAGCAAACAACCAAACAGAAGCTCCAGAGGTCCTATCCTGGTTTCTTACAGACACAACCAACCATTACCGTCTTCAGTGTACAGATGAGGCCGTATGGCTTCGAAGTAGCAGAACCAGGCTTGACCCTTCCTCCCAACTCTTGTTCCCACTGCCCCCCTGGTGTGGAAGTCAGGACACATGCATTTCAGCCCCGCCTCCGCCACCTTCCGAGGGACATCAGGAAAGCTTGTGCTCTGCTCACTCTGTCCCTGAGTCTCAGTTCCCTCATCTGACAAATGTATGGCTCACATTAGGCCTCCTTCAAATCTGACATTTAATGATTTGCTCCATTATTACAGCTCTTACTGTTTTGATTGAGGGACTTGGCATTTTAATCTTCTTTAAAAAAAAAAAAGCATCAAATCAGGAATTCAAGCCTGTAGCCAATGAACTTTCCGCCCCCGTTATGAGAAACAATCCCCAGAATCCCAAGGAAACCGAGGTCCAGGATTTCCCCCGGGGGAGGATTCTGCATGCGCATAACTTATTTTGCCTTGTAAAAAACAAAACTCTTGTGACGTCCTTCCCCCCAGTAAAGTCAATGACTTTCAACTTCCCTTCCCTTTCCTCATCTTCTCCGAGTCCTAGGCAAATTAAAGCAGGAGGAATTAATCTTCTCCCCAGATGTTTTGATCACAGAAGGGCCACATATGTGCACACATTCCTGGATATTTTTAGATATTTACAGGCTCCAAAGTTCGAACTACTTTTTTGCTCTACGCTTTGTGACCGCTGCGAGTCGCTCTTGCCGGAACATCAGAGGCAGGGCTGCGGGGACAGGGCCTGGCACAGGGAGCCTGGCAGGGCCTCTGCGCTCAGCCACACTCCCAGAAGCTGTGCAGAGCAATCCTTGCAGGCTGTAGCCTGCAGGTTCTGAGGCTTCTCCAGTCACCGAGAGGAAACAAACCACTGCCATTTAAGAATTATGGGTTCCACGGGCTCCCCCCTGGAGTGTTCTGGCGGCAAGTCCCCTGAAAACATCCCAAAACCCCAATAAAGAGGTAGCGAGGTAAAGAGGGCAGAAGGTCAGGAGATGTGCCTCTGGCTGGCTATAGGCCCAGTTACTTATTGGGCCTTAGTTTCTCTATCTGCAGAATGGGATGCATCATACACTTTGCACAGAAGTCTGCAAACTATGGTCTGCAGGTTGGCTGCCTGTTTTTGTGAATATAGTTGTATTGGGACAAAGTCAGTCCCATCTGTTCATGTATTATCTGTGGTCAAGCTGACTAGTTGCAACAGGAACCACATGGCCCACACATCTGAAATAGTTACTCTCTGGCCCTTTAAGAAATAGCTTGCTGATCCCTGATGAAACAGGCTGCATTCAGCACTCTGGGACATGCCAAAGTCATCTGACTGCCAGCAGCCGGGACTCTCCTTTCTCTGGGGGAGGGGCAATAGAAGTTAATGTCCCCAGGAGCAGCTAGCAGCCAATGACAGTTGGAAGTTGGGGGTAGTTATCTCTGCTTCCTGACCTCGAAGGTGGGAATATCCTATAATGTGTTTCATATTGTCTCCCAGATGTCCCCAGTAGGATTACACCCCAGCTACCCACACCAGCGGCCTCCTCACCACCATACCCTGTATCAGCTTCCTTCCTTTCCCGGTCCTCTCTCCACTCTCCTATGGGTGCTGCTTGTGTTCCATTCCCCCAGAACCTCTAGCACTCAAATCTTTGACTCAGAGTCGGCTTCACAGGGTATGCTGCCTAAGTCAAGATATAAGTCTTGTGCACCTTCTTTTTTTTTTTTTTTTTTTCCCCTCCCTTGGCTGATACCCTACCGTTGACTTCTGGGCTTAGATGAAATGCCACAAGGCAGGATGTGGGCTTTTTCCCAATGGCCACCATAGTGCTGGATGACTTACCCTGGAGTGGAAAGGGAGTTTGTTCTCCATGGGGTGGACCTTGACCGAAGGAGGAAAACTGACAGGCACATATCCCCTACTTTCTTCTTCCTTGGGCTTCTGGCAAGTGCAGCTTCTCTTTGCAAAACTTCCAGGGAAATTCTGTGTGCTGAGAAACATGCCTGCCAAGAGACCTACTGTGTTTCTTTGGTGCCTTGTTGAGTACTTGCATGGTGGATAACCCATGCATCTTCCCTCCTGTCACTTCCTAGTTTTTTCCTAACCCTAACCACACTGTGTTTGCACTTCCCAATAAAGTCTCAGTACTATGATCCTTGCCTCAAGCTCTGCTTTCCAGAGGCCCTGAGCCAAGGCATGGTATTGATTTAAATAGCTCTAAGGACTCTTTCAGTTCTGGAACACTAGACTTGTACTACATTCCATTCTTCACATACCTAGGGATAAAAAAAATTGCGTATCTACTGTACTGTACACAAAGCGCCATTTAATTCCTATAGAGACTAGTTTCTGAGGTATGCCAGGGGTCTTGGTGGTTACAATTCAAATCAGACCAACAGAAGATGTTATAATAATAATTACTTACAATATTTTTAAAGTTCTATATGCTAGTTTTTAAGTATTGGATCCTCATTTAAACCTCGTTGGGTTCTATTATTACCCGCCTTTTTCACAAGAGGAAAATGAAGTGCAAAAAGGGTAAGTCACTTTATCCTAAGTTGCACAGTAAGTGGCCAAGCCAGGATGGGAAACCAGGACTTACAGGTTCCAAAGGCTATGTTCAAAATTGTGTGTTTTGCTACGTCTCATACAAACAAATACAATACCCTTTCAAAGCTTTTTCTTTGAATAAACACTCCACCAATGAAGGTATGTGGATGGCAGATAAGCACATGAACAGATGCTCAACGTCATTAGTCATTAGGAAAATTAAAACCAGAGTAAGCTAAATCACTACACCCCCACTAGAATGGCTTAATTAAAAAGATGAACCATACAGAATGTTGGTGACGATGTGGAGGAACAGGATTCTCATATGCCCCCGGTGGGAAGGTAGAGTGGCACAAGTAATTTGGAAAACAGTTTGACAGCTTCTTAAAAAGTGAAACATAAATTGACCATATGACCAAGCCAATCCCCTCCTAGGTATTTACCCAAGAAAAATGAAGACATATGCTCACACAGAGACTTGTCTTTGAATGCTCATGGCTACTTTATTTGTAATAGTGCCAAACTGAAAACAACCCTAATGTCTAACAGCAGGTGAATGGATAAACAAATTGAGGCACTCTATCCAGAAAATGGAATACCACTCAGTAATAAAAAGGAGTGAACTTTTGATACATGCAACAACATGTACAAATCTCAAAATAACTATGAAAGAAACCAGATGGGGGCTCCTGGGTAGCTCAGCTGATAAAGAGCCTGCCTTTGGCTCAGGTCATAATCCTGGGATCGAGCCCTGCGTTGGGCTCCCTGCTCAGCCAGGAGTTTGCTTCACCCTCTGCTTGCTGCTCCCCCTGCTTGTGCTCTCTCTTTCTGTCAAATAAATAAATAAAATCTTAAAAAAAAAAGAAACCAGATAAAAATGAGTACATACCATATGATTCCATTTATAGAAGTTCTAGAAAATGTAGTAATAACAACAGAAAGTAGGTCTGTCGTTGCCTGTGTGTGTGCAAGAAAACCTTTAGGGGCAGTGGATATGTTCATGGTCTTAGTTGTGATGGTTTCATGGGAGTATACCTGTGTCAACTCTCATCACACCCTATGTTTTAAATACATGCCATTTATTGTAGGTCAATTATGTCTCAAAGCTGCAAAGAACAAAAACAAATTCTATGGAGAACTGAACATGAAAGATGTGGTTTGGAGAAATGCTCTTTTAAATTGGCTTTTGGGATTGTCCATGGACATCAAACCAATGGTGAAGGAACGAGCTGATTGATCTTGTCTTGGTTGACTCAAAATGGTGCAGCCCAAAGAGGAGGGAAGGGATGTAGTGCTTGGCAATTTGGTGACAGACCTTTTACCTCCTTGAGGCTCAATGTCCTCACCTATAAAATGGGAATGTCTTCGGTTGCCTTGCATTCTCCATGAAACTGATTTGAGGAAAAGTAAGTGACCTTGCTTTCAAGTGTGAATGACCAAACTTCCTCATCCATATACCATGCCCCTGCCCAACGGTTGGTAGCAATCCTAGTCCTGGGTGCCATTGGCCCATCCTGGGGGGTGTGCTGGGAGCTTACAGCCCCCACCTCTGGAATCGGCACAGACCATTTACCTTTCAGTCTCTCAGGCCGACTGCTCCTCTGTGACTTTGTTCCCAGACCTTGTTCGGCTGGTCCCTTCGGCCTCATTTCCTGTCCCTGCTTCCCAGCTGCTTTTGATGTGGCCCAGTTGGCTTCACATCTCCCCCTGCATGTTCTCCAGCTCCCCATGTATCTTCTGCCATTGAGGGACAATAGGCTGGACCTGCCCACCCACATAAGATCAAGGAGAGAGGGGGTCCCATTGTTCAAAGCCTCCCCGGACCCCAGGGAGACAGACCTGCCATCAAGGGAACTCACAGTCTGGTGGGAGAAACAGACACACAGGCCTACTGTACCAGCACCTATCCTGTGTGGTGCTCTACGGTAGAGGTGTTCTGTGTCGCCCCAGGGACAGTGGGGTGGGGGTGCAGGGTAGCAGTGGGGGGTGGGTCTCAGTTGAGGAAATGGCTCCACTGGACCCAGAAGAATGGGTGAGGACTTTTCAGATGGAAGTCTCAAGACAGCATTTCAGACACAGGACGTCATCAAAACCCAGCAGAAGGTGAGGCTAAAGGGTGAACCAGGGCCAGATCAGGGAAGGAAGGCTTGCCATGTGTGCCAAGAGGTTTGGGTCCAAATCTGTGGGAACTGGGCAGGTGCTGAAGGACTGTAAGCTTGAGAGTGACAGTCACAACTTGCTCTGGTGGGGCAGAGGGTTCCTTTGGGGGCCCTGCTCAAATCCTCCCTGGGAAGGGGGTTTCTCTCTATGGCAGGGTTTTTAACTGAGGCACTATTGACATATAGCATTGGAAAAGCCTTTGTTCTGGGCGGTTGCTGCTCGGTGCCTCCTTGGTGCCTCCTCGGTGCCTCCTCGTAGAATGTTCAGAGACAGCCTCTCTGGCCTCCAGACATAGGCCCCGGGGTGGCAAATTGCTCTCTATTGAGAACCACTGCTCTACGGTTTTTTTCTTATTTGTTTGTTTATTTTCGAGTCTGTATACAGATGGCCCTGCCGGTATTTGCCTTCTTCCCTCCTTCTGAGGCCTGGCTGCTAACACCTGGCTTCTAGCCTTTCCACGAGGTGTGCAGCTGAATGACACTCTTGGCTGCTTGCGCAGCCTTGTTTCAGCGCCTTGCTTTGGGTGGCCCAAGCTCCCCGTTCACGGGGGCTCTGGCTGGGGCTGGCTGCAGGAGCCAGCTGTCAACAGCTCTGTCCACTGCTGCATCCAGCAGGATGCCTACTTCTCGGTGGGGCACGCCACGTGGTGTCAGGGAGACTCACGGAGGGGGTCCCACCTTGAGGTCAGCAAGGACCAGAGCCATCCAAGCCTGTCAGCCTTGAAACCTCTGTGCCTGGACCCCGTTGGCTGCCAAGCTTCCAGCCTGGAGGGACGAGGGAAGCCTGCCAGGGAGAGGGCACCAGGCTGGGGACAGAAGGCGAGTGGTGGCAGCTGGAGGCCATGTGACCGCTGGAGGCTATGCGTGTCACAGGGCAGAGCTGGGCCACTGGCTCATTCCTGGGCTCAATCTGAGAAGGGTTCACATGACTTCTCGGTGGGAGCCTGCGTGTCGGGGCAGGAGACGAGCTGGGAGGGAGGGGGAAGTGATTTTAGGATCCACGCTGGAAATACAAAATACATTTGTGAATCACAAGCAGACAGTCATCATATGACCCTCCTGGCTTTGCCAATGCAGAAATCAGGTTAAGGCCACAAAAAATGCGTCCCACGGCCTGCACAGAGTAGGGAGCCGAGAGGCGCACTAGGGCTAGAGTAGGAGGTGAGGAAGCCAGCCACGCCACCCACAATGGCAGCAAAAGCACCACACAAACCAGCCCCCAATTCTGGATCTTTCCATGTGCTTGCTCCTATGTTAATCTCACTACAGCCCCCCACTTCCCAGTGAGAAAAGCAAGACCAGAGGATTCCTCTACACTGCCTTTTCTCCCTTCCTTAGGGTTTCAAGGGCTTACTCTGGTTTTGGTTTTGCTTTTGTCCCCCCCACCGTCAGCTCCCCTACCTCACACGGCCCCAAAAGGTACACTGCTGGCAGGTCCTTCTTGTTGACAGGACAAGGTGAGGGCTCCTAAAGTCACCATGTCTCCGAGGAAGAGGCCTCAGTGCTGCTGGGGTATGGGATCCCCTGGCAGCCTGAGACCGGAGTCAGGCAAGTTCTAAAGACAGGGCGAGAATGCCCTGGAGGCTTCTTCCCGCCCCCACACCCGTGCCCCCCGCCCCCCCCCAGGAGTGAGAGGAAAGCCCCAGGGTTCCTCTGGTAGCCCCGCCTCCCGAGCCTCAGTGCGCCAGGAGCTTTATTTAGTGGCACTGAAACCCCACGGCCTGGATCAGGACTCCTAAGCCCATGTCCTTATGGTCAGAGAGGACAAAATCTTGTGAGCAGGCTCTGCCCCCTCCGGGAAAAGAGCCACCTCTCCTCTGCTTGCTGCATGTTTTACCTCTAGGGTTATCATTTTCAAAATAACATTTAGTATATTTAATCTGATTACATAAGACAGGCATGTTCAGTGCAGAATATTTGGGAAACCCAGAAACGTATAAAGGAGGAGATTAAAAATTCCCCATCACCTCACCAATCAGAGACAGCCTCTGTGACAGTGTTGGTATATAGCTTTCTCATCTATTCTTGAGCCCTGGGTATGCATCTAACTATAAAAAGTAACACCAGAGTAATAGTTTAGATAAATTTTTTAAAAAAACTATTGAGGCAAAACATATATAGTAAAAGGCACAAATCTTAGGCATACAGCTCAATATATTTCTACATATTATTGCACCCATGAAACCATCACTCAGATCGAGATAGGGAATGTCTCCAGATTCCAGAAAACTCACTCCTGCCCTTTCTCGGTCAATAATAATACTCTGCTTCTGAGATGTAGCTGGTATTCCGACTTCCAACCTTTCAGATTAGATTTGCCTCTTCTTGAGTCCCCCAGAAATGGGTTCACCCAGTATTTATGCTCTTGTGTCTGGCTTGGCTCACCCAGCATGTGGCATCTACCACAAGGTTCTCAGTGCTGGCACCTGAAATGTATGCTGGATGCAGGTGAAGTCATTGCACCAGGGAGTGAACGCGTGAGGAAAGAGGCTTGGGTTATGGGGTGGTCTCCTGTGTGTGTTGGTCACCATCTGGTGGTCCGTGTGCAGAAGGGAGAGCAGTCAGGTGGCTGGAGGAATTATCCTGGTGGGATTCGATGAGCCTGAGCTAAAGGGGTGGCCGTGGGGGGTGGGGCGGAGGGAGCAGGTTGTGCACGCTTGTCTGCCTGGCACTCACGAGGGTTGGGCTGGTGCCCTGTGAGCAGCAGACCAGGAGTATTTGTAGAAAGCCCATCAGAGCGGCCACTTGACAGGACAGCTGCCTCACTGTCACAGTGTCCCATGGCTCAGGGCAGAGCGCCCACCCGGGGTCAACGCCCTGTGCTATGAGTCACAGAGCATAGGAGTGTGCTACTACTCCCAGCTGGGAATCATGCTCAGCAGTGACTTGGGGTGAGGGCAAGGGGCCCCAGGTGTCCCCGAAGGGCCCTCCCCTGGAAAATCCAATCACTCGGCTCCTGAAGAAGTGGGTGCCATGGTCCTGCACCCCAAGAAAGAGATGTTTGCTCTCTAGATCAGAATCACGGCAGAGCTCCCAGCCATTGTAGCCCCCTTTATGATTCCAAGACCTCAACATTAGAAAGGACCCATCTCCTACTCCATCGGGGGGCTTGAAGCCCCCCCACCCCTTTGACATTCTTTCCAACACAAGCTCAGCTCCCTTTTACCCTTCCCTGCAATCGCCACTCCCAGGCCTAGCCACCATCCTGGATCAGCTGCCTGTGCTGGCTGTCTCCTTCCTCCTCGGCTCCTGGGTCCTGCTGTCTGCTCTTCTCTGCAGCCAGAGGTCAGGAACTCTCCAGGGCTGGGGCCTTGACGCAGTGGTGGGCCGCTGCTGGAGAAGGAGCAACATGAAACACTACCAGAGGGGGATGGCCCCATGGTCAGCAAGAGAGCTGCTGGGCCATGCGGGTGGCAGAAGGAATGCAGGAAGTCAATTTTCCATAAGCTTATGAACTATTGGGGTAGAAGACTGTCATGTTGTAAACTTATAAACCCCAGAGGAGCAGGCCTTGAACAAGCTGTTAGAATCAACAGTGTTGATGATCGAGAGTGTGCACAGTGCCTGACCTGGCACGGTTTGTCATGCTGTCTCAGAGAATGGCGACATTTCACATCAGCAGTGTTTGGGGGTTCTCCTCAGCTGACTGGTGCTGTCCTGGGCCGGGTGATTTAGTGGTCAGGTTCGCTCGGCTGAGGGGGTGTGGGTCGTGACAAGACACATGTCCCCATCTGCCAGTTCAGACGAAGGGCCAAATCGCAGGGTCAGTAATGCCTCCTGGCCAGAGGATGTGAGCCGAGCAGCTGTCCCTGCCGTACCGGCCAGGAGAGGTCCTCTTACCAACGTGGCCAGGTCACCACAGGGAGCGTTAGTCCCCTGTGGCCAGAGGTGTGAGCCCCCTGTGGCAGGGCTATGGTTGGAGGGAGGCAGGGAGCCTGTTCTTGGCCCCCCACCCAGCGATGAATCCAGGAAGCTGGGAAGGAGGTCCTTAGGCCAGGATGGAGGACAGCCTGCCACGCTCGGTGGCCAGAGGGGTGGGTTCCCGGTGCACATGTGGACAGCTGGGAGAAGAGACAGAACTGAGCGTGTGGTGGTTAAACAATTCCTAGATTGCAGAACATCTCTGAGCTTCATTTGCCTCATTTGTAGAATGAGTAAAATGAGATGAGGGGTGCAAATTCCCCATAAATGGGATGAACGTATATGAATCTAAGGCGTTATTTGCCCCAGAAGTTTTTGCATTTAACTCAGCAAGTTGGAGGAAGACACTGGATGCAGACTTGTCAGATGGGTACAGAAAATAAAGCTGGGGAGAGTGGTTGGGACAGGTAAGGGGGACCTTGAATGGCAGGATCGACGCTACCCTGGTTTTTCCCCCCTGAACGCCCTCTCCATGTGACCCTCGGAAAACAGGAAAACGCAGTTCCCCTAAGGGAGCCCCATGCTTCATGATGTGGCCACTGCCTCTCTCTAGCTCAGGGTTTCCCAATCTCGGCACTCCATCATTCTTTGTTGTGGGGGCTGCCCTGAGCATTGGAGGATGTTTAGCAGTATCTCTGGCCTTCACCCACTAGATGCCAGTAACACCAACCCTCTTCCTCCGTGACAGCCAAACATCCTCGGGGGACAAAGTCACCCTGGTTGAAACCACCCCATTACCCTCATCCTTTGCACGTCTCCGCATACATCATATGTGGCTCTGGTCACACCGAAGTACACGCGGCTCCTTAAATAAAGCTTTTCCACATCCTTCCCACACCTTCACATATACAGATCCCTCCCTCCACCAACCCTTCCCACTCCTGCCTTTGGAGTTTCGTAAAATCCAGCTCATCTTTGAGAACTCATCTTAAACATCCCTTCTTTCGGAACACCGTTCCTGAGTCTGCCGGGCATCTCGTGGACTCACAGCATACTTCTGGAGCCCTGGCTGCATGGATGTTTTTTTTTTTTTGCTTGTGATTGTCTCTCCCATTGGACTTTAAACTACTTGAGGGCAAATCCTGGGTCTCGTTCCTCTTTGCTCCACAGTGCCTGGTACACGGCCTGGCACAGGGTGGGACTCAGCAAATAGTTGAGTAATATCATTTCATGAATTGCCATTTGCTGGTCACAGGCTATAGAATGCTCAGTCCGAATGAGAACAGTTTCTGGATCTTAATAAAGCAGAGTCTAGTAGCTCATCCTGAAGCAGCACAAGACAATCTATCTCATCTCTTAATGCGGAGAAGAACCAACTTATTATTATTTTAATCTCTGGGATGCTAGAGAGGTTTGGGGGAGTTTCCTCCCGTGACTCTGCCCTTGAGAAAACACTGGCGAGGCTATAGGAGGTAGCACTTTCTCTTTGAAAGATGCTGAGGATAGATAGCCAACCCCAGCCAAACTTTTCTCCTTGCTTCCCTCCAAAGCAGGGGACTCCACTTCATCTTTCTTAAATGCAAATTGGATCCCTCTTGTCCCAGAGCGAAGCCCCGCCCCACCGCTCCCAGCACCCTGGGCTACGGGACTTTCTCCAGCTCTCCCCTCTGCATTGTCAAAACGGGAACAGACTGCGCAGAAGGAACGCGTTTGGTGCTGAGACCAGAGCCAGGGCAATAAGCAGCAGATCCAGACAATCTGCTCCGCTCCTCCCAAGGAGAGAGGAAAGGTTTTTATTCCTTGCTGACAACCAAGTCAGCGATAGGAAAATCTCTGAGTGACCAAAGCTCAGCAAAGCAAGAGATGCACACCCTACATTGGTGTGCCTTGAAAATTAAAGAGCCAATGGCTCTAAATGGCCAGGCTTCACTGTGTGTGTGTGTGTGTGTGTGTGTGTGTGTGTGTGTGTGTGTGTGTGTGTTGGAGGCGGGGGTGATGGTTGCGTACTAAAAGAAAAGTCCTGGACTCTCAGATATAAAAAGCCATCGAGTCCAACCTCCACCCAGGAGGGAACTGTGTTGACGATCCCTCCTCCCCAGCTTGGACACCTTCCATGACAGGGACCTCTCACGACCACAGCATATGTTAGCTACCTCTCTCTAATAGAAAGCTTTTGGTCACTCTGATGGTTTATCCTTTTGTTCTAAGTCCAATTCTTTGTTCCATTTGGAGTTGGTCCAGCGCTTCTTCCCCAGGAAAGACTTTAGATTTTCACCCAAATCTATTCTTCTGGAGAAACAGACCGGTTCTGTCAGCTGTCCTCCCCGTGGCACAGTTTCGTCGCCTCTCTTCCTGACCATCCTTTTCTGGTTACCACGATAGGTCACATAATACCCCAGTTTTCTGCAGTCCTCAGAGAGCGTTCTTTGGGATCACAAGTTTTCCAGAGGGCTGAGGACGTACCTCCTTAGCAATAAACTTTTGAAAAGCGTGACGGAAAGATTTTGAGCCTACAGGATACAGGTCCCTCTTAGAATGAGCACGGCCCTGCTGGCTCCCTCTCTGATGTTTCTCACCCCCTCTGACTTTGTCTTCTGCCACTTCTTCCCATTGCCTCCCTACTCCTCTTTGCACACCCGCTTCCAATACGACTGGACATCCTGTGCCGTCTCTGGCCGAGAGAGGCAGCCTAGGAGGCAGATCTCACGGGGCTAGGAGAAGCCCCTTTGAGTGGCTGAGCAGTTCTGATGGGGGACGGGTGATGCCCACTGGGAGCAAGCTCTCCACCTGGAAGGTGTTAAGCAGAGGCGCTTGGCAGGGGTGTTCTTGAGGGTCCTCTACTCATGGGTCTGCTAAGGTTTGGACTAGGGGCCCCGTAGTCTCTTCAGCCCTATGATTTGCGCTTGTGGACAAAGAATCCACAGTGGGGTTTAATGTGAACTGAGGGCTCCTGGGTGTCCCCATGACGGTTGTGGGTGACAGACAGAAAGCCAGTCCCTTCAGTCAAACAAGCTATGGATAAACTGGGCCCTTCGAAAAGAGGGCCCAGCACACAGTGTGGTGACAGGCAAAAAGAAGGAGGGCCTGAGGCTGTCTCCTGTGTTTGGAGGACTTAAGGGATGGGGGTTTGAATGTCCATGGGTCATTCCTCTTTCTCGCTCTCTCTCGGGTGGGGGGCGGGGAGCAGTAGGTTCCTCACTGGTCCAGGAGCATGCACTGTTCTGAAAAGTACGGGGTGGCACTTGGGACATTGTTCTGGAATGATTGGCCAAATTCCTGGACACTAGAGAGGCCACTGGGCTTATCATAAAAGTGGGGTGTCAGTGGTTTCCACAAGATCTGGGAATTCAAGTCTAAGAGGGAACTTCATGGAGTCCAGAGGTTGGCACGAGCTCCCACGCTGTCATCCAGCCTCTGCCACAACACCCCAGTGTTTGGTTTAAGGAGGCGATGGGTGGAACTTATCTGTCCCAGGCAGGTAGTAAGTGCCTTCCTTCCCTCTTTCTTCCTTTTGATGACAGGGAGCTCACTACCTTCTGAGACAACTCACTCCATCTTTGGGTGGCTCTGACCTGAAATCTGTTTAGCTGGGTGCTCCATAGGACATCTTCTTATCAATCTTATGTTATCTGGGGACTCAGAAGTTATTTATTACTATTGCTTATGAAATACTAATAGCAACTACTTAGTAAGTACTACCCTGTGCCAGGTATAAGGTTAAGTACTTTATAAACTAAACACAGATGTCAGGCTCATGAAAACTCCAGATCTCATCAGGTCTCAGCAGAGGTCATTCGATCTAGCCTTCATGTTCCCAAGTGTGACCTTTGAATCCAGCAACTCTGGCTCTCTCGTGGGTGGGTGAAAACAGTCTCCCTAAAGGAGGCCATGGTCACAAAGATTTTGGGGCACCTCTGGCTTCCTCTGAGGTTTCCAAGAAGCCAGTCCTGTAGGAATGTAGTTAAGGTCTGTGGCTTCCCCCAGGGCCAGCCAGAGAGAGCCTCCTTGGAACAGCCTGCCCATCCAATGCCAAGAGACTGGGCCAAAGAGAGGTGTTCTCCAGGGAAAGTGGGGGGCCTTCCCTGGCCACTGAGGGTGGCAGAAAGGGGTAATGACAGTGTCAGGTCAGGTTCCCTAGAAGCAGAGCCTGAGATAAGGTCCCTGTGGTTTATTGAGGGAGTGCCCTTCAGGAAAAACCAGCAAGGGAGGGAGGCGGGGAAGCAGGAGGAGGAGAAGGAAGGGGCCGAACACAGATGTGGTTGAGGGTCGGGCTACTATGTGAAATAGAAGACATCCAGTTACATTTGAATTTCAGATAAACAAGTAATTTTTTTTTTTTTTTACTACAAGTATGTTCTAAATATGGCCTGGGACGTACTTATACTAAAAATATATGCTTTGTTTATCTGAAAAGTGATTTTACCTGGATATCCTGGATTTTTATTTCCTAAATCTGGCCACCCAACTGGGATGGGTGGGCACCCTAAGTTGTGGTTTCAGGTAAAGCCCGGCCTTGGCCTGATCCTTGGGGAGGGAGTGAAAGCAGGACTGACTCCAGAGCCTAAAGCACGCAGCAGAGTTGTCCCTTTGAAGGGAGGGGCCTGCCCTTTTGCATCCCCGTGGCCTCACGTAGCTAATGCCCTGCTGGGCTTGGTTGGGAGTTGGTGGAGGAGAAAGCTGCAACTTCCTGGAGAAGAAGATGTTTGCCTGAGGGCAATTCTTCCAGGAGAGGGGGTAGCTGTGAGTCATTAACAGACAAACAGGGGGTGGGGGTATAGGCCCCCCCCCCAAGAGGACCAGCTTGGGTACAACAGGTTCTATTACATTAACTAGGGTTCTCTGGCTGAGAGGCTCTGCTCCCCGTTTCAGGAGAAGGGGTGAGAACGAAGCCTGACTCCAGGCCCGTTGATCAGCTGAGCATCTCCTGTGTTCTAGGCAGGGCATACGGACATTTCTGGCGCTGACCGGCCTGAGATGTGCTGCCATGTTCACAGGAGAGGCTGAGAGCCCAGAGAAGGGGCTCTCGTTTCTCCTAAGTGGGAGAGAAGACTAGAACAAATTCCATGGAAGGAATAATATCTGCCCCAGACCTTGAAAAAGGGTGGGAATTTGGCAAGGGTCCAGGGTAGGTAGGCCAGGTGGTGGTGGTGGGAAGGCTGTGGCCAAAGGCTTGAAGGTCAGAGTCATGGAGGCAAGGTGAAGAGATATAGCCACGTAAAGTGGTCTTAACCTCAAGTCTGCCAAGAAGCTGCTATAGGGGATTTTAATTCCTTTTCTGCAAACCCGTCCTTAAGTTGGGTCAGGTTGCAGATTCTGGGGCAGGTTTGTCGGAGCTGATAAGACATCTGGTTGGTGCAAAGGGCTGGATGATTTATGTTCTGACCCAAGCTAATGCTTTGGAAAAGTGCTGGCGGCCCTACTGACCTGGGGATGCCTGGGCACCTGGGGAACGTCCCAGCTCCTGGCGGGGGAGGCCCTGCCACCCGGCCCTGGCCCCGATCCAGGGGAAGACAAGCTTCCTTCTTGCTTTTCCAGTATATCCTGAAACCAGAAGCCCCATGACACCGGCTCTGTCCCTGTTCTGGGATTTCGGCACTGGCTGAGGCAGGACACTCACACTGCTGAGAAGCCTGAGAAGTTGCTGGCACAGAGGTCCGCAGGGAGGGTCATTCGGGGAGAGCGATGGGACCCATCCCAGATCAGTGTCCCCATTTCTGGGCTGAACTTGGCCCCGCACCGTTAGAGCTCAGCACCTGAGGCTTCCACCAGGCTTGCAATTTCTGTTCAGCCCTTTGCAGAGAGAAACAGGACTTATTTCAACCACTTACTTGCCGTGTGACCTTGAACATGTCATTTGGCTTTTCTGAGCCCTCTTTCACATCTCTACTAATGTTAAAAACATCAGCATTAGAAACGAATGGTCTTGTAGCATTTGCCGGCTTTCGAAGCAGCGTACTCACATAAAGCCTCGTATTTAAACTTCTCTGCAAATTGTGAAGAGGGTGAGTAGGTAAGGTGGTGTTATTATCTCCATTTTGAGGCAGAAGAAATTGAATTAAATATAAGCAATGTGACTTGCCCTAATGTTACAGCTGCTAGGCTTCTGGGCTTGGGTCTCCTGAGCGCAGGACACCAAGTAGATAATAATCTCTTATCAGAGTCTCCAGGAAATGCCTGAGCCAGGGTCAGCAATCTTAAAGTCTTGATGAGGGGGACCCAGGGAGCATTTGGTTTCCGTGAGTTTTCTGACACCATGGAAGCTGGGCTAGGGAGGGCAAGTCTCCTACAAATGGCTCTGTATTCTATTCTGCTACAGTCTGATGTGAATTCAAATCTCAATAGTCTTTGCTCTTAGAAATACAATAAAAAATATTTCACTCTGAAGCCATAATCCAAATTGATTGCTGGAGGAATAAAATAAGATTTGACAACATGGGGTTTCTCTGGGACCCTTGAGAATCTACAAAGGCTTTCCAGGAGTCCATGAGCTGGGGTTCTTTTAGATTCCAACATGTTTGTATTTCAGATGACTCAAGATCTGAAGAAGAAGGGTTCTGAGGTGGGAAAGGTCTCTTCTAGCTGGGATAGAGAGTGAGCAGGGGAACAGAACCAGAGACAGAAAGTAATAAGAACAGCTTTAATGAAGACTATTTATTTTTTGGAGAGGTGAGAAAGAAGCAGTAGGTGCAAGATTCGGGGCCAGCATGCAGTTTCTGGCCAGACATGTAGATTCAAGTCCCAGCTCAGCCACTTCCCAGCTAATTGAATTCAGAGCAGTTGCCAGATCTCTCTGAGCCTCAGTATCCTCACCTGTAACCTGGGTGCAGGCAGAATCAGCCCCTAGCACCATTGTCAGGGTCCAGGCAGGCCTGCAGCAGGCACTTAGTATGGGTTAATTCCATTGATTCCCACCCCCCACCCCTTCCCACAAGTGGATCATGCATCTAGAAAGTACAAAATCCTCTTTCATCAAAATAAACAAAAATTCTATCTTCTTAGAAAAATCTGATAAAATTAACTTGTAAGCCGAAACAAGGTTCTGCATGAATGATCAAACCATTGGCTTATTTTCTTCTGACCCTGCTAGCTCCCTCCCCCAACACACACACACACACACACACACACACACACACGCACACGCACACACACGCACACGCGCGTGCGCACACACACACACACACACACACACAGAACTGGAATGCCACAGAGAAGAAATGTATCTCAGCGTCCTGCCCAGACAAATTGGAAGCCATGATGAAACCCCGGGGATTGGGGTCCGTGCTTGCACCCCACCAGCAGGCACCAAAAAAAATCCACAGGCCTAGTACTTGGCTCCACTGCCCACTCCGTTCCGTGAGGATGGGGCCCTGAGTGTCCCCAGAGACACTCTGAAAACACAGCTACCAGAGACCTCTTGTTCTGATTTCCTCTGGCGGAAAGGAAGGAAATTGGAGAAAGGAAGAAGAAAGAAACGAAAGCAAAATGATGGAGGGAAGGAGGCAAGGAAAGAAACCTGGTACAAGTGTGAAATCAAAATAATAGACTCAGGATGGTGAGATGCATGTGAACAGAGTGTGACGCGGGCAACCCCCACAAATAGACCTTCTGTTAAAAATAGCCTTTGTCTAAATGTGGAAAGGGTGTAAATATAGTAGCGGTTTCGGCTTACTATGGAGCCGCCCCAGCTCCAAGTAACAGAGGCTTATTATAGGACGCGTGCGTCAGCAGCAGGAAAGGAGGGAGGGCAGGGAGACATCCCCTGGGCTGTGGGTACAGTACCCACCGCGGCGAGGGGTTAGCCAGCCGGCATCTCCCTGTCAGGAGCAGGATGGCCCGAGTGCTCCGGAATGTTCTCACAGAACTCCACTGGGCAGAAAACTCGGGCCAAGCAGGGGAGGGAAGGAAGGAAGGAATCACAGCGATGAAAAGGATCTGGGGAGATTGTCTTGGAAATGGCACTCGCTCTCATCTGGAGTTTCACCAGGGAGAGCGTTCACCATCCAGCAGGCTGCCTGCTCCTGGACACTGCAGGAAGTTTGCAAAGGAGCCCCCTGGGACGACCAGCCTGTAGACAGACCAGTTTCCGCAGACCCGAGTGCAGGGGACAAAACCCCTAAAAACCTGTGGAAAGTGCCAGAAAGGACTTTGATTCCAGTCTTTCAGAAAAAGGCTTTGGGTTTTTATCTCCATGTCTTGGGCATCACTTAGTAGGTGTGTGGGGCATGGTGGCTGGGTGGCTGGGGCTGGACAGCCAGGTGTGGCAGAGGGGGCTGCTTCCCTGGTCTGAAACACGACCAAGGGGAATAGAGCTGTTCTGTGGGAAGCTCATTGCTCTCCATTCTCTTGACACAGGTGGTCAAGGGTTGACTGACCTCGTGGGTGCTAAGACCTAGAGCGTGTCTCCCATTCCACCCCGCAGGGCCCCTCATTATCTTCCTGGGTTGTCCCCTCCCTGTTCAGCACATGCCTGTGTATGTATCACAGGTACACACAGACAGCCCAACACACACACACCGCCCCCAACATGACTATATAAGCACACCAATGTTCAGTCAGCAATAGCCCTCATACCCCTCGCTTCATCCCTACCCTGGCCCCTTGCTCCCATTGGGGCCCTCCCTTTGCCCTGCTCTAGCACTCTGGGAGCTTTTCATCCCAAACCTTGAATTTGCTCCTTGGACCTAAGGTGGACCAGGCTCTTCCAGGGGGGATGGTCAACTTCTTCTCAGACATGTTTGGGCCTTGCTGCCTGAGTGTGCCCCCTCTGGTTCTGCAAGGCCTGGGTGGCTACCCCACTGATTTAGCTCTTGCCCCAGGATGGATGCGCTTATGGCTTACCTACACCACCACTAGACACTGGTCCCACCCTGCCAGCTTCCCCCTCGCATCATCCAAACTGCCTTGGAAACCATCCCCAAATGCAGGCCCAGTGGCATCACTGCCCCACTCAAAATGCCAGCAGTGGCTCCTTGTGACCTATAGGACAAAGTCAAAGTCTTGTAAGGCTCTGACTTGTCTCCCATCTGCTTTTCCAGCTTTGTTTCTTGCTACCCTATTCTATGCATTCAACCCACAGGCCCTGGAGATGAGCTCTTGTCCACGGGGCCTATCCCCCATTCATGCCTATGTCAGGGACCAGGCTGGTTCCTCAGGCTGACATGCATTTCCAAATCTGTGCCCATCAAAATCTTACCCACCCTTCGAGTCCCCAGCTCCAGCAGGCCATCTATCTCTTCTGAGAAGCCTTCCAGGATCTCTCTTCCCACAACCACCACCTCCTTTTTCATCCTACTCCAAATTCTAAGTCACTTTTATGTATTTAAGTGGAAAATGAATCAGGAGGCCCAATATCATGTCTATCTAGGTGAGATGCCCTCCCATGTGCTCCAACAGAGACTTTATGTCCCTCTCTCCAAATGCTTATCACTGTGTGTATTGGAGTTGCCTGTTTCACCATTGGTCTCTCCCCACTGAGCTATGACTCTCTTAGGGCAGGGTCTGGATGGCCTTGTTCGGGCCATATCCCCAGTGCCTAGTACAGGGCCTGGTTTCATTGCACGAAACTGCAGGGCTGTCTACTTCTGCTATGGATAGAATGTTTGCGTCCCCCCACCACACCCAATTCATATGCTGAAACCCTAATCCCTGATGTGTTGTTATTTGGAGCCTTTGGGAGGTAATGAGATCATGAGGGTAGAGCCCATAGGATGGGATCAGGGCCCTTCTAAGAAAAGGCAGGAGAGAGCTCCCTCTCTGTGCTCTCTCCCCACCATGTGAGGACACAGCAAGACAACAAAACTGGAAGCAGGTTCTCATCAGAACCCAATTCTGCCAGCACGCCTGATCTTGGACTTCCGGATCAGAATAGATCTATCTGACAATAGAAAAGTCAGTGTCTGTGGTTTAAGCCACCCAATCTATGGTGTTGGGTTAGCACCCCAAGCAGATGAAGACAGCTTTGTCACTGACAAACTGAGCGCTCCCCAAATATTGGGGCCTTCGTTATAGCCCTCGCCCACTTATAGCCATGCTTTGGAAACCTACCCAGAAGCCTGCTAGGTTGGCTCCAACTGCCATTTGGGCCCCTAAGGATGTCCTTGAAAGTACTTTTGCCACCTCTCTGTGTTAACAGCTCAAAATCTCCAGACACTTGTGGTTACCAGGACCCTTTGGGGCATACAATGGTTTTCTTCCTCAAAATTCTCTTTAAAAAAAAAAAAAAAAGGTTTGAATGGCAGTCAGGACTGGCAGAAGTTGGGCTTTCATTGTGAACCGAGGAAGGAGACTGGGAAAGGAAATGGGAAGAAAGTGGATATGCTGCTAGGCAGGCTGGTGCTTCTCCAGGTAAGTCTACCTGCCCTGGCCCCAAGCAGTCCCTTGGGCTCAGTGGGGCCTGCAGGCTCCCAGGATACAGCAGAACTAACAAACAGCCTGGAACACCAGGTATTTGGGCAGATCAGATCTTCTGCCTAGAGAGTATTAATACGGCGGAAAGAGCCCAGGTCCTGTCTCTCTTCTACCCCCTTGCTAACGGAGTTAACTCATCCAAACCTCCCAACAGAGTCTCAGAGCCTCGGTTCTTTATCTGTAAGACGGGGATCAATTTGACAAGAACCAAAGTCAAACACGATCATTTATGACAATCTCAAGCACAGTACCTGTGCTCAGTAGATGGTCCTTGAGACTGATTATAAATAGATTTCTATAGGCAAGTATTCCATACTGCCAGGAAATAAGCAAAGACAATGATTCAGAAAAGTGAAGCATTAGATTTCCTTGTTTTGTAAACACCTCCCAATCAGGGCAAAACAAACTCTGCGAGGCCAGCTAAAAAACTTGCCATGATAGCAAGGGTTTGGCAGAAGGACAAGAAAAGAGGTCTCCTGTAGGATTATACCAGAAGAATCAGAGCCTTGAATGTCTTAAATGCTCCAAAATTTGTGCCGTGGCCTATTATATAGAAATTCTTAGAGCTAGGATCCAGTAATAGAATCATACGGGGAAGGCAGTGCTTTTGGAACCATGTCCCTATGTCAGCCATCGATCTCTAATCAATCTATACCTCTCCATGTACATATCTCTGTCTTAATTTTCCTTATACATGCACACACATTTGGTTTCATGCAACAAATGGTCATATGAGTAGATAGGGGTGGGGGTGTAGTCTATCCCAGAGAGACTAAGAAGTGTAGTGAAGAGGACAAGAGCTCAGATTTTGAAGAGAGACATTCCTGGCTCAATCCATGGCTCTGCCTTGTCTTATCCAAGTGGGGTGTTGGAGAAAACATCTAAGCTGAAAAGAAGATGATACCTGGACACATATCTACTTATCCACCTCACAGATAGTTGTAAAGATAAGAGACACTGTGTAAAATGCTTAGCATAGTGCTAACCGTATCACTGTATAAATTCACACACACATACACATAAGTATAAATGCTTATCCACATATGCAAATGCAGGGATTCCTATGCATGCACACTGACACAGAAGGACACATACCTACACGTGTGCATTCAAGTACACGTAGAGACATGGGGCGTATGCGGCTTTGCTCTATGATCTAATTGAGAGGTGGGAAATACTGTTTCTCCAAGAGTAAAATAGGGGTCCTGACACATCACTGAACCTGAGTTCCTATAATATTCTGGGTGAGGAGACTGTGGGCATGTGGTATTAGGCTCCAGATGCTGTGCACTCCTATTTGTGCTGAGGTCACACTTCCTAGGGACTGCTCCCAGCCAGCTGGTGACTGAGTATGGGAGGGTGGGTCACAAGAGACAAGGGCTTCTCTGACAGGTGACTTCGGCTTGGCCTTGCTGAACCTTCCTGGAGCTCACAGAAGTCCAGGACACTTCTGTCCATCCTTTCTTCCCTCCCTCTTGCATTTGGGTCAGACTTGCATGCTGTGTGACGGCTCTCCCAGCCTCTCCCAAGTCCCTCCCCATTTGCTTCCAGGTGTTTCCCAGGTAAAACCCTCGTGTTTTTGATTCTGTCTTGGTGTGTGCTTCCAACACCACAGGGCAGTGTGGAGTCCCAGGTCACAGAGGAGCCTCGGATTCAGAAGTCCCTGGAGCCCAGAGGGGAGGGCACAGACTTGTTTCCCTGATCATGCATGCTGTACCTCATTTAATTTGCACAACTGCATGGCCAGACAATGCTTCTCAGTGTCCCCATAAGGTTAGGACACTGAGGTCTGGGAAGTTCTATGACTTGCCCAAGGTCAGAGGATCAGACAGGAGCATAGCCTCGTTGGGAACCCAGGCTTCCTGACCCCTGAGTCTTTGCTTTTTTTTTTGCTCTGTGCTGCCCCTTGAGAGCTCTACAAGCATGATATCATATCCTCAACTTCCTGCGTGTCGAGGCAGAGTGAGTTCACCACCCCCATTTCACAAATGAGAGAAGCTGAGACTCAGGTGAGGTCAGTTGCCTGGGGTCACTAGGTTAGCAGGTGATGGGGCAGGAATTAAAACCCCAGTCTCCTGCCTCCCAGCCCAGGGCCACACACCATTTGTCCCTCCTCCAAGCCACTTTGGTCCCTGGGAAAAATCTGGCAGTTGCCCACTCTGCCCGTCACTCCCCACAAACTCTCATTTCCCCTCTCTTCCTGGAAGCCCAGGTCCCAGGGTGGTGAACAGCTTGGCTGTCTCAGGTACACAGCATCCTGGGGTCCGGCTGTGGGGAAAAGCTCCTGCTCCCACCATTGGAAGCCCACCCGCTGAGGCTCCTTCCTTCTTGCTTAAAAGTGCTCTAGAGTTTCTGTGCTCACAATGCATCTCTTTGGAAGTCTGCCCTCCCAGGGTTGCCATGGTGACTATTTTGGTACTGCATGCTAGAAAAAGCCGAGGCACCTGCTGGTCACACCACCAAAACTTGTCTCTCTGAAAAATCAGCAGATGGCATTTGTCAGAAATTCCTTCTTCTCGATTAATTTGGGAAAAAGAAGAGTGTGCGGTAGTGCTGATATCCTTTAACCCGGACTGGCTGTGTTGGTGTTTCGGGGAAGACGTGAAGGTGCTGTGCACAAACCCCAGACACTTTCTCCAAAGTGGTGGGTCATTTAGTTTTCCCAGAGAGACTAAGAAGTTCTGTGATTTTAATTCTAGTAGATGAAAACCAGAAGAAGACCATGATGTCGCTTTCCTATTAAGAGGGGTTGGGATTTCAGGGCTAGTTCTAGAAAGGCCCATACCTCACGTCTAGTGACTTCCACGACTTCTCAAACATGACTCAGGCTGGGTCCAGCTTTTAACTAGCAGGAAGGGAAAGAATTCTGAGTTTATTCAACTCCCCGCTCTGCCACCTATTGATTGTGTAACCTTAGACCAGTCTCTCAGCACACCTCAATCTCAGTTTCCCATCTGTAAAACCGTGATGATGATAGTGTTTATCTCACAAGACTATAATGAGGATTATATGAGATAGTTACCACCATCATCATCATCATCATCGTTATTCACTAGAATTAAATTTAGGCACGGAGGGATTGACCCATCTGTATGTTCATGTGGCTTTTACACATAAGGGTGCTCGTGAACCTCTATCAATTAAGTGGACTGTCTAAGCAGTGATAAAATAGTTAAAGCAACATTAAAAAAATCCGCCAAAACTTCTGGGTGCCCATGGTATGATGTGTCTCTAACTTGTTATCTTGTTCTGCTTTTCTAGGAACTTATTGCCACCATTTCTCACATCCTGGCTTTCACACACCCTTTTCAGTTTGAGATACGATTTGTTCCCAGTGTAACTCTGACTGTAGGTGTGAGCCGGTTCCCTAGGCATACATTGACTACCACCTCCTAATTTTGGACTAGGTACTTTCAAGAGTCTTCTGTAGAACGGGTTATGTAGTCTTCCACACTTCTTTCGGCTTGGTTCTCTGGGGAGAGGAGCCTGTGGTTTGCACCTGCAATGTGATTCTATATCGAGGCCTGGTAAGTCTGACCTCTCCCCTCATGGTGGGGACAGACACTGCTGATCAATCACCACCCTCCTCCCACTGAGCCCTGAGGTGCCTGGGAAGCTTCCAGAGGATAGTGCTGAAGGCGGCCACTGCTGATTCATGGGCTTAGCACAGCAAAGCAGGAAAGCTGATGCTAATCCCAGTTCTGCCTTTAACTAGCTGTGTGAACTTGGACAGATCATTTCCTTCTCTGAGGCTCCGTTTCCATACCTGAAATGAGAAAGGGAAGGAAGGAAGGAAGGAAGGAAGGAAGGAAGGAAGGGGGGGAGGGAGGGAGGAAGGGGAATAATCTTCAATTCCTTCTAGTTCTAAAAGTGTCCTTACCCTCCCTACCCACCCCCACCACATACGCACACTCTCCCACCAGGTGGGCTTCCCACACCCAAGGCAGGCTCTGATCTGTTCCTCTCCTGGGGTTTGTCCAAATGATCAGATTTTATCAAACATCCTGGGGCGGTTGTGTGCTAAATAAAACATTCTCAGATGCTCAGAATGATCAAATCCCAGCATTTCCGAGCTGAAAGTCACCCCAGAGCACAGTAAACTGAATCCTCCATATTAAAGATGAGGAAACTAGAACGAGAGAAGTTCCACGACTTCCCCGCCGTGCCCTTCCCAGCACGTTAACAAGTCCATCTGGTCTCCCTCTGGGGAGCCAGCGGCTCTGAGATCTGGGTGGTCCCTCAGTCACGTGACCTGGGCGCCACCGCCCAGAGGTGCCCGCGGAAGAATTTGGCGCAACAGGAGGTAGAGAGGCTGCCCAGAGTCTTCTCTTTGACCAGAGGGGCAGGGGAGGCAGGCAGCCTTGGTGGTGTCAGAGCCTGAGGTGTTGGGTGAAAGCTATGGTGTCTGTGCCCAGGGCGGGTTGCTAGTGGGGGGGTGGGGAGCGGTGGGGGTGCCTTCCAATGTGTAATCTCACTTCATGGTTTGGGCGTCTTCCTGCCTGGCTACCGATGTCTGTGAACTAATATTCTTTAATAAATTCTCTTTTTACTGAAACGAGCTAAGGTGGGTTCTGTTGTTGATACCGAGAGTCCCGACTGGCACACCAACCCTTGGAAGGAAAGGAAATTCTAAATATAAATGCCACCTCACAGACACTTGTTAATCCTCTCTCTTCTCCTCCGCCCTCCTGCCTTTCCTCTGTCAGGCCTGTCAAACTCATCAAGGCAGTGCATCATGGAAGCCTTGTGGGACCTGCGAAGAGGGATATGTTGAATCTAATAGTCCCACAAAATGACACTGATTGTTCGAAAATGCTTACACAGAGGCACGGCTCCTCAGTGGGAAGGGGGAAGAATCACAAGGATCTGTGATGGCTGCCCAGGGTGGGGTCAAGGAGAGCACAGATGTCCCTGCAACTCCTCACTTCCCATCTGCCCTGGTTTAGAGTTCAAAATATTAACAAGGATAATATGGGAGCATTTTTCACTGCTTCATGTATGAGTTTGAATTAGAGTGGCTTCCTAGCTTGACCGTCCTGTTCTTTGCCCAGATCCCTCCTTGGAAAGATTTGCCCGTTGCAGTAAGAGGTACCTACAGGTCCACTTGCTTTAAAGGACCTTTCATGCAATGACAAAGCAATCAGGGACAATCCTACCAAACAAAAGAGTGCAGGAGGGGAAATGAAGAGCAGCATAGCAAAGGGGAGGCTGCAAACATCCAGAGTGAATCCTCCTTGCCCAAACTCCACAAATGGCAATTGTTCATACACTGTTTTGGCCAGGAATCCTGACAGGCAGGGAGTGGTAGTGTATAGAGCAGGGACTCAGATCTGCGTTCAAGCACCAACTCTGACACCCATCAGATGAATAACTTTGGGCTCCTTGGGCAAATCCTCTAACCTCTCTGAGCCTTGGTTTCCTTTATTCCGTATATTGTATATATTTACAGTCTCCACTGCATTTTCACTATTATAGTTGTGGTCTATGAAGTCACGGGGAATACCGCATTAACAAATATTGAACCACTGACTCTTGGGGGAAACACAGGGCTACGTTCCCGTGAGCCTCTGGTTGCAACACTTCTGTCAGCAGGAAAACATGACCTTGTCTGGGTGTTTCTGCTTAAAGACACCTTATGTAATGTCACTGGTGATTCATTAACATTGAACTCCTGGCCAATAGCACTATGATTCCTGACTGAATGAAGCTCTTCCAACACGTGGTTTCTCCAGAAAGCACATCACAACTTCTTGTGCACTATGCTTGGGAACATTTTTTTTTTTTAAAGATTTAATTTATTTATTTGACAGAGAGAGAGAGAGAGAGAGCATAAGCAGAGGGATCCGGAAAGGGAGAAGCAGGCTCCCTGAATTTGGGGCTCAATCCCAGGACCCTGAGATCATGACCGGAGCCGAAGGCAGACACTAACTGACTGAACCACCCAGGCACCCCAGCTTGGGGACATTTTAAACAGCAAAATCACTAACAACAACAACAAAGCACAAAATTGTGAAAAACATGGCGCTTAATAGACCCCGAAAGGATACTGGTTTACAGTATGAGAACTGAAACAAGAAGGCAGAGCCTCACCTTGTTTGACTTTAGCTGGGAATGTGTACAAAGGGCAACTCAAATTATTCACTGCTCTGCCCATGTGTACAAACGACAATAAAGTGCCACGAGTATTAATTTGGGGGTTATAAGTAAATGCTAATGAGCGGGCACATTTGCATATATGGAATCTGTGAGTGGTAAGGATTGACTATACTGTATGTCAACTTATATATTGTTACCTCACTTCACATAGTTTCTGTCAGGACGAAATACATAGGAGAGTGTGTCGTAAACCACGAGGCACAGTATGAGTGAATGTGATGATTATATAACACCTGTGCCTGGTGGATTCTGGCTCTTTCTTCAGGCACCAGTTCAGGCATCAGCTCTTCCAGGGAGTCTCGTATTAAAGGCAAGGACCTGAGTCCAAACTGGAATGGGTTCCTGAGCCACCTGGGTGGGGAGAAGGGGGAAGGAGGGCAAGAGGGAAACTCACTGGCCTCATTCACGTTCTCACTTTGTCCGGGAACCGAGATGCAAGGGCACACATAGCCAAGTGGCAAAGTCAGGATGCGCATCCAGGTCTCTGACTCCAGAATTAGCAGCCTTAACCTGTTGAGTTGTTGACTAGTAACAGATTTAGTCACATTATCATCAAAACAAAAGCACATCACCTAAAAATTCCCGGAGAGAACTCACGGACATTTCAGGATACATCTCTGCACCCCTCTGAGGTGTGCTAATAAGCCCCTTTTTCTGCCTCCTTCACATTGTCACCCTTGGGACGATGCATCAGCAGAGAATACCGAAGAGGTTCCTGCGGTGGGGACACTCCCTGATGGCCTCACCCCAGCCCATGTTCCCTCTGCTGCCTGCACGTTTATGGGGATATGGGTGCCCTGAACAAAGGCAATATTTCCTGCAACTAGTAACCTAAGGAACTCATTCATTCCACAAATATTTACCCGACAGCTACTGTATTCCAAGACTTGTATGAATGGTGGGGTGTATTGACATTAGTATTAGGTTGTGGATATCCTATTTACCTAAGGAGAGATAGTCAGGCCCAGTGGTTGAGAATATGTATTCTGTTCCTCAATTTCCTCGTGTGTGACATGGAAAAATCCTAGCACTTACCGCATGAGTAGAGATGAACCTAAATAGGTTAATACATGTAAAATTTTGGACCAGTACCTACCATGTAATAAGCCCTCATTAAATATTAGCTGTTATTAATTTAAGTGACCAACCCTATGAGTGAGTGAGAGAGAGAGAGAGAGGAGAGCTGTGCCAGTAACTATATAAGCCATTTCTTTCAAAGTGCAGGTGCTTCCGATGCAAGGTGGGACTTGAAGTATCATATTGATTGGGTGTGGACTTCACCTTATGAACTTACCTGAGAAATTAACCCCTACTTAAGGGTAACCCAGCATATCAGTAGTAGTGGTGGTGGTAGCAGCAGTAAGTATTTACTGAGCCAATATGTATCAGGCCACGGTGCTAAGTGTTTTGCCTATGTTCTCTAATCTAATTCACACAATAGTCAGTACTATTATTGTTCCCATTTTCAGGTGAGGAAACTATAGAGCAGTAAAGCAGTGTGCCCCAAGTTACAGCTGACATGCGGCCAGGTGAGGAGGTAACTCAGGTTTTATAAGTGCAAATGCTATGCCTTAGCCAATAAGCCATACTGTCCTTGAGGAGCTCACAGTCTCCGGGGGCAGCTAGCAGATTGAAACAAATAATCGCAGGAGGTTGGAAAAGTGCCGGGAGAGGTGGCATGGTAAACCAGCTCTTCCCAACCCTGTCCTCGCCCCTCCACTCACTTGTTGGCGCCTGGATGGCCCGGACGGGATCTTACCCATCTTGGTTCGCCTTGCACCAGTGAGGTGCTCGGTAAATATTTGCTGGTTTAGTTCGATTTGAATGAGATATAATAACCCTTTCAGATAGCTAATGATTTCTCTAGTGTGGATTACAAGCCCTAAGGGTATGTTATTGTTTCTAAAGTTGGAGCCAGAAATGACAGTCTCTGTTTAAGGATGTAAGAATGCTCAAAATAAGAATGAGGTTTGCTGCAGGCAAATTTGCTAGATGTGGGTTCCTTTGGTTTCTGGGTCACTTACAACTGGCTACCTTGGACTCTTGTCATTCCAAAAAGCTCCTGGCTGCTCTGTTTCCCTGAGTCATGAATTGAAAATGCAAAATTAGAAGGCAGAGCTTATCCTTGCTATGAAAACCCCACACGCTACATTTTGTCTGTAATAGTTCCCTCTGTGCCAATCTGGCCCCTCCCCCGCTGCTCTGCTCCTCCTGCCACTCAGGGGACGGGAGATCACCACCATTCATTCCATCTTTGGGAAGTTCTAAGCTGCAGGGAGGGTCCTCTTACTAAGTGAAAGCTGCCTGCCTCGAGCTTTCTCCCGCTTGTCCTGCCTCACCAGCCCAGGACCATGGGAAGCGCCATCAGCTTTCTTTGCCTCAAGACAGTCTCTTGCTATAGATGTCAAGACATATGGCCAGTTCTGCACAATAAGTAAGCATCAGTGGGGAACTGCCGTGAGTAGGGACATGAGCGAGGCGAGCCTCTTTCTCCTTGCACATCTCCTGATGTACAGATTGGATTCACGCGGCGAGAAGCAGAACCAGGAGAAGAGGCCATTGGAGAAGGCCTTGAGAAAGGACATTGGCCCAGGGTGAGGAGATTTGGGGTTGAAGCACATCATTCTACTTATCATGAAGTAGCGGTGCCAACACCACTGCTCACCGGGAGGAGATGTGGCAAGGTCAAAGTGGCGCATAGCCGGGTGACCAAGAAACACCAGCTTAACGTTCAGAAAGCCATGACCCCCTATTTATATTTTTACTGAGGTCTCTTTAAATGGCAAAATGGAGAAGTATCACTGAGTGAATCGCAGCAAAATTCCTCTTCACTTGTGCATCTCCCCAAAGTTGGCCATGCTTTGATAGCTGTACACTTTCTCCCATCTGGAAGCTCCTTTCTTCCTTTTCTCTCTTCCCAAACCTGTAAACCGAATTCTCTGATGGAGAGGATGGGCAGCAGAAGAAAGCCAAACTCTTGATTCCCTGTATCCTTTCTTGCTCCCACCTTTCACTGAGTTGTTCACATTTACGCCATTCTCCCAAGAGTTTTTAAAAAAGTTTTCAAAGGCATAAAAGATACATGTTTCAGTGGGAAGAGCCTAGGCTGGGAGAGCAGCGTTCACTCCTCTAAGCAGGTTGGCACTTTTGTCTCCTCCTACTTCTCAAATCACTGCAGGAGACTGTAGGGGCTTGGGGTGGGGAGTGGGGGCGGGGTCTGCCAGGGGACAGACACAGCCAAGTCTGGGTTCAAATTCCTCTCTGCCATTTGCTGCCGATGTGATCTTGGGCAAGTCATTTAACCTCCCCTGAGCCTGTTTCATCATCTGCAAAATGGGATGGCATACCTACTAAGGCTTTGGAAAGATTAAATATAAGGCATCTAGAATGGGCCTGGAAACAATATACCCCTTCCATAGCAAGTCACATCTAGTCAGCAACACTGTGCTGGGGTCTAGGGGAGGTGCTCACACGTGCCAGACTGAGTCTGTTTCCTGGAAAAATTCGTGGGGTAGTAGGGGAGAAGAGACAGGACAGTAATCCCAGTAAGAGAAAGCAGAGCATGCCAAAGGGCCCGCGCAGGGCCATGTGAGAGAGGAGGGCAGGCAGAGCCCAGAAGGGCCCCTGGAAAGGTGGAGTGTAAATGGGTTATGGCTGGATGGTCAGGCCTGGCCATAAAGGGAAACAGAGGAAAGGAAGGCGTGGCGCCTGGACTGGGACAGACAAGTGGCGCACTGAATGCGTAGGCGGAAGGGCTGGACAGAGGATGGAAGCTGGCTAGCTCTCTGAGTAAGGACTAGCTTTCTTGTCTCTGAGCTAGAGCTGCAAACAGGCCCTCCAAATGAACTTCTGCACAGGCTCACAAGCAAAAACCAGTCCAGAGAGCTTTAATGCTCTCTCCCACTCCCCCAACACCAAGTGGGGAGAGAGAGAAGGATTGCAAGGCAGAAGGGGTCACTGTTTCTCACTGTTCCCGGCAGCTTTGGTGCCAATGACTCCAATGGAAGACGGAGACATTCTGATGGCCTGGGGTCCCCAAGGAGACAAAGTCCCTCTGAGTCCCCTCGCTTGCCCTGAAGCAGGAGCAGGTGTGGGTCTCAGCACCCCAGGCCTCTCGGATGGATGGTCATCAGCTCTTCTCATTTCTGAGGCTGGCTGGGCATAGCTCTAACTTTTGTTCAGAGTCCTTGCCTAGACTGTTTAGTCAAGAGTGACCACGAGTCCTTTAACAATGTGTAACTATAACCTGTCACGCTTTTACCATTTCGAGCATAGCATTGGCTTCTGCATATAAACTGCTGATGACATCTGGCATCTTTGTATTGAAAGCCTACCTGTTTCAACCTCTTCGGGACAGTGTGATCTGTTTATGGAGTCCAGGTCCCCCCAGAAGAGTTTTCCCTAGGGCTCTTAGCAAGATGTTTGAATGCCAGGTTCAGGCAGACAAAGGTCTCTCTGCTGGCTCAGGAGAAGGTCTGTGAGATGTAGCATGGGAACCGGAAGGCCCGGGATGAGGACAGCAGGGGCAGACAGAGCACTGGGGAGAGGCCTGGGCATGTCATAATGACTCAGAGGAAAGGCAAGGGGCTGGACCAGGCACAAGGCAGAGGAGAGGATAGACTCAAGAAATAAAGTCAAGGGCAGACCATGACTCTAAAGAAGTGAGACGGGTGCCAGCCACAGGTAAGGGAGGAGGTGGGCTACTTCTTCCATGTCAGTGAGGTAAGGGAGTTCCCTTCCAGTGCATTGTCTTTTCTCTGTGCAAGAGGAGAGCTCATGCTCTGGAGGTAGGATGTTGGGCTGGTGGTGGGGAGAGGTGCCTGAGAGGCGTGGGCAGGGTGGACGGAGGCCACAGGGGCAGGAGGGGGCATTCAGAACTCCAGCGGGAGTGGCTCTCCCTCTTCACACCCTCCGCTCCCCAGGACTCCCCATAGGAGACAAGTGCTAAGTACAATTACCAACTGGACCACAGGGGAGGAGCCTGCTTGCCCGGGGGTCTCAGAAGGCACAGACAATCGACGTGATCAACGGGCCCTCTGAAAGTTGGCGAGTTGGCCTCAGGGGGTTGTTGGAAAGTGATGGATGTGAAATGCCCAGTGAAGAAGCAGGCATGTGCTCAATGTAGTTCACTGTTTCCTTCCTTTTCCCCATTTTTAAAGGCATTTCCAACTTTAGAATGTTCAAGCTAGAAAGGATCACGTGGTTAAATCCTCCCATTTGCCACAGGGAAAAGAGGCAAGTACAAAGTGGAATGGTGGGTGCTCCAACAGAACAAGCGGGGTCATATGGGAACACTAGTGAAGGACACTTAATCCCGCTCCGGCTGGGGGTGAACTCCCCAGGAGGCTTCCCACTTCACCCCCAGGCCCTGGCTCTTTGCTGGGCCCCTCCCACACGTGTAGGCACACACCCACACTGGCTTCCAGCCCCGGCTACCCCTGGGAATGGTCTTACAGGGTGGAAGGCTCTTAGGATACTTTACTAGGACTAGAATATCATTGTGGAAAATCTCCCCAGGCTCCAACCGCTGACTCATCCCTTGAGCCTTGTCCAGGAAATCAGTTTCCAAGATTGCACAAACTCACATGCGGAACAGCTATCAATATGTTCGCATTTGTATCCATGTCAATCTCCTTCCCTTATTCCTTGATATAATGAGTTATCTAATTATGGTGACATCTGTTGAGGAGGAATCTAGCTTCCCTCTCCCTGCTCAGAATCCAGTACAGGGCTCTTTTTGGGGGAGATCAGATGCTTCAGGGTTTGTGGTGGAGAGGCAGAACCCCAACAGGAATCAGCCGCGGCTGCCACATGACTTGTGCTGTCCCTAGCACGGAGCCCCTCCCTACCCCCAGCAGCATCTCAGGGATGGGCAGACCTGCAGAGGGAGCTGAGAGAGCCATAGGCTCCCTGCTCCCAGGTCTCCGTACTCCCAGCCCAGGCTGTTGAGAAGTCAACAGGGAAGGCAGAAGCACATGTGCGGGTTGCTTCACCTTTGTCTAATAATTAATTAACGTGTTTGCTTTATTTCAACCCAGAAATGAGTTTACATTGGTTAACCATCGTGTGACCTGGAAATTGACGTATCTACAACTCTTCCTCTCTTACGTCAGCGTTCCTCAAAGCCAGATTTTAAGTCTTGGCCAACATTCATTCATTCATTCATTCATTCAACAAATAGTTGTTGAGCACCTATTAGACACTAGGGGCCCTGAGATAAATAAGCACAGTCTTCCGAGAATTTAACATTTAGTGATGAAAATGATAGCCACACAGGAAGATGATGCTGAGAGAGACTTAGAAGAAGGGGCCACCTGGTCCAGGGTTTCCCCTTTGCCATCACCCCAAGGTGTCTTTAAAAACCACAGAGTCCTCACCTCTCATGCTGAACCCCCAAAAGACTCAGAGTGGCACAGCCCAACATGCCAAACCACAGATTCCGCAGGGCCAATGACATGCCATTGAACTTGGATTCATTTTGTTGGTGCTTCTCATTGTTCTTTTTCTCAGGAGAATTCTGAGCAGGTTTGATTCATGTTTTCAAGCTTCCTGTGTCTTCAGGGTAAATGTGGCTGTTGTACATACTTCTGCCAGAATTTCTTTTCTTGATATGTTAGTCCTAATTAAAGTGAGGAACAGAGGACCCACCTCTCACACAGCCCTCATAAGATCTTTCTCTATGCCCTAGTGCTCAGTGTCCTTTGGAAGCATTTTTTTCAATTAAAAAAACTCTTTCACTCATTTTTCTAGGAAATTCCTAATGGTGTAGTCACTAAAAAGCAAAACTCTAATCTTGAGAATCTAATGATCCCAATAATAGAACTGGAGGGCTAGGTAGGTCCTTCAAGATCATGTAATCAATTCTCTTCATTTTGTGGATGGGAAAATCAAGGCACAGAGTGGCGTTTGGAGAACACATATGGCAGGGTTTGCCCCGTGCTCCTTTTGTACTCAGATTCTTAGCTTCTTGTCATTACCCACATCGTTTGTTTTTCCCTTTAAAGATCAAAGTATCTTTGAATATAAATAATACTTTTTTCCAGCATCACAAATAGGTAAATTACATTCTACAGGTTATATTCACTCACTCATTCGATCATTATTGATTCATTCTATTTGAGTTATTGAGCACATACTATGTGAATGCATTTTGCTACTCACTGAGGAAGACCCAAAAATGAATAGGACACACTCTTTAGCCTTAAAGGCTCAAATCTATTATGGGTGATAAGACATGGGCACAAATAACTTTAATATAATAGCAATAATAATAATAATAGCCATTGCTTATCTAGAGCTCATTATACGTCAGGCACTATTCTTAGCCTATCACAAATATTAACTCATTAAATCCTTACAGTGACCTTTTATTTATTTATTTATTTATTTGAGAGAGAGAGAATGAGAGAGAGAGAGCACGAGAGGGAAGAGGGTCAGAGGGAGAAGCCGACTCCTCGCCGAGCAGGGAGCCCGATGCGGGACTCGATCCCCAGACTCCAGGATCATGACCTGAGCCGAAGACAGTCGCTTAACCAACTGAGCCACCCAGGCGCCCTCCTTACAGTGACCTTAGGAGAAAGATATTATTATTATTATCCTCATTTTTATCAGTGAGGAAGTTGAGGCCCAGGAAGGAAAGAAGGAAGAGAACTTGCCTGAGGCCACAGAGCAAGTTGTAGAACTCCCGTTCGAATCCAGACAAGCTGATTCTAAGATGAAAAACAATCACCGCAATTAGACAGGAACATCTGACGAAGCATGAAAGCCCCAAGAGGAAAGGTCCCTTCCAGGTGGGGAGAGGGGAAGGCTTCGTGGAGGGCGGAAGTGGCACTTGAGTGGGTTGCCAGATTTAGCAAATCAACATTATGTGCCAACTTGGTGTGGAGGTAGGTGGACACAGGAGGTAACTGCATCAGGGCAATGTGAGGACTCGCAAGAGAAGGACAGTCTAGAAGCAATGGTCCAGGGGCGCCTGGGTGGCTCAGCCGGTTAAGCGACTGCCTTCGGCTCAGGTCACGATCTCGGGGTTCTAGGATGGAGCCCCACATCGGGCTCCCTGATCAGGGGAGTCTGCTTCTCCCTCTCCCTCTGCCCCTCTTCCCCACTTAGGCTCTCCCTCTCTCAAATAAATAAATAAAATCTTAAAAAAAATTCTCTCTCTCCCTCTTCCTCTGTCCCCCAACCCCCCAAAAGCACACATTCTCTCTCTAAAAAAAAGGGGGGGGGAAGAAGCAGTGATCCAACTGGTTTCCTTACCCCAAAGACTCTCTCACTCCTTCCAATCCCCTTAACCCATTGCATCTGAAAAAAGGGATGATCATGTCGCTCTCTCCTTAAAACCTTTCAGTGATCCCCCAGTGCCCTCAGGATTCGGTTCTGACTCCTTCACCTGAGATTTGCCCCTCCCTCATTTATTCACATCTGCTTGCTCATTCATTCCATTTCTCAACCTTATGGCAGAGGAAATTCCATCACCATAACAACCGACTGCTCAAAAGCCTCAGTGGTTTCCCATTGCCAAATGGTACCAGTTCTCCAGACTGGCTCTCAGGGCTGTCCCCGGTCCAGACCCTCATATCCACCCACCTCTCCAGAAAGAAACAACCCGCTCTAACTGGGTTTTTCAGAATTCAGGAGCACATCCTGCTCTTGGCCAACCCCATGCCTTGGCCTGTCACATCTCAGAAAATGAGTCCTTCTTTGATCAGGCTGTACGTATTCCCTTTGACCTCACCCAACCCAATCTCCCTGCCCCACAACACTTTCAGCCTCTGCTGGCCTCTCTGCTTTTCCACACCCAGCCTCGTGGTGGATCCCAGATTCTGCTCCCTGCAGAGCTGCAGCAGGCCCCTTTATTTCCAGAAGGGCGTCTAGAGTGTCATTCCTAGGCCTTTGCTTGCAGAGATGATTATTTTATTTCGATGTATTTTTGTTGGCAGCAGTGTGATGCATCACACACCCAGCTCAATGTGCGATGTACATCATACAGTGCTCTTACAGGAGGAGTAAACAGTGAGACGAGCAAGTGGCTGTCATTTGTCTCAAAATGTCTTCATTCTGAGAATTGCAGACTGCAGATAAGACCTGTCAATCAACAGTCATGAATATTGTTAAAACTGGCAATGACACTTTTCGAACTTTTTTTTAAAGAAGAAAGTCCAAATTCCTTAGCCAGCCTTCTAAAATCAGTTTCCCAAGAGCGCGTTAATCAATCAATGAATTGATTAATTCAATAAATATTTATGGACTGTCTACCACATGCCACGCACTTTGATAGGTGCCTCAGTATTGCACAAAAGGACAAAATCCTCACTCTCTGGGAGCTTTGCATTTTGGTAGGGAAGTAGACAACAAATGCCGAAGCCAGAGGTCAGCAGACTATGGCCCGTAGGTCAGTTCCAGCTTGCCGCTGGTTTTCTTTAAATAAAGTTTTATTGGAACACAGCCATGCTCATTTATTTATGTACTGTCTGTGGCTGCTTTCGCACTACAACGGCGGAGTTGAGCAGTTGTGATGGAGACCGTATGGCCTGCAAAGCCTAAAATATTTACCATCTGGCCTCTAGAGAAGAGTTTGCCAACCTATGGCCTAGAAAAATAAGTATATAATATGTCAGGTGACAATTCATATCATGAAGGAAAATGAACAGGTGTGAAGATAGAAATGTTAGAAAGGAGTGTCCACGGATGCACACTCTGGTAATGAGGCCATTGAGGAAAGACCTGAATGAAGGTAGGGAGCAAGCCACAGAAACAGGTAACCAACTGAGGCAAGGACTCAGAGCGGAAACACGAGTGCAAAGGTCATGCCACAGATGCGTGTTGGGCACATTCCAAACATCAGGACGGCTGTGGGGTTGAAGCCGAGTGAGAAACGGATGTAGGATCCGAGGGATGGTGAAGGGCCAGATCACAATGACGGATGCCGGTTTTATTCTGAGAGGTGTGAAGCCATTGTAAGAAGAGGGCAGAAAATGGGTTTGAGTTTTGAAGGATCTCTTTGCTGTGTCAGAGAAAAGGGGACAGGATTTCAGGTCAAGGGTGGAAGCAGAGAGGCCAGTGAAGAGGCTTCTATAAGCCCAGGTCGGAGATACTGGTGTCTTGGATCAGGTCCATGGCGGTGGGGGGTGGGGGTGTGGGGAGGCACAAGGAGGTGAGGGTAGTCATATTTAGGGTGCGGTTCGAAGGTGAGCCAGTAGTCTTCCCTGATGGATTCGATGGAGGGTAAGAGAGACTCCACAATTTGGGGGCTGAGCAGCCCGCAGAGTGGAAGTTACGAGATGGGAAATGTTGAGGAGACCAGACTGGGGGTAGGGAGTGACTGGACATCAGGATTTCTACTTTGAATGTGTTATGTTGAGTGTTTATTAAGTGACAACGTGAAACAGGCAGCACCAGCCACTGTCGCTCTCTCTCGCTCGCCTCCTCGCGGCGTGCGGGGCCCCGTGCCCTCCCGCCTGCTTCCCGCCTGCTTCCCACCTGTGCTCCGGCAGCGCAGGCCTCTGCCTCTAGAGCAGGCCACACACCTTTCCTCCTGATGGTCCTCCCCGGTGGGGCGCCCTGGGACGCCGTTTCCCCACTCCTTTCCCGTCGGCTACGTGGCATCCTGCAGGTTATCACTTCAATGTGGCCTCCTGAGAAAAGGTCTTGTCAGCCACCCTACCTCAAGTAGGCCTCCCCTCGTTATGCTCTACCTCAGCCCCTGTGAAATCCCGGTGGACTGCTTGTCCATGTTTTAATTATTTTATTTATCTGTTTGTCTACTTGTCTTTCGACAGGCCCCTGGTCTTTCCCATGCCCCACGAAAACAGAAAACCATAGACAATACGTAAATACGCGAGAAGTCAGCCTCTGCCGTGTTCGTCACAATATCCCCAGGGCCTAGCGGAGTCTCTGCCATGTAACGTTCAACTTTCTCTTTTTCAGCCAGGAAACTGTTTCCTTGTGCTGAAATCCTGTGCAGAAGTGCAGGCCACGCATTCATTTACTCATCACACAGATTAAACAAACAGGTGTGCCTCCGGTTGGGTCAGCACAGGGGGGCCCGTATTGTGGCCCCTGACCTGAGAACCGTTGTTCTTGTCACACAGGATACTGCCCACGCTCCAGCTATCAGAGCGTCAGAATGTCCAAGGGGTTGTATTTCCTGGGGGCAGTTAAATGTCAAAAGGAAGAAAGAAAAAAAAAAAAAGGATACCAACATAAGATTGGCAACATCTAATTCTGCTAAATAAAGATATGAAAAAAATAAACAGCTCCTCTCTTAGACTGTGCTGCCGGAGCAAATATCTTCCCAAGCCTTGCAGCTTGAGGCAGCCCAAGTGATATTACCTCCCGACACTCTGGGCCCCCGGAGGTTGGCAGGGTCCCGGTGCCGGGCGCGGGGGGCAGGCGGACAGAGGCTGCCCCTCCGCTCTTGTTTCCATAGGTGGGGAAGTGGGATTATCCAACTCTCAGAAATTCTGCCCGGAAGTAACAAGCTCTTCTCACTCACATTTCATTGGTAAAAACAAGTCACTTGTCGAGACCTCAGTGAAATGGGGACCAGGAAGATGAATCCTCCCGTGTGCCTGGAAGGTGAGAGGGTCAGAGTAGTTCGGACCAACACTGAGGACTCCCCCAGCTACCATGGACGCTGACCATCGTTTTATAGAAGTAATGGCACATTAGTACCTGAAACGAAAGAAGGACGTCACATCAGAATAAAAACAAAACTTCAGGTTGAATGAATTAGCCTTATTCCAGCCTCGCCCTTTGTCCTTCTCTTTCTCACCTTCGCCGTGGACCGGAGGAAAACAGTCGTAGATTGGTGCTGGTCCCCAGGCCGGCGCTGGTTAATCAGTGGCCTGATCCGCTGGAGGAGTTCCCACCTCCTTGCCCTTACCTGCAAACTCATCCTCCCCTTGCTCTCTCTGGGTCCCAGTCTCTCCATCTTTCAAGGACCAGGTGCAAGCCAACCTGCTGGGGCCATCCCCAAGCATCCCTGTGCCCACACGCCTTGGGGCCCAGAGCCCTTTCTGTCTTGCTGGTACATCATTTTGAGGGGTTCCGATTACAGATGAACGGAGATGCTCTTCCCATCCATACTTGTTCACAGACACAGCAGGCAGGATAAGGGCAAAGATTCATCACCCAGACTTTCCTTATGCTGAAGGACCTGGGCCAGACACTAAAGGGAACAGGTGGCCCAGGCACTATTTAGAAACCTCAGAACTACAATTTCCCCCCTGAGAAATGTATCCACTGGGAGGCACAGATGAGAGGAGGCAGCAGAGTAAGCCTCAGGCACCTGGGAGTCTGTGGGCTTTGGACCACTGAAGACTTTTCTGGGGTTCCTGTGCTCTTATCTTCTAACGGAGACTGGGAGAACTGTTTCTCCTTCCCTGGGCACTTTTCTCACGACACGAACTTTGCACCACTTCTGTCTCTTTGGGGGTCCATTTGAAGTTCAACAGGACAGAGGCAGAGAGGAGTACTTGTGCCCTGTTCCAATGCTACCACGGCTCCAGAAAAACGAAACCGAACCTACTTGGTCAAAGTAGAGCCCAGATTTGAATAAATCAATGATATAAAGAGTTTTATTAAACAGACCCAATTTGACCGATGCACATTTACCAAGCTTAAAATAATAATAATAATGGACAAAATTGTCCAGCACTATGTAGTTTGTCTGAAAAGTACTTCCACATGTACTTTCTCACTTGATCCTCATCAAGAGTATGCAGGGGCAGACTAGTATAAAGCTCAGAGAGGTTAGGTGGTTTACCCAAGATCACACAGATAATATATCACTTCAGAAGCTTTGGGTAGCAAATACTGGAAAACTGGCTTAAACAATTAAAGGGGGATTTACTCCCTAATATAATCAGAAGTCTAGGGTAAAGCAGGCTTCAAGTTTGGTTGACTTAGCAGCTCAAGTCCATCATTAAGGAAGTGTACCCTATCCACCTCTCTGCCATTCCTGGCCTGGCTTTGTCCTCAGGCTGGTGACAAGACAGCCAAGAGTGCCAGACCTGTCATCCAGACATCATTGTGGCAGGAGAAAAGAGAGGCCATCATGTGCTGGACCTCTCTGGATGGTTGGAAAACTTCATCAGCAGTAAACCCCCTAGCCCTTGCCCCCAGTGATGTCTTGCATCTCACAAGTCATTTCTGAACCACTTACTTGGATGGAAAAGGAAGTTATGCTCAGACAACTCAGGCATGGCTTGGGAAAAGGAAAGGGTCAACTTCAGTTGAGGCATATGACTCTGTGGGTTGCGTCCACATTAGTCTGTAAAAGGCAGAATTGGCATTTGAATTTTGCTCTTTCCTCTGTATCACAGATGTGACTTGGCTCTCTCTCTTTTTCTGTTCCAAGGGAGTACCATATTATAAAATAACAACCACATGGTAGGTATCTCTGAAGTAGCAGATTCCCTTAGTATTTTCAAAATAAGTGTTGAAATACATTTTTAAAAAACCATGTTTATTCTTCCTCTACCTCTGCCCCAAGTCAGCAGGCAAGTTGCCTCAAGCCCAGGGCTGGGGGGCAGAGTGGTGCCAGTGGATTCCGGCCAACATGGAACCACTTGCCTATGACAAATGAGCAGCTTCCCAAGCAGTTCTTGGGAAGATGCCTGAAACTTGGAAGTCAGAGGGAGGATGGCCACATCCTGCTCCAGTCCCGGCCGGCACTGATGAGAACCGGGAGGAGGAAGCAGGGCCATATGGAAAGATCTACTTCCAGCAGCCCTGAGGAAGTGGTGGAGGCCACTCAGGAACAACTCGGTTTCCAACCACCATCTTGGCAACGTTTGCTCAGTTTCTGATGGTAGATACTTATTTAACATCTGCTACGATCAGGTGCTTTAGACACCTTCTCTCTTTTGCTACTCACTACATCCCTGTGGGGTGGGGAATATCACCCACCATTCCACAGAGGAGGGACCAGAATCTCAGAGAGGTAAAGTAGCCTTCTTGGGGGAGGTCACAGTTAGTATGGTAGGCTGAATAATGGTCCCCCCAAATGTCCACATCCTAATATCCAAAACCTGCGGCGATATTACTTTACATGGCAAAAAGGGGCTTTGCAGATGGGCTTAAGGATCTTGTGATGGAAAAGTCATCCTGGGTTATCTGGGAGGGCCCAAGGTAACCACAGGGGTGCTTATAAGAGGGAGGCAGGAAAGTCAGAATAGAGAGGGAAAAAAATGTGACAATGGAAGCAGAGGTCAGAATGAGGTAAGGAAGGGAACCATGAACTAAAGGATGCAGCTGGCCTCTAAAAACTGGAAAAAGCAAGGAAAGGATTCTCCCTTAGAGCCCCCAGAAGGAAAGCAGCCCTGCCAACACCTTGATTTTAGGATTTCTGACCTCTAGAATCGTCAGATAATAAATCTGTGTTGTTTTAAGCTAGTAAGTTTGTGGTAATATGTTATAGCAGCCATCAGAACCTAATACACTCTACACAGAGGTTAAATATATTGATTTTGAAGCTGGCATGCCCAAGTTCAAAGCCCGACTCTATTACTTAGTAGCTGTGTGACCCTGAGCAAGTCATTCAACCTCTCTTTGCCTGCATTTTCTCATTGGTAAAATGGAGATAGTAATAACATCTGACTCAGAGGGTGGTTGTGAGGCTCACATGAGTTAATATAGGCTCAGCACCTAGAACAGTATCTGAAGTGCTTCAGTATCTGAAGCACTCAGGAGATGCCAGCTCTCATGAACATTCGTGATAGCTCTGCAAGGTGGGTATTTTTATTTTCATTCACATGCTCAGAGAACTCACATAAATTGTCCAAAACCACATGGCCAAGAAGAGCCAGAGCCCACAGGTCCATCTGGCTCCACATGCCTTTTACCTTTTGCAAGATCTCACAGCTTCCAGGCTCAGCAGTTCAAGCGATTGCAACTGTCGTGACAAGTAACTTGGTCTCCAGGTCCCTTACCTGCCTTCTCTCACCTGCTCTGCTCAGCATCTCTCCTTTCTGCAGTCAGCCATCAGCTCGGAGTGAAAGCAGCTAACCAACACTAGGATTTGCTTTACATGTTCTAAGGGCCCATCTCATATTATTCTTGTAACAAACCCAGGGGTGGATGGTTAGGCTGGGCAGGAAGCATCATCCCCATTTCAGGGATGAAGATACTGAGGTTCTGGAGATACTGAGGGGTGGAGATGAAGATACTGAAGGGCTGGAGGCCTTGCCCAAGGTCAGTGGGCCCCTGAAAGGCAGAGAAAAGGGAAGAGGTGGTCTCCTGGCTCCTGGTTCTGAGCCTTTCCAGCTGCCTGTCAAATCCTCCTAAAGGCTCCTGCTAATTCCCTGCTATCCAAATCAGAGCCAGTGAGAACTGCCATCAGTTTACCGCTCATCTAAGAGAATGTGATACAAATCCTGCGTAGGTGGTCTGTAGCATGTGCACATTTTCTTTCCCTTAATATTGCTTTAATTGAATATCACTTGGGTAAATGCTTTGATTAGCAAATGTTTGTGCTTTGCGGATTTAACAAAGTTAGACTTTTCCAGTGACTGGAAAATACTGACTGCTGTGATTGTTTTGATTTTCATGGTGAACCCATTAGAAACCCAGGGTCCCTTGTCAGGGTTCATCGTCCTAGGCTGAACCCAGCAGGAGGATCCTGCGTCACTGACATTCCTGGTGACAGAGAACAAATTCCTTCCTCTCTCGGGGCCCCAGCAATGTGCTCTGGGAAATGAGGGGGTTGGACCAGATAATCCCTAAGGGTCTTTGTAGCTAGAGGTTTTGACGACCAAACCCCAGGCTGAGGTTCCTAGAAGCACAGGAATTCTCTTGCAGCTTGAATGCGAGGGCTCTGTCTTGGGTCCCAGTGCACAGGGAGGCTTGGCTGGGGTTCAGGGTTGCAAGTGGAGCAGAGCCCTGTGCACCGCATTCCCCCCCCACCCAGCCGCCACCACTCCCCTGCAGCCTGGAGACCTGTGTTTGTTCTCAGCCCTCACCGGGAGGCTGCCTGGCCCCAGCCGCAGCTCTCCCAGCCCCCAGCATCGCTATGGATTCCTTGGCAATGGGGAGACTAGATGGGAGTGCCAGGACTGTTTCCTGGGTCCCCTGCTCTGCCTGTTTCGGGATTCTCACCAGAGGGGCTGCCATGCGTGGTTGAGGGGGAGCGGCGGCTCCGTGGTCAATTGGCCCGATAATGAATCCATCCCCTGCCCTTTTTTTTTTTTAATTCATAAAGATGACCTTTTCCTTACTTTTAAAATGGGGCACTTTCAACTTATTTTGTATTTCCGACGATCTTCACTCAGTGGCACCATTCTTTGAAGCGTGAGGCTGTTGTCTGTTCCGGAGGGTGTCCTGTAACCCACACATTCCCAGGCCTCAGCAACCGGGGGATGCCAATGAAGTTCAGTGACATTAATGCTGAAGTCTTGCCACCACGGGCCCTGACCGGGATGACTAGGGGACGTCAGCAGCCCCCCTCCCCCAGCTGGTCCCCGGGGCCCCCTCATGGGGGCCCCACAGCATGTGTATCGGTGTTCTTCGACTCAAATCCTTGCTCACGCAGCCTCACCGCTCAGGGCGCTACAGCGGCCCTAAAGCCATACTCTGCCTCTGGTTCGGGGACAGGAGGCTAGCGGCCTCCTCCCAGCTCTGGGCCAGGCTCCTCCTGTGTGCAGAGCCTTTCCGTCTTTCGGGCACACAATCCTTCATTGTCTAGCCTGCACCCTGCCCCTGGGATCCAGCCCTTAGGTCCTATCCTGGGATTTCTCTTCTTTCCATACTCCCTCCCAAACCACACTCCCTCCCTGGCGACCAAAAACACGTGTCCCCGTGCCAACAGAATCGGGCAAATGAATGGCAAAAAGAATCAAGACCCACCAGTTCCACAAACCCCTGTCTTCAAACCTCAGTTTGGCTTATATACTTAATTTTTTAAAAAAATATTTTACATCTTGATTGATACGGGAAGAATCCTAAGATTAATTCATTACAAAAACAAATCTTACAATGTAAAAAAAAAGGTAGCAAAAAGGATAATCTGAATAATTTGTTCAGGATATCTGAACAAATTAAAAAACACCTAACTGGGCTGAATTTTAGGCAAATGGTCATTACATAAATCGGTCAACAGAAGGAATAGCTTTAGATGCAGTTGTTTCAGCCAGTGGCGTCTGTTGAAGAAGAGAGTTTGCCTCCAGTGGAATGTAGGTTTTTGGCACTGAGCCCAGTACCTGGGGCATAATAGGAACTCAGTAAATGCTCCCTGAATCAGTAAATGCATGCATGAATGAGGGAAGCTTGATTATTTCTAATTCAGCTTTGATGATACTCAAGTAGAGCCTGGGCGGGACATCTCCCATTTCTTTTAGGGATGTCACAGGGCTCTCGGGACATAAGCAAAATTCACCTTCACTTGGGAAATGAACCAGTGCCAGGCAACTTTGGGGGCAGATAGGCCAGGAAGTCCACAGGGCGAGAAGGTGCAGAAGCTCAAAGGCCTTGCCAGTCACAGGTCTGGCTTTCCCTCCCAAGAGAAAGCGAAGGCTGCCAAAGGCAGGATTCTAACGGCCCCACCTGGGTTACGAGGGCGGCCCACCGGAAAGGTAGACAGCCAACCTCGATTTTGTTGAGGTTCCTTCCTTTCTCAGCTCCAGGAGAAAGGAAGGAAGGATGGATTTCTGAGTTACCAAGAAGTTTCTCCAGAAGCATAAATGGTGGTTGAAGTGGTCCCAGGGGGACTAAGATATACTAAGTTTGTTCAGTTATTCATGAAAATCTATTGAATCCCTATTATGACTCTGGGGGAATAATGGAACAGAAGATACAATCCTTTCCTTCAGGAACGCACACCCTGGAGACAGATTAGCAGAAAATTGGAATTTACTGTAGTTATTAGAAGTACTAGGTGCTTTGAGGCTAAAAGCACCTAAACTAGCTTTGCGGTGTGAGGAAAGCCCTGAGGTCTGAGTCCTGGAGAACGAGGAAGGGTAAGTCTGAAGAATGGGCAAGTGTGGATAGGAACACAGAAGAAAACTTCAGGACAAGGGGACTGCAGGTGAATCAGATGGAGGGGAGAGGGAAGGGTTGGGAATTCAGGTCTCAGTTCCCTCAGCGGTGGTGGGCTCCTGGGAAAGGGGGAGGGGTAGGTACCACTTGGGATGAGCCTGAAAACCTGGGATTCTTGGGCTCTCCCTTCAGAACTCACAAGTGCAAAAGAAAAGGGATTCTTGGCAGAGTCAGACCTCAGATTCGGATAATACAAGAAGAGTCTACACCAGCACTTCATGGCGGTCGCTGCATAGATAGCTTGCCCCAGCCCCGGGAGGCCAGCGGAAGAAAGGGTACTAACCCCACGTGATGGATAAGAACAGTGAAGTTCCGAGGGGCCACCCCGCTATGGGAGGGAGAACCAGGGCCCAAACTACTACGGCTTGCCTGTCTCAATCCTTGCCTTTCCTGTACATTGTTACCCATGCGCTGCCATGCTCCAGATTCCGAAGCTTGCAAAGGTTTAGAAACCATTTGTTTCAAGTAGGATCCCATGGGAAGGCAGGCACTATACACCCCTCCATGAAAAAGGCAGGTGACGAAACAGAATTTCAGTATGATTATACATTTGTAAAAGAAAAGTGTGTCGACACACATCCTTAATGTGACCATTGGACGACGTCTGGATGAACAAACAGCAAAATTCTGGCAGCAGTTGTCTCTGGATGATAGAATTTCTAGGAAATTTTAAAGAGTTCTTGCTTATCTGCATTTTCTCATTTTCCTACAATCAATATAAATTACTTCTTTAAAGCTTGCCAGTCAAGGGTCGGGGACAGGGGGAGATTTCATAGCTAACGGTGACAGCTTCCCCAAAGCAACACTATCCATTTCTAAAATAGAAATTTTGTCCAGAAACTGGAGAGGAAGCCCAAGGAGGAGTGGATCAAAGAGTCTACACAGGGTGTCTCTGAGAACTCAGCCTAATAGAGGGGCCAGCCCAGACAGAGACAGGCCAGCTGCCCAGGGAGGAAGACGGCCGTCTGCTGCCATAGTCGGCCGCACAGTGTCCCCCCGCCTGAGGCAGCTCTGGCTGCCACCTTTTCCCACTGGCACTTTCCTACTGGACTGTTGTTATTCACGTGCATTCCCATATTCCCCAGGGCTTGTAGCAGGGCCATGAGACCTCAAGCTTTAAAGCCAGATACCTGGGTTTAAGTCTAAGCCCTGTTTACCCCTAATGAGTTCTGTGACCCTGGATACATTACTTAAATCCTCTCGATCTCAATTTCCCCTCTATAAAAGGGGGATATACTAATAGCTACATTATAGGGCTGTGAAGAAAAATGGGATAATGCATATATATCCTTAGCAAGGTATCTGACTGACACTGAATAAACAGCGGGTGGTATTATTTTCATTAATAATAACAACAGTAATGGCAGTAGTAAGCTCAGCATCCCTGCGCCCAGTGTGGGTCTGGTAGGCATGCCACGAATGTTTACTGAATAGGGAGGTGGGTCCTGAGGGTTCTCATATGCCTCCTCTCCCCCTTCCCACCAGCATAGGTCAGCAAAGCACCACACGCTCTCTCGCTAGTCCTCTCGGAGAGCAGGCAGAAGCAGACTAGCCTTTGGGCATTCCTCCATCTCTGGGCCTCAGCCTGACACATTCTCCTTGATCCCAAGCCAAAACTCCTTGAAACTCAGCCTCTGGTATTCGCAAGGTTGAAGTGATTCACAAACGAGCGCTTCAAGCCCACCTCTGATCCCTGGGAGCCGGTATTTGGCTGGGGAGAGATGAAGGGGACAGCTACCCGACCAGGTGGAAGCTGGCAGAGAAAGCCTTATCGACCTGGCAAACTCTCGGCCAAATTCTTCATGGTTCTGAACCAAGTGGCAGCAGCAGAAACCTGCCACGGGCGGCTGAAGTAGTGTCAAGACCAGAGAGGAAGGTCCAGGGTACCCCGGGGGTTGGCACGGTGCGGAGCAAAGAGCACAGGCTCTGAAATCAGGAAGACCTGAGTTCAAATCCTGTCTCTGCTTTCTCTCCAGCCATTCAACTGTGAGCAAAGTGTGAGGCTTTCTGAGCCTCGGTTTCCCACCTCTCTATGAAAACTAAATGAAATCCAGGAGTAAATGTCTGGCTGACTTGCAATAGCTCCTCAAGGGACATTACTTTCCTTCCCTTGGTCACCGTCTACCCCAAGCCCCCAACCTTACAGAGGTGAGGGAGGCGGTATTTGAGCTTGATCTGGAAAAAATGGATACAGTTTGGAAGTATAGAGATGGGGGAAGGACAGCCTACACAGAAAGAACATAACGAACAAAGGCCCAGAAGCAACAATACATGCTATGGTGGGGGTAAAATCCATCAGCTATGTTTAGGCCCCATCTGGTCAGGTGGTTGAGGCGGACCTTTGCTTTTCTTTTTTCTTTTTCTTTTTCCCCCTTTTTCCTTTTCTCCCTGTTTGCTTCTTCACTTCTTAACAGTCTGCGAGAGGTTAAAGCAATCTGAATTAAGTTCGTTAAATTGACTTTTATTATTGAATTATAATCATTTGTGCAATTATGAAACCAGGTGTTCCTGATTGAGATCAATTATTCCTTCACCTGATCACTATAGAGCTAATAAGGTCTTAGAATGGCTGTTCAAGTATACTTCCAGCTGGGTTGAAGCCTTCTGGAAAGGCATTTATTAAGCCAAAGAGTGGTGGAAAAAAAATCCAGGGGAGAACAAGGCAGAGATTAAAATCCTTTAGGAAAAGGCCTAGAAAGGCTGATTTGATCATTAAGTAGCCTTGATGGGTGGCTGGCTGTTGACAAGGAATCTTGGAGGTGTTCCTACAGGAACTTGGATGGGGGTCGGGTAGAGTAGGGTGAGGTAGGTGTGGAGTGGAATGAAGAGAGGACACAGACACTCCGTTTAAGCCACAGGTTAGAGACCCATCTTCCTCTGCTGAGGTGGAGTTGCTTTCTGTCCCTCCAGAGGCTTCTCAATCCTGACTCTAGGAAACCTGCAAAGGCTCCATGGTGGTAAGGAGTGTGTTACGTGGACATGCAGTTTCTGTTCTGGGAGATGCAGGTTTGGGATGCTTAGAGTTCTAGGTTCCTTCACATCTGATCCCTAAAGACCTCTGTCAGGAGGGCAGAGCAGTAGTTTATTAATTCCCTTTTATAGGTGGGGTTCCTGAGGCTTGGTCAACAGACATGCCTACAGTCACAGGATTCGTGACCAAGGGCTTAGACCAAGCCCTTCAGATGCCAAGACTGCCAAATGGTCTTTCCCTTACAACCTTTACTGCCTCATGTCCCATTCCATAGGCAAGTAGGGTGAGTTGATCATTTCTGTAGTGATGTGCAAGCCTGGATAAATGTTAAAATCACTTGGGGAGATTAAGAAAACACCTGTTTTTGGGTCGTCCTCTAGATCTGTTAAGTGAGAGTCTGTGGTACTGGGCTACAGTGCCATTATGTTTCAAAGGCCCCTGAGGTAATTCTAATATGAGTCAGGGCTATGAACCACGGATCTAATGCATAGCTAGTTAGCTAAACGGAGCCTGGCCTGGCCTGGGGGAGTTCTGCAGCTGTATAGGGCCCTTTGGGTTGCAAAGGACAGACACCCTAATGCAGCTAACTTGGCTTGGTTATTTGCAGGGGGATTCATTAGAAGGCTTACGTAATCAAGAGGTATGTAGGGCATATAATAGGATCCCAAGGACAAATCGTATGTGGGAGTAGAGAGTCGCCTGATCTCACCTGACCCATCTCCACATCCTTCATGCCATGATCTCTCTGTAAGGCCATTTTATTCTCTCCCTCCTCAGACTGTTTGTGCCACAGTCTAAGGGACCTGGTCACCGATGCCTCTACACATCTCCACTGTTGGAGATCTGAGACTTCTTTCTTCATCGCATTCTTGGGCAGGTGCCCACTCCAGGCCAGTCGCTTTGGTCACATGGTTGTGCCACTAAGATTCTGGCAACCCTCTTTCAAACCACATGGCTAGAGTGGAGCAGGGGTTATTTTCCATAAGAAGGAGGGGGTGGTGTTCTATAAAGACATACAACAGAGGTTTCCTAGCCATCATCTGTGACCTTCACGTAGGATTCCTGCAGGAGGAGCCCTCACTTGCAAAGAAATCCTCCAGTAGTTGCTCGGAAAGTTCTGCTGGTCTGGAATCCGACATCACCAAGGAATAAAAATTGACAGCTTTGAAAGCAGGACAATCTGGACCTAATCATTCCATGAATGCAGAACAGCAGGACCTGCAAGGTAGAGGAGATAGGTACTGAGGCCATGTAGACAACACTCCTGCCCCCCAGTCTGCCAAAGACTCACAGCCTTGGATTTGGACAGGACTCTAGGTTAGTTAAGAATCTTTGGGTTGCAAGTGATAGAAACCCAACTCAAACTGATTTACCCACCTGAGGAAAGGAATCTCTTGGGTCACATGGCTGAAAAACTCAAGGTATTTGCTTTCATGGGTGGCTGGATTCAGAACCCAGACAATGTCCTGAAGACAGTCTCACCCTCTCCCTCTCTCAGCTCTGCTCTCCCGTCTGGGTTCTCCTCGGGCAGTTTCTCTCCTCACAGAGGCAAGATGGCCATCAGCTTCTCAGCTACCCTGTGGAAAGACCACCATCTTTTTTTCCCAATAGAATAAACAAAAACTGCAGGATTGAGTGTTATTAGAATAATGTAGGTCCCAGACCTGAACCTATATCTGTGGTCAGAGGATGAACTCACACTGAGGGCAGGGGAGATGGGGGTGGGAATGAGTGTCAGGCAGAACAGGACAACAGATATCCTTTAAAGACTCCAGGGCTCATCCAGTCTGACAGCTCGGCCACGCTGGAAAGGAATCCAGGGCATGAGTGAGCATACTCTGGATGTCATCTTTCTAGGCCTGGCCACAGAGGGAGGCTGCTTTTGAAGGCCCTGGCCCTTCTCAGGCCTTCTACTCCCTTTCCAGTCTTCAAAATTAGGGCCAAGGAGGCAGGGGAACCTTGCAGGCAACCAGATTACAAGCAGATCCAATCCTGTCTGTGGACACCATAGCTGCTCCCTTCCCTGATAAAAATGGGAGGCTGTCTGGCTTTTCTCACTGTCATCTTGGGCTGTAACTAACCCACTTAAATCACCACTGGACAGGGAGAAGCTCACAGCCTGCTTTGCAGCTCTTCTTCCATCCAAGCCATTAGTATGTTTGATAGCTCTGGCCCCATGCTGATTTCTGACATGTGGTAATTAATTCCTTTCCACTCAGAGATACAGCCATTCACAGGTCTTTGCTCTGTTCCTTTTGAAAAACACTCAAAATGTTGAGTTGGAAAACCATTTGGCCTTTTGTGAGAAGTCACTCATCTCTATCCCATCCTTACATGAAAATAAATTCTAAATATATTAATGATTTACATGTAAAATATGAAAATACAAAAATATTCTAAGGTGAATCTATAATCTTAGAGTGGGAAAGATCTTTCTAAGCATGCAACTCGAAGCAGAAACCATAAAGATCAAGGTTCATGAGTTTTTTCACATCAAAACTTTAAACCTTTGTGTAGCCTAAATTAATAAAGTACAGTTGAATTAAATGAAAAGAAAATGACAAATTTGGGGAAACCATTTGCAGTGTACAATGATGCTACCTATAAGGAGGATGATGATGTTGCTAATATTTATTTCTATGTGCCAGTGTGTTAATATATACAGAATCCTAACATTTTAATTCACAAAAGAATCAAATAGTAAAGAAACATAAGAGAAAATATTCTTATTTATACTCAGATTAAAACAGCAATAATAGGCTACTTATGACATTAACCAGATGATAAAAACAATAATCCCCAAATGCTAGGGTTCGGGGAAATGTTCACTTTCACACATTGTTGTTTGGAGTCTAAATTAGTACAAACTTTCTGGAAGGGAAATTTATCAAAATCAGAAGCATGAATCCATTTCTAGATTAAGGAATATATCTTGGAGAAATAATTAAGGATATGCACAAAGATATAGCTACAAGATGCTATTTTAACAGTAAAGATTGGAATGCCCAACAATGAAAGGTTTGTTAAATAAGTTATCATACATCCATACTTTGCAAACATTAAAAATTATGTTGCAGCGTGTATATTTACTAAAATGGAAAGAGGTTCACTGTATATTGTTAGTAAATAAAAAAGGTTATAAAACCATAAGCTCAGCATGCAAAATCTCATTTTTTTGCAAAAAAATTCATATAAAAAAGTTTGAGGAAACATACCAAATATTAACAGTGGTAAAGTTATCTCTGTGTAGTAAAATTCAAGAGTACTTCAATTTGCTTCTTTTGTTTAGAGGTCTTTTCTAATTTTCCTATAATGAATGCACATTGTTATAAAATAGGAATAACAAAAATGCTTATTCTGTACAAGTAGTTTGAGGATTAAGTAGTATAATGAAAAATGGTTGAGGTGAATGATAACTATGATTTCCAAAGAGAGAGCCCTAAGAAGATGATCAGAGAATTTGGGCCGGATGAATAAAAGGAAGAGTGGAGCTTGAATATGCTCGTGACATGCACAGAAATTAGGGTGCAGGGGTTCTGAAGGGTGAGAGCAGACAGAAAATATGGACACAAACCTCCCATTTGGAGAGTTTGATGGAGTACAACAAGGGGAAGGGGTAAACAACCAAGAAGGCTGGAGGGTCCAAAGAAGGACCGTAGTGTTTTCTCTTTACAATTTGAAGATTATGAAGTTCTGAGAATGTTTGAAAGTGGAGAGGTCTTGTACAGACTCATGCAGAAATGTGCAAATAGTGTCTGGATCATAGTTCATAAACTTCTCCTGGATCCATGTCACCTGATCCATGTGTCTCCCAGAGAGGCTCCCTCTGTTTCATCTGGGGTTTCTGTGGATGATCCTTAACTGTCTGCAGATATTATTTGCAGTTGTGATGTTATTTACTCCAATGAATGATCTAGCAATCTCCCACAGGATTCTCGGGCCTACACCAGGAGAAATCAAGCTAGGATTCCATGGGCCCTAGCCAGTTGGAGGGTGTCCCATCCTTAGGAAAACATCTTATGGCATCTATACTAGAAGGAAGTGAGGATGACCAGGCTAATCCTTAGACAGTAATGGCCTCCCCTTTTCAATGATCTTGATAACCAGTTGTCTAGCCTTGCCCACACACCTTCAATATCTGGTCATCTACACTACCCTATGCCAGTCATCCACAAATGGATGAGCTCTAGGAAACATGCCACACATTTATGTCTAGAAGTGCTATGGTTCTTTTTCAAATCTGCTACAAACATTTTATAGTTTCCTATTCACTGAAGACATCTTCAAGTTTTTAAAAAGAATTTTATGATCCCTTTTACATGTAGCTGTTGTGAATATAAATTATTGTTTTGTAGACTGCATCTGATAATTCCACCATGTGAAGTCTCTGTAGTTCTGTTTCTATTACTTGTTGTTTCTGCTGGTTCTCCCTTATTCAGCCTAATTTTCTTTTGTGACATATTATCTTTGACTATTTACTGGATGCTGTGTTAGAAAAACTATTTTCAGGAATAATTTGAGGTATACAATGAAAGTACATTTCCTCTGAGAGGATTTGGGTTGGCTTCTATCAAGGATCTTGTTAAAGTATAGATTCTGATACAGTTGGTCTTGGATGAGGCCCAAGAATTTGCATTTCTAATAAGCTCCCTGGTACTGCTGATGTTGTGACCCCATGGATCACATTTTGAGTAGAAAGAGACTAACAAGGGACCCAGAGGATTGGAGCCAGGGTGTAATTCTATGGGAGCTATGTCACTTGTTCACTCTCATCCTGCCAGTGAAGCCTTTGGGGTCCCAGCTTGTTGTGGGAAGGGTCTCCTAGGAGATGCCTCACTGTATGTGGCCTGAGCTTTGACTTTTGTCCCTCTCACCTCTTAGACTGCCAGAACAAAGCTTTAATTTTGAGGGATCAGCAAGTGTGTTTAGATCAAAAGCAGTTTCTGTGCTTGCTTATCTCACTAGGTTTTCATTTCCCCTTTATTTTTAATCAAGTAATTCCTTATTTTCTTGTCATCTCTTTGGTGCCTTTAAGATTTTTTTAATCTATATTTTTAGTAGCTTTCAGTGGGAGGATTTGTTAAATAACCTACTCAGCTGTTCCTAGAAACAAGAAGGTCTACACCAAGCACTCATGAACTCTTTAATACTCTCAGAATAATAATATCCCAAGATCCTCCTAGCATTATCTCTTTCATCAAGTCTTTGTATGTGTCTATGATTATTTGTTTAGAATACATTTGTAAAGTTCTCTCCTTTCATTTGTACTTGTCCTTCCTTTAAGGCTCCACTACGTCTCCCCACTCAGCTGGCCTTCCCTTGCTGCTTTGGCTTACCTGGCTACTCCTCTTTGGACAGCCCTCTTGCCAGTGTGTCCCATGATTTCAGAATGGGGCAGCTAAAAGGAAACATAATGATCCCTTCCTCATTCCACACCTGGAGATTAAAGCTCAGAGAAGGGAAACAACTTGCTGAAGGTCCCACAAAGAATTATGGCTGCACTTGAGACTGGGACCCAAATCCTCGTCACCCAGCCTGGCAGTGTCCCACAATCATATGTGAGTCCTTCGTTATGTTGAGCCAAGCTTGCCTCTCAGCAACTTCCATGTAGTAATTAATCAAGAAATGGCAAGATGTGTGTCTTCTAAATCTGGGAAAAACACCAAAAGAACTTGGTACATTTTTATGTAATTTCTATCTGCCCAGTTCTGAGGAGAAAGGTCTCCATCCCCAAGTAGCTGACATGGAAGGAAGAAGTCAATAGACACTACTGGAGAAAGTAACTGTTCACAGGGTTTGATTTTAAACTGTTCCCTTTTATTTAATTTCTATCTGTGAGATCTCTGAAATCTAAGGAGCCCTGAAACACCACAGAATACACCCACTGTCCTCCTGGAAGGATTCCAGTAAAAACAGCTTCTAATTAAATAAACGAGCTCTGCCATGTTCGCTTCAGATAGCAGAATAAGGCTTCCAATGACAAGCTCATTTGACTGCAGTCAGTTTATTACTTGTTAAATAATCATTGACTTGCTGTTCCTATCCATCTTATAACCTTTTTGTAACTGAACACAGAAGAACGTAATATAAACAAACAAACAATAAACAGACTAATTATAACAAGAAAAAATGGCAATGCTTAGAAAAACTTGAATGTCTATAATGAAATCCATTAAGAAAGGAAGCAAAATGACTAATTCAGGAACTAGGTAGTAACTCATCCAATCTAATTTCTTAAACTCCTGAACTCCCGGCCCCCAAATACTTCCCTGACCATATGTCTTCCTGAGTACCACCCCCCACACAAACACACACACACACAGACACACACACAGACACACACACGGATACACACAGATATACACAGATGCACATGGATACAAACACAGACACACACATGGATACACACAGGTAAACACACGCACCCACATACACCCAATGCCCTAGGTGCCATTGTCTTCTCAGTGATCTTCAAACATGAGAAACCTTCAAATGCTCCTGTGCCTCACTGAGAGTGTGCAACACTCCGGACTGTAACCCCACTGTTTTCCCATCCATCAAAGTCCTTCTAAGCCTTCAGGACCTAATAGCAACTTCCCTGAAGATTCCTCAGGGATGAAGATCCTAACCTCATTTGTGGGAATCACTCTTCAGGGAGGCATGGAGATCCAACCTCTCTGGAAGGGACTCTGGCTCCTGAAGTGTGACCAAAGAGTCACATGAACCCTCCCCTCATACTTACACTTTTTGCTAGTACAAGTATATGGCATGGGACATACTTATTCTAAGAAATTATTTATTGTTTATCTGAAATTCAAATTTAACTGAGTGTCCTGTAATTTATTTGGCAACCCTGCCTAGGTGGCATGGCAAGCCTACGACAGTAGTTCATGTTGTAGGACATTTGCAGGCTCTGCTTACTGCCCAAGGCATAACCAGAGCTAAGTGCAACTGGCAGGATAATGGCTCACGCCCTGCATTGATCTCTGCTATTAAATAAAGCACTTAAGTATGCACTATCCATAAGCTCGAGTCTCTTCAAACATGTGTGTGTATGACTTTTCAAACTCATGTAAAAATGACCAAAATAGGGGTGCCTGCGTGGCTTGGTGGGTTGAGTGACTGACTCTTGGTTTCTGCTCTGGTCATGATCTCAGAGTCCTGGGATCAAGCCTTGTGTCGGGCTCCATGCTCAGCGGGGAGTCTGCTTGTGGATTCTCTCTCTGCCTCTCTCTCTGCCCCTCGCCCAGCTCACTCTCTCGCTCTCAAATAAATAAATAAATAAATAAATAAATCTTTAAAAAAATAACCAAAATAGTAATAGTAATAAAGATAATTATATTGCCAGGTACTCTTCCAAGTGTTTTACAAATACTAACACTTAACCCTCCTAACAATCTAATGAGGTAGGTGCCATTATTTTGGTATTCTACAACTGAAGAAACTAGGGCAAAGGGCATTTAGTAATTTGCCATGGTGACAGTAGGTGGCTGTGGTTGGTAAGTGGCCGAGCTGGGACTGCAACCCAAAAGCCTGGCTCCAAAGTCTGCCTTCTCAACCATTCTTCTCTACTGCATGTTTAGTGGCCATCACTCATACATTACTCATAGCCCCTCACAACTGATTACAGCATACCAGTGTGCTATGACCTTACACTTGTGAACAATGGCCTACAGAGTCAATTCCAAATTTATTACCCGGGAGTCATGACTTCTCATAAACTGGTGCAGATTACCTTTACAGACCCAACTCCTGATGTCTCCCTTCTCTGTGTGTTCCAGTCAACCTCTCCATGGGAGGAGAAGCCATGTCTATCTGACTCTAGCGTCTTGCAAGGGTCTCTGGAAGGGATGAGTAGACACTCCAGAAGTGTGCCTTTCATTCCTCCTTTTTGGCACACACTCTTGGTGACACATTTCAATGACTTCCTTTTCTCTACCATTCTTTCTTCTCCTTCCCATTCTTCCTTCTTCCCGTTCCTCAAGATCTCAAATGTCATCTCCTCTGGGAAAGTTCCCCTGATTTTTCCTGGCCATGTTAGTCCTCCCCACTTCTGTGTTCCGTCAGTATTTGGGTGATGGCTCAAACCCTGATGTCTGGATTCCCTAATCAGATATTTTTTTCTGATCTGTCAACTCCAACCCAATGATATGCTTCCCCGGAACAGAGGTTCTCCACTTTGACTGCAGCTCAGAATCAGCCAGAACGCTTTGTAATATACAAATATCTAGTGTCCTGCTCCCCAAAATTCTGATTTGGCAGGTTGAATGTAGGACTCAGATGTCAATATTTTAAAAAAATTATAACCCACAGATGGTTCTGGGCCACAGTGAGGAGCCATGTTCAGAGCCATGTTTCTGAGTAGCAAGTGATACTCTAGATCAGCTTGCTGAAGCCGAGCTGTGTTCTTGGTACTCGGTGAACACACTCCTCTTCATTGGCCATGCCTTTAGGTTCTGGGGGTGGGTATGACTGAGAGTCTGGAAAAGTTTTAAGGAGAGTCCTAAAAGTCCTTTTCAATCCCACCTTGTATCATTCTGATGACATTTTTCTGACATAAGATTCAATTTCATGCACCCAAACCAGTGCCCCCTACTACAGCGATATCAGGAAAAGGGAAATGTGCTCGTTTCAGAGATCAATAGAAACTCTTTAGAGGAGAAAGACTTTAGAATTAGCTAGTATCATCCCAGGTGGCGAAAAGTGAAGGAAGCTGCCCAAATTCCCTGTTTTCCTGTCCCCATCCCACTCATGCTCTCACATCCCTTGTCAACCTCACCCAAGGCCAAGTCCCCTTAGGTGGATATTTGAAAGTGAAAAGGATATGGTCTCAACCCATGCCCCCACTCTATATCCAAGCAAGTAAACTACACTCTGGTCACCCAGCCAAAATATTTTAAATGGGATCTAGCCTCCTAAAAGACACACACACACACACCCCGTCATACAATTTGACAAAACCCACTACTGCAATATTATTCAAAGCAGTGTAAAGAGCTGCATTAAAAAAAAAAAATTGAAATTGAATTCTGAGGCATAATCCAAGAGATAAAAGTAAAAAAAAAGCCAATATGTGATGATTGAGTATGCACGACCACAACCCTTAATCTCTGCCATCCTCTGCAGTGTAAACAAATCTGCTGATTGTTGATGATATTGCTGAAAACATCACTAATCAAACCTTAAATACCAAATACATTTAAGCAAATAACACTCCAGTAACAGTCATTCTAGCTGATCGTGAAGGAAATTCAAATCGGAGACCAGTTTGAAAATGGCCAGGGCTAGACTGTAGCTTCGCATTAATTGACCAACATCCTAGAGGCAGTGCTTTCTCTTAAGTACAGAAGGCCTGAGACACAAAAGGAAATAAGGAAGAAGTCCAGGAGGCAAGCGCTAATGCAATTTCAAGCTGGAATTACATCAGCAGCTTTAAACAGATGGCAGAATGGGAATAAATGTGTTAGCTCCTTTCTCTTACTTGGGCTTTCATTGTTTATATCATTAAAAATAAGGAGAGTTTAAAATAACATATATCGTCATGTAGCGACTCACAGAGACATACAAAACTAGTTTGAAGAGAAGGCTGAATTTGGTCATACTCCTGGTTGTTTTGAAAACAACTGGGTGAATTCAATTAAGTAACCAGCTGCCTATTTACAAAAGAGAAGAAAACCTTGTAAAGGCGCACTGATTATGACTGAGCTGGTCATACAAAACTCTGGATAATCCAAAGATTGGTTTCAGAACATTTCTCCTGTGTGTGAGAAGGCGACGGTGGGTTATGGCATCTCATACGCCTAAGGTTGAAGAGACCTAACTGATTATCTAGTCCAGGGATAGCAAAGAAATGTAGGAGTGTCACCATACATCTGCTGTTCCCAGACCTCGGCAGACATCACTAACTGATCATGGCATCATTCCTGTTGCCTGAGGGTTAGTCTCAGAATTCTCAAGATGCCCGAGCAGTTTCCTCATTGACAGAGTGGCTATATGGAAGTCCGTTTCCCATCCCTGATCTTGTCAGCTCATTCATTTTACAGATGAAGAAACTGAGGCCCAAGAAGAGTAAAGTGACCAGTAATATTGATTATAATGCTTTGTTTTATAAATCAAATGCTTGATAAATACTTAACATATTTATGTGCATGACCTATATGCCTGGCACTGTGCTAAGCACCTTATGTGAGTCATCTCTCTTCACCTTGCAACGATCCTATAGACACAATTTTTGTTTCTATTTGAAAAATGAGGAATCAGAGAGGTCAAATCCTGCTCTTCTCATCAGGATGGTGGAGTAAGCATGCATAAAATCCTTCTCTTCCTTGACTACATAGGAATGTCAACAAATATTTAAAATGCTTAAAATACACTGGAAATAAAGGGGAATATCTTCATAGAGCAGGAAGAAGAGAAAACCTACCTTACCTATAGGAGTTGGAGTGGGGCCATGGGAGTAGGAACCAGATGTGGGCTCCCCACAAATATTTGGGAGCTCCAAAGTACGCCTAAGCTTGCATGCTAGCCTACACATACCCACCTTCTCTGTCGAAACTTTCTTACAAAGTTAAGAGACGCCACAGAGGGGAGTGAATTTGTGCTGCCCTGAGCCCTGTGGGCCTCCATGGTGTGGACAGTCAAGCTGCCTCAGGGGACCTGGGCTCATGTCCCCATTCTTGCCTCTTTGGGAATGTAGCCTATGTTCCCTGGGATGAAAAAGTTTCTTCATCTTCACAAGAGTATTTGTGCTGCTTCGCTGTACTTATAGGTTCCTAAAGAAGTTACAGTGGGCAGTCTCCAAGATGGTCCCCCACAATCCTCAGAGACCAGTATCCCTGTGCTAATGTACTGCAACTGTGATGATTATGGTCTATGTCTTCTGAGGCTGGGTCATAAAAGGCACTGAGACTTGGCCTTGTTCTCTCTTGTATCACTTGCTCCGGGGAAGCCAGGGCCACACTGTGAAACATTCAAGCAGTGTTATGGAGTGGTCTCCGTAGCACGGAGCTGAGGTCTCCTGCCAGCACCAACTGGCCATCCAGATAAGTAAGCCACCTTGAAAGCAGATCTTGCAGCCCAAGTCACACTTAGGATGACAGCAGCTCCAACCAATCCTGACAGCAACCCCAAGAGAGACACGAACTCAGAACCACCCAGCTAAGCTTCTTCTGAATTCCTGATCCACAGACAATGTGAGATAACTAATGTTTATTGTTTTAAGCCGCTAAGTTTAGGGGTAATTTGTTACACAGCACTAGAGAACTAAGATAGAAATAAATAAGATAGTAACCGTAAAGTGCTCTCTCTTTATCTATCTTAAGGGATGGTTTTGAAATCATCTGAAAATTTGAATTTCAGGTCACTGCATTTCTACTTTATTTCGTCTAAGCCAGTTGACCTTTCTCCCTCGGTTTCTCCTGCAAATGAGGAGTAGCAGAGTTAACCTGGTGCTGTAAATCATTACTCACCGAAGATGTGAAATCACAAGTCCCAGAAATGAAATGCAAAGGACTGAAGCCAGCACAGTTTCCCCCACCCTTGGTAAATGCAGATTAGGACTTGGGATCATGTACTCAGAGATGATGCCCCTGAGACCTCATTGCTTTATATTAGCATCCAGACTGGTCAGCTTCTTGTTAACATTTCTCCCTAAGCCTGCTGAATCCCTTGATGACTTTTGCATACATTAATTGAAGGCTTTACTTTAGGAGAGAAAATAAGAGATAAACATCTTTTTACCTGCTTCAGGTATTACCAAAAAAACAGTCCAGGTCAAAGTTCATCAATATTTCACATAATTTGTCATATTAAATGAAATAATGTCTCCAATTTCTTGTTAGTTTCTTATCTTTCCTTTCCTTGAAAACCACATGGATATATATAGATATATAGGTAGGTAGATAGACAGATAATTCTTTGTTAAAGAGTAACATTTTGTAAAACTAATTGGTTTCATAGTCATTTGGAAATTTTTTTTTGAATTTTTTTTAAAGGGCTAAAGCAAAAAAAAAAAAATAAACCTTCTCAAACCCCTTCATCTTTGGGTCAGAATGAGATTTTAAAAATTACATTGGGACTGCAAAAATTTGCCAGTTATTTAAATCATAATATTTCTGCATATTTGTAGTATGTTTTTATACAAATATGTTGAATTGAATGGATGGCTCTGTTGGGCCTTTCACTTAAAAGAATTATCTTGTGGCGTGAAAACATTTTCTAGGTGATGCATTACTTAGGAACGTGTCTTAAGGCTAAGAAACCGGCAGCTTTACAGTTTAAAAATATTGCTGTATTCTTATTTTATCTACAACAGCGAATTCTAATTTTGTAAAATTAAAGTTTTTCAGCTTATTTCTCATGAACATATTAATATTAGATCCTGCCCTCCAAAAATACTATCACCCAGGCCCCAGGAGCAATAAGGAGGCCAGCACAAAGCTTCCTGAGGCCCAAGAACATTAGACCCTAGTCTGAGTCTGTCCCTGGATGATTGTGGGAGCTTATCTGATTACTTTCATTTTTGGGGCTCTTTTCTCATCCATGAAATACTGTCTGCAGGATGCTCTCTAGAGCCTTTCTGTCAGTCCTTCCAGGTCTAAGATTCTAGGCTCTTAATGAAGCATCGCAGACTCGTGATAGCAATGAAAGAACTCTGCCTCCTGATTTGAAGTGATGGCCTTCCATCATCTCTCACCTGATAAGGACCCCGAAAGAAAGTTTTACCTCCTTTGTCTTCAAACAGGTGAGAGTTGCCATCTCCATTTCACTACTGAGAGTAGGAACAAAATATGTAAGGTCTCCAACCGTGAGCTATTTGAGGCCTGCCTGAAGAGCCTTCTCTGAATGAGCCCACAGGTAAAAATCAGTTATTTTCTGATGAAGCAGTAATACTAAAGAAGTACAAATGGCCAAAGAGAATAATTAGCATCGACTGCATGCTTACTCTATACTAGACACTGGTCTAAACACTTCTCTCTATTAAATTGTTTAACTCCTACCACAAGCCGATGAGTGGGCACTGTTAATCTCTTCATTTTACAAATGAGGGAACTGAGGCACAGGGCGGTGAAACAACCGGACCAAAGTCACACAGCTCCTGAGTGGCCGAACTGGACACAGATCTGGGTACCTTGCGCCCTTCACCTCTTGCTGTACATACAAAAAGATCTAAATCTTACACATAATCAGCGAAGTGAAAATAGAACACTATTCGTTTGAGTCCATCAAAGCAGCACAAATTTAAAAATATTTAAATCAGGTGATATCTAAGTTAGAGAAGTGTAGGGGGTATTTTCACTTACTTTTGGTGGGACTGTAAATTGGTATTGTAGCATAAGCGCATTTTGGGGGGTCTTCCGAGAGTACCACCCACACATATGTGCAAGGTTGTACAATGTAGTGCTAGTGTAACAGCAAAACGTGAAAATCACCTGGAGTGGGGGAGGGAAAACAAAAACAATTTCATCAGAATTTCTAAGGCTGGGCCTGGGCAGCCTTGGTTTCTTTAAAGCTCCTCATCTGATTCCAGTGCAGGACCATTGGACTAAACAAGCTGCAAGTCTCTCCATTTGATGGAATATTATGTTTTTTTCCTCTTTACTGAGGTAGAGTTACATGTAACAGACATGGGCAGAATGTATATTGTATGATGCCATCTATTCAGCAATGAAACAATATTGTGTATTTTTATGTATATATATGTATATATGTAAATACATTGAAAAAAATACTAGAAAGATGCATGCCCAAATGACTTGATTACCTCTGGGAATTTGAGGATGATGATCAAGGAAGATTTTTGCCTTACTGGTAATGTTTTTAATGTCTTACAAGTAGATAAAAAAAATAAATGTAAAAGAACTTATAGATGTTTAAAAGTGAGTATAGTAAAACAATACAAAAATAGAAAAGAAAAAAAGCCCAAATCATAATCCAACCAGTTAGAAAAATCCATTTAAAATTTTTTGATCAATTTCCTTCCTGTTTGTTGTCTATTCATATATATATATGTGTGTATATTTATTTATTTATTTTAATCCCCCTCACCCTTTTTACACAAAATAGGAATTATCACATGCTGCATTTTCTCTTTTGCAAATGTTTTCTCCGTGGATGCTCCTGAAGCTTGTGCACTGACCCCTCGTATTCCAGCTACCCTGAATTTTGTCCTGCACTTTTGTGAGAGCCGGGTTGGGGGTGGGGGTCTGAGGTGTGGGCCGGGAGTTCGGTGGGTGGGGGCTACGACATCATGTGGACCATCACCAATGGAGATGTGCAGGGTTCCTCCAAACCTGCCACGAGGCTAGTGTTCCTGATTGGGGATTTAGAGTTTTGGGAAATGGAAGCATGGAAACTGACCCTCTTTAGCATATGAGTTTGTTTCTTGACTTCCAGACATATTTTCAATCTGTATGAAAGGAGGGGGTCACCTATAATTGACTGCATCCCAAGAAATGGGACAAAACTATGTAAAAGGATAAGAGCCGCGTCACGTTTTAAAAGGGAAGCATCTGACACATCTACCCCTCCAAGTGGATGCAACTGTGTCTTCCAGTCTGCATGCCTACATTATGACCCAATGGTGGCATTACAAAGTGTCTGTTCCCATGATTTATTTCAACCCCACACAAGTTTATGAAGCACCAGCCCTGGGATGGGCACATATTAAAGATCTGATTGCTGGTCTGTGGGCTCCCATGGTCCAGGAGGGAAAACATACATACAGGCAGAGCCCTGCTTCGAGGCAGGCTTGATGCACTGTGCCTAGCCGAGCCCTAAGCAGTCTGTCAAATATGGGTGTAATAATGGGGACCAATAAGATGAAATTCTCATATTCCTGGAGGGGAGGGGCGTTAGGGCGGTTTTCCTAACTGCCTTGCATCAATTCATTCTTGGACTCATAAACTTGAAGTCACAAGCCTCCTGTGGCCAGAATGCCATCCCTGTTTTGGCTGCCTAGAGCGGTATGGCTGCATTTTAACTCCGAGTCAGGGGCGGCTAACATTAAATGCACACAGTCTGTTAATGCCCGGGAGGCAGTGCAATCTTGAATCTTTCTGGGCTCCACTTCCTCATCTGTAAAATGAGGATCATTTTGTTTTACATTCCCTCTCATCTACCTCCTCCCACACTACTCTCTCTCTCTCTCTCTCTCTCTCTCTCTCTCGGGAATCAAATGAGTTAATGGATGTGAAAGCAGGTTCCACATTTTAAATAGCTATAGAAATGTAAGGCCATTATATAGATTTTTATCAGAGCCGCAGGTTTATCTAATGTTTATATTGCACCCTTGGAGACCCGCGCTTTTATTTGAAATGCAGTATTCATCTCCTCGTTTTTGTGAAACTAATCTTTTTATCCAATGACTTCAGTCTGTTTGCTAGAAAGCTGTCTAGGTGACAATGTTGATATTCAAAAGCCAATCTGAAAACACTTTCCATCTAAGAAGTGTCAAAAATCACAAATGTGTATCTTTTTTAAAAATTGACTTTATCCACTGTTTTACAACCCGGTGAAAATATTGTCAGTTGTAGATGTATGTCTGCTCTGAATATTTCTGGTATTTTTCACGGGTCTGAATGTGGTTCTTGATTTATTCCTCTTAAATAACCCTGCGATCCCAGGGGGAATATCACCATCTATAAGTATCACTATTTACAATAAGATGGATTTTCCTATCTTGCTAATTACAGTATTAATTTCCATTTACAAGTTGGTAATTTGTAGCATCAATCCTTTCCCTGTCATTGGGGTGGGGCTTTTGTTTTCAGAGAAAGCCCCAGGAACATCCTTTCTATTCTAATCTCCAGTTGTGCTACACATAACAGAAAATGAGAAAAAAAAAAAAGATAATTTCCTTGATGGCAGACTAACCAGGCAGAAATTGCTCAGGTTTCTGAACCAACTCTGGGTTTTACCAGCATCTCACCACCCTCCCTGCCTCCTCCTTCTATGACCAAACTGAATTGCATCCCCACACCAGGTAGGAAAGCCTTACCATCATTACTGCAATATTTATATTCCTATCCCACTCCCCCTTGCATATTTCATTTCAGCGCCAGGTGTGAGAAGAAAATCATGAAGTAAAAGCATTTCCCCACATGCTCTGTTTCTCTGCTTTGAACCCTCAGTCCCAGCTGCCAGCAGGAGCACCTCGAGGGCTTTCAGAAATTCAATCAGTTCCTAGATAAGAGCATAACAAGATTTTAACTTCCACACTGTTTTCCTCTATGACTTGGATTTTCCACTCTTTGAGTAAATTCTAATAATTTTGCTTCTAATGGGACCAAGGAGTGGCAAGAGGTATGGAGGTGCTTCTAGGGCTGGAGCTCAGGAATTTAGAATCCTCCTCCCCCAACCCCGCCCCCAAAATGCTGACCTTTTCCTCTCTTCTTTCTTTCTCTTGGTTCCAGGACAGGGGCGATCAGAGGATGGCCAAGATCATGAAAGCGGCACAGATGAGAAGTCAATGTAAGTGCTCTGCACCTGAGCTGGACTGGGAGGACCAGAACCCAGGGGGCGGCAAGCTGGGGTGAACAGGCAGCCTTGGCCAAAGAGCATGGTGCAGAGCCCATCCTTGGAACTTATTTGGATTTCTCATGATGCTTCATCCCTGTATCAAAATTCTAGAACAGGAGTTAAAGACCTCAGAAGTCCTCCTGTCTTTCCTTCTCTTCTTGATTCGTAACCTGAAGCTTTCAAGGAATAGAACCTCTAGATGTCAACAGACCTAGAAGGTGGTTTGTCCAAGCTGGAACAAGAGGACTGAGGGCAGAGAACAGAATGGAACTAAAGAAGAACTTGGTGTGTCTGGACATTTTGAGAGGAGTTTTATAGCTCCGTCAGGAGAGCTTGGGGAAAAATTAGTAAGAGTTATACAGAAACCTAAGGTAATGGAATTAAAAAAAAAAGAGGCATTTACTCAATCTGTAATAAAAAAAAAAAGCGCACAAGAAAGAACATGAAACCACAGTACCTACACATAGCTCAGCTGTATGTGCCATTTATAGGGTCATGAGGTTATCAACACCATGTGTGAGGAAGAGAGGTAAGTCGAATCTTCCCTAGTAGGAATTAAAAGATGGTAGCTAAAACAGAAAAATCAGGAAATAGAATTATACTCATGGTATTCAGAAACTTGGAAGTAAATTCTAGAAGAAACCATTAAAATAATTTAACGTGGCTGCCGCTGGGGAGTAGCCCTTTGGAGTGAAGCAGGGGACTGGGATTTTTCATGATGAAGCCTGTGGTTCTATTTTAAAGGATGTGGACTTTATTTAAAGGATGTGGACTTCATTTAAAGGATGCTCATGTATTTTAAAGGGAATCACTGGGACTGTCCATAAATATCCAGGGCACTGTGGAACTTGGGAGTGAAGCTTCAGAAATGAGAGCACAAACCAATGCATTCCCTTCCCTATCTCAGCTCGTGTGGATCATGGAGCTGGATTCTCCCTCCACTGGGGTCCCCGAGTAAGGACAGCATGAAGCAGAGCCCCTCAGTCACCCCACGACTGACATGCAATATGGGGGAAGTTAAGCTCTTATAGTTGAAGCCACTGGGCGTTACTCATTAATACTTATAAATTTGGCCTATCTGACTGCTATCATCACTTCAATAAAGGTAGAGTCAAGCAAGAAAATGAAAATATGGTAATAGCCCATTCCATCTAAGTCACTGAACGTGGAACAAAAGAAGAATGACGCTGTGATAAGCAACTGGGAAAAAGAGTCATAGTTATTTCACGATATCATATATGTATACATACATACATGTACATATATATGCACATTCAGTACATATGCAGAAAATTTAAGATGCGTGGATTATATAATATTTGTATAATGTATAATAGAAATATACAATACATGTAAAATTCATATGTATATATAAAATGTATTATATATTAATATCATATATATATATATACTGATAGGTAGAATAATGGCCCCAAATACGTCCATATCCTAATCCCTACATGGCAAATGGGACTTTGCAGATGGGATTAAGGTTAAGAACCTTGAGATGGGAAGATTACACTGGATTATTCAAGTGGGTCTAATCTATTCACCTGAGTCCTTAAAAGCAGGCAATCGCTCCCAGCTGCAGAAATCTAGAGATGGCAGGCACAGGAAGAACTCGGCCTGTTTCACTGGCTTAGCAGATGGAAGAAGATGCCACAGGCCAAGGGATGTGAGTGATGTTTAGAAACTGGAAAAGACAAGAACACAAATTTCCCTCTCGAGCCTCCAGAAAGGAATACAGGTTTGCCCACACCGTGATTTTAGCCCAGTGAGACTAGCATTAGATTTCTGATCTACAGAAATCTAAAACAATAAATTCATGTTGTTCAAGTCACTCACTTTGTGGTACTCTGTTACGGCAACAATAGAAAACACACACATTCACATCCACGTGAATTTTAAGGAAAATAGAATTCAGATTTTAAAGGCTTGACATGGAATTTTTAAAAACTGTAAACATGGATGTAAATTGAAATGGAATGTTTAGGATAGTTCTTAAAAGTAAAAATATATGAAGCATAAAGTAAAAGAATAATACACTTTCAAAATGTACTGTCTGAGCCCAGACTCTGTTGCTTGCTGCATGTTTTGGGCAATTTATCTAACTTCTCTGGGCCTCAGTGTTCTCATCTGCAAACTATCCACCTTACAGAGCTCTAGGAAGCATAGATTAAGATGCAATATGTGCCTGTCCTCATACTAGTTCTTTATGACAAACTACCCTTATGTAATAGGCGATCATGAAGTACCCAAAACCAAAAGTAACAATGTACCAACTCTGGGTTTGAGTCCCAGTCCTACAACTTATTGTTACAGTTACTCACTACTTACGATTCTCAATTTCTTCATCTGTTTATGGGGATAACAAAACCATTTGCCTTCACTGAAAAGTTCCAATGAGATAATGTTTTAATAAATGGACATTAGAGAAATCATCGTTTTTCAGGCCAGTGCAACAATGGCAAGGATGGAATCTGGGAGACCAATTAGAAGGCCGAGATCATGTGAAAAGGAATGGCAATATCGACCTGGGACAAGGGTATAAACACAGAAAATTCATTATCTGGAGATACTGATCAAAATATTTAAACTCTATATGACCAACATCTTAGAGACCTTCCCCCTTAGAGGAAAAGTAATAGCATAATTTGAATTTCACTTGATGAGTATGGTGTCGGGAAAAAGGGGTTGGCAAGAAGAATCAAATATTTGATGTCCCAGTGCTGATAGGGTCTCATTTATCCCTTCAATATCAAGGATGACTTTGCCAAGAGAGCGGGGATGTTCTAAGTCTATTGGATGCAGTCCCCTGTGTGCATCTTCATGTTAGATATACTCTTTCCACCGGGACTATTGACCGAGGTGCTCTTGTCACTGGAGAGCCGTGGATGGGCACTGACAGCCTGAGTCCCTGCCATTCCCCTCCTCCCACTGGCTTCCCTTGCCAGCCCATGGCCGATTGGCACAGTTTTGCTCTAACTAGGTTCATACATTCAATCACGTAGTGACCAAGCCAGGCCCAAGATGGCCATGAAGTCAAAGATTTTCAAACTTTTCACTCTAGCTTATTAAATAGAGCAAAGTCCCAAGAAATCACCCACCCTACCCCTTCCTATTTCCTGGGAGATAAAGAACATTGTGATAAACATCAGAGAGGAACAAAATGATATTCAAATTATAACAATGCAGCAATTACGCGCCCCCCCCCCCAAGAAGTACCAAGAAGGATAAGAACTATAAAGAATTTTACAAGTGCTTTGATGAATTCAAGAACACCAGTGATTGAAAAGTCACACCCAACTTATGGAAGTGCTGATGGACAGCTGATGACCAAGCACCTGCCTGAGCATCTCAGGCATCCAACTCTGGTGTCTGCATGTGGTTGTCAATTGGCTCTGCCACCCAGCTTTGTGCAGAGCAGCCTGGCTTCTTATTGGGACACCAAGTGAGAATTCTTTTTTTTTTATGAAATTTTATTTATTTGAGAGAGAGGGAGAGAGAGCACAACCTGGGGGGAGGCAGAGGGGAAAAGCAGACTCCCTGCTGAGCAGGGAGCCTGATGTGGGACTTGATCCCAGGACCCTGAGATCAGGATCTGAGCCAAATGCAGACGCTTAACTGACTGAGCCACCCAGGTGCCCCCCAAGTGAGAATCCTTAATAAACTCTGGTAATGTGCTCCTTTCTTTATGATATAGCAAATCTTGATCTCTCTTAATAACCCACTTATTAGTTTATGATGTTTCCCTTGGGTATATATTTAAAAAAATAATAAGTAATCCTCTTAAGTTCTTACTATATTCCAGAAATTCCTCTAAGAGCTTTTAATGCATTAAAAAAATGAGCATTCATGGTATTTCCCATTGCTCACTGATAAGAAGGTAATTGTATTTTTGCATCATATACAGCCAGTTTATTCCTAAACACGGCAATTTTGTATGTCTCTGTCATAATCCACATGTGCTGATTTTGACGTTTAATGTCCCAAAACCATTCTCATTTCCCTTGCTTTCAAGTTGTGGGGACTAGTTTTGTCATCCCCAAGTCTTGACCATATTTCAATGGTCAAACTATTTTTTCAAATATTGAGTGCAGCACATACGTAAGGGTTTTAGAATGAAGCCTGGAACTGGTGCTCCCTCTCCATTTACAAGTGAGGAAACTGAGGCCCAAACAGGAGCTTAGACATTTTCGAGGCCACTCATTGCATGGACAGAAGCGTCAGCACGAGACCCAGACCTGTGGCTCTCCGCAGACCACTCCTTCCAAACTGTGGAAATCAGCCTCAACCCTCCCTGACTGTTCTCTATGAATTGTCAGAAGAGCTCAGTTCTCCTTCTCCTGATCCTACCTTAACAAATTACCCCAAAACTTGGGGGTTGAAAGCAACAAACATGTATCTCACAGTTTCTGAGGGTCAGGAACCCAGGAGTGGCTTGGCTGGAGGCTTCTGGCTCAGGGGTTTCTCGAGACTGCAGGTAAGATGTAAGTGGGGGCCTCAGTCCCCTGAAGACTTGACTGGGCAGGAGCACCTGCACCCAGACTCCCTCATGTGGCTGGGCGCTGGTGGCCTCCGTTTCCCACCGCATGGGCTTCTCCGTAAGGCTGCTCATGACGTGGCTAACAATCAGAGAGACAGAAACCAAGGAGCCTGAACTGTATTTCGCGTAACAGGGGGAGCCATTGATAAGTGATGAGAATTGCTGAAGGCTTTTTTGGGATTCATCATCAACTGGGTGTCCAGTTACGGTTTAATTATCTGGGCTGAGACCATGCTACATTGTCTAAAATACTGCAACTAGTTGCTGACAGAAACTCAAACAAACAAAATTTAGTAGCAGGAATCCTGTGAATATCCTGCAGTGGCCCATAAACACCAGCCAACGGGAGGCAGGGAAGAACATACTGAGGTGCCTCATTAGTCCAGGGAAAGAAGAGAGGTTTATTTTTGAACTTTGCCTTTTACAAAATTTACAATCGCAGATCCGATGACTTTGGATTTAGAGAGTAACTTTGAAACGATTTAGATGCACGTAAGCCGATGACACCCAGGTCTGCGTCTCTGGCTTCAACCACCCCTCTGAGTTTTGGCCATGTTTATCCAGCTGTCTGCCGGACATGTCCGTTGGTTGAACTTTGGATACTTTCATTTCAACATGTCAGAAATTAGATTCATCACTTTTTCCAGCATCTCCTGCTTTGGGTGTTTTATTTAATTAAATCATCACCTGCCCAGCCACCCAAAGCAGGAGCCATTAGGCCACCCTCTGCTGAAGGCAGGAAGCCATAATCCCCCTCTCACGCGCTGAGACTGACGGCTTCTCCCACACACAGGCCTCATCAAATCTCCCTGTCCTCTCCTGCCTCCGGCCCTTAAGGAATGTGTTGCCTGGCCTGGAACATTCTTCTCTCTTGCCTGACTTGGAAAACTTATGGGTTTCTCAGGACCCACTCCAAATGTCGCCTCCCCTCTATGGAATGAATCTATCCTTCACCTGGACCTCACACACATCATCACCAACTTCCGACGTCATTGCTGCTTACATGTCTACCTCTTCCACAAGACAAGGAGCACTTTTTACTTGATAGCCAGGGAGACTCTGGCCCCTAGAAACGAAGTGACGTACTTGAGTTCAAGTTCACTCAGTTTACCAGTAGCAGAGCCAGGACTAGAAGATATTCCGAAAACGCTCATGGCTGCGTTAGCTCTAGGATAAAATGTGTGCTGCTTTGTTTGGTGCTGGAGAAGTACCTGCTGGGCTAAATCCGTGTTTGTCTTTGAGGTGAAAGCTGTACCCCCAAACACGTGTCCTGCATCGGGGGGTGGCAGGGCCTGCCTAGCGATACCCCAGTCGGGGAGCGGGTGCGTTGAGGGGCTTGGGTGGGGCTGCTTGGGCCTTGCTCGAGGGACGGCCCGTGGAGAGGAAGTGCCACTCTGATTTGTGAGTCACCCATTTCCACTCCACAGAGGCCCTTGTCAAGCAGGAGCCTGTCAGCATTCATCTCCATCTCTCTTACCCCTGGGGCCAAAAGTCACATTCGGTTTCTGCTCACTTGTTTGATTCCCAGTGGCTCCTCTGGCATCCCCAGCTTCAGAACTTTCAGCAAGTGGTTTCTTTTGAAAGTTTAAGGTGGAAATCTCTGAGCTGGGCCTGTGCTGCTGACAAGTGTGCGATCGATGGGAAACCCTCATGGGAGGCTATCCTCGGGACCCAAGTCTTGCTAAAAGGCACTTTCAGAAGCTGGGAAAGGCTCTTAGAGGCCTTTGACAATGGACTAAGCTGGCCTCACACCATCCCCTTTTTTCTCCTCGGTGACCGTTCACCATCACTACCCTCTCTGACAATCAGAGAAGAATGTGAGGATACAGATGGAAAGGAAATCACTCCTTTCATACATACAGGAGAGGATGCTCTTAGGGGCAGGCAGAAAAGCAGTGACTTGGGAGAAAACTGTGAAGGGTGGGTGGAGGCTAGGGGCTGGGGCAGGCTGTACCTTTGGGCTTTGGCTCAGCCCCTCCAAGTGGCCTGTCTTTCTTGGGGTTCTCTGCCTTTGATTCCTGTAGCCACCACCACACCTGGCCTTTCCCAGCCCCCAGGGAACACCAACCCTTTTCTTATTTCTTTTGAACATAACTGAAATGGGCTAATACTTTCCAAAGTCGGCTTCACTAACATGCTAAAGAAAATGTACGTAGAAAACACCACCTGCATGGAAAACAGTCCAGTTCACTCAGGATCATCATCTTGATCCTACGAACCCCAGAAGCGAGTATGAGAGACCTTCATCAAACATCCCCAGGTGCCTATCCAGGTCTACCCCTTGTCTTGCTTCTTTCCCTGCAAGTTTCCTGCCCTTCTCTCAACCATAAGGCCTCTAGGTACCATTTTGTTTGCTGGCACCTAGAAGATGATGTGGAGAATCCTTTTGTTCAAATCAAAACATAGCAGGAAAGAGACCTGTTAGGATGTAAGTGAAAGCTAAATGAAGGCATCGGAGGTGAAGCTAGGCGGCAATGTAAAGATGCTAGAAATATTTAGGAGTCAGAATAGGTAGAATTTGGGGTCCTGTTAGATATGAGATGGAAGGTTTGAATTTTCTTTTTCTTGTTTTATAATCTGTTGAACTCAGGCTGGAATTCCTTGTATCATTTGCATGTTGGAAATAATAATGCTAAAAAAAAAAACACTGGAAAGGGGAAGCACAGACAGGCACAAAGGGTAAGTAAGACAGGACTTGTGTTATTAATGAAGATACATGTAATGGCATGTCACTTTTTTAAAAATCTAATTTATGAAAATATAATTTACATACAATAAAGTACCCACATTTTAGGTGTATGTTTCATTGAATTTTGACAAACACATATACCCATATAACTACCAACACAATCAATATATAGAACATTTCTCTTACCTCATAAAAGTCTGTTGTGCCCCTGCCCACTTAATATCTACCCCCCATCCCTAGACCACCGCTGATTGGCTTTCTGTCACCATAAATGAATTGTGCATGTTTTAGAATAAATGGAACCAAATAGCATACAATCTTTTGTGTATAGCCTTCTTTCATTCAGCATTATGTTTCTGAGATTCATCCCCATTGTTGCTGAATAAATATGTCATTGTTTGGATATACCACATTCGTTTATCCATTTACCTGTGGATGAACGTTTGGGTCGTTTGGAGTTTTAGTTATTACAAATAAAGCTGCTGTGAATATTTATAGGCAAGTCCTGGGGTGGGGCACCTACATTTCCATTTTCTTGGAAAAATACCTATGAGGAGAATTGTCATATGGGAAGAACATGTACGTTTAACTCTATGAGAAACTGGCAGCTCATTTTTTAACCGATAGAACACTTCTCACCATTATTCACCATAATTCAAGGATGAGGAAAAAACAAATTTAGCCCAATCCTACTTGAATTATCATAAAATTTGAATTAGAGGAATCTGAATTAATGAGATTAAGCCATTATAAAATGTTAAATTAATCCAAAGATGGTTTGGATTTTTTAACTCATCCGAAAATAATATTTCTTTTCTTTTTTTTTTAAGGATTTTATTTATTTGACAGAGAGAGAGACAGCGAGAGAGGGAACACAAGCAGGGGGAGCGGGAGAGGGAGAAGCAGGCCTCCTGCCGAGCAGGGAGCCTGATGCGGGGTTCGATCCCAGGACCCTGAGATCATGACCTGAGCCGAAGGCAATCGCTTAACCAACTGAGCCACCCAGGCACTCCATCGAAAATAATATTTCTAAAAGAATATTATATGTACCAGAAAGGAAAAATTCTGTGAACTTTGTATATTTCCTCCCAGAAAAGAACAGCAATGTATTGTTATTTTATCAATTATATAATGCCATATAAAACTGTGAAGTGCTCTATCTATAAACATGCATAGGGTATTATTGTGTTACTTTCCTGGAAGCTGTCAGGGGACCAGTAGTACTGTTTTGCTTATAACATCAGGTGGGTCCTGTGAACGCCATGATATCACCCTTCCAAGTTGACTCAGCCAGAAAGCTGAGACGTGTATTGCCAGATAGGCCAGCAACTTGGAAAATTACAGCTCTGCTGTCCTTAAGGGTTCTGCTGTGATCGGTAGCCTTATCATTGGCCCCTAGGGACCTAACATCTCCAGGAGCAAGCTAATCATTGGCTCAGAAATTTCTTTAGAAGCTGATTGACTGCAGCTGCCAATCTAGATAATCACCAGAGAGCCCCAATTAAAGCTCGACCATCGATCTCACTGCCAGGACTGAGGACTTTAATATAAATCCACAAGTGGATAAAAATTACCTCCTGAGAAAAGAGCAGCATTTTTGCAGTATGCGCTATATTATACAGCCATATTATACATTATTTATAATTCATAGATGCGTTTTTAACCCATCTTCTGAAATGTTGTATTGTTAGTCTAATAAGGTTGGTATTCAGAACCTTTCTTTTTCAATCCTTCACTTTGGAGAGAGACATAGTAAATCTGGAAGAAAATATAAATGAAAGAGTATTTTTAGCACTGACAAAAATAGGAACTATTTTAAAGTAATTTGTACTTTTGTCATTGCTGGGGTCTTCATTAGCCACCTAAGGAGGAAGTGCCCGATGTTTTCACTAATCCTCCAGATGAGGCCAAGTTTAAAACACACACTCTCTATAGGGATTATGTGAAGATGTTAAAAGTTGGCCAGAAAGGTGACAAGGTATCTTGATAATTGAGACAATCCTGGAAGCCGGCTGGTCTGTCCAACCGCTATGAACTAATGGTGGGTAATCAAACACAGCAGGTCTGCACAGATACTGGCAAATGCCAAACAGCTTCCTGTATGCACAGAATTCAGCTTAATTAGTCACAGAGGAGGAATAGGCACATTTAAACTAATCCAAGAAATCATTATTGTTTGAGTTGCTTCCATGCAAACATAAAAATAGTTGCCCTCTTAAAATAAGCAGTTCCTCCCTGCAAAGGGAGGGCATGCGAGATAGTCAACTGACCTTCGTAGAAAAGAACTGTCCAGAGCATGAATTCTCTCTGTCACTCCACTTTTTAGTTATACTCCAGCCTTATTTCTCAGTAGCCCTATTTCACCCAGTAGATGACAAATTCTGGTGCACGCTAACTCAAGAGTGGCTACTGACAAGAAATATGGATGGACTTTCAAAGTGTTGACATAGTTTTATGGATGAAGAGCTCCAGGGCTGGTGACCAGGTGCTATACACCCGGCTGGTAGGGTAGGGCTCTTTTGTAGGTGTCTCTGCGGTTCTTCCCTAGCAACTAGAACATGATTGACCACTGGGGGTTTTCCTGTTGCCCCAGAATGGGAAACCAAGCCTCGGAGTGGTGAGCAAAAGGCACTTAGTGTCCCACTTTCTAAGTCATAATCTCTCCAAGGAGGCTTTGGGTGGTTGGGCCTAGCCCACAATAACACGGGCTATCGAGAGGACTAATTCCAGAATTGACGCTTCCACCCTCCCCATTCATCACCCCTACCCCAGCCTCATAGGAGAAGAGGACCTAGAGGTGAGAGAGGGTCAGCCATTTTGGCAGTGCTGTATTTGCTGAAGATTATTCCCTTCCAAGACTAAGGAGGTTCTTCCAGCCCTTGGACCGTCCTAAAGTCATGTGATTCCCCCTCTCTAATCATTTGCAAAGATAGGTGGGGTCTGTGAGGAGAGGAGCTGGCATTTGGTTCCATCATCACTGCTCAGGCTGTGCAAGCTGAATGAGAGAAAGAAAAAGTCTCTCCATTTGTGTCGGTGTAGTTGGTTGTTACAGCCCTGACTGTCCCCACAGAAAAGGCAAGGAGGCATCTGCATCTGAGGAACATGGTAGGAGAGCCACCAACTGGGGTTGAGTTGGAATTTTCTGTCAGATCTTTTGAGGGATCTTTAATGGGCAAGATTATGGCTTGAGCGTGAGCCCCTTATCAACTGGCATGTTGGGGCTACCACTTGTCCTCATCAAAATCATAGAAAATGAGATAGGATAGCAGCCAGCTAACCCAGAAGGCCACGACTGTATGCAGTTAAGTAAAGAGACATCTGCCCTGTCCTTCCCCCTCCTCCCTGGCCCACACCGAAAGCCCAGCACCCAGATGGGAGGGAAGGTGGCATCTGAAGCACACCCAGCCTCCCTCCGCCCCATCCCAAGCACTCAGGGCCAAGGAGTTGGCCAGTGTGAGGGTCCATGTCAAGTCTCTCAAACCTTTCTAGGCATCCTCAGGTAACAAAAGTCCTGACATTTTCAATCACAAGGATGTACTCCTTTTTAGTAAATAAAACAACCAGTCAAAACATAATTGTCAAAACATTACTTCCTTCAGAGTTAAAGCTCTCCTCTCCCCTCGGTCCTGACCTGCCTTGGGCTTGGAGACAGGTGGTGAGTCAGCTTCTTTCCTATTCTTCCCCCACCTTGCTCTTCTCCTTCTTACCCCCTCACTGGGCGGTCTCTGGCTTCCATGGGGTTGGAAATAAGGTGGAAGAGTGTGGAGAGAGGGGTGGTGAGAGGAGAAGTAAGGGGGAGGAAAGGTGTTCGCTGACTGGTTTGGTGCAATCTGGCTGTGGTACTCTTTGGGCAGGGTGGAGTCCCATTGCTGATTCTGTCTCCTCAGTGAGGCTTTCATGAAAGACTCAGTGACATCCCCTCTGGGACCTCTGACTGTAGCCCCCTCGATGGGAATGAAGCCCATTTCAGCTCCTGAGTATCTGGAGGCCCTTCCTATTATCCTTCCAGGCAATCTACCCTAGGAGAATCCAAGGTGACCCCAGGCTAACTCCTCTTCCCTCCCTCCCTAACGTGGGCCTATGTGGCCCCTCAAACACCCTCATCCGCCCAGTGCCCCACTGTTCACAGAGGTGTACTTTGCTCCCTCCTGACAGTCTCCAGTCTGTTGCCAAAGACCCTTTCCGCAGGGTCTTGTCTGTGGATTTTTTTCAGACCAGTTTTGATAGAGATGCAAATGATTTTTGTCTGGTGGAAGAGATAACCTCAATGGGTTATGATTTATGGTCATGATGGAATACTGACAGGTTTTGTACCTAACTCAACAATCTTATCCTAACATTGCTATAAATACTTAGCTTTTCAAATGTTTTTTGTGGAATGATTTTAACATCCTAGTGGTTCCTCCATTAATTAATGAGTTGAATAAAATCTTCCTCCATTAATTAATGAGTTGAATAAAATCTTCATTTTATTTGAAAGAGAGTCATAATTTTACCTTTCTGAAAATTATCTCTTAACAACATTCAAGACCCAACACTCTCCGCTAAGAAATTCTACTACCACTAATATTTGATGATAGTACTAACTTACATGTCTTTAGCAATTTATAGGATGCAACTTCCTTCCTGCAGTGAGAATCTTCTTGAGGACAGAGACTCTGGGTGTCTTGAGCATCCCTTCTGCCTGGCATAGTCTCTAGTACATAATAGGAACTCAGTAAATATTTGCTATGAATTTCATTTGATGTTCATATAACCCTGCAAGGTTCAGAGCCCTAAAGCTGCCAGAATGGTCCAAATCACATTTCCTTAAATGTATTTGAATGGCTTGCCCAGTGTCACACAGGTAGTAACTTAAGAAATTTGGGACTCAGTCAGGCCTTTTTATTTCGAGGGCAATGCGTTTTTTGAGGATACCACAATTGTCTCTCATTTTATAGATGGGTACTTAATACTCCCATATAAATTAGAAATATCTCCTGGCTAAAAGCTTCCTTAAGTAACTGCTTCATATTAGGATGCTCTAAAAATTTTTTTTAAACATGATTCAATCTATAAAACTTCTCAATTCATGCTCATAAGCATGAAGTCATCTAAGGTCATGGCAATAATATCTAGAGATAAATCTGAGAAGGAGGATTTATTATTGAAATGGTAGAAGAATTTTTGCCCCAGTAGGGTAGTGTATCTTGGTTTAGGAAAAATCCAAATATATGGAGCTTTTGTTTTCCAAGCCAGGCACAAATGAACACTGGAACATCAGAAACTGGTTCCAGTCTGCGTCTGGAATTTTCTTTAGTCAATATTCTTGTTTCTTTGAATGCCAACAGAAACCCCGGCCCTCCTGAAAAAGAAATCAAACAAACCAAACAGAGAACAGAAGTCGTGGGCCTTTGAAATATGCTTGGGTCCTCATTTCTTTCCATTCCCCTCGCCAGCACCCTATTATAAATCATTATCCGTTCTTACCTAAATTGCTGCAAAAATCTCCTAGCTGATCTCCCTGCACCTGTTCTTATGCTTCTCTCACATCAACACCACAAGTAAAGTGATTTTTCAAAAACACAATGTGGTCTTGTTTCACCCTCTCTGTGACCTCCCACTGTTCTTAGATAAACCTAATTCCTTAATGTGGGCTAGGGACCTCATGTGACTTGGCCTTGCCCGACTCTCTTTCCAGTTACTCACCCTTGCTCACAGGGGACCCTTCCCGTCTCAGAGCCTCTGCACATGCTAATCCCTCTTCCTAGAAAACGCCACTTTGCCCTCACCTAGCGCATCCCCCATCACGTCTCAGGGGCGGAGTCATTTTCTTGGAGAAGACTACCACCCTCCTCCAGGCCCCGCGAAACACTCAACGATGGCTTGTTCAGCATTTCCGTTTCCCCACCAGACTATGAGCTCACTGAGGCCAGATGTGCTGTCTATCTTGTCTGCAGCCCTGGTTCGAGGCCCAGCATTGTATTCCACCAGTTCAAAGATGCATGTTTTTTTCCCCCCCTGTTAACATCTCTGAAATCAGGATATAACTTTCCATCATTAGTACATCATGGTTTATTCGGCAGCATTTTTATTTCCTAGTGTAAGAGAAATAATTGTGTGTCATACAACTGATACGATCTTCCATTTGAGGAAATCCGGTGGTTGCTACATGAATGTAACAAAAAGCCTGTAGTTACTCTCTGTTCGGCCTCAGGGCAGAAATTCTACTACTTGTGGATGGCTGGGTTCTTGAAAGGCTATTTGCAAGTAGCAAAGCAAGAGAGTCGACTGCTGTTTGCTCCACTGGTTGTGGACAGCACCAGTGCTTTTTGGCTCGAGCGCTAGCTAGATGGTGTGCATGTAGCAAGTTCATGGGAGAAGAGCTCTGTATCTGGGAAAATTCACGCTGGCCACTGCCTACGCTCTGGTGTCTGCTGATTCAACTTCTGCCAACGCAATTTCATAGCCCAACCACTGTTGTCAGCACCTCCCCTGCCGAAGCTGATGTTCCGTCAGCTGCCCCGTCTCAGATCAGCAGCCCCCATCCAATGTCCTCCCCAGGCTCCAACTAGCTGCCTCTCTCTGCTCACTGAACAGAGCCGCCCTTTCGTGCTCACAAGACACTTCGCCCCTATAAGACATTCCTCCTTTGGGAGCCCAGACAAAGCCCTGGGAGAGAAGAAGGGAGCTACGGAATGCTTGATTACTCATCATATTCCTGCCTTGACCATTGGTTCAGAGCCCTAAATCTACGAGAACGGTCCAAATTGCATTTCCTTGGAATCCAAGAGTAACTCTGGAGCAATTCTAACAGAGAAGCAGCTATAGAGGGCCCAACAAATTCCAGTTTTGCCTTTCCATAAAATAGGAGCCTATTTTTTTCCCCTTCTTGGGAATCGGCTCTTCCTCTGGTGGAGGTTGTTTCCCCCTGATTATTTACCGAGAAAATTCTCTCCTTATCCACGGCATGTCTTGACCCTAGCACAAGAAGGCATAAGTAGAACAGGTTGTTCAATTGACTGTGGCCTTGATACGTCGCAGCCATGATTGACGAGGCCTGCTATTTCTGGCTATCCTCTGCCATCCTTACCCCTGCCTGGGGCTTCACGAAACAGCCGGGTTGTAGCCCACTGACAGACTCTTTTAGTCACTTTCAATTCTGACAAGGAAATATAGACATGGGCCTTCAACTTCTAAATTAACTTTGATTCCCTCCAGACCCTGGTCCCTTTCAGGTCACAAAGCAACTTAAAACTGATCTGAACATTTTCATTTAAAAGAAAAGAGAGAAGGGGGAAAAAAACATGAAGGAGAAATTATTGAGGCAAATATGACAAAGCATGAAGATGTACATCAAATAAAGACCTTATTCAAAAATGTAAGAGAAATTAAGATCCCAGTAAATAACTGAGATCTGTCCAAACTTTCCAACCCTGAATGGAAGCAAGGACAGAAATATCCAGTTAGGAGGTGCCACTGAACTGTGGCTTGTAGAGGACTCTGCCCTCAGGTGCAGCACGCTGGACTGGAGCCCGGAGTCATGTGTGGATTTGAAGCCAATAAGCCGAAGAGGATCATCTGATGAGGTTGCCCCAACTGAGGGACCAGGAGCAGATGCCAAAAGCTAAAACGCTGGGAGGTGTTTGGATGGAAAGATATGCTGTGCCTATAGACATGAGTCTCCCATAAGAAACAAACTGAAATTATCTAATGGAAGTTTTAAATGAGGAACAGATAACATCACTTTTGATACTAGAGAATGATCTCAACATACATCACAAATTTTGAGGAGTTTCTGATCAGTGGAACGATTGGGCATCCAGTTGAAGGAAATATCCAAGGCAAGGGACACCCCCAACTCCTGCGGGGTACAGCCTGGAGGCCAGACTGGGCCATGAGGAAGCAGGGAACTCTTCACTTGAAAATGCATTTGCTACCATAGAAAAATCTTTCAGAATCAGCTGTGCAGGCAGCCCAGGGGAAACCTGCCACATCCAACAGGAAGCCCAAGAGAGCAGGGTTTCTCTCTGAGCAGGAGTCTCTCTGAAGTGGCTTTACTCTTCTGTGATATATGGCTGGGCTTTCCCTGACGGGCGAGACAGAAGTACAAGAAGGCTGTCAGTTTCAGAATGGAGGCTAAGCCAAACAATGATCTGGGTGCAGAAACTTTTGTTAACATAAATTTCCCCTGGTATAAGACCTCTTCTGATGGACCTCTGTGTCCCTGAACTAGGATGACATGGTCAACCAGCCCTTCAGTTGAAGACTTAAAGATTCTAAGTCTATTCAAGTAAGACCTAAGAAGAAGTCACCTACCTAAATTTTGGACAAATACGGGATCAAATATTCAGACAAACACACACACACACACACACACACACACACACACACACACTACAGAGGGGCTATTAAAAAACTTTCTACAACATACAAGATAAATGTAGCATTGAGATATAGACAAAGGCATTCTTAATATATATGTTTGATTCAGGCCATACAAATAAATTTCAGAGAGAGTCTGCTTTACACCCTGGAGGACATAAGAGCAAAGAGATAAGAAGTAATTTGAAGAAGCAAGAGATAAAAGACGAAATGGTAAGACAATATATTCCTATGTAATGAGGTAGTTCATTAAGGGAGATATGTAAAGACAATGCTACAGAATAATCTGGTAACTGTAAAAGGCATTCAGTGACAGAACTCACTGCAGAAAATCAGATCCGTAATGTGTAGGATAAAAACTGGGGGCAGTCTCTCATGATGCAGAGGAAAAAGACATGAAAAAGACATCGAAGTGATAAAAGGGACATAAATGGAAGAGCCAGAAAATGAAGAGTCCACATGTGGGTGGGTCTGCTGCTTATTTGCTCTAAAACTCCGTTTCTCCTGAGTTATAGGTGTTTCTCTAACTATAAAATGGGCTGATAGGAATACTAGTCTATAGGGCACTAACAGGATTGAATGAGAGAGTGATTGTAAAGTGCCCAGCATTTACAAAGCATCAGATAAACAGTAGTCGCTCTTACTACTGCTACTGCTACTATTTCCGTTATTATTGTTGGATAATTGGACACAGGGACACATGCGGAAAAAGTCAGTACCATTGACGGTCGTCTATGTCCCAGGACTTTTGGCTAGATTTTGTCTATAAATAAATATTTTTACCAAGGGGAACTCAGAGCTGCTAAATTCCCTGAATCCATTTTTTAAGGATATCTGGCTTCACACATAAATAATGCATAAATAAATTATGATTTGATGGATATGAAATATTTGCCTAAAACTTTCCCCGTAATTCTGCGCACGGAGCTTCAGTCTCCTGACATTGAATGTTACAGTGGAGAAAGGAGAGGTCAGCTTGATACTTTTTTTATATGAAATACATTACGTAGAATAAAAATTACAGCTACAACACTATCCTTGCAGTTCGGTAACTCAGAGACGCCTCAAGATTTTTGTTGTTGTTCTCAGTCTTTTTTTTTTTTTTCCTCTGTTGACCTGCAGGTTCAGCTCTGGGTTTGTTACAGGAAAGTTTTTCCCATGATATCTTGCAATGCATTTATGTCTCATGTATCTGTTCTTCTTTCCAGAAACGCTGATGCGCTTGTGTTAGTTGGCCTTTATCTGCTATGTCCATCCCTTGTCATCCTAACGATCTATTCACATCTTCTTTCCATTTCCCTTAATGCTCCGGATTCTGGTTGTTGCAGCTTCTAAGGTGACTCCTCTTTCTGTAGTAGAGTTATTATTATGTTCTGTTTCTTTCCTAAACATCGACAGCTTGCTTTTTCTCCTTTGACTATCCTAGAATCTCTTCCTCTTCTTTATCTCTCTGTTGTGCTTCCTTTTCAAAGGAGCCATGTTCTTCTTAACTTCTCTGAGGGTTGAAAAAGTATTTATCTGGACTTGTTTCCTATACTCCAGAGTATTTTCTCTGCAAGCTTGGAATCATTCCAGACGTGAATTCCTCATCTGGTTTCCCCGTCTTAACTCATCTCTTTCTTTTCCTTTGGTTAATATCTATACATAGGACCCAGAGTGGTCTTTTTTTATTCACCTCCCTTTTAAGAAGGGGGCCATTCTACTAGAGTCAGCTATTGGCTCAAGAATGCTGTGTGTGGTTAGGGCAGAGAAATGATCTGGAGCAGCTTACAGCTTTGGTCCCAACACATGGTATTGGGAGAGATATTCGGAGAGATTTTTTTCTTAATTTTTATTGTTTGCCCATATCAGCTGAGCAGATCACCGGGACAGGAGGTAGGTCTGGCTCACAGTAAATCCCTGACTCCCAAACTGATGTCCATCTCATTTACTCTTAGCAAAATCCGGACCATGCTGAGGTCTGGAGGGTTATATATCATCTCTCAGCATCCTTCTCCAAATCCATCCCAAATTCACGGATTTGGCAGACATTCTCTTTGTCCTATGGGTCGGCAGTTGTAGCTTTAACTATATTTGTTGGAGTATGTTCTTTGGATTATTTTAATAGGTTACAACCTGGGGACTACAATTAACCAGCTTGTCACCAGAAGTCCAATGTAGACTTTTTTAAAATGAAAATCTGAGGACGTTTCCTCATTCTGCTGCCCCGCTGTGATCTGTGGCCCAGCTCCAGCACATTTTTGTCCTTCACACTTCTGCCTCATGTGATGTTGTTCGCTCTCTCCCTCCGAACTCTTATGACTTTGTTCCCTCTACCTGGAATGCTCTCCCTCCCCCACTCCCCTTGCTTGGCCGGCTCCTTACACTCGGGGCTCAGCGTAAACACCACCTGTCCAAGGATGCTTTCTCCGATCACTAAGTTTATAGTCATACCATGCGTCTGCACTTGCTACATCAAATGTCCCTTCACACCTGGTCAGCAGCTCCCACAGTGATATCTTGACTTCTCTTCATGTTGTTATGTGGTTTTGACAGTAAATAATGAATTCAAATTTTAAACTGCTGTTTTCAAGTGAACATTCTCTAATCTAGACTGGACGTTAGTAGGAAAGTAAAAACATTGTGAATTGATTTTGGTTTTGGTTCTTAAAACTACTTTTTAATTTTTAATTGAAGTATATTTGACATATAATATTAAATTAGCTTGAAGCATAGAACATAGTGATTCGGGCGCCTGGGTGGCTCAGTTGGTTAAGCGACTGCCTTTGGCTCAGGTCATGATCCCGGAGTCCTGGGATCGAGTCCCACATCAGGCTCCCGGCTCAGTGGGGAGCCTGCTTCTCCCTCTGACCCTCTCCCCTTTCCCTGCTGTTTCTCTCTCTCTCTCAAATAAATAAATAAAATCTTAAAAAAAAAAGAACATAGTGATTCAACAGTTATATACATTACAAAATGCTTACCACTTGAATGTATTAAAATATTATTTGTCTTTCTCTGACATATTTCACTTAGCATTATACACTCTAGATCCACTCATGATCTTGCAAATGGCAAGATTTCATTCTTTTTATAGCTGACCAATATTCCAGTGTGTGTGTATGTACACACGCACCTCATGTCTTCTTTATTCATTCTATGGATGGACACTTGGGTTGCTTCCATTAATGGCTATTGTAAATAATGCTGCAATAAACATAGGGGTGCATATATCCTTTCGAATTAGTGTTTTCATTTTTTGGGGTACATACCCAGTAGTGGAATTACTGAATCATACAATAATTCTATTTTTAATGTTTTGAGGAACCTCCATACTGTTTTCCACAGTGGCTGCACCAGTTTGCATTCCACCAACAGCGCACGAGTGTTCCTTTTTCTCCACATCGTCACCAACACTTGTTATTTCTTGTTTTTGATTTTGCTCATGTGTGGAATTTAAGAAATAAAACGAGCAAAGGAAAAAGATAAACACAAAAACAGACTCTTTTTTTTTTTTTAAAAAATTGTTTATTTGCGAAAGAGAGAATGAGAAGGGGGACGGGCAGAAGGAGAGGGAGAGGGACAAACAGACTCCCCGCTGAGCACAGAGCCAGATGTGAGGCTCAATCCCAGGACCCTGGGATCAGGATCTGAGCCAAAGTCAGAAGCTTAACCGACTGAGCCACCCAGGTGCCCCCAAACAGACTCAAAAATATAGAGAACAAACTGGTGGTTGCTAGAGGGGAGGTGGGGGTAGGGGGAACAGGTTAAATAGGTAAGGGAGATTAAGAGTACACTTATTATGATGAGCACTGTATAATCTATAAAACTGTCGAATCATTATATTGTACACCTGAAACCAATATAACACTGCGTGTTAACTATACTTGAATTAAAAAACATTTTGGGGGGGAGGGGCAGAGAGGGAGAGAGAGAATCTCAAGTAGGCTCCACACCCAGTGTGGAGTCCCACACGGGGCTCAATCTCACAACCTTGAGCTCATGACCTGAGCCAAAATCAAGAGCCTAACACTTAACTGACTGAGCCACCCAGGTGCCCCCAAAATACATTATCTTTTTAAAGTTTTTATTTAAATTCCAGTTAGGTACATACAGTGTAATATTAGGTTCAGGTGTACAGTTTGGTGATTCAACAATTACAACACCCAGGGCTTGTCACGACAAGCGCACTCCTTAATCCCCATCACCTATTTCACCCATCCCCCACCCCTCCCCTCCACCTTCATCAGTTAAGAGCCTGTTCTTGGTCTGTCTCTTTTATCCCCCTGTGATTGTGAATTTAAAAATATTATCGACCTTATTCCCTCTGCTGGGCTTTTCATCTCTGTGGCTTTATTAATTTTATAACTGGAAGTCTGTGCCTCTCAATCCCCTTCACCCATTTTGCCCACTCCCCATGTCCCTCCCCTTTGTCCACCACCAGTTTGTTCTCTATATTTATGAGTCTGTTTCTTTTGTTGTTGTTCATTGTGAATTAATTTTGAAGTATTGTGTGTTTGTTTCTGTTACAGATATTCACTCTAGAGCAAGTCTGGTATAATGAGGGTATGTAATGAAAATGGGTGTTCTGGAATCTGTAGCCTAAAGCGGAAGAAAGGAATGACTGGTGTATCTTTGAGGTTTAAGTCCCTTCCCAACACGTTGTTCCTCTACATCCACATAAAAGGTAATTCAGAGGCTAGGAGGTTTTGTAGGGGTGGAAAAGGGAACAGTTCCTCAAGACAAATCAGGGCATTGATTCAAGTTCTTCTGTCAACTCGCCCCACTCTGTTTTCATACTTCCTGTTCGTAGGTAAGCACTTAGTAAACCGAGATGCAAAACGGAAGGCCAGCAGATTCTTCAATAACAAGCCGTGTGAGGCATTCGCAGCATTCTCCAGGCTGTCAGAGGGCTTAGATCAAGGGTTTTCACACTTTGCCTAAGCTCTTCTCAGACATATTTGCTCCAGGCTTTTATCAACTGCCAGGCACTGAGCAGCTGTGAGTTCCACACCTCACAGGTATGTGGGGCTGTCAGCATGTCCGATTCCATCGGCTGCAGAGAAGTTGTGCCGTCTGACACCCCTCTCCTCCGACCAGCAGGTGTCCGTGGGAGCTCTGGGCTCCTGCTAACCTGGGGAGGTTCTGTGGAAGACACTCAGTCTGGGCACTTCCGGTTCCCAGCCTCACATGGACCCCAGTGCCCTGTCCCCCAGGATGCCCTGTGGGAGTCCGAGGGCAGGGTTAGCTCTGCAGTCTCTGGGCTGCACTAGATGATTCGAATGTCTGTGTACTCTTTAAAATGTGGTTCACTGAATTCGTTTACTGGGTTTAAAAAAACTAAGAATATAATAATTATTATTATTTTTTCTTTTCAGTCTTGTATGGCTTTGTAAGTCAACAACTTTCATTGTTTTCATGCCTCTCAGGTGGGGGGGGGTCTTCCTTTTGCCTGCGGTGACTTTTTTCAACAAATTACTTTTTAAATGTGTTAAGACTCCTTTTCTTTGCTTTAATCTGCCTTAGGGTGATATTACCATTTTGTCTTTTAAATTTTTTTAACTTTTATTTGGGTTGGTTTGAAGAGTTTTCTTAGTGTTGAGATGTCATTCCATGACCTAGAATCATAGACTTTCTGAGCTGGGAAGGCCCGGGAGATCTTTCCTAAATCTCTTCTCGTAGAGGTGAGGGAACTGAGACCAAGGTGTTAAGACACCTGTCAGCATCTCACAGCCAGTGGTGGAGCTGGGATGAGGACACTCAGGTTTCCTCACCCTCTGGTCAAAGGTATTTCCGTTACAGCTACTTAGCTTGAAGGCATTCCCACCTGTTAACGCTCAGTATCTTAGACTCTAAGAGCTCCATCACCACCTTTGATGAAAATACACAGGCCAACTTGTACAAAAAAGATTTGTAACTACAGTCGGTGTGATTTTGTCAACTCCTCACCCAAGGCCCAAGAAATGCCAATATCCATGTCAAACAGTCCATTGCTGGTTAATTAGTATTAAGTGCATCTATTATGTCAGGACAACTGCCAAAATGTGGAAGCCCTTGGTTCTCGTGATGGGGTCATCGGGAGATCTGAAGTGTGGCATCCCGAGAAGCATAGCGATAATAATGGTAAGCTAGATTTCACAGTGGATACTGAGGAGAGGGGCATTCCTTGGAATCCAGATATATTCAAATTATACATCATAGGCTAAGAAGAGCAGAAAAATCTGGTGTTCTCTTCCAATTAGTAATACTGGTAGAATAGGCTGACATTAGCAAGCCCTCATATTTTTGTTGGAATAATAATAATAATGATAATAACAATAATATTTTCATGGCATCTTATAGTTTGCAAAGTTCTTTCACATCTATAATCTCATTTAATTGTCACAATAAATATTTTAAATAAGTATCTTCTTTTTCAAAAGCTGACATTTGTGATTCTAAATCTCATAGCACATTACTGGGAGAAATTAGATTTCAACCCAGTTTCTTTCTCTTCAAAAATCTCATGATCTTTTGTCATTTCTTTCTTCCTCCCTCCTTTGACACACATTCATGGAACGCTATGTGCCAGAAACCTAGTAAGGAATGATTCCATCAAATGTGCAAAATTGGTTCAACACAAGGAAAATTATTATCGTAATCCATCATTTCAATAAATAAAGCAGCAAAAATTAGGTTTTGTGGCTACATTAGAGCAGTAAGAAATGGCTCTCTTTGGATAAGCTTGTCCAAGTTCACCTTTTACAGATGAGGGAAATCTGGCATGGAGGTGGGAAATTGCTCAAACAACCAGTGAGAGAGAAGCAGCACGCCAAGTAGCTCAGGTATTTCTAGTAGAACACAGTGCTCCTTAAGAGACACACAAGACATGTGCTTGGTAAAAAATCTTTGTGCATTTCTGAAGAAGGGGAATGGGTACACACATATACACAGATAAAATACATACAGAAGCAAGTCAATATTAGTCTCAACGGAGAGACCATAGAAAGAAACCTCTGAAAGAACAGGATATTATAGTTTTTTTTTTATTATAGCTTTTACCATAGATTAGAGATGTTCTAGAATTAGAGATGCTTATGAAAGGGGATTCACATAGAAAAGGAAAAGAGAGAAATACCACCTTCTCAAAATCCAAGGGAATCGACCCAAGGTCTAAATAAAATAAACAAAAGTGGCAGAAACCATGTAGATACATAATAACTAAGTCCTGAGAACCTGAGATAAATAGTCAGAAACTATCATAAAAAAGAAAGTTGGTTTATGAGAGCAAGGTACCATATTAAAAATTTTATTTATTAACTAAACAAATGTTTATTGCCAAACAGTGTTCTGGGCACATGGGTTACAGCAGAGAACAAATAGACAAAGACCCTGCCCTTAGGGATCTTTTGTTCTCATGGAGGAGACAGAGCAAGCATAGAGAAGTTGGATCATGCCTTTGAAGCTAAGTGCTTTGGGAACACCAGTGAGCAGGGTCAAGGGAGCCAGGACCACAGATAGTGAGCCTGAGCATGGGGCTGCACTTTTAAATAAGATGGTCAAGGCCACTGAGACGGTAACATCTGAGTAAGACCTGAAGAAGGTCTTAGCCATGCAAGCATTTGAGAGAAGAGTGTTCAAGGCAGGGATATCAGCCAGTGCAAAGGCCAGGAGGTGGCCTCCCTGTTGGGTTAAGGAAATAGCATGGCAAGGCGACCTACCCAGCTGTTTGAAATGACACTGAAGTGGACATGGGGGATAATCACGCAGAGCCTTGAGGACCCTTGTCTACCACTCTAAGAACGCAGGCTTTTACTCGGAGTGAAATGTGAAATCCTTGGTATTTAGCAGAAGAATGTCATGATGTGACTTGAACCTTAAGAAGATCACTCCGCTAACTGTATTGAGGGTAATGCTTGATCATTGCCCTTCTCTTCTCCCCTGGCTCAAACCTCCAGCACCTCAATTATCACAGATAACAGTGGCATGAGCCAAAGTAAGGATAGTGGAAGCAAGAACAAGAGGCCAAAGTCTATGTATATTTTGAAGGTAGAGTCAACACTATTTCCTGAGGTGCAGTATGCAAAGAAAAGGATAATGCTAAAGATTTCATCCTTGACCAACTGGAAGGATAGTTAACAATTAACATGATATGGGGGCACCTGGGTGGCTCAGTCGGTTAAGCGTCTGACTCTTGACTGATTTCAGCTCAGGTTATGATCTCAGGGTCCTGAGACGAAGCCCCACGTCAGGTGCTGAGCTCAGTGGGGAGTCTGCTTAAGACTCTCTCTCTCCCTCTCCCTCTGCTCCTCCTCCCGCTCACACACACACACACACACACACACACACACTCTCTCTCTCTCTCTAAAATAAATAAATAAATAAATAAATAAATAAATAAATAAATAAATAAAAAAAATCAATCTTTAAAAAAATTAACATAATATGGGACACATGAGAATTACTGAAAGCAAATGCTAAAATCCTTAGAGGATAGTCCCAGAATATCCTCCCTATTCTCTGTATTCCTAGAGTCTAGACCAATGTCCAGAACACAGCAGGCACTCGATAAATACCTGTTGAGTAAACTGATGAATGAAGGAATAGTAACTACTGGAATCTTCTCTCTGAGCTATAGTTTAAACCAGCAGTTCTCAAACTCTAGCATGCAACAGAACCACCTTGTTAAGATACAGATTTTGGGCCTCATCCCCAGACTTTCTGATTCTGTAGGTCTGGGATGGGACCCAAGAATTGGCATTCATGACACATTCCCAGGAGGAGGCAGATGCCGCTGGCTCGAGGAGCACACTTTGAGAACCACTAGTTTGAACGCTGTGCTGACGTGCTCTGACAGTGAGCACGTCCTCGCCAGGCCTGAGGTAGATTTAACTCCTGCCTCTCTGTGTGCTTTGACATCCCAGCTTCCTCTCCATGGCCAAATGATTTCACCCCTTCCTGACTACTCATTCCTACCCCCGAGAGCTTTTCTTTTGGTTTTCAGTATAGCCATGTCTTTTTAAATTTACAAATGATTTTACCTGTTATCTCTTTGTGTGTGGAGCATTTCTGGGTGCTGTTTCCTTTTAGTTCTGTCTCAGCCCAAATGGGAAAATAGCCCCCTTTCCTGGATTTCCTCAGAGCACCAAAACCCCCACCCTGTGAGGTAGCTGTGTGGAATAGATGTTTACTGAGGAGTCTAGCTTGGTTCAGCAGATAGCTTAAAATTTAACAGAAGACACCACATCCCTGTTCCCAAATTTCATAAGCCACTCCCACAGAGGACAAATGGCTTCCCTGTCCTGCCCCAGTGACCCTCATTCTTCAGATGTCACCACAGCATACACGCACCCCTAAACGGAAAGTCCTTCCCATTTTGCTATGCCAAGTGGTTCCTCTCTTTCTCTCACCTCGGCCCTTTCAGGCCAGGCCCTGGGGGCATCCCTTCCTACCCAAGTGATTGATTTTTCCAACAAAGATGACTTTCCCACTTATGAGATTTCACCCACCATCTCTATAATGGTAATATTTTTCTCTACCACAACTCATACACACACACACACTCACAAACATACAATTAACTTTAATAAGCAAAAGACTTCATTATGGTTCTAATTTGCATCTCTTTGTTCATTTAGGAACTGAGATCATTCTTCATGTTTTTTGTTTTAATCCATATATGTTTCCCAAGTAAATGTTAACTTTCTATCCTATCCGATAGTTTGCCCTGTAATTTTGGTTATGCCAAAGGGTTTTTAATTATTATGTAGTCAAGACTGCCCATCTTTGCTCCCTACAACTTCTTCAAACATTTGTAACCTTCCTTGCTTTCCCCTAAATTCTGGAGGTCTTATGTTTTTTGTTTGTATTTGGTTTTTCTTTTATATTTGACCATTTATTACACCTGGAATAACTTGCCTCTGACATGAAAGAGAGTCTAAGTGAATTCTTTTCCCAACTGTTAATCAATCTTCTTTATATCCCTGTCACCTAGCACAAGTTCTCACTAACTGTTTTCATAATCAATGAATGCATGTCTGTACTCAGTAGCAAATAATACTTCTCTTCCCTATTTGAACAGTGTTTTATTTGGGGATGTGATGAGCATGGCATGCACCATTCCATCAGCGACCACCACTACCTACCCACATAGACACACTTTTGGGAAAAGCAAATTCCTCTCGGACATATTCAATCCTTCTCAAGTAGTGAATCTGCAGCCACCCAGAGGCAGTCAGAAAAGATGTAAGCATTGTCCAGGAGACAAGGTCCAAATGCCCTCTGGGTCTCCTACAGCAGAGGCACGAGAACTGGAAAGGAAGAGATAAAACTGTCTCTATATGCAGCTGGTCTGGTTCTAGGTCTGGACAATCCAAGGGATTTCAGAACAAAACTACCTCAAACAATAGGACAATGTAGTGCAATAGCACATAATAAAAATCAACATATGAAAATCAATAGCTTTCCCTGAATCGAATTATTCAGGGATAAGCTGCATATCAATCCAAATTGAGGAGCATTTTATAAAATAACTGGCTTGTACTCTTCAAAAATGTCAAGGTCAAGAAAGGCAAAACAGGGGCACATGGGTGGCATAGTCGGTTAAGCATCCAACTCTTGATTTCGGCTCAGGTCATGATCTCAGCGTCATGAGATCGAGCCCCCATACTCAGTGGGGAGTCTGCTTGAGCCTCTCTCCCTCTCCCTCTCCCTCTAACCCTCCCCTGGCTTGCATTCATGTGCGTGCACTCTCTCTCTCTCTCAAATAAACAAATAAATAAAATCTTAAAAAAAAAAAGGTAAAGGGCGCCTGGGTGGCTCAGTTATTGAGCGCCTGTCTTTGGCTCAGGTCATGATCCCAGGGTCCTGGGATCGAGTCCCACATCAGGCTCCCTCCTTGGCGGGAAGCCTGCTTCTCCCCTCTCCCACTCCCACTGCTTGCGTTCCTGCTCTCACTACCTCTGTCTCTGTCAAATAAATAAATGAAATTTTAAAAAAAAAAGGTAAAACAAACAAACACAAAAGCCAAGGAACTGTTCCATAATAAAGAGATTAAAGAAACACAACAATTGGATACATGTGCGATCCTGGAGCAGGGAGAGGGTGGAGAGTGAGGGGCAGAAAATATAAAAGAACTTACTGTTTCAATTGGTTAAAAAGTTAGATATCAGTTGTTGATTAAATAGTCATATTATGATGTTACATTTTTTGAACTTGGTAACCATACTGTGGTTATGAAAGATAATGTCCTTGTTCTTAGGAAATACAAACTGAATATTTAGGGGTAAAAGAGAATCATATCTCCAACTTACTCTCAAAGCAATCTGGGGAAAGCAAAAACAAAAACCAAACAAACAAACGAAATACATATATTTCAGAATGTAAACAATGAGGCCATCTGGGGAAAGGGTATATGGAAGTTCCTTGTACTATTTTTTCAACTCTTCTGTAAGTCTGAAATTATATCACAGTTAAACAGTTATATAAAAAATAAGAACCCTCATATTCACAACCATAAACTAGTTAGAAGATAAAATAGAAGACAAAACCTGTTCACACAAATACCCAGCATAGACCTAATAAGAAATATCTAAAACCTTATGAGAAAAATGAAAGAAAAAAACACTCCCTAAAGACACAAAATTATTTTTATAAACAGAAAGATCTTCTTGATTAGAAAGACCCAAATTTAGAAAAGTCAGTTCTCCCTAAGTTAAACTACAAATTTATTGTGATCCTACAAAAATATCATTAGGGGTCTCCCTCCCCACCACCCTGGACCTTGAGAATTTAATTATAAAGTTCATTTCAAAACCAAGCAGGAAAAATAATTAGGAAATTTCTGAAAATGAGAGCAACTGGGGGTGGGGTTAGCCCTACCAGGTATTAGACATAGTTTAAAGGTTCTATAATTAAATGTGTGCTATTGGAGTAGAGATAGGACAGTAGAATAGAATAGAAAATCCAGAAATAGACTTAATGTGAAAGAAAACTTAAAGTATGATGAAGTAAATTTATAGAGAAAGGATGATTCGGGATAAGTGGATAGCCAGATGGGAAAAGATAAAATTTGATCCATTCCTTACATCATAAATCAGGATACATTCTAACTGGATCAGAGATTTAAATGTTGGAAGAAAGGAAGGAAGGCAGAAAGAAAGAAAGAAAGAAAGAAAGAAAGAAAGAAAGAAAGAAAGAAAGAAAGAAAGAAAGAAAGAAAGAAAGAAAGAAAGAAAGAAAGAAAAAGAAAGAAAGAAAGAAAGAAAGAAAGAAAGAAAGAAAGAGAAAGAAAGAAAGAAAGAAAGAAAGAAGTCATAGGTACTAGAAGAAAGCACAGGTCAATTCTATAACATATGAATGGGAAAAATGTTTAACCTATGGTTCAAAATTTAGAGACCATAAGAAAAAGATTGATAGATTTGCCTATATAAAAATTTAAAAAATAAACTTTTCCACAGTGAAAACACATCAAATGATAGTAAAAGACAAATGACAAGCTGGAAAATATTAACTTACATCACATTCAGCAGGTTAATATCTTAATATATAAAAAACTAAAAACAGAGACTAAAAAGAGCAATGACCTACAAAAATATGAGCATGACTGGCATGGAAAATGAAATGCAAATGGCTCTTATCATATGAAAAATGCTCAACATAACTCTCAAAAAGAGGAAAATAAATGAAAAGGACCTTGAGATACTATTCCAGAAGTTCGACTACTGGCAAAATTTAGGAAACAGACATTGTCATACCTTGCTGGTAGGATTTGTAAAATGGTATCTCTATAGAGGAGAATTTGTCAATATGTATAAAAGTTAAATATGTGTTTACCCTTTGACCCAGCCACCCCAATTCTAGGAATCTAACCCAAAGAGACATACTGGCAAAAATAGAAGATATATGTATAGGGCCACTCACTGCAGTATAATTTCTTATATTACTTTGCCCAATAATTGATTGGCTGGACTATATGACACATTTACATAATTGAGACCCAAAAAGGAATGAATATATATGTAAGTATATATATATGTATATATATGTAATGTATGTAGTGTATCTAGTGTATGTATATATGTGCGTGTGTATATATATATATATCTGTATATCGCTAGTAATATATATGTATATCCCTAAGATGTACATACTCTTTGCTTAGCCATTCTATTTCTAGGAATTTATCCCATGCGAATAATTTTAAATATATTAAAATTGACAACATGGGTATTCATTCTAGTATTATTAATCATATTGAACAATCAGAAATAATCTAAATGTTCAGCAACAGGGGACTGGTTAAGTATCTATACTGAATACACAAAATTGGAGAGATCCCTTGTCCAAGAAGCCTTCCTTCACACCCCATACTCACACAGCTCTATGACGACCTCTCAGTGGCGCACATCCCCTTATGCCTCGCTGTCGAAGAATTTGTGTATGGGTATGTTTGTCCCTTGGGCTCTGGGTTCCCAGATCCAGGGAACCAAGTACTCCTCATCTCTGTGTCTATTTCACCCTGACTCTAACTTCAGCCCCTAAAGATTAACCTGTATCTTACACACAACTGACCAAAAAATGGCAAATAGGTTTCATTTGCAGCATCAGTCCTAATCACTTAAAGATGGCTTCCTGGAGCACCATCTGAGAGTGATTCTGAGACTGAGCGCAGGCTTTGTTCAAAAGAGTGCTACAATCAATTCTGTCTGTCACACACACGGAGAAGAGAACAGAGGCACATATACCACGCCTTGCATCAGAAACTACACATTGGTCACACTGACTTTGACGATTAATCGCTCTAACAAATGCATTGACTCATCTTGTAATTCCTGGTCATGTTTAAAAAACAGACACACTCACAAATAACCACGGTATATAGCAGACTATATGAAAGGTGTTTAGGAAAAAATATAACATCTTGCAGTTTTAATTCCAAAGGAAAAGACATTACAACTAGCTGGGGAGACCAGAGCCGGCTTCAGAGAAGACATAGCTTGAGTCAGGCTACGAAAGATGAACAAAATGGTAAAGTCTGAACAAGAAGAATTAGAAAGAAAGTCATTCCAGGGAGGGGAACCAGTGTGAACAATACAGATCGTGGGAAAGAATGGGTCGGTTTGATGGTACCGCCACCCAGCAATCTCCTTCTTCCTAACGGAACCCTAAATTTCATTTAGATATCCACCCGCCCCTCCTGCAGCCACTCGCAGGAAGGCTGACTCTTCTTTCTAAGCATAGCCCTGACTGGTGGAAGAGTAAAGCCATTCGTGATGTCAAGGATCAGTCTGGGGGCAGCGTGTGTTCTATTTCTGACCAGTGAGATATGAGGAGCAGTTTCCTAGGAGGGCTTCTTGGAATAGTCTTCTTGCCCCAAGAGAAAAACCACAGGATAAAACAGCACACCTTTCTCTTCCAGATGTTGCCATGTTGACCTGATGCTTGGAACCGATTCTTGGAACCTCTGGCCTGAGCTTGAGAATGGCAGAGCAGAGGGGTGGGGTCCTTGATTGTAATACCGAGCTGCTGAGTCTGTCATCCCTGCTGCCCACCCAATCTCTAGAATCTCTGTTACGTGAGAGAGCACACTGCCTTTCTCTAGAAGTCAGCTTGGGTTTCTGATTATGGCGGCTGAAAGCATCTGAGTCATTAAAGAATGGTGAGCACCCCAGTTGGTTAGAGCAGAAGGTACCTGAATGTAACTCGAGGGAAAGATGGCTGGGGAAGGAGGCTGGGGCAGACCTCATGAAACCCTGCCTGCCAGGCCAAAGAATTTGTAAATAATGGGGAGCCACTGACAGTTTTGGTAAGTAATGGGGAGCAGACTCTCAGAACAGATGGATAAATATTGGTGCAAATGCATGGTGTAGCTAGCAAAGGACCCAATTTGATGCAGACTTCTCTCTCCGGAGTGAAATATGCATCTTCGAGGCAGCATCTTAACCAGACTGGGAACAATATGGAAAGGACGTGGGCGTGAGTGATGATCAAGTCCCCGGCACTGGTCTCGATGGTCACGCTCATACACAAATGCTGCCCTTGGCTGCAGTTTCGCCAGCATCGTGTGGTGAAACCAAACAGTTGGTTTCTTCTCCGCTTTCCTTGGCAATGGCAAAGCCCCAGTTGGAGCCCCATGTTTGTGCTAAACTCCAGGCGGCACGATTCTGATTTATAACTTTTAAAATTATTATAAATGTGATTTCTTTCCATTGTAGAAAAATTGGAAAATACATATAACAAAAAGAAAATTGAAATACTTTTCAATCTATCTCTCAAAGACAAATCACAGATAACATTTTGTTGTATCCACTCCAAACTTAGTCTCTCTGTGTGTATCCACTTAGTAAACAAAAGTAATGTCACAATGTATAAATCGTTTTGTCATTTTTTTTTCCGCTCAGCAATATATCATGTGTCACTTCTCATGTCAATAAATATTATTTATTTTCTACAACAGTATTCTTAATGGCCCAGTGAATTTCATTCTAAGGAAATATGATTGGAATATTATTTCCAATGAACATCTTTATATATGTGCCCAATTTATATACGTTGTCCAGTTATCATCTTAGAATAGACCCCCAGAAGTAAACTTGCTATAAAACATAAAAGAGTAAAAAAATTATTTGAAATTCTCTTCTTAATGAAGTATAAAAGTAAGTGAAAGTATCCCCTCCATGTGAGTCCCCCAAGCTTCATTTTTTCCAAGCTTTTAAAATATCTATTTAACATCTATTTGGACATATGTCTAAATACACAAATACATCTATTTATATAATTCAATAGATATATGTATATATACATACAAATATACAAATCTCTATTTAGGTAATTTGTTTTCACAAGAACAATAGATCTGTTGTGCGCCTATGAACACTTGTGAACAGTGGCATGTCACGTTTGTCCTACCAACACTCCCATCTTCCTCCTGAAACTGGATAGGATTATGCTTTCAAAGCAGGGGTATCCACCCAACCGCTGCCAACAGGAATAGCACCGGGGTGCAAACGGTAAATTGAAACGATTGCCAAAGGCAGGTGACTTCAAACTCCATGTAGTTCACTGCAATTTTATTGTGACTCATTCTTTAAAATCTTTCAGTTTTCTGTTCTTTCTACCTGAGGATGACCGGTTGTCACCTCCACCTCTCTCTTTGTTGACATGGTAGACATAAAATACCCACTATGTCCAAAGACTTGGCTGTATGGTTGACTTCTCAGTGCTGTCATCCAACCTCTCTGTTATTTGGTTACGCAACCTGGGAAATGGACTCAAGGCGTGGTACAGTGGAACTAGAATTTGGGGTCCAGTTCCAGACTAACAATGGACAAATAGCATTCTAAGCAGCCACATCAGGGTGGGTAGCAGAGTCAAGTCAAAGCAGTTTTCTGGAGTCAGGATGGACAATGCCAAGAGCAAAAGTCAAGCACAGGAGTCAACATCAATGCAGTGATGAGTTAGAGAACGGGCACTGGGGGATTTGCACAGCCAGTAAAATCATCGCTCTGAGTTGTGATTCCTGGCATGAGGTCCCTTTGTGGAGCCAAGTCCACCTCCCTGATTAGTCCTGTGGACTGTCTTAAAAGTACCACCTACCTCCTGCTAAGGGTTCAGCTAATCATCTGTGAGCCAAACCATGACATCAGAGTTACCTTTCAGAATGGCTAACACCTAGAAATCAAATCATGGGGTATACATAATTTATTATATGATACAACCACCACTGGTTCATTCATTTAAAAATACTTATTGAGCACTTATAGTCAAGTTCCTATGCCAGGCTCTGAGGATTCAGAGGTAAGACATAGTGCCTGCCCTCTGACAGGTGATATTTTGGTTGGACTGAGACACACATACACAGATTATTTCAATAGATTGTGTTGGTCACAAAGATCGGGGCTGGAAAAATTATTCTAGGACTTTTAAGTAGCACATGGAAGACTTCATGGGAGAGACAAATAGCATTCAAACAAAGAATGCCAAATATGCAGGAATGAATCAAATGAAGATAGAGTGGCCTGAGGGAGCTTAGGTAGAGGGGACAGCCTGTGCAAGAGTCATAGCTTTTTAGACTGTGTCAGGAGCCGCTTGGAGTTCAGAGTGGCCAAAGCAGACAGAGCAAGAGGGGAGGCAGGAAAGGTGGTGAGACCTAAAACCAGAGAGGTAATCAAGTGCCATCAGGACCTTACTCACCGTGCTAAGAAGTATGGACCTCACCCTAAAGACAATGGGACCTGTTGAAATGTTTTCAGCAGAAAGACAACCAGATTGGCATTTTAGGAAGATCATCACGGCAAATGGATTGGAGGCAGGGAGCCCATGCCTCTGAAAACTGATGTCAAAATAAGCAAGATTTTCTTTTTCTACTTCTCGTCCGATTGTTCTTTACTCATTAGCATTTACTGAGTACCTACTAAGTGTTCAGACCCTAAATTAGGGACCAGAGGTAGAAAGGACAGGGCACTGGCCTCGCTGTGTTGCTATGTGCTTGTGAGATGGGTTTGTTCAAGGGTGCATGTCATTAGAACTTAAGCACCCTGTATTCTCTATAAAAGGCAACACACAACCTCCTGCCCAGCCTTGGTTTCAGTAAGAAAGCAGTACTCCCATCCCCCTTAATCCAAAGAAAGGAGCTGTGCGTCACTGTGAGTGCCAGTGTGGCCCGGCAGAGAGCTCTTGGCCTTGGAGGATGTCCCGTTCCTCGAGCTCGGCCTGGGCTGTTGGGCCCTTGCTCCTCCCCGGAGCCGTTTCCATGGGCTGCTGGCCATACTCTGAAAAATGCACAGGTTGCCAAACTGTCAGCAAAAGCTTTAATGAATGGTTCTAATTACATTCAAGTAGCAGAGCCCACTGCCATTTTAATCAAATCTGGGCCTGGCAAGCTCTTTGGCAGGAATACAAGAGAAAGCCTCATGAAAATGCTGCCAAAACACTAATCACCTTTTATCCGAAATTTGCCTGATGGAGGCCTGGATATAAAACGCTTAGGGAGGGGGGGCGAAAAGAAAAAACCCAACAACAACAACGTTTGGATATTTTAAGGAGCTTATTTTGGGGCTTGCCATAAATTATTACATGTCGGGAGGGGAGAAAATTCCAAATCAGGAGTTGCTGGGGGACCTCCCTTTAGGGACAGTCCTAGCGGCGGAGGAGGGGGAGGGAGCGAGCCCCCCGTGGGGGCCTGAGGCGGGCGCACTCAGCCAGGGCCAAGTTCACCTTCCACGCCGGCAGAGACACAACCACATAGCCTTGCCCAAGACCTTGCCTTGGGAGGCAGAGGACCTACAGTCCTGTTCCGGGTGCTTGTGTCCTCTCCCACCTCCGTGCTGTCACTAACTGGAAGGTCTCCCGACCCGAACCTGGGTGGCAATTAATAACTTTTTTGTTTCTTTTTTCAAAAAGATGTCTTTCATATGAACTACTGCGATTCTCAAAAGCTAAAAAAAGAGAGGGCTTCCTCTACTGAATTATTCAAGGCAAGGACACAGGCAATAGGAAAGCTAAAACCCAGACACTTCACAACTATGTTCTAGCCCCGGGGGAAACAGAAAGGGAAGGTTTGGTGACAAACCAGGTTCCTCTCCCCTGGGGCAGAACAAGAGAAGAAGGATTCAAATTGCTTCAAGAGGGAATTCATTTACAAAAAAAAAAAAAAAAGAGCTTCCTGACAAGGACAAGGGTAGACAGTAAATAGGGAACAGAGATAAGGGGTAAAAATCTCCTTTACTCCCAGACTCTACCCTTGGAATCTGCAAGGAGGGGTTTCCACATCACCCCCAGGCTAAAGCTAGTTGTCCTCAGGCAACAAAATGAAGGTCTCTTAACATTTTATTTTAATACTTTAAATACCTCAGCCAGGTGTCACCCCCAGATTATTGGTTTGATTTCCTTCAACCCTCGATTCCATTTTCCACATATTTTATACCTTTTCCCCCATGATGAGGCCTCCAAGAGCCCTGGCATACAGGGGAGTCTTGAGGGCCTAAATGCGCTTGACACATGAATTTGGAAGCTCTGTTTTTAAATCCAACCCCCACTATGGACTAGTTATATGACCCGAGCCTCGGGCTTTCAGTTTTTGTCACTTATAAAATCAGGATTAAAATCCTTGCTCTGCCTGTTCTATAGAATACTCACACAGATTAAATAAGATCATGTGTATAAGACTGCCCCGCAAACACAAGAGCACTTTACAAATATTTGCTTATTTCTTTATTGTTGTATAAGTATAGCTAGAGGAAAACCTGAAGATCTGAAGTCGAATCTCAAATGTCACTTAGTCCCTGGCTGCATAAACTTGTGCTTTTATTCCCTCATCTGTAAAATGGGTCTAGTATTGCCGTGGAGAGTTGTTGAGAGAACTGGATAAGATAGCCAATGTGAAAGCACTAGGAAAAATAAAATACTAGAGAAATATGATTCTACCAAAACACGCTTGCTGTGGGACCTAAATTCCACTGGCTGGATCCTGGAGATATATGTCAAGCATTGAGAAGTTGGTCAAAGCCTACAGTTTAATTTGGGGAGAACAAACATCTCAATGGACACGAGGTTCCAACCGCATAACTGTCTGTCCAACCAGTAGTTTCTCTGACCCCATTCAGGTGATGGAGTCCAGCTCAGGCTACCACATTGCTAGGAGACCAGGTTGGGTGCCCAGGCTCCCAGGATCAGTTCTTTAAAAAAAAAAAAAAAAAAAAAAAGCATATTTCAAACCATATAGTTGATGAAACTTTATTTAATTGAAATTTGCTAATGGAGTAGAACTTAACATTTTCTCACTAAAAAGAAAGAGGATGTGTGTGTGTGTTTAAAACAAAACAAAAAAACCCCATAAAAATGGAATTCCTCCACTCCTTACTCCTTATCTATGAAATACTTAAAGGCTGTAGAATAAGCCTCCCTTTTATCATTGAAGAGCTTGGACTCTTAAGAAAATGTCCACGATAGAAGTAGGGTCATGTAACCAAAGATGAATCTAAAAGTGTGGTGGGGACACTTCAGAACGGTGTCCGTTGGCCAGAGCCCTAGAGCCGTGGTGTTCTTCAAGGACCCATAAGGGAGGACAGGGAGGCAGACGGGAGCAGGAACTTGCAAGAATAGAGTTAGGAAGGCTCAGGACCAAAGTGAGCTGAGAGATAAAATTAAAAAGAAGGAGGAAGAGGAGGAGGGAGGGAGGAATAATAAGAAGAAGAACAAGAAGGAGAGGAGGTGGGGGAGGGGGAAAGTGAGAAAAGGTTTTGAGTTCAGAGGGAAAAAAGGCACAGTCCACCAGTGAAAGCATTTCCCATCATGAGTTCCTTGAATATCCATTTCCTGGAGCATTACTATGGGGTAGAACAAGGAAAAGAATAACTCTTTCTAACTAATAACTAATTAGTTATTACTAATTACTAATAACTCTTAAAAGCTTTAGCATTGTTGGATTATACAACCAATTAATGAAGTTCCTTTACTGAGGGACTTTCCCGAGGCTTTACTATACGAATGTGCACCGAACATCTCTAACAGGATATAGTGCAGTATCTCGCAGACTGGTTTGACCACAGGATTTTTTTTTTCATAAGGCATCTTGCAGAAATCGCACCCCACAGAACAGTTTGGTTTAGACAACACTGGCTTAAAAGATCCCAAAATCATATTCTCTTTTAAGATTTGAGACCAAAGGAGTCTCTGGAAGTTAAAAATTCTGCCATTTCATTAATTCATCTATTTATACATTCAACAAATATTTATCAGCATCTACTCCATGCTGGACCCTACCCCAGGCCCTGAGTGTACAGTGGTGAACAAAACAAACGGGGCCCCTGTTCCCACAGAGGGTCTATTTTACTGAGGGTGGAAAGCAGAGGAAAAAACACAAACAAGTAAACAAATATATGAACAAGATTGTGGTGGGCTCCATGATGGCCCCTAAGGATGGCCACGTCCTAATCCCTGGAAACTGTGAATGTTTCCTTACATGGCAAAAGGGACTTTGCAGATATGATTAAGGATTTTGAGACGGGGAGATCATCCTGGATTACTCCAATGGGCCCTGAACACCAACACAAAACACCTTGTAAGAGGAATAGAGGAATGCCAGACAGCTGAGAAGGTGATGTGATGACGGAGACAAAGGGAGATAAAGCTCTGGGACGTGGGGACACAAACCAAGAGATGTGGGCAGCCTCTAGAAGCCAGCAAAGGCAAGGAACAGATCCGCAAACCCTCCCCCCCCAACCCCCGAGCCTCCAGAAGGAGCCAGCCCTGCCAACACCCCATAAGACTCATTTCAGACATCTGACCTCCTGAGCTGTAAGAGAATAAATGTACATTGTTTGAAGCCACTAAGTTTGTAGTAATTTGTTACGGTAGCAACAGGAAACGAATACAAAGGTCATGTTAGCTGATGATAAGTTCTGTGAAGGCATTACAAGGGGGCCTGATGTGTAACTGCCTGGGGAGGGGACAGGCTGCCGTTTTCACTGGGGTGGCCTGGGAAGTCTGCTCTGAAGGGGTGTCAGCTGACAACATGCTCCAGACAGCACAGGTCCACTTCTCTGTTGTTTTGTCCCCTCTAGCAAGGAGAGGGGGCTCACTGTCCAGTGACAGTTGGACACTGTTGGTACAGAGAATAAAAGACTCACTCTGGTCACTTCAACGGATACGCAGCTTACTGAAAGGACACACATGGAAGAAACCAAGGCCGTCACTCTGGGCCAAGTCCCAAGGAAATGGAGGAAAAAGCTTCCCAGGCAGACTCCCCAGAAAGAAGAAGAAGGGCCTTTTAGAAGTGAGAACAGAGCTATTCAGAAATGGAAAGGTGCTTGGGATCCAGAGCAGGCTGACACCATCAAGAGTAGAAATAGAGGATCCTTAGCCTAAGCCTCCCTATTTAGCTGAGTTCTGTTTCTGTCTCTGCTTCTCTCCATGGGTCTTATTGTGCTGGCTCCAAAAATGAATGGCTTACTCCGCTAAACTCCTCCTTAAACGCCCAGAGAGAAAAAAAAAAACCTGATTTGTCCAATTCTTCACTATTATCCCTCATTTGTCTTTGGCCAGGCTAGAGACTGGCTGCCTATGGTCAAGTGCCCATCCCTGATCCGATCAGCTGTGGTCAGAACAGCCAGGTTGCTTGGCCACCAATGCATGAGGAACTGCCCAGGACCATGGCAGAGAGAAATGCGGGCAGGCCAGGCGGCTTCCTCCTGAAGAGGCTGTGGGTGAGGCCGGCAGTCGGCACAAGGGCTCAACCCAAGATCTAAATTCCTGCCCAGTGAAGGCTGTTTTCCTTCTCTCTTACCTCAACAATGTCTTAGTGCTATTCTTAAAAAAAGGAAACACACTGGGGTGCCAGGATGGCTCAGTTGTTAGGCATCTGCCTCCGGCTCAGGTCATGATCGCAGGGTCCTGGGATTGAGCCCCGCATCGGGCTCCCTGCTCCGAGGGAAGCCTGCTTCCCCCTCTCCCACTCCCTCTGCTTGTGTTCCCTCTTTGGCTGTGTCTCTCTGTCAAATAAATAAAATCTTTAAAAAAAAAAAAGGAAATAATCTACATCACATAATAGTATCAAAACTTACGCCTCCTTGTCATCTGAGTTATTCAAGCAGCAACCCTATCAAGATGATAAAGGATTACTTCATCCTGGTGTCTGACCCCAGAGGGTTCCTTGGAAGCCACCTGCATTTCCTGAACACTCAGATATGTAGAAGGATAATCTGAATGTGCAGACGGTAGACGCAAGGACAGCTGGTCCAGGTGACCTCCGGGTTGTGGCGCCTGCTAAAAGGCATGATTCTATGACATATCAGACAACCCCTGTGGGTTGGGGCAGGAATAGAGCAAGGAGGAATCAGAGGTCAAGAAAAGGTAAGAGAGTCCAGTTCCCCTTCCCCGATCAGAGCCGAGAGATGACCACAGGTGTGTGTTTCATGGGGTCAGGGAGAGCAGGCAAATGGTCCCTCCCCTCCTATCTCCTCAGAACCTGCAGATGGGGCCCATGTGGGGTGCCTGTGGGGATTGGGGGGGTGGGGATGTTCCTAGGGGGTCCATGAAAGCTGAGAAGGCAGAAGGACTCAATCATTTTAGGGACCCCAAGTATAAAGGTCCACTGACGGTTTAACTCTTTTAATCCTTACGATAGACCAGAGTGATAAGGAGATCTTTATTAGCCCATTTCACTAATGAGGAAATGTAGAGTTGTAGAGGTAAATGTCCATGATGTCCAGAGAGCCCTGAACCTCTGTGCGAAGCATCACCCGCCCCTGGGCAGCTCACAGCGCAATGAGATTCCTATCCCAGCCTCCTTTCTGCCGGCTCCCTTCCTCCCCATACACACAGCTCTCTGGGAGCAGCCCCGGATCTAATAACCACTATGGTACTGTGGAGAACTAGAGAAAATGCCCAAGAACACTGACAAGATCTGGCCTGGGACAGATGGTCCCTAGGCATGGCTGGGGGAGGGGGAGGAAGAGGGAGCCCAAGCTCCATCACTGGTAAGCAGAGAGCCCTAGTGAAAGCCACTTCACCTCCAGCCTCCTCCCTGCCCTCCATGGCAAAATATTTCCGCCTGCCCTGCCCTATTACAGAGCTAAGGTAGGGAGTAAAACCTAGACGGTTTGTGAAAGGGCTTCGCAAACCATAAAGTGTGCTTTGAAGATTATTGTAGCCAGAAGGAAGGTTACTTGGCCAGACTAGAATCTCTCTCCAAGAAGCTGAACTCTCTCATCTACTCATTCACTATCTCCGGCGACTGCTTGCTCTGGCGCTTCTGACTCCAGCTGCAATCAGCAGTCCTGGAAGGTAGGGGCTTTTGTCTGAGCATCTTTGTATGCTCACCAGCTCAGTGACTCTTCATTGAGTGGACGTGTGTGCAGTGTTTCACGGTCTATACAGATTCTCACGTAAACCATCTCGTTTGTTCCTCGCAAACACCCAACGTTTACCAGGACCCTTTAAGTGAGCACTAACCTTTACAGTGCCTTATCTCATTTAATCATCACAACTCCATGAAGGCAGGTGTAGTGCTATTATCTCCTTATTCCAGATGGGGAAGCTGGAGCCCAGAGAGGTTCGGGAACTTGCCCAAAGCTACACAGTAAGTAAGTGACAGAGTTGGAATACACCCCCAGGGAGGCAGGCTCCAGAGACTCTCCTCTGCAGCATGCTGAGCGGGCTCTCAGTAATTCCCTTATAGCATTTATTACCTTTTTTATTCACACGTGCCGTGTCATTCAGCCACTACAGCAGTCCTGTGAGGCAGGTGATTCCGTTTTCCTGGAAAGGAGCAGTAAAGTGATTTTTTTATGAATCCTTGCAGTAACAGAGCAGGATTCATACCAGGTCTGGTAACCTAAGTCTGGTTTTCTTCCCATCACAGGTAGCTCTCTGATAATAGAGGTAAAACCAAGCTTCTTCCAAGGTGCTCTGGAGATAATTGAGATAACAAAGGGCAAGTGGTTTGATTTTCTTGGGAAGAAAGGTTCTTGAGAAACTTAACATTTGATTATTGTCCCCGCATTTTCAGTGAGGAGCAGCAGTGTGGGGGGTGATGCCAAATATCAATCAGCCGACGAACAGATCAGTCATCTTCTGGGTAAGTGTGCACATCAAATTAGCATTTTAGGAGCAAGGCGGAGAATGAGGTTTCTGAAAAGTCTCTCTTCAAAATATACACCAGCCTTCAGAGATTCACTTTAGGTATTTCTGACACCCCACATTCATAGGATTTTCACAAGTTAGTAATCCTAAAACTCTCCTAGGCAATCAGCATCCTGCTTGGAAATTATAACAATAATAATTCTGAAGAAAGCAGTAAATTCTACTTCCTTGTTTTCCAATTTCACATACCCTACAGTGGTCATATGTGGGATGTTGTTGATTTCTAAAGAAAAACCTAGTTTTACCCAGTGGAATTTTTGCTGGGGTGGAAACTTACAAGAGGTGATTAGTTAGTCAAGTCAACAAACCATCATTCACCATAGATATAAGAAACAAGGTTGATCTGTCAACTTGAGCTGCTTGAAATGACCTAGGAACACGTCAGGACATGTGGGAGCCTTAGAAGCTTTTTTTTTTCCTTGCCACTTCAGCTTTTATTCTGCTGTTGAAATTAAGGTAAAAAATTTTAATTTTTATGGTGCTGGATATGTTCCATTAGGTTTCCCTTCCCCCAGCTTTATCGAGATATAATTGACATATAACATTGCGTAAATTTAAGGTGTACCATGTGATGATTTGATACAGTATATATTGCAAAGTGATTACCACAGTAAGGTTAGTTAACACATCCTCACCTCACATAATTACCATTTTATTGTGTTGAGAAGGATCATTTAAGATCCACTCTGTTAGCAACTTTTCAAGGACACAGTACAGTATTGTTAAATGTAATTACCACGCTGAATATTAGATCCTGGATTTCCCTTTAGTTTCACGTATGAGATCATACGGCATTTGTCTTTCTCTTTCTGACTTACTTCACTTAGAATGATGCCAGTAGAGTCCATTTTGGAGTAGGCATCACAGCTCTGGCACTCCCTAGCTCTGTATTTTTAGGCACGACAATCTTTTAGCCCTAGAGCCTCAGTTACCTTATCTGTAAAATGGGAACAAAAATAATACCCACTGGATTATAGTGAAGCATTGACTGGGCAACTACCATATATCAGATACTGTTAGAAAGCTGGAGATAGAGCATATAACAAGACAGGCAAGGCCCTGATCCTGTGGAGCTCACGTTATAGAGGTACTCAGTAAATTGTTTGTAACTATACATACTATTACTGTTATTGATATTTTTTTAGTGATTGGCATTTGATCTTTTCTTTTTCCATACCAATTTTTTTCTTTAGAAGAGAATATGTTATTTCAATAGAAATCATTCCTTTTTCATGCTTAGTGAATTTTTTCTAGTGTTGCTACAAGTAATGATGTATGAGTTGCCTTATAGACCACCCCCACCAAAAAAAAAAAAAAAAAACCCAAATAAAACAAAAACAAAAAAGAAAAGAAGTTTGCTCTGCAGGGCCTGGCAGTTTCTCAAGAGGTCAAAAACTCCTGGAGAAATACAAGGTCTTCTTAGAACAATCTCTGAAGAGTGCATGCTCATTACTAACTGCACAGGGAATGCCTCGAGTGAGAGGGATCCTGGAAGCATCACAGAGCTGCAAGGCTCTCCAAGAAGGGCCAATGTGGCTGTGGCCCCTGGAAAGACTCAGACAGATGAGCTCGGGGGGAGCTGGGCCTAGAGGTGCCCTCAGCCCCACATGTCTGAGGGAAACTGAGGTATACATGTGCTAGTGTTAGTCCTCGGTAAATTGTCTCCTCCAGGAGAGACGCCTCAGAGAGGTAGAACCAATCATTCACCTGTGCAGCCTTGAATAGACCCACCCACCCCACAGCTTCCCTTTGGGGCCCAAACAGACTTCTCTGCTTCTGATGCGTCTGGATGGTTTTGTCTGGAGGCTCCTATACGGCTCTTGGGCTTTCCGTAGGTTTGCACGTCACCTCAGCCCAATCTAATTATTGCTAGAAGCAAAGCTTTGAGACAGAGCACACAGGGATGAAGATTTGACTTTGAATTCACCTCTACATTTATTAACAAAGATACTCCCAATTGATTTTTGATACATGAATAAACATTCTTACAGCTTAAGAAGTTGTTTTAAAATGGGGTAAGCATTCCTAGAACTTCAGAACAAGAAAATATTAGAGATGGGGAGGCATTCAAGCCAACTAATCCAGCCTCCTTTGTGCAGAGTTGAGGGAAAGGCCGTTTGGAGAAGGGAAGGGCCTCTTCTGTGGTCCTATTATTAATATCTGGGAAATCTGGAACCACAAACCAGATCTTCTGCCTCCCAATCTAGTGCTCCCTCCACCTCTTGATCAATTTACAACCTGGAGCAGGAAATTTGACTATCCTTCTAATCTCCTCCCAACTTGTGCAGTTACAAAAATAGATACAATCTGGAAGCCCAGCCATGCCAAATATTGTGGCAGACTTCCCAGCGTCTCCTCCTCCCCCAGCTGATGGGAAGTTGAAGCTCCATAACACTCTTGCTAGAAATGTGAAAATTATTTCTTTTTTATTCTTTCTTCTATCTAAAGCCCACTGCCCACCCGGGTTCAAAGCCCACTCAGGATCCTCAATCCAGAGAGAAGGCATCAGAGAGGCCATCAGATAAGCAGAGTCCCCGATTTTAGATTCTATAAATTTAAACATATCTGAGGCTATTGTGAATATTTATGTTGAAGAAAGACCCAGATTAGTGATGAAGAAAAACATGAAGTCTTCAAGGGAAAGCCTATGGGGCTGCGTGAGGTCTTTCTACAGAGAGGAAATGCCTAAAAAGAGAGAAACAAACAAACAAACAAACAAAGGTTGGACTTATTAAAAGATTAATTTCAAATGGGGGCTGAACCCTATAAGAGAGGCATCATACAAACAAAAGACAAGAGCATTTGAACATAGATGGACGTTGAATTTGAGAAACTGTTTTTCTTCATGCTGATACTTGGCAGCTTCCTGCAAAGAGCAATGGAGACAGATATACAAGGATGCTCACTGCAGCATTATTTGTAATAGAAAGACATGAAAGTAATCTAAATCTCTTTCCAGAGGAGACCCATCGGAATAAATTATGGTGCATACATACTATGGAGTATCATGCAGCTGTTTAAAAAACAGAAGGTTAAACTCTGTTCTGACGTAGAATGGTGTCCAATACACATTGAGATACTACACAGTAAAAAGCAAGTGACAGTACTGCATGATATGATCCCATTTGATCCAACAAGAAATGTATATATTTGTATATATACAGAAAAGTCTATAAGAATATGCAAGACAATTAAATGCTGGGAAATGTGAAGAGGAAGAGAAGGAAAAGGAGAGGCTTTTATTTGTCTCCTTTTATCTTTCTGATGTGAAGGTTTTACTATGATAATATATTATGTCCAATATCTTTTTCATAAACCACAAAAATCTAAGATTTTAAAGACCACAAGAATAATTCAGAATTGATTCTTACTCATAAATTTTAATTTATTAATAAACCTTCCACAACATAAAAAATAATAATGATAATAGTATTAGATGAAAATAATCCCTTTTCTCCCTTCATGAAAACTTCAGCCCTCAGATACAATTGATCCTCCCCCTCCTTGGCATCACCCTCTGTAACTCTGAAGGCTGACACCATGCTTTCTTGCTCTCCTTGCTCCTCAGACCCCTAGATCCATCTACACCAGCTGCCAGCCTGTGGTTACTTGCTGGATCTTGCGACAATGCCTAGAGCTAGAACTTGGAACTTCTTTAATCACCGCCCAGAGAGCTATGATCACCAAGAACTGGCACAGATGCCCCACAAATCCAACCAAACCATCTCTATTCTCTTTTCTGGTAAAAGAACAGATCAGGGAATTTCTTTAGTGGGTGCCAGTGAACTGCAGCAAGGCAGTTGCCCAAGTCAGCAATCTATTTGTGCAAGTCCCTAAAGAGGAACGGACTGGAGAGCTTACAGACACGCTACAGAGTTAACAAATATGTCCACAAAGTGTAGGTTACTAATGATGATAGCCCGGATGGAAGCTCTCGAGCTCTGCAAAAGGGTCCAGATTTGGACCCTTTCTTGCTCAACCTTTTTATCAATAACTTGGAGGAAGGCTAGAAAGCCATGTTTTCAGTATTCACTACCTTTTCACCCATCACACTGATTTTCTTTCCCCTCCCACTTTATTAGAACATTCCAGAGGCACCTGGGTGGCAGTGGGTTAAGCGTCAGACTCTTGGTTTAAGCTCAGGTGGTGATCTCAGGCTCTTAGATCCAGCACCGTGTGGGTTCTGTGCTCAGCACGGAGTCTGCTTGAGATTCTCTCTCCCTCTGCCCCAGCCCGCCCCTGCCCTGCTCTCTCTCTCTAAAAATAAATAAATCTCAACAAAACAAAACATTTCAATCTCTGAACTCAAAAAGGTACAAATTCTATCATCTCTTTTCTGTGTTAACAACTTGCCTGTCTGCCTCCTATAGGTTTCCATTTGTATGACATTCTGGAAAAGGCAAAATTATAGAGCTAGAGAACAGGGTCAGGGCGAGAGTAGGGACTGACTACCAAGGGGCAGCGTGAGTGAACATTTTTGGAAGACGAAACTATGGCGATAGATACATGACTCAATGCATTTCAAAACCCATAGAATTATATGCCATAAAATTTGAATTTTCCTGTTTGTAAAGTTTAAAATGAATCCCCAGAAAACTCACTTGTCATTTTAAAATCCTAATATTAATAGTGATAGCAATAATGCAACATACAAAAATAAATGCTTGCTCCTCAGTTCAACAGCTTACATTGAAAAGGGGAAAATTCCCTGGTTTCTTTAGAGTTGGAGTAAAAAAAATACCTGGCTGGACATATGCATCATATTGTCACCTGGCCCCTGCCTGCCTCCCCAGTTTCACTTCCAGTCACTGCTCTTCCCTCCCATGTCATATTCCCAGTCCTAAACGCAGGTGGTTTCTTGCTCTTGTGCCTTTGCACAAACTCTTAACTTCCCCAACCCCGTCTCCTTACACCAACCCTGAGAGCCCTTCAGCCATCAGGTTCTTGGGCAAGGCTTCCCTGGCTCCTGATAGAAATGATGTTTATTTCTATCTCCACCCTCGTGATTATGTATTGATGTGTCATTCACCCTGTTAAAATGAGCTCCTGGAGGGTAGATACTCGGTCTTCTTACTTGCTTCTGAATCCACAGAACTCAACATGGTGTTGGGTGCATAATCCAGCACTCATTAAATATTTGTAGACTTTAAACAATTTTAAACAACTAATTTCTTTTTTCTGACTAGGCAAACTAAATCACTAATTATGTGTTTGAAGAAGGGGGCATTTTTCCAAAAAAAGAATTCCCTAACCATCAGTTTTCCCTTTTCCAGCATTCTGCTACTCTTTGGGAGCAGTAGCAGTAGCATCCATTAAGAGGATGCAGTCAACAGTAATCCACTTTACAGCATGTTTGCAAGATACCATATCTCATTTTAGTCAGTTTTCCTCTAGTTTTCAGTCTTGCAACACCTTTGTGCAGCGTGTGATTCCTAATTCTTCCCTGCAGTCCCTCATATGTAAGATAAGAGGACTAAAGTGCATTTGACCTCAGCTGGGGCTTATCCTGATGCACTCGAAAGCAAAGGAAGAAATATTGGCAGACCACGGACTCATTTGAAAGGACTGTGATATATTGCTGCGAGAATCTTAGACTATTGCTTATGGTAAAAACCCATGTGCCTTACTCGAATACTAAGGGATCTGAAGGGATTGGAGAGAAGGGATTTCCCATCCCAGCATTCTGTCCTCCCCAAAGCTGATCTCATTCCCTGGCTAATGGGATAGGTCAAAGACATCTGGCTATTTCAGACTGGGATTTCAGCAACCGCTGGGATGAACCTTTGCCTCCAGTGAGACTGTAGTAGGCTGGGGGTGCAGGGAGAGCTGCCAGCCTTGTTGTCACCCCTGCTCGAAGGTAGGCAGGTCAAGGTTCCGGCTGGAGCTGCGGGTGCAGGCAGACCATTAGAGGTCTGCACAGGGTGCAAATACTGGCAAGGCAAGGCTTGGGAACATGGCCTAGGGGTCCTGGCAACACCACTTATGAACACAGTATCTTAGAAGACTGGTATAGAAAATGCGTGCTCTGATCCTCAGTTTCCCTATCTGTCAAAGATAGAGCATTAGAACCAATGATGTCTAAGGCTTCTTTCCTGACTCCTGCTTAGGTAAAATGGTTTGGTCATGAACAAGGCCAGGCAGGAAGAGAGGGCAAGGCATTTCAGAGTTCCTGGTGAGCTGGACTTCATGCTGAGCTAGAGAAGGGTAATGGTAAGAGCAGCCCCCAAGGGCTCCAATAGCCCTTGGGGAAGCAGTCTCCTAGACTGGCTAAGTTTCCTAGGCCAGCTAACAAGCTCTCTGCTTAGACAATATTTGCCCAAGGAAAGGCCTTCAGAGGCCCACGCAGCAGCACGTGGTCAATCCACTGGGGCTCAGCATCCCAGGCAAGAATCGTAGGGGCAGGACAGACATTTCTCAGCCCAGCTGCTCCATCTCCACACCAGCCCCAGGCTTGGCTCAGCCCCTCCACCTCCTTTTAAGCACCCTGCCCTCCCCTACCTCTAACGTACACTTCATTAGGAAACAGCATATATGATGGAAACAGAGCAATTTTAGAGTCTGAAACCCCAGATTTGGGTCTCAGCTGTGACTGCTATGTACTTCAGTGACCTTGGGTAGATTATTTTCCCTACCCCAACCTCAATGTTCTTTATCTGTAAAATGGAAATCGTATCACCTACCTCCAAAGATGTTTCCGTGATTCAAATCCGATCACTAAATAGCTGTACTCTATAAACTGAAACATTAGATAAAGCTAAGCCATTAGCCACATCAAATTATTTTGGGAAGTTGTTGGGGTCTAAATGATGCATAAATAAAACCAGAGCTGGAGAGAAAGCCTCTCTATGCCCTGTGCAGACTCGCTGTCTCCTATCCGTCATCTGGTGATCCCCCCCGACCCTCCCTCCAGCCTTCCGGGCTTGGCTGTGGGGCCAGCCAGCCGCTAACAGGACGGCTCGCTGCTCAAACCAGACAGTCCCCAGGGTTGGAGCTTGTGCTTGTCAGCCTATCAGCTGGCACCCTGACAGACAAGGAATCTGGCCAATAAATGTCTAATCAGGATGATATCAATTCTCAAATCTGGCAATTCAGCCAAGTGACTCCAAAGGGGTAGCAGGCAGTTCCATAGGGTACAGGGCTGGTGGGCCACAAACCTTGGCGCTTCGACGCTATGGGTGTTGTGGGAGGGCGGAGAGTCTGGGGGAACGGTACAACAGCATAACTTTCACAGAAGGACGTGTGTGGAGGTGGAACGTGCAACTTGGAGTCCCCAAACCTTCAAATACTGAGCCCTGCTCTGCTATTTACTGACTGCCGGTCACTTCATATCTCTGAGCCTTGGTTTTCTCATCGTACGATGGGTATTACAATAAAGAATAATTCCAGTCGCTCCAAGCTGTTTCTTTGGCCTGAAAAGGAATCTCACTGGTGAGGCCAATGGTGGTTGAGAGTGGGTGTAAGTCAGAAGCCTCGAGTGAACACCACGTCTCCAAGGCTGCTCTACAGATGAAGGACAAGGCCCATCCCAGGCAACTAGTGGCCTTGACGGACAATTTCTGTCAGGGACATATAGGAGTTAGTGACACGAGGGGCATGGCTCCTCCACAATTCTGACTGAGTTTGGAAGTCCTCAGATATCTCAGGGTCCCACAGAAATTGAATGCAAAATTGTATGCATGAATGCTCTGGGTATTTTTCTGGGGAGCAAGTCCAAAGCTTTCACTGGAATCTCAGAAGCATCCCTGACTCACAGAAGGGAAAGAGCATTGTTCGAAACTGCCATGCTGACTTGCACACCTGAACCACACTCTTCCCCATCCTCTCCCCTGGGGGTGGCTGCTATGGACCATGACCATGACCAAAGGAAATCACCACCAGCCTCCACCTGCCTTGCCTGTCATGAGCTTTATTTTCTTCTTTTATTTTTATGTATATTTGTCAAAAATTATTTAGTGAATAAACAGTACATTTATAGTCACTCAAAACAACAAAGTTAGTTAGTTTCTTTCTTTCTTTCTTTCTTTCTTTCTTTCTTTCTTTCTTTCTTTCTTTCTTTCTTTCTTTCTTTCTTTTTTTTAAAGTTTTAAGTCCATTATTTAACCCAAGAAGCAAGAGTTAACATAGACAGGGTTTACCACTTTGTCTCGACAAACACAATTTAGATGTGCTGTTTCTAATGAAAACCAAAACAGAGCAAATAATTAAGTTAAAAACAACAGCATCAATTTAGTGGTTTACCAATTAGCAATTCACTCCAACATGTATTGAGTAAATGCCGAGCTCACAGAACACCATGCTTAGCGCTCCTAGCTTAATTGGCCTCTCTGCAACATTTAGCATGGCTGGCCTCTGCCATCTACACCACCACCTTCCCTTAGTCTTGGTGACACACACTTCTCAGACGCTCTGTGGGTTTCTTGTGCAGGTTCTTTCCTCTTCCTCTGCACTCCCCTTGAACCGTGGCTCTGCCCATAGGCCCCTTGTTTTTTGGCTGGCTCTCTCCCTGATGGTTTCCTTTGCTCCTATGACTTTGGTGACCATTTCTACCCTAATGATTCCCAGGTCCGTAACTCTAGCCCAGATATCCAGAAAGAATTTTAGATCTATAAGCCTCCATCCGAAGGTCCTACAGACATTTAAACTCAGCATTTCAGAAGCTGAACTTCTTATCCCTAAGGTCAACCCTCCTCCAAATCATGATCTTCCTCCTTGTGCATCCAAGCAAGAACCATGGATGTTTGACTCTCTTTCCTACTGCCACATCCAGTGACCCTAAACATGTCTGTTCTTCCTCAGTACTCTCAGTAACCTCCAAATATGTTAGTTACTATACTAACTTCACTTACCTGGATGATGGCAACAGCCTTCTAACAAGCCTCTTTGCCTCCATTCTTGCCTGCTCTGATCTATTCTTGATGTAGCAGCCAGAGAGATTTTCCCAAAAGGCAAACTAGATGATGTCTACTCTCCTGTCTACAACACTTCAATAGCTCACCCATGCCTTCAGGATAAGGTTCAAACATCTGAGAATGTCTTATGAGTTCCTCTGTCTCTGACCAATGCACCCCCCCGCCCCGACTCCTTCTCTAGAGTCCATCTACTGCCATCTGTAGTAGTTAAGACTGAGGTTCCAGCTGCTATAACAAAGACACAAATATCATAGTGGCTTTTAAACAAGACAGATGATTTTTTTCCCCTCTCTTATATATCGATCCAAGCATAAGTAGTTCAGGACTGCTATAGGAACCTGATTCCTTCTATCCTGTTGCTCTGTCATTCTCACTATGCAGCTTCCATCCAAGGTGGTCTAAGGTGGTTGCTCCTACTTCCATCATCCCTTCCCTTTCCAGGCAACAGTGAAGGGCTAGAGAGACAAAGGAAGGATCCAGAAAAGGTAGTATATGACATCCAACCATATTAACCATAATTTAGCTCCCTGCTCATGCTTGGCTGCAAGGGTACCTATGAAATAGTGTTTTGCTGAGCAGCCATGTGCTTACTCATACTTGTTTCAACTTAAGACCTTGCAGCCACCGAGAAGGTTTTCTGTCCCACAGGGAAGGTGTGCTTCCTCTCCTAAAGAGTTTATTACACTCAATTTTAGTTATTGGATTACTTATCTATTTTCCCATCCAGGTTATGAGATTCTTTAGAGCTAGAACTGCATCCTGTTCATTTCTGTTTCCTTAATGTTTGGCATAATGCCTTATGCATAATGGGCTATCTATACATGTTCATTGGTTGGTTAACAAAAACAATTAACTAAAAGTAGGACCCCCAAATGGTATACACACAGTATGAACTTAACTATGGGGAAAAAAAAGACAAACAACCAAAAAAACCCAACATAAAACTAGTCCTGAATGGAAACGTGTCAAAATGTTAGCAGAGGTTGCTTACAGGCAATGAGATTTAGGGTAGTTACTTTCTCCTTTTAGCAGTATTCTTTTAATTGGGACAGGGGAATCACATTAAAAACAAGGGGAGAAATCTTGCTTCTTTAAATTCATATTAAGGGACGCCTGGGTGGCTCAGTTGGTTAAGCGTCTGCCTTCGGCTCAGGTCATGATCCCAGGGTCCTGGGATCGAGCCCCGCATCGGGCTCCCTGCTCAGTGAGGAGTCTGCCTCTCCCTCTCCCACTCCCCCTGCTTGTGTTCCCTCTCTCGCTGTGTCTCTCTGTCAAATAAATAAATAAAATCTTTTTAAAAAATAAAATAAATTCATATTAAGAGCTTTAAAAGTTTCACTTAACAACTCACCATTACATTGTTTTTGAGCCATTGCTCTTTCAAAACACCAAGGAACCAAATTAGAGTGAACTTTTTTAGGTTAACGTTTATAGTTAGCAATCACTAAGTCCATCCTGGTCATTCTATAGACGGGAAAACTGAGGTCCAGAGAGAAGAAGGGGTCTCCATGTATATGGTCTTTTAAAAAAAAAAATGCACTTAAAAATTGCACAATACGGTATTGTTGGTTATAGACACAATGTTGTACAACAGAGTTCTAGAATTTACTCATCTTGTATAACTGAAACTGTATGCCTATTGAACAGCAACACTACATTTCCCCCAGGCAACTACCATTCTACTCTGTTCCTATGAGTTTGACTATTTTAGATACCTCATATAAGAGGAATCATGTAGTATTTGTCCTTCCTGTGACTGGTTAATTTCATCACAGTGTCCTCCAGATCCAACTATGTTGTGGTAAACAGCAAATGGCAGATGAATGGCATCTATTCAATAATCGACCTTTATTGGTTATTGTAGATAGTACTGCAATGAACATAGGTGTGCTAATATCTCAAGATCCTGATTTCAAGTCTTTTAGATATATACCCAGAAGAAGGATTGTTAGATCACGTGATAGTTCTGTTCTAGTTTTTAAAGGAATCTCCATATTACTTTCCATAGCAGCTGCCTCATTTTACATCCCCACCAATAATGTACCAGGGTTCCAATTTCTCCAGATTTTTCCCAGCCCTTGTTACCTTTGGTTTTTGGTGGGGTGGGGGTGGGGGAGTGGGGGTTTGGATAATAGCCATCCCAACAGGTATGAGGTGATATTTCACTGTGGTTTTGATTTCCATTTCCTTGATGATCAGTGATATTGAGCATCTTTTTATATACCAGTTGGCCATTTGTCTGTCTTCTTTAGAAAAATGTCTATTTAAGTCCTCTGCCCATTTTTTAACTTTTTTTTTTTTTTTTTTGCTATTGAGTTATAGGAGTCCTTATATATTTTGGATATTAGCCCCTTATCAGATATATGGTTTAAAAATATTTTCTCCCACTCTATAGGCTACCTTCTTGCTCTGTTATTTCTTTTGTTGTACATGAGCTTTTTAGTTTGATGTAATCTCACTTGTTTATTTTTGTTTTTATTGCTTGTGCTTTTGCTGTCATATCCAAGAAATAATTGTCTAGACCAATATCATGAAGCTTTTCCCCCTTTTTCTTCCTCTAGTTTTATAGATTCAGGTCTTATGTTTAAATATTTAATCTATTTTGAGTTGATTTTTGTGTAAGATGTAAGATATGGGTCCAATATCATTCTGTTGCATATAGATATGTTTTTTGCAACAGCATTTATTAAAGAGACTATCCTTTCCTCATTATGTATTCCGGGCACCCTTGCTGAAGATCAGTTCACTGTGTATGCATGGGTGTATTTCTGGGCTCTCTATTTTGTTCCTTTGGTCTACATGTCTGTTTTTATGTCAATACCTTACTGTTTAAATACTGTAGCTTTGTAATATACTTTGAAATCAAGAAGTGTGATGCCTCTAGTTTGCTCTTCTTTCTCGGGGATGCTTTGGCTATTCAAGGTCTTTTGTGGTTCTATGTGAATTTTAGGATTATTTTTTTCTCATTTCTGAAAAAAAATATCATTGCAATTTTGATAGGGATTGCATTGACTCTGTAGATCACTTTGGCTAGCATGGACACTTTAACAATGTTAAATCTCCAAATCATGAATATGGGCTATATTTCCATTTATTTGTGTCTTCTTTAATTTCTTTCATCAATGTTTTCTGGTTTTCAGTATACAAGTCTCTCATTTCCTTGGTTAAACTTATTCCCAAGTGTTTTATTCTTTTTGTTGCTATAGTAGATGTGATTGTTTTCTTAATTTCCTTTTCAGATAATTCGTTGTTAGTATATAGAAATGAATCTCATTCTTGCATGTTGATTTTGTATCCTGAAACTTTACTGAATCTGTTTATTAGCTTAAACTGATTAGCATGTGGCTCTGGATATATCAGATTTGGTTTTATTCTTTAGGAAATGCCTTTGATTGATATTTTTATATTTCAGTTGTTTTCATTTTCAGCCATGATGGACTGCCGGTCCAGAAACAATGCATCCCACTGTGTGCACGGCTTAATTTGGTGCCTTGGCCAGCGAATTGGAAGTAAATGATGAGATCAGTCCTTGTGGCCCACTGCAGATGCCACCACATCATAGCATTCTGAGACAAGGCCATTTGTCTGCAGCTTTTCTAGGAAGAAGCCTCTGGCAGAGCCCATCAAAATAAAAGGTGAGGCTGCCAGATGTATTTCTTTTTCTTCACGTGATTGTGGAGGCCATTTTGTGGTAGTTTAAAAAATATATATGAATTTGTTCTTCTTTCCACTTGGCTCTTTACCCATCAGTTATGTGGGCTTAGAGAGGGCACAGAGGGGCAAGTCATTTTTTTTAAAAGACTTTAAAATCAGACAAATTCAAGGGGAACTGGAAGCTTGTTTTGCCATCTCTCTGTTGTATGCCACATTCTGGGAAATTAGACTTCTTCCTCAGTGTCAACGCTGCATGAGCACGTCTAGCTCAGCCTCTTTACTCACAGTGTCTCCTGTCCCTTGAATTCTCTCTCCCAGCCTCCCCAAGCTCAATGGTTTTACCTGCCTTCCTGACATTTCTGGCTCTCTCTGGTCTCATCTGCCTCAGAACTCTTAGTTCATGATTGATATATATGCACCACCTCTTTTACACCTCCCATGTGCACCTTAGGCTGTGATAAAAAAAAAAAAAATGTTCATGTGCATCTGCTGTTTCCCCACACTGTGGCTTTCCTGAAAGCAAAGACTGTGTCTGATCCATCTCCGTGTCTTCAGCGACTTGCACTCACTAAGCCCCAGGACATTCTGGTTGAATCAATCAGATCGTCCAAGATCCAACCCTTGAGGGCAGCTTTGCTCTGGGATTTGAGCCAAGATTCCTTTCCCAGCTAGCCCAGAGCTTCTAGCTCTCATCCACAGATCTTTGGAACCAAGGCCTTCAGCTTGAGGGAGAGTAGAAAAGACAGTGTGGTACTGATGGAGAAAAGACCTGGGTGCAAGTCCAATCTCATCCACTGCTAATTGAGTCATTTCATGTCTTCCAAAAATAGTTTTGTTTTGTTTTGTTTTTCCAACTGCAAAATGATTGTTGTTGAGCTTCACAGGTTGTTGTAAGGATTCAGTGTAGTATACTCAAAATAACTTGCAGGCAGGTTAAAACTCAAAAAAGCAACTTTGTGCATCTGTGAATATTACCTTTATCCTTCTCCACTTATAGGCATCACACTTTTCTCTTTCCTTTCCATCCATGTCTAACCTGTCTACAACATTGCTATTCACAACTCACCCTAGCACAAGATGCCCTTGCCTACAGCAAACAGCAGTTTCCAGAAGTTCAAATTTCATAACTGCAAATGGAGTCATTCAAGAATATCAGGATTAGCGCCATGCCTAATGTCTGCTATGAGGGTCCAGAAATAGTGATAAAAATCAAATGATCCCTCTTATAGAGAGCCAACATGTCCTGAAGGGATTCACTGGTGACAATAAAAGGGTATATGGAAATGGAATTGCTGCAAATCATACTGGTCATCCTATGTAGAGATCCATTGTTTAAGCTCCCTTTGTCCACAATGCTGCCAGCACACACACATCCTACATTTCCTTTTCTATGGCTAAGGCCACTCAGAGCAGCCTTGTTTTTGTGAATAGAGCTTGGTCATATAAATACAACATGGATCCTTCACCTTTCCACTTTTTGATATGTAGAATTTATATAATGTGAGGATTCATCTTATCTCTTGGTTCTAGACATGGAAGAGCTCATATATGAGTCTAACAAAAATATCCTTGGTGCCAAGATGTCAGGAGAGCCAGATCCATGTGGGGCTTTTCTAGGACTCTTGCATAATGAAATACGCCCAGAGTCCAGAAGAAGAAAATATTGGGTGAGACCTTGCAAGACAAACACTTCTGAAATGGGGGCAAAGGTCACTGTGACAGACTGCTCCTTCTGTCTCTCCTACAAACACCACTTCTCATGGGATGTGGGTTGTCATAGTGATGGAGGTGGAGTGACACTGAACCTAGAGGGAAATAGGAAATATGCTATCTTCTGTGGCTTCTCTTCTCACCTGCCATGCTTCCTTTACATCTCCTTTCCCAAGCAGTCTTCCACGTCAACCTTCAACAGCCATGGGCTTTCTGCCAACGCTTCTCCCACACATTCCTACCCAATGGCTCATTTCTAGATGTTCCTTCACTGATTAGTTCCTTTCAGATTTATAACTTCTTAGGATTATCTACAGATTTTAGATTTGACCTCTCTCTTCTATCAAAATTATGAACTGCAGGCCTTGGGCAAGGGAAGCACCCAGGTTCCTGGGACACTGCCCTTGCTAAGACTTCTGAGCATCCAGGTCCCTAATTTCTGAAAGAGAAAACTGGATACACTATAAACATATCCTCTGTGATTATAGCTCAATCTGACACTTCAGAAGAATATACTTTCTTTGTCACTAAATGAGAAGCTCAGTGGTCCCAAACTAAGGGTTGAATTATACATTGTTTACTCAGCTAGAAAATATCTTTTTGAGAAAGATCTTGGAACTGGAATTGGCTGTAGGCTCGGCAAGGGTGGACGGTGCAAAATGTATAGCCTCTTGGGCAGTCTTGGTAAATGAGAAGGGCTCTAATGAATGGGAGGGAGATGAGCAGCCCCATTTTACCTTGTGCTGGTCAATCCATAGCTGGATTGCCACACTCCCAATTACAAGTCCCTTCATAGAAGTCAAATAACCTGAGTCCACAATGGGAAGAGGAGCAGGATGGATAAAGGGTCGGATGTGTTACAGATCTGAAGAAACTGGGAATCTTCAGCTTCCAGGAGAGAAGGCATTTGAGACTCCGTTAAGAGTTGCCTTCAGATATCTGAAAGGTTGCCATTTGGAAATGAGATCAACCATGTTCCATGTGAAAACTGAAACCAATGGCTGAAATTAATTTTGGCTCAACGTTAAGTATACCTTTTCTAACAGAGCTGCCTATCAGTAGAAGAGGCTGCCTTGTGAAGGAAGGAGCCCCTCACTAGTGGGAGTGTTCAAACAGAGGTCTGATAGCAAACCATTAAGGACACTGTCTAAGAGTCCAACTTTGGAGACTCAAACCTGGCGACCTCTGATAGCTTTCTGAATTCCACAACGTTTTCATGCCAAAAGAGAGTCCAAAACCTAATGCCAAATAGCAGCCTTTTCCCCATCCCCCTTTCTGTTCCCAGCACACTAATTTTCTCTCTTTTGGTGCTGGTAGGAAGCAGGACTCCATGAGAGCTGGTAAGTGAGACAAGGCTCTGCCCAGCCCTCTCAGCATGATTGGCAATTAGCTGGACTCCAGCCTTCCAGGACTCACAAGCTCTCAGCAGGTCGTGGTACTCCACAGTGCTTATTTAGAACCCAGGGAAGGAGGCAGCCACAGGTAGCAGGAGCTTAATTCTGAACCCATGCTAACCAAACATTAACATTTGCATTTAAAAAACGGAGCAGGAAAAAGAGCAATGAAAACTCTACTCAATTAAAGCTGTTTGCAAATGCAAATATGCCTGACATGAAGAGAAAGGGGCTCCTGAGTGGCTACCCCTCTCTGTTGACATTTGTGACCAGCCAGAAGAGGGGAGTGCATACATATGCTAGAAGAAGGAACTGGAGTGGGCGGGGAGTGGAGGATGAGGAGGGACAGAGAGATAATTTGGTTCTATACCATGAAACCTATAATTTCACTCTGACATGAAAATTAGCTCGGTAGCTAATTAGCTTTCTAATATCATTTGCTGCCATAGAAAGGACAAAAGTTTATGAATTTATGAACCCAACTGATAAAGAAAAAAAGACTACAAGTTTATAAGAGGGGATTAGCTGATTCAAATGACAGGGGCCATTTCAGGGAATTAGGCCTGTCACTGCCTTTGTGTCCCAAAGAGCCCACAGAGGTGGGTCTTGAGTTGTGTCTGTACACCATCACATCTGTGGCTGGCTTAGCTTCTCTGCGGAGCCTTCCAGTATTTGGAAAAGCCTGCTGGAAAGGGCTTCCTCATACTGTTCCGGGCTTTCCTCTGCAGCAACCCACCACTGGTCCTAATTGTGCCCTCTTGAGCCACTGAGCACACTTTCCCTCCCCCTGCCTAAGACAAGCCTACTGTGACTTGAAGTAATTTATAAATCAGGCCACGAGTCCACTCTGCAGCTGGGCTTCTTACCCTATCAAACATCTTCCCTTTACCTCTCTGAGCTACTCTAGCTCCCTTGGCCTTCTCTACCAAGCTCTATGTGATCCACTTAGGTTTAGAGCCTTCTGAAAGCTTCTAGAATTCACCCTGAACTCAGGGAATCTCTTTTTTGTTTTTATTTTCTTTCAAATATAATCATAGTATGTCAGAAAAAAATGGCATAATATGAGGCCTAACTTTCACAACTCTCACAGCAACACTGATTTTAGCAACCACTCAGGGATGACAATACCTTTACTGGAGCCCAGGAGTATAGTTGAGAGGTTCTAGGACCTGGGTGGAGCAAAAAATCCAAGAATAGATGCATTGAGGGTTATAATAGAGCAATTTCACTTTACCAGTGCCAACTGTCCCCCAGGGTGGCACAAGCCAGTACCAAGACAGACCCCCTTTGCCCATGATTTTTCCTACAAGGAAAAGTGAGAGCAAAGTAAGTACCCAACTTCCCTAGTCTTGTAGGACATTGCCCAAGACCCACTTTTGTTTCACTCCACCCAGAACACTCAGGGGATGGGTATAGCTGATTCATCTGGGAACAGCTAGGAGCAGAAAAAAGGGGTAAGGGTTCACAGCATTCAGCACATGGATCCTCAACAACCATCCACAGATACTAACTGGCTTGCAAGCTCCACTAAAAGCCTTAGAACAGATCAATAAAACTAAGAGTTAATTTTTTGAAGAGATAAACAAAATTGACAAACCTTTAGTTAGAATAAGAAAAAGGGTGAAAAGACTCAAATAAATAAAATTACAAATGAAAGATGAGACAATTATAACTGATTCCACAAAAATACAAAGGATCATAAGACAATACTATGAGTACTTATACACCAACAATTGGATAATCTAGAAGAAATGGCTGAATTCCTGGAAACATACAACCTACCAAGATTGAATCCAAAGAAATGGGAAATCTGAACAGACCAATAATAAGTAAGGAGATTGAACCAGCAATCAAAACCCTCCAAACTAAGAAAAGCTCAGGACTAAACAGCTTCACTGGTGAATTCTACCAAATATTTAAAGAATTAACACCAATTCTTCTTAAACTCTTCCAAAGACAGGAAGAGGAGGAGAACACTTCCAAACTCATTTTAGGCGGCCAGTATTATACCAAAGCCAGACAAAGATCCTACAAGAAAAGAAAATTACAGACCAATATCCCTGATGAACATAGATGAGAAAATCCTCAAAAAGATAATACCACACCCATTCAACAGCACATCAAAAGGATCATACAGCATGACCAAGTGGAATTTATCCTTGGGATAAAAGATTAGCTCAACATATGGAAATCAATACATGTAATATACCACATTAACAGATTGAAAGATAGAAATCATATGATCACCTCAGTAGATGCAGAAAAAACATTTGACAAAATTCAACATCTTTTTATGACAAAAGCTTTCAAGAAATTAGGTATGGAAAAAATGTATCTCAACATAGTAAAGGGCGTATATGGCAAGCCCACAGCAAACATCATAGTCAATGGTGAAAAGCTTCCCCTACAATCAGACACAAGACAAGGATGCCCACTCTTACCACTTCTATTCAACATAGTATTGGAAGTCCTAGACAGAACAATTGTGCAAGAAAAAAAAATAAAAGGCATCCAAATTAGAAAGTAAGGAGTAAAGTTTTCTCTGTTTGTAGATGACATGATTCTATATATAGAAAACTCTAGAGTTCACCAAAAAGCTGTTAGAGCTAATAAATTTAGTAAAGTTACAGGACACAAAATCAACAGAAAAACCAGTTGTGTATCTATACACTAATAATTAACTGCCCCCCCAAGAAAAAGAAATTAAGAGAACAGTCCCATCTATAAGAGCACAAAAAATTCAAATACTTAGAAATAAACTTAACCAATGAGGTGAAAAATCTGTACACTGAAAATTATAAAACATTGATAAAAGATCTAGGAATCCCACTTCTGGGTGTGAAACCCATATTCTAAGATATCTGCACTCCCTAGTTCATTGTAGCATTATTCATAATAGCCAAGATCTGTAAACAACCTATGTGTCCATTGACAGGTAAACGAATTAAAAAAAACGCATATATGATGTGTGTGTATGTATATATATCACATTATATAAAATGGAACATTATTTAGCCATAAAAAAGCAGGATATTCTGCCATTTTTTACAACATCGATGAAACGAGATGATAAGCTAAGTAAAATAAGCCAGAGACACAGAAATACAAATACTGTATGATTTAACTTAAATGTGGAATATCAAAAAGTAAAACCTACAGAAGCAGAGTGGAATAGTAGTTGCCAAGGGCTGGAGGCTGGGGAAAATAGAGAGATGTTGGTCAAAGTGTATAAACTTTCATTTATAAGATAAGTAGGTTCTGGGCATCTAATGTACAAAATGGTGATAACAATTACCAATTACCAATACCATATTGTACAGTTGAAATTTGCTAAGGGAGTAAATCTTAAGTGTTCTCAACAGGAAAAAAAAAAGGTAACTAAGTGAGGTGATGAGTATGTTAAGTAGCTTGATGTAGTAATTATTTCACAATGCATATGTATACCAACACATCACATTGTACAATTTAAATATATATAATTTCTATTTGTCAATTATACCTCAATAAAGCTGAAAAAAATTGAAGAAGATACAAATAAATGGAAAGATATCCCATGTCTATGGATTGGGAGAATTAATATCCTAAAACTCATATGAAACCACAAAAGACCCCCAATAGCCACAGTAATCTTGAATAAGAACAAAATTGGAGGCATCCCACTTCCTGATTTTAAATTATATTACAAAGCTACAGTAATTAAAACAGTAAGATATTGGCATAAAAATAGAAATATAGACCAGTGGAACAGAATAAAGAGATAGAAATAACCCACATACATATGGTCTAATTTTTTACAAAAGCACCAAGAATACAAAATGGGGAAAGGATAGTCTCTTCAATAAATGGTGTTGGGAAAAATTGATATCCACAAACAAAAGAATGAAACTGGACCCATATCTAACACTATACACGAAAGTCAACTCAAAATGGATTAAAGACTTAAACATAAGACCTGAAAGCATAAAACTTCTGGAAGAAAATATAAGGGAAAAAACTCCTTGCCTTTGGTCTTGGCAATGATTTTTGGTTATGGTACCCTAAGCACAGGAAACCAAAGCAAAGCTAAACAAGTGAAATTACATCAGACTAAAAAGCTTCTGCACAACATAGGAAACAATCAATAAAATGAAAAGACAACATATGTAATGGGAGAAAATATTTGCAAACCATGTATCTGATAAAAGGTTAATATCCAAAACATATAAGGAACTCCTACAACTCGATACCAACACAAAACAGAACAAAAAAACAAAAAAACAACGAAATAACCTGATTTTAAAATGAGCAAAGGGCTTGAAGAAATGCAAATGGTCAACAAATGCATGGAAAAATGCTCAACATCACTCATCTTCAGGGAAATGGAGATCAAAACCACAACGAGATACCACCTCACACCTCAGGATGACTGTTTAACTAAAACAAAACAAATGTTGGCAAGGATATGGAGAAAAGGGAGCCCAGGTACACTGTTGGTGTGAATGTAAACTGGTACATCCATTATGGAAAACAGCGTGGAAGTTCCTCAAAAAGTTAAAAATAGAACTACCATATGACTTAGCAATTTTACTTTTGGTATTTGTCCGAAGGAATTGAAATAAAAATCTCAAGGAGATTCCTGCACTCTCGTGTTCATGGCAGCATTACTCATAGTAGCCAGGACATGGCAATAAGCATCGAAGGATGAATGTGTAAAGAAAATGTGTGATAAACATGCAATGGAATATTATTCAACCTTACAAAAGAAAGGAATCTTGCCATTTGCAATAATACAGATAGACCTGGAAGATTTCAGGCTAAGTGAAGTAAGCCAAACACAGAAAGACAAATACTGTATGATATCACTTATAAGTGGATTCTAAAATAGTCAGTCATAAAAGAAGAGTAGAATTGTGGTTGCCGGGGGCTGGGAAGAGGAGAAAATGGTGATGTGAAGGTCAAAGTGTGTAAAGTTTTAGTTATGTAGGATAAATATCTACTATACAGCATAGTGACTACAGTTCACAATACCATATACTTCACATTTGCTAAGAGAATAGATCTTACGCTAAGCATTCTTACCACAGAATAATAATAAAAAGAGTCGGAGGAAACTTTGGGAGGGGATGTGTTTATGGCCTCAATAGTGTCACTGGTTTCATGGGTACAGCTTTTTACATGTTAATCATACCCCAATAAAGTATTTTTAAATATATATAATCATAGTCACACTTAATGAGCACATATTATGTGTACACAGATATTATATGTCTGTATACATTATTTTATTTAACCCTCACAGGAACCCTAGGAGTTAGATGTTCAATTATTATTCCCACTTAACAGCTTGAGAAAACTGAGTCTCAGAGAAGCTAATTGTCTTGTCCAAGGTTACAGAGCTGGCAAATTATATAGCCAGCAAGAGCTGGTAAATTATATAGCCAGCATTTTGAACTCAGGTCTGTCATTTTTTACCAATATCACCACCTTACTAATATAGGACCTTTTGCAGCTCCTTGATTATCACTGTTGTTAGCTCTGTCAATCTCTAATCTCCCAAGGTATGGGTGAAGAATGTGAGCCTCACAGAGCGTGAGTGATCTGCCCCTGTCAACAGCAGGCAATAGGTTGTTCTGGGGTTGGAACACGCTCTCTGCGCCACAGCACACTGATGTACACCTACTACATATTTTGTCCTAACACTGTTTCCTTTGGATTAACCAACTCTCAGGATTATGACTTCCATAAAATAGAACCAAAAACATTAACACTTGAGATTAACACAAAGTGGATGTTGAATGCCTGCATGTAATTAAACTTATTTTTAAGGCCCCTTTCTATGGACCCCTAAATACGATGTAATTGCATTCCAAGGCTTTCTGTATACAGATAGATATCAACTCCTGGTCACATGTAACCACCAGGCTTTGGGTCCAAACTATCACAGTCCAGCTGATGGAGTGGGTGTGGCTTCAAGAAGCACTGGAGGTGGGAGTCCTTCAAAGAAGGCCAGGGCGCCCCTTAGCCCTGTCCAGATCCCCATCCACACAAAGGACTTTCCTGCCCTTTCTCCCATTCCTTGTGCCCTCATCAGTCCCCCAGCTTTGAAGCTGGATTTACCCAGTGACTACAACTCCCACGCTGACCCCTAAGTTCCCAGACGGGTTATCTCCCGGGATGGGCCCACTAATGGTTTCTTTTTGGCCTCCCCAACCAGGTCTGGGCACTGTGACACATGCTTCCTATAATCTACCCTGCCCCTCCCCAGATTTCTTGATACCCACAGTTTGTAGTAACCTCAACCTCAGATAGGACACTTTAAAAATAAAGAATATCATCCATTTATCTGGTAAAGTCTACAGTACACAGAACCCCCATTGAGTGAAATTGGGCCCTCAGTAAAAAACATTAATTAAGCTGAATTTCAAAAAATATCTGTATCAAGTTACCACCCTCTTCCCAAACACTGTTAGGAATTAGAGTTCTTTAAATGATTACATTCTCTAATTGTCAGAAATTTATTTTGGGATACCTTAAAAAAACAAATTTGAAGATGAATCAAGCAATGCTCCCTGATACTGAAATCGCTTAAACCTCTCACGGACTCTAAGAAGCAAACTTACTTTTAAAACATCCTCTTCCAGGTTAGGGGTCTTAGGGGACTGACTGCAACTGTTACTTGGCTACTTCTATAAAAAGGGTTGTGATAGTTAACGATAGTACTGTTAAAGAATGATTCGCATCTTTAGAATAGGATTCATGAATATTACTCATTGCAGTTTATGGAACCCAACCAAAAGCACAGTCAACAGACCAACGCCTGGTTGATATCCAGAAATAACCAAACCTGACAATGTGGTCAGCTACATTCAACAGCCCAGGCAAAGAGTGGAACAGGACTCAAGGGAGTAAGCACTTCCCACAGCATTCTGAAGATGGTCATCTGGTACAAGTGACCCCAAATTCAATTTTTTCATTCCCAATAGTGCCCTTAAGAAAAATAAAAGTCAGTCTTAACTACTAAGAGTTTTGATGCTCTCGTGCTTATCTAAGAATACATCCCTGCTTTCTGTTTTTATATGATCTTTATGACATAGTTGAGCTTCATGAATATTTGGGTAATGATTTCTTTCAAAATTTTTGCTGAACTTGCTTTCCTCACAAATGAGTAAGAGTCCCCATTCTTTAGGTAGCCGCTCCTATTACTGCCCTGCTCTGTTAAACCCTGCCATTCCCTTTCTTTGTCCCTCCAAAATGGGTTCCACCCAAAGTAGACTTGCTACCTCATCTTCTAGATGTGTCTTGTATTCATTTCTCCATACATCTTCCACTCTCCTCCTCGTTTCTTCTGTAGACTTCAGTTTCAGCTGACACATCTGAACTCGCTCTGACAGCCTGAACTCAAAAAGAGTTCCTTTGGCTTTGCTATTACATTGCTGTGTCTGGTGTTCAGCCTCAATGATTTTGTTGGCTTTTTTCACCTCATTCTTTTCACTTCCCACAACAATTCTTGAAAAGCATCATCTTGTTTTCTCCCATTGGTCACCAAACCCCTTCAATAATATAATGGAAAGGGGTATGGGGTGGGAAGGATGGCTTTTGAAAACTGGAATGCAAATGGCACTGCTAACCAGCTGTGTGATCTAAGGAAAATCACATAGCATCTCTGAGCCTCTATTTGCTGGTTTGTAAAAGGGAGATTATCACCTCCAACTAACAGGGGTTGGAGCAAGATGATCATGAAATGATAAAAGGGAAAGAGCTCCATGAACCACAAAGAACTGTTCAGAAGTAAATTGGTGTTATTCTCCTAGCAACATCCCTGCTTTCATCTGGGTAGTTATTAGCAGCTGTATTATTCTTCCATCCATAGGATCTAATGTTCTCATCTCTTCTCTTTCCAGGGAGGTATGGTCCAATGACCCTGGTATCAGTGTCCCAGAAGGTACAGTTGGGTTCCTCTGCAGCAGAAGTTCTTAGCTTGCTAGGGCTCTGCTCTATAGATAATTTCTTAAAATGCCCCTATGGCATGTCTTATTCCCCCTCCGTCCCTGGAGAAAAGCACCAGTGAGTGGTTAATCCAAGCCATCCTCACCACCTTGCCATTTCACACATGTCTGGAGGTGACAAGATGGTGCTAGAAGGACACAATTTTGAGGGATGATGGGCCTGGGTTCGAGTCCTGCCACCAACCTTTACTAGCTATGCCATCCTGGGCAAGCTTCTTAACTTCTGGGAGCCTCAGGTTTCTCCTCTATGAAATGGGAGACAACAATACCTCTCAGAGGCTCTCACTACATAAGATCATTGTAATGATTATTATATTAAAGGAATGGAGGGAACTCATTTAAGGAACATCTGGTTTTACTGATGCTTTTCCTGGGATTAATACTTCCCAATAACTTGTTAACCAAGTCCAAGTCTTTGCCATTGTGCCACTTATAGGTCCAAGGAGGGAAACCCTTCATAGTCCCCCCAGATGACTTACTTTCCTCCTAGAACATCTTCCAAGATAAATTTCATTTCTCATACCATGCTCCATATCTCCAGAAAATAGAAATAAGATAAATATAATTCTTGGATTAATTTCAAACTGAACTGCTCACTCTTCCCCAAATAAGCCCCTCATGTTCTTGCCCAAATCCTACCTGTCTTCCAAGTCTCATGCTCTCTGCTTCCCCTGATGTTCAGAATTCTTGGCTAACATGTCTTATCTTCTTCTCTGTCCTGATAGTTGCTGGAGGGCAGAGATCCTGCTTACCATCTTACTGAGGGAATTCAGAGTGGGCCTTAAGGGGAAAAGGAAGTGGGGAAGGTGGTACCAGTGACTGATACAGGAAGAAGAAAGATAAATCACTGAAGTCAGGGAAGATTTGAATCTGAGTGTCACCCTGTGTTCAGATAGGATTTTCATTAAGGGAAAACACAATCTAGTGTAAGAAACCAAATGAGAAAAGAGCTATGGGCAGTTTTACCCTGGAAAGGGGCAAAATATTCTCATGGGGCTTCCCATATATGATGTTCCACAAGACCATGATTAAAATCCACAAATAATGAAAAGATGGATGTGAACATAGGATTAACATTAGTGTTCAATTAGTGCAGAAATGATCATCAGTTAAGCCAATGGGAGAGTCTCCTAACAGCAGAGGTGTTCAAACTGTGCTGGAGGGCTCTCCTCCTCTGGGCAATTTCAGAGTGTTTAACTTTTCGTGTATTGTAGTTGTCCTGTTCTGGGGCTCCACGGCGACAAGGCTGAGTCTGATTCCTGCCTGTCTTCTTGGCACCCAGTAGAGGGTCAGCCGGTCCTTCTCCAGGGCTGAGTGCTAGACCATGCCTCCTGTCCACGTTCTGTCACCACCAGAGCAAGCTCTCTGTACTCAAGGGGAGGCCTTGAATTGCTGAGTTTTGATTCCGAGTCCGCATCTTTCCGAGACAACACAACCAGCATGCTAGCTGAGAGGCCTCCACGAATGTCTGCTGACAGAGACCTGCCCATCTCCTTGTACCCTCTTCCCTTACTTGTCTAACCGTGGCAGGGATGCCTCCTCAGCCCCACCCCTACCTGTGGGCTCAACCTGACCTCCAGCTCTGGACCCTTCCCTGGCCTGAGGTAAAGGGGAGCATAGGCCCCAGTATAAGCCAACATGGCAACTCAACTGATTCAGACCTACTCTCCAGGAGACAAGACCTCCAGTCTTTTACCATCCAGTTAGTGCTATAACAGCAACGGATTTGGAATGCCATCACTTTAATAAATCACCTGGTTTCATTCTTCCTTGTCCCAGTACAGACATGACTTTTGCATAACAAAACCATAGAAAACTTACAATTTTTATTCTGCATTTTTTTTTTTTTTTGCTTCACATTATAAATATTTGTTTCTATCTTGTCTGGTTTCTAGTGGTCTAGTGGCTGTATAATATTCAATCAGGTTGACAGACCACAATTAATCAGCTCTCTATTTTTGGACACTTAGTTACTTCCAAAATGATGCTAAGCAGCTCTGCAAAGAACATCTTTTTTTCTGGATTCAGAATTATTTTCATGCAAGGATTTTCAGAAATGGAATCAGTGAATCAAAGAAGAAGAGCATTGCAAAGTTCTTATATATAGTGTCATATTAAAGTTAGCTTACATTGCTATGAGCAATATATAAGTGTTCCAGTTTCAACACAACAGCACCTAAATTATCATGACTATCTAACATTTTAGCTAATTTAGAATGTATAATAGTAACTCATTTAAAAAAAAATTGTCCTTCTTTAATCACTGGTGAGGTTGGAAGGTTTCCCTCATGCTTGTCGCTAATAACATTGCCTCTTAAATATTCTGACAGCACCAGAATTTCTGCTCTGGTGGGCCAGCTTCCCAATTTTTGGATTCTTACATTTATAACCTGCTTTCCCTGGCTCTGGCTTTATAACCCATTTGCTAATCCCCTGACACCACTTGATCCTACATCTGTCTACCATTTAGCCAACGTCTACCAACTTGGGTAGGGATTTATAATCATGGATTAAGAGAAAGTCGTCTGCAGTTAGAAGTCTGGGTTCTAGTACAAACTCTGCTTTTTTAAACTGTGTGGCAGTAACTGATTCACTTTTCCTCTCAAGGGCCCTCTTTTCTCACCTATAAAAAGAGTAACACCACTTATCTGCTTAGCCCACAGTGTTATATGAGCACTCTGAGCCCTGTAAAGGCAAGGCCAGCTAACTTCTTCTGTAAAGAGCCATATGGTAAATATTTTAGACTTACAGGTTATATGGTCTCTGTTACAACTACCCAATTCTGCTATTGTAGCAGAAAAGTACAGACAATGACAGTAAAGGAATGAGCATGACTGTGGTCCAGTAGAACTTTCTTTCTAGATACTCAATTTAATTTTATATTTGTATATAAGCATGTTATATTTACATATAAGTTATATATGCAAAAAATATATATAATAACATATTATGGTATAACATATAATATATAACTATATATAAATAACAAATAATATAATATACTTACATTTATATATTATATAATTACATATACATATACAAATAAATTTAATATAATTTATATATGTAAAATACAATGATATGTAATAATACAAAATATATTGCTTTACATATTATAAATTTATATATATAAGAACATATTACATGTTACTATATATAATATATAATTATATATTACAATAATATAGAACATATATACACACATATATCTATACACACACACACACACACACACACACACACACACACACACACACACACACACACACACATATATATCCCACAGGTGATAGTTTGCCAATACCTGCTCTAAAGCCCTATCCAGCAAAAGATCTCATGGGGATGATGAAAACAAATAAGTACACAGTATAGGCAATAGTATTGTCACTGATTTTTAGTTGTGAAAACAAGAGACAAAGAAGGTGAAGGGACTTGCCCAAGGCCATTCAGCCTTTTTTTTTTTTTTTTTAAAAGGAGGAATAACAGATGCAGGAGAACATTCCCAAGGATGAGGCAGCTGATGCAAAGGCAAGGAAATGTAAAGAGTGATGGGGGTTTGGGTCAGCAAGAGGTGAGGAATGGAGCTGGGGAGGGCCCAGATCCTAAAGCACTAAGAGTTTAAGTTTATCTTGAGGACAGTGGGGAGCACCTGACAATTCTTGAGGAATGACGGGGTCACTTTGGCCTTCTTAGTGCAGTTTAGGAAGGGCAAGCTCAGAGGGGCTTGAGTAGCCAGAGGAGGGAAAGGAGAGGCTGACCTGGGAAGAGAGAATGAGGCCCCCTCCCCAGAAGTCTTCAGCCTCAACAGTGGAACTGGGATTCTGATCAGATCTATCCAACTCCAAACCCCCAAGCAATGTCTGGGGCAGCCAGCCACCTCCCCAGTCAGTGATCCCAGCCCTGGGCCAACTCTTGACAGCCACAACCTATTCCCAAGCCTCCTGTCCTTCATCAGCTGGCTCTACACTGCCCCCACCAAGGCCAGGGGCTACCGTGGTCATATTCACATTAGCAGAGAAAGAGCAAGTCCCAGTTTTCCACCTTCATGGAGATGTTTAGTGGTAGACAGACAGAGCTCAAGTCTGCCTACCACGCTCTGCAAATACTCCGTCCCACCAGGCATCTCTGATTATAAATCTGCTCTGTCATGATGTGTGACCACAAACATATCTTTCTTTTCAGTATGCTTTTGAGGAGTTCTATACTCTTGGAGGTCAAGACTGGCCAACAGTAACAAAGTCACTACCGTTGGAAACGAGAACCTTACCACAACAGCAGCCCAAGTAGTCCAGTGGGAAGAGCACACAATTTGGAAAATGATGACCAAGACACAGATTACTTGACCCCCTGAGGTGTAGTTTCTCAGCTGAAAATGAGGGTAATTAGCTTTAAATGTGAAAAGATATGTATATGTGCATTATAAACTGTTGAGCACCATACAAACGCTAGCTGACGATGCTATTCTCAGGCCTGTACTATTCCCAACAAACACTGTTAACTCAAATCATGACTCTCTTAGCCCCATTCAGAATGTGATGTTCGTCGTCTTCTACAGAAACTCTAAGGTAATGTTTTTCAGATTTTTTTTACCCCAAGCCTTACTTTCTTTCCTGCATGAATGGGAAACTGAATTCATTATGAATTCTCCTGGCACCAGCACAAATCCAAAGTGCATGTGGTTTGAAGTGACAAATGATAGGATGTGATTGCAGGGGCTCGTGGGGGCTCGCAGCACAGCCCCAGCTGCTCCAGCAGCAGCCTCTGCACTGAGCACATCACAAAGCACCCTCCCTACCCACACCCCACCGCAGCAGAGGCTCCCAGCCTGGCCAGCCTCTGAAACCCCAGGGTTGTCAGGTACACACCTCTCTCTGCCTTTCTGGAAACTCAGTCACCTAGACAAGAATCCTTTCCTTGGGTTCTGATCAGTGCCCGTTTAAAGCTTAAAAAGACCCTGCATCACCTGGTCCAATCCATTCCTTCTACATATGGGGAAACTGAGGCTAATATAATAAAGGTGACTTACCCCAAGTTACGTAAGCCCTGGTCTTAGCATTAGGAGACTTTGGTGTGAATTCCTGTTCTGCAACCAACTAGCTTTTGTGACGTTGGTCAAATCATCCTTGTTGAAAGATGATGAATAGTATCATCAATGAAAGCTAGTATTTCAATAGTACTTGAGGATCGGTCAGCTGTATTTATCCTCAAAGCCTTACAACATACTGTAAGACAGGGTAGACATTGCACTATTCTGCATTTTGTTGAAGAGGGAATAGAAGCTCCAGAGAAACTAAGTGATTTGCAAGGTTACACAACAAGTAAGTGGCACCTTCTGGTTCCAAATATCGTATTTTTCTCCACCAATATATATTGCTGAAATTCCTCAGTAATGAAACGGAATGAAAACTTGTCTTGCAAGATGTATAGAATATATGTGAAAGCATGCTTGAACTAAAAACTGCTTGTCTATTGGTTCCCAACATTTTGAAAAAGAGGACCTATATTAGTTATCCACTGCTGGGGAATAAACCACCCGCAAATTTAGTACTTTATAGCAACAAACATTTACGTTCTCAAACGGTTTCAGGTCAGGAATATGGGGGCAACAGGGTCAGAATCCCTGACCAAGTTGCAGTCAAGCTGTCAGCTAGGGCTGCAGGCATTTCAAGACTTGACTGGTGCATTATAAACTGTTGAGCGTCATACAAACACCAGCCGTTTGTCTTGCGGGCTCTTGCCTGTGGTTCCTCACTGGCTGTTGGTGTGAGGCCCCTATTCCTCCCTGTGGAGGTCTCTCCATAGGCTGCCTGAGTGTCTTCGTTATGTGACAGCTAGCTTCCTTCAGACTGAGAGATCCAAGAGGAGATAGAGAAAGTACACCCAAGATGGAAGCCGAAGTGTTTTTATAACCTAATTTTAAGGGTGATCTACCGTCATTTCTGCAATATTCTATTCATTAGAAACATGTTACTAAGTCTGGCTCACACTCAAAGGAGAGGATTACACAAAGACATGAGCACCGTGTGATGAGGATCATGAAAGCCCATATGGAGGCTGGCTGCCAGAGGACCTCTTTATCATTCCAAAGTCTTTGTTGACTCCCCTCAACAAAATCAAGATCATAATTTTTGTATCATGTGTTTTATTGAGAAAATACTAAACTATAAGAAATTGCCATATTTGATGATTTGTGATTCACAAAAAATGTAATTTCATATGGTTCAACCAAATTTATAACCTCTGTAAGTTCTTAGATATCTGCTAACATTTTGTGATTAAGTTGTAATCACAAACATTTTCTGATTAAGTTGTATATTAGCATACGTGTTCACTGGGAAAATGTTACTATGTATTGTTGGAGGTACGTTATTTATTCAGTCTTCAGACAATGATTGGTGGAAAATGGATTCATGCCTACCCACCCCCTTCCTAGAATTAACTACATTGGCCCATGGGAATCTGGAACTCACTGATGCAATCACTGCGCAAGTCAGGAGCGAGAGACTACTAACTCTAGTAGATGCCAAATGTCCTTTCCATTACAGCATACTGTCTTCCACTAAGTCTTGTTATCAGACATGGAAATGGCCTTTTCTGTTAAAATGAAGAATTCCAATCAATCAGTTCTGATTTACTAATCACTACCCCATATCAATCAGAGGTTTTTGTCATACTTACCAGTACTGAAAAAATGAAACTAAAGGAATCGGTTTTAAAGCTTATTTATCATTTCATTCTTCCAAATTTTGATGGACTGTACCTCAGGCCATTGGCCTATTATATATCCTTACTGATTTACATGGTTAATGCTGTACTATTAATACTACCCTATAAAAAGTAGTTGATATCAATGATTCGGTTCAGGGAGTGGCTATCCTACATAGTTACTGAGAAACTGCTCTGGGCAGAAGCTGCGTCTAGCTCCTCCAGATACAGTGGTGAACAAGAGAGGCAAGATCTCTATTCTCATGGACTTCACACTGTAATGGTTCTCAAACCTGGCTTCTTAGAAATATGGATCCTCGGGACCCACCCTAGACTTCCTGAATCAGAAGATGGATAGAAGGCAAGAATTCATATTCCCTAATGCCTCACAGGTGACCCTGGTGTCATGGTGTCCGTGGCCCAGCATTTGGGAGCCACTGGTACACCCATTTACTCTACGACCCACAACAATGATTTCCACCTTCACCACTTCACAGCAATTGGTCTTGCTAACATTACCAATGAACTCCTGATAGCCAAGTCCTTGGCTTATTTCAGACTTCATCTTACTTTCTCCCATTATGACAGGATACTGTTGGCCTCACGATGCTTCTTAAAATCCCCCTCCCTTGGCTTTTGACGATGTTCGTTTCTGGTTCTCCTCCTAACCTCAACTCTGGTTGCTCCCTCTCAGGGTCCCATTGAGGCTCTTTCTTTCCCACTGGATAAATGGTGGTGGTGGTGGTGGTGGTGGTGGTGGTGGTGGTGGCGTGTGTGTGTATAATGGAGATAGCAACAGTACCTACCTCACATGATCATTATGAAAAGTAAATGAACTAATGTAAATAAAATACCGAGCACGTTATCTGGTACATAGTAAAGATACTTTCACATTAACATCCTTCCAATCTCTCCATAAGCTTACTTGCTTAAGCAAATGCGAAAATTTGCATTTGAATCAGATTCAATTGTTAAACCCAATCTTAGGCCAGAGGGTAGGTAACTAACTGTACCCCTGAAACTGTATGCATAGTTTTGTATAAATATACTTATGTTTCTTTTTCTGAGGATAGAAGCCATTACTTCCATGAGATTCTCAAAGGAGTCATGGTCTCTGAAAATGTCCAGAATGCTTAAATATCATCTGTTGGTCAACATTTCAACAACCATTGCCATTCTCACTGGTTCCTAAGCACACTACTTTTCCATCAGGTTATGCGCCTGGGACTCTTCTTTTTATGGTTAGTGTATAGTCTTCATTCATGCATGCACACATTAATTCACACTTATTCACTTGTGCAACAGGCAATTATTTGTACTGACTCTTCACCTAACGTTACTAAGCCCAGGGTTCAGAGACACACAGACCGTGAGATCATTCACAAGGCAACTACCTAAGCTGTGATGAAGGCTTAAAGGGACCATAAAATTTGAAAAAGGAACTTTCTAGCTGCTTGGCAGCAAAAGCTTTAAAATTTGCTACTTTCAACAACAATAAAAATGTTTCTAAGGGAGATCATTCAGTAGGGAACAGATATGTAAGTGAGAGAATGTTTTTTGTTTAACTGGACGGAAGCTAAAGAAAGGCAGTCTCCCAAACTCTCCCACCTATACCCTCCTTGCCTCTTTATTTTAGTTGTTTTGAATCAATATCTTTCCTTTGTGTTCCAGATTTTGTCTTTTAGCTCAGTGTGAATTGTGGACTCTCAGACTCTTTGAAATGGGGGGACCCCTAGTCCACAAACACAGCATATAAATGAGGTCTAATCTTGAAAATCTCCAAGGGAGGTCTCACTACCCTGAGAGGCCCGTTCTATATTTGAGTGGGTCTAATTACCAGTAATTTCTTTCTTGTCTTGAGCTGAAATATGCTTTAATTTTCACCTTCAAAGTCCTAATTCCATCCTCTGGGATTGTATACGTCTTCTTAAGGGAGTCGTGGATTCAAAACTGCATAACGTCCAGCTACTCTACCAGGGCTCAGTCTAGTGCCAAGAGATAGAGAGGTAAGACTACCATCCTGCACCTTATAGGCCCACTCATGCCCATGATCTCACTGAATCTATGAGCTACAAGTCACCTCATTTTACAATGAGAAACCCGAGGCTCAGAGAGGCAGGTAAAAATTTCCTGATGTATTTTAGGACCTGTCATAAAGCTTGTAATAACTGTTTGTCAGACAACCTACGATGTGACATAGGTGACAGTTGTGGTAGCTCTCATTTTAATGGCATCGCACTGTTTTCAAGACAGTCTTCTATCCCTTACCCTGATCATCCAATGATACGTGCAGGGCAGATGATAGTTTTCCCGTCTTTCAGACAAGAACACGGGCCCAGGGAGATTAAGTTACTCATCCAAGGCCACACAGCTGCAGGGTAGTACCACTAACTCTAACTTCCATCCCAACACTAACTCCAAAGCTGTTTGCCGGGGCCCCTTTGCCTAAGGCTCACAGTTCTACCCAGACCCACAGAAGCAAACTCCTCTTTCTCTTTCCTGCCCCATAAATTTACAGAGAGAGAGAGTCTAGGGTGCTAATGCTCCATCCGGCTATCCTGTTATGACCACGATGGCATTAGCCTTTGTGACTCTAGCATAAGATGGATTCTTCCCGCAAATGGCCATCAAGTTTGGGCCAAGTTATAAACATCATTTACATCAACCTTAGACAGCAGCTGAGTCTGTGGTCAGGGTGCCAGGGAATATATGAGAAAAAATCAGGCAGCCTTAATCTCTGTAGCATGTGGAAGGAAATAAAGACCACCTTGACTGATGGTTGGCTTGAGATACCTGAAGAGGATTAAGTCTCACTGTGACAGAAACGGCTGGGAGCCAAAGTGAAGACAGCTCGATGAGGTATGGCCTTCAAAGTTTAAACTTCTAATCTCCAAGGACCAGAGTGACTTTGTAAGGAATTCAAGAAGAACGCAATTCACTCAACATATAATAGGATCTTGAAATCTTAAGAATGTTTTCTTGAGGCCAGAAAAAGGCAAGAAGCGTACTGGTGCCCACCGTGGGGTGACTGAAGTGTCAGGCAGACGGTGCCGTGTTACGTTGATAACTCAGTGCGGCAGAGGTATTACAAGACTGATGACATTTGCAGGTGTTGACACCTACCCAAATTCATCCGTGAACCGGAGAGCTTAATAGATAGAAGCAAGCAACTAAACATATCCATGCATTCACCCCAAACAGCAGACTGGCAGAGTCGAGCCCAGAAATAAATGGAGTTTCATCTCTGGTGTTTAACCTTAAATACCATCATTGGATTTTTGAGGGTGATTCTCTCACATCCCCCTGCCCCCACCCACTATTTTTCTTCCTGGAGGGGTTTGCCTTTTGGTAATAAGCTCTACTTGCATTTGCAAAATATAAAAAAGTGAACTTCCAGATGGACTTCTCAAAGTGCAATCCAAACATGAAGGAAACAAGAAATCCAAAAGTCAAAGGCGAGTGGGAGGTTTTCTTCTCCCCCAAATCTCTGGGGAGTCCAATTCATTCAACATGCTCACATTCTGGTTTCATTTCCATTTTCTATAATAGGAGATGAAGATGTAATATGTCAATGTTGATGTATCAGAGAGATGATGAATTCCAGGCTAAAACACAGCGACATCTGCTTGGAAACGAGATGGAAGAAATTAAGATGCTTACCATGATTATTTTCCTCCCGAGCAAATTTATAGTATCTCTGGTCTCAAGGGCAGAAATTCCAGACAGATTAGCTTTTCATCTCCTAGGTAACTCTCTGAACTGCATAGCTATAGAAATTCATTGCTTTAACACTGGGTGTCCTTATTAGGGAAATATCTTAAATTCTGTGCCAACAAAGAAACTCATTGACTACTAAGCAATAGTCATGAAAATATTTATGACATGGATTACAAACAGGTGCTCCAAATAGAACAAAAGCTGGGGTTATTCACCACTTGGACTAACTGGGAAAAAAATTATTTACACCTAGTGCAGTACATTTTATGCTTTCAGTAAATATTTTTTTTGGGTTATGTGCCCTCATTTCTAGGAATGGTGAATTTGCTCAAGTACCACAGGGAACTGGCAAATGTGAATAGAGCCATAGGAATAATAGGGGCTGGAGCTACAGAACTGCCTATATTATACTCATTCAAAAATTATTTGAAAAAGATGTATCCAGTCCCTACTACGTGCACTATGTCCCTGGTTTTGGCACTGGAGAAGCAAAGATAAATACAACATGACCCCTGTCTAGTTCAAAATTTGCTTTATTTATTTGTAAATGTCTTAGGAAGCTGTGCAGGCATAAGCATGTCAATTTCACAGATGGGGAAGCTGAGGCTAGATGAGGTCACCCTCCAGGAAGTGCCAAAGTCTCGAATGGAACCCCAACTTTCTTTTTTCAAGTCCAGCGTCCTGCCTACTCCCTCATATACGGGCATGATTGAGATGAGACCCAAAGGGGGTTTGGTGACCCAAAGGCCACCACTCACAGTGTCTGAGGACATTAAAGCTGGCTTTTGACCCATTATTAACATCCCACTGAATTTCATTTTTTTTTTCATCCAGATGTTTAGCACCATGTAGACCCAGCTGTGGTCTCAGTCAGGACTGAGTGATACTTTGCAGGAATGACTGAAATGCTCACTGAAAAACTCTTCTCTTCTAATTGTGTTTTGAAATGATCCAATGTGGGGAAAGGGTTTGGGCCTTTTTGAAGCAGCTTCTCTCAGAACTTAAGCAACAGGAGTTGTAAAATGTTCCCAAAAATATTGCTTGGCATGAAAACCTCTTTCAATGCAAATGAGCCATTGATAAAAAGGAATTTGTTAAGAGAGACAGGAGTTGGGGGTGAAGCTTATTAGCCACTTGGTTGCCAAGGAAGCGAAGCTGCCAGAAAAGCCCCAGTTGGACTGGGGAGGAATGACTTGGGGGTCGGGGGGTAGGGTGGGGTGTGCACCAAGTACATGGGGTCATTTGCAGTCAATAAGGCACAAAGAGGACATTTTTACACCCATCTGAGTCCTATTGATTTGGTTTTTTAAGTACTGGCAGAATTAATATGTGACTAAAATAACTACGATAAAATGGAAACAGCACCATAAAATGAAAATGATCTTACGTTCCGAAAACCTGAACTTGAGGATTCCCTCACCTATTCATTGTGTGACCTTGGGCAAGTCCCTGAACTTCTCTGAACTTCCATTTCCCATCTCCAAAATGAAGATAATAATTCCTACCTCACAGGATGAATATGGCAGATTTGACAGTGCTTATTAAATTGTAAAATAGTATATGAATCCAAGTTTCCCTTTTCTATTTACACAAAAATTCAGATCCAAATACAGGGTTGAACGTCTCACTATGCTCAAATATTATTCATCACTAATTCGGTCTAACTTTTAGCGGCCCCAACTTCGGTCATATTCTGCACCTCCCGTAAGAATGAACATTCAGAGTGCCTTCTGTTGGCACCCTCCCCGCACCTCCCCCCCCTCCCCACCGCCGGAGGCTTCGGTTCTATGATCTCAGACTTGAGAGTGTTTGCAGCATTCCTGACTTGGGAAAGCAAGGCCTTCTACTGGTCTTCCAAGCAGTCTTATATGCAAAAGGCCACATAGCCACTAATCCAGATGTCTGACCACTATTTCAAGCTTGACCCTTGACCTCCCCAGCCTGTTCTGCACCACTTCTTCTCATTTCAGTAAAGAACAACTCCATTCACCCTGTAGCTCAGATCAAAAGAGTGGGGGTTGTCTTCGACTCTTCTATTGCATTCACTCTCCATCAGTATCCAATCCAGCCCCCAGTCCTGTCGCTCTGCCTTCAAAGGGCATCATGCACACCACCACACCTTATCTCCCCCACCAAGGCCACCCTACTCCAACCCCAAATATTTCTAGTCTGGGATACTGCCAAAGAGTCTTCACCCTTCTTGCTTTTCCTACCTTACCCGTTTTATAGTCTCTTCAACCTATAGCAGCGGCCCTTTAAATGTATGTTAGGCCAATCACAAAGACCTCCAGCAGTTTTCTGTCTCACTCAGAATAAAGGCCAATGTCTTTACCATGACCTACACAGTGCCATCTGAGCTTCAACTTCATTTCCTTCCAGCTCCTCATTTTACTCCAGCTAATCTGGTGTTCTAACCCACCACTTACCCCTTGCCTGGAGAAATTTGTGCTTGTCATTCCCCTTGCCTGGATCATTTTCACCCCAGATATTTACTTGCTACATTTTTTTACTTTATCCAAGATTCTGCACAAATATCATTTCCTTACAGAGGCCTTTCCTGATCTCCTCTGCTACTTATTTCTCTTATTAGCCCTGAGTTATATTATATTATATTATATTATATTATATTATATTATATTATATTATATTATATTATATTCTTGTTTATTTTCTGTCTCCCCACTGGAATATAAGCCCTGCAAGGACAGTCACTGGTCTTTTCCATTTATCACCATATGCCCAGCATTTAGGTTACACTGGTGCATTGTAGATGCTTTAAGAAGCTGTGTGATGCATCCTTGAGCCCATCAGGAGACCAGAGCTGCCTTTCAGTGGGGGGCATACTCAATCCAGTTTGGTGGATGGTATAATGAAGAATTGAGAGAAGACCATGTACCATCCAAGGTGTTCTGCCTAGTGTGGAGGAATAAGGAGGTGCCTATAATATGCAAAGATCCCAGCAGACTCACACACAGCCAGGATCGAAGTGCCTGGACCTCCAGCACTCATGGGGCCTGAAATGAACCTCGCTGGGATGACAAAGGGGCCCTGAACTTGGAGGTACATTCCCCAAGCCCAGCTCTCTTGGATCTGATTTCACCAAGGAGCTTCATGATTGAATATGGTCTCCCTGACTGGCATAAGCCCAAGAAGGTGGACCTTGCCCTAAGTAATGACCAGAGACCAAGAAGAAACTTCTACTTCGTCTCTTGTTTTGTTGTCATATTTTTAATCTATTGCACACTAAAGACCTACTCCATCTATCATTTATTGAGGGCCTACTCCATGCTATACCTTATGCTAAACAATGCGCATGTGTTGTATCTTTCATATTATCTAAGAAATGGGATATTACCCAATTTTACAGATGAGAAAACTGAAGCTCACAGGGGTTCAGTAACTTGCCCAGCATTACATGGATAGAAAACAAACACTGAGACATGAACTGAAAGGGTTCAGAGCATGCACCCCAAAACAGGCCACTTTGGCATCTTAACTATCTTGAGCTGAAGGCACTTGAGAAATAGCAGATGCGGGAGGGGCTCTCTGACTTCCTCCTTCCAACCAAAAACAGGTTATAAAATTTCCCGTGGGAAAGGTGACCTCCTTGCACCAGGAAGAGAACATTCTGACCACCAGGGGAGCTGACACCAAAATGGATATGTCCAAGCAAACCTACTAAAAGAATTCTTACCTTTCTGTTACTCCCCTGCACATCGCCCAATCCCTGTCCCACAGCTCAGTGCCCTAGAAGCTTAAACCCCTTTTCCTTTGTCTTGTCACTTTTCCAGACATTGATCGTTCTTCATTAAAAGAGGTCCGAAGCACTTCTTAGGGTCTTCATTTTTCTTAGGAAGGCTCCTGTGCATGTGTAAAATATCAAATAAAATGTGTATGCTTTTCCCTTATTGATACGGCCTACGTTAGTTTGACTCTCAGGTCCAGCCACAGAACCTAAGGAGGAAATGGAAAAGCATTTCCTCTCCTATAGAACCATCCTCTAAACAACAATACCTCCCCACCTCATCGTCACTGAATCGAATTCCCTGCAGTGTTCTCCAGAGGTAGATGACTTAGGCCTCCGAGTTAGCTCCTGCAGTGAGAACGGATAGCGTAGAATCTCCAGAGCTGATAAGCGGAGACATTGACTCTGGATCACAGTGACCATTCCAGGGAGCTCAGGTGGCTCCTGACTCCTGACACTTGTGACCCTCCTGACCCCCAGGAGGCCAGGAGAGGGGAAGCCTCTTCTCAGGCCCTGGGTGGGTCTCCCAAAAGGGGACTCTGGCCTACTGGCCCAGCCTGAGCTGGTATCATGGGACTCACCCACAGAAAAGGTAAACTTTCACTTGTTTAAAGATTGTGAAACTCTTTGGGTTTCAGTTCCTAGGGACCGCCTCTTTCTCTAATTCTCTTGAACTCTCTCCGCTGGTCACCAGAAAAATGTCCTTCAAGGGCCCTGGCCTCGGGCTGGAGACAACATCCTGACCCCAGAGGCTTGCCAGGTCCTCTCATGTTGGCAGAGGAGATGGACTGGTGTTTGTCCACACCTCTAAGGAAGACGTCTTCAAGTAGGCACGGCTAAGCCTTGATAAAGGCACCGGTCTGCTGTCTTGTGAGAGGCTGGGTGCTGTCCCTTGTGCAGCTAGTAAATCCTCACGCATCCTGGAGTGAACTGTCACAACCAAAGACGGAATAAGTGAAAATCCTCAGTGAGACATTCAGATCTCATACAAGTATCTGTTCTTATGATCCCCAAACCCTTTCTCTGTGCTTGGTGCAGGCACTACCAATCACCAAAGTTATTCTCTCCAGAGCATGCTGAGAGAGAAAGCTATTTTGCTGAAGATTGTGTCTTTGACATTCACGCTCCAACAAGGATCGTCTCTTCTGGGCCTAATTTGACTTTTTTATGTGCCAAGAGGAAACTTTCCTTCTGAAGGGCAGGCATACAGATATCTGAAGAGGCCTTTAGGAGGCACTTTATAATTTCCTTGAATTTCCTAGAATGTTTGGAGAATAATGTGTATTGATTAACTGTCTCTTTCAAAATGCTTAAAGTTCTCCTATCCTTTCCTTTTTTAAAGGGAATTAACGGTGAAGAAACCGAAAAAGAGAATATACCTGTTCACTCACCCATGTTTTCTAACTACAGAAATTGTGGCCTAAAATCCCATAAAACGGAATGGAGTCCACGCAAGGGCTGGAAGCCAAGCGGCTTATTCCTGATGAATTTTGGAATCGGGGCCATGGGACTAAGAAATGGCAAAGACTCCTGGAGACCATATCCACGTTTGTTCTGACACTAGGCCAGCCGGCGCGGCTGCACAGAGATCGGGCAGTCCAGGGCTATCAGGGGCACATGACCTTCTGCCGCCCGACACATAGGGCAGTGGAGATCTGACCTTGCTGCAGACTAGGCTGTGTTATTTAATATGCAAAGCAAGCGACACTCCCAGGCCAATACTCCAATAGAGAATTCGGCATCTGATCAATGACTTGGCATGCACAAGAGAAAAATATTAAAGCTGTCATCAGTGATGTCACAAAGTAGCAAAACTAGCACGTCTGAGGGTTTGGGAGATTTTTTTATTACAGTGCCCTAAATGCAGGGTTTCTGAATTTTGTTTCTCCCTTGGTGGTCCCAGGGGATTGCCATTTTGGCATACGGATAACCCATGGCACACGGAGTGAAGCTTTGCTGCTGCAAAGAGCCCTGGATCTGGAGACAGCCCTGGGCTGTATTCCTGCCTGTGGCTACTGGCTGGGTAACTCTGCACAGACTACCTCATTTTCTGAGCCCTGTTGCTACATCTATGAAGTGCAAAATCTGGAAAATTCAAAGGACCAACGTTAGGAAGTAAGCATTATCATCCCCATGTCACAAGTGAGGAGACAGCGACCATGAATTGGTAAGGAAAAGAACGGAGACAAAGTGAGATTTGTTTCAGATAATGTTTCTGGTGCCTGTCTACACCAGGATCTCCTGAGGCGGCCTCGACCGAGAAGGAAAAGGAGCAATGGGGCGTGGACCTCACGTCTGTGAGAATTCCAAGTCCCGGCAGGGTGTGAGCAGGGAGGGAAAAGCGTGGCAGTGGGGCTACTGCTTATGCACCCCAAAACACAAACCTACCCTCCACCCCACCATCCCCTTACCTCTGGGCCACACCCGCAGGGCTCCTAAGGTAAGGGAGAGGCCAGGTCCTACGCCTCTGGGGACCTCTGCAAGTGGATGTGCCTCACAAGTGGAAACAAAGGCCACTCAAGGGACTGGATGATTCTGGAGCCTTCACTTCTACATTCAATGCATTTTACATTTAATGCACAAATCATAGGAGACTCTCAATCACAGGAAACAAACTGAGGGTTGCTGGAGGGGAGGGGGGTGGGGGATGGGGTAAGTGGGTGATGGGTATTAAGGAGGGCACATGATGTAATGAGCACTGGGTGTTATAGAAGACTGATGAATCACTGAACTCTACCTCCGAAACTAGTTAATACATTATATGCTAATTAATTGAATTTGAATTAAAATATAAAATAGAAAAAAATAAACATTAAAAAAAAAGTTGCACATTAAGCTTCCTCCACTCAGCCCAGCTTTGAGGGCAAGGAATAACAACAAATAACATAAAAATAAATCAATAAATAACAGCTCCTGAAACCATTTTCTCTGCTCTTTTTAAAGTGCCCTTTGAGGAAGTTAAGAGTTACAACAAAGGAAGTAAAACAGAACCTTTACTTTGGTCTTCTTTCCAGCTTTCCCAGAACCCTTGGGTCCGGCCTTAGCACCTGTGCCAGCCCTGCCTCCTTCTCTCTGGCAGGTCTCCGCGTCACCGCCTCAGGGAAGCCTTCCCTGGCTCCACCATGTCTCCTCCCCACCTCTCTGCCCTTCCCACCTGGAACCTCCCCTCTGCAGGTATCTCATACTTGTGCTGGCTTGTTCCATTAAACTCCGGAACTTATTGGTTAAGTGCCTGTCTCCCCTAGAGACTCAGAGCTCCATGAGGATAGTGACCCTGTCTGTTTTGGTCACCGCTGAGCCTGCACAGCCTAGGGCAGTGCCTGGCACAAGGTAGTGGGTACTGGAAATATGTGTTGGCTGAACCACACCCTAGTCATGACTCCTTCCTCCATAAGGTCTGAATCCCCCCCCACCAAGAGCTATTCACAAAGCACGCACAGGGTGCGCTATTGTGTTGGGGGACGTGGAGTAAATAGTGTGACCCACTCACTGCACTTTCTCTAGCAGTATGTGCTAAGCGTTTAGCCTGTGGGATCTAAATTAGTTCTTACAACAGTCTTACTAAGGTGGTAGACTCTATTAAATAACGTCTCCCCAAAATTCATGACCACCTGCAACCTTAGAATGGGGCCTTATTTGGAAATTGGATCTTTGTAGATGTCATTAGTTAAGAAGAGGTCCTATTGGATTGGGGAGGGCCCTGACCCAATGACTGGTGTCCTTGTAAGAAGAGAGAACCAAGACACAGACATGCAGAGAGGACACCTATGACCAGGCAGGCAGAACTGGAGTGATGCATCTATGAGCCAAGGTAAGCCAAGGGTTGCCTGCAAACACCGGAAGCTAGGAAGAGGCAAGGAAAGACTCCTCCCTAAGCCTCTGGAGAGAATCCAGGTGTGCAGACACCTTGATTTTAGATTTCTAGCCTCCAGAAGTATGATACATAAATTGCTGTTGTTTTAAGCCATCCAGTTTATGGAATTTTCGTAAGGCAACTCCAGAAAACAAATATGCAGGAGGTATTAAAATTCCCACAGCCTAAGATAGAGTTAGAAATTGTTTCAATTCCAGCATCTTTGATCTTGACAACAACCCGAGGATGGTGGGGAATCCTGTGATTCACCTCCATGTCACGGATGAGGCCACTGAGCCCAGAGAGATCAAGCAAAATGCCAACATCACATGAAAGCAGGCTTTCAAGTTGAGATTCAAATCCATACCCACCTTAAGTCAGGTCCAGAGGGATGGTCCCAAAGAACACAACACCCTATCCATTGCCCGCCCATCGCCCCCTCCTGTGACAAAGGGGGCAGGTTAGATCTCTTCCCAGCATCATCACCTCAGCCAGGCCTGTTTCTGGGTGTCAGATCAACCCTTCTCAGATCGAACTTCTGACTCTGGCTTGCGGGTCCAACAGAGAATCCAAAAACTCATGGATCCCTGAGTCTTGATTGAATAAGACAAAACTGAACTATATTTGAAATGGTAGCTTGTTGTTTGGCCTTGAAAACACTTCAGGTAAAGTGGTTTCTCCTAGTCATTAATTCTCTTGAGGAGAAATTTACCTAAAAGTCATCTCCCTTAAAGTGTTTTGAAAATTAGATGAGATTAAAATGCGGGTGTTAAAATGAAATCAAGCAAGTGGTTTAGGTGGTAAGATTTTAGCTAACTGACTGAGAACCTTGAATGTCAAGCTAAAGAGTTCTAACTATTCCAGAAGCTATAGGAGAAATCATCAGAGGGCTGTGAGTGAGGAGTGATGCACCTTCTAGAAACGCTAACTTGGCAGCCATGAGAAGGGTGGATTAGACAAGAGACTGGAGGACGATGGGGAGGTTATGGTAAAAGTCCAAGAGAGAGAGCTGAGGCCCGGGCTGGAGCAGGAGGAGCCGAGTGAAGGGCAGGTCAAAGACACAGGGCAGATGTACAATGGCATTTACTCCTGGCTGATGGTGGGAAACCAGCAGAGGATAGAGCCCGGATTGTCAATGAAGAAAGGAGAACAGGGCATAAGAAGGCAGGAAGATGAGTTGGGTCTGGGCACCACTGAGGCTGACATGACCATGGGAAGCCTGGTCAGTTACCTGAATTTTGGTCATTTCTGGGCCTGCTCATTTCTGACGGAAATATAAACTTCTATATGGTTTAAGTCACTGTTATTTTGGGTTTTTCTGTCCCTTGCAATCAGACATGAGCCTAACTAATACCAATCTTGGGGATCTGTTTTCCCCACAACCACAATCTCCTTTGAAGACATAACTGCTTCATCCCCAGAATATTGCATAGTTTTGAAAGAAGCTTCTTCTCCCTCCCAGAGTCCCCATATTCAATCTGTCTCGAAAGCTTACAGTTTCTCCCTTAAAGATAAAATTTTAGACTCACCTTTCCAGTGTAGTGTCCTTGAGGATGCTCCTGTCTAGGTGCCTGCTCACCTGTAAGACCATCTCTCCTCTCCATCCCACTAGTGCGAACTCTGCTGGTGGCCTGCCGCACACTGCCCTGATGGACAGTCCTACAACTTGTCCCAACAGTTCTGAACCTGACTTCCAAGATCCTCCCAAATCTGGCTTTGACAGACGTGGCATTCTTTCCCACCTTTTCCCAACATGAACTTTAGTTCGGATCAAACCAGTCTTTCTAAAACACCATGTCCATTCCCAGTTCCACAGTTCACTTATTCTTTCTACATGGAATTTTTTCTCACTCTTCACTTGGCTACAGTGTTTATTTGGCAATCTTCATCTTTCAAGGCCTTGAGCAAATTAGTAAGCCACCGGATAGGAGCATGTAGAACCTGAACCAGGCCACGAATCCAGCAAGACTGTAAGCAAGCTCCCAGCCAGATAATATAAGCAACTCGAAAGCAGAGAAGCTGCCCAACACCTTCTCAACAGTAACCCCCTACCCGTAATTCTGAGAAGAGTGATTCTCCAAATGAGGGAAGAAAAATCACGCAAGATGAAAGTGAAATCATTTAAAGATTCACAGACAAATAACTAAAACTATGTGATAAAATTGAGTCATACACACAAAAATAATTGGATGTAAAATTTATAATCTATGATGTCATACCCATTAGGATGGTTACTGTCAAAAACCAGAAAACAACAAGTGTTGGTGAGGATTTGGCACCAGTGGGAACATAAAATGGTGCAACAGCTGTGGAAAACAGCATGGCAGCTCTCCAAAAAATTAAAAATAGAATTACCATAGGATCCAGCAGTTTCATTTCTCGGTATGTACTCCAAAGAATTGAAAGCAGGATTTTCAACAGACATTTGTACACCTATAGTCATAGTAGTATTATTCACAATAGCCAAAAGTTGAAAGTGTCCATTGATGAATGAATGGATAAACAAAATGTGGAATCTACATACAATGGAGTATTATTCAGTCTCAAAAAGGAAATAAAATCTGACACAAGCTACAACAGGGATGAATCTTGAGGACATTATGCTAAGTGAAAAAGACAAATCCTGCATGATTCCACTTATATCAGGGACCTAGAAGAGGCAAATTCATAGAGACAGAAAATACAATGATAGAATGGTGGTTGCTGGGAACTGTGGAGAGGGGGAAATGAGGACTTACTGTTTAATGGGGTCAGAGCTTCTATTGGGAAGACGAAGAGAGCTCTGGGGATTGGCTGCACAACAGTGTGACTGTACTTAAGGCTACCAAACTATATACCTTAGAAATGGTTAATTAAGATGGTGAATTTTATGTTATATGGATTTTACCATGATTAGAAATAATTTTTTTAATTAGAATCTACAGGATTTGGTGTTCGATTCTGGCAATATATTTAAATCACCTGGGCAATTATTAAAACAAAACACTGATGCCCCCCCCTTTCCCCTCCTCCCCTAGAAATTGTTATCTAATTGGTTTGAAGTAGAGTATTAACTGATTCTAATGCACAACCAGGGGGAATCACTGGTATAGGAATTAGGTAAAAAATGTCAGTGACTTCACACATACTTTTTAGACGTAGAATCTTAGAAGAAATGTGTGAGAGGAAGAAGAAAGAGCTAAGACATCGGTTTTATATACCCGAGGTTCATTCCCATCCTACTACTTCCTAGCTTTGAGACTTTGTGCAACTTAGGCCACAGTGCCTGGCAAAGTACTCAGTGTCCAGCCTGATGCCTGGTACACAGCAAGCTGTCAATATATATTAGAAAAATAAATAACACATCTCTCTGGGAGCATAATGACTGTATTGCCACATTATTCTGAGAATTAGCTACCAGACATAATAAAGGTAGAGTTTCAAATATTGCTTGGCACACAGTAGGTATGCAATAAATGATAGATATTATTACCAGTATTATGGAAAGACCTTCAGAGGGCATCTCTAGTCTTCTCATTTAGCAGATGAGGACACTGGGGACCAGTTAAGAGGAAGGATTCTTTACTCAGTGTTCATATTATTATATAATAGCTTTCTACTTTTTTAACTTCTGGTATCTGAGGTGCTTTCATGTAAATGCCTATACTAAGACTTCCAAAAACCAATGCCACTGTTCAAACCATCACTTATAACAGGAATTGGGATGTGTTCAGATAAGCCTGCAGGTGCCTTATTTAGCAATGTTAGATGGCAGACTGTAGCTCTTTATGACAATCTGTGAAACATCAAACCTGAGACAATGACCTTGAGACTCTACAGGTCTGAGTCACTCTATGTATGGAAGGCAAGTTCCTGAGGTTCCCTGGGGACCGAATCACTCTTTGCTGAGTTTCAAGGGTTTTCTCTAAAATACAGCTTCCCAAAACTCCCAAACTGTCAAGACCTCAGTGACCTACCAGCAACCCCTGGTGCCCTTTGGCTCTCAGTTACTCCCTGACTACCCTCACACAGTATGGCCAGAGAGAGGCACACAGACCATCGTAGGGTGGGGCTTGTTAAAAATGAATATTCCAAGACCTGAGGGTACAATCCTGTAGTCTCCATTTTCCCAGACTCCCAGGTGACTCTTCTGTGTGCTAAAGTGGAGAAGCACTGTCATTCTAGAAACCATCTGGCCGTTCATTCATTCCAATGTTCAACATTTTCCTGAGCAATTCTCCTTGCAGGCCCTGTCCTTGGCACTATCAAGTCAAAGAAGACATTGTTCTTACCCTGCAGGAGCTCAAAATCTTCTAGAGGATAGACAAACATCAGATGCTATAGTAGAGTGTGATCATTCATTCATTTCACTTAATCCTTCAACAAATAACTATCAAGAGCCCACCGTGTTCCAGGCATAGATTCACATACCGAAAGGCCATATGGCGTCGTGGTTATACCATGGATAGGGCATCTGTGCTTCCAGGGCTTGTATCCTAGCTCCTCTGCTCACTATGAGAGTGACCTTGGGCAAGTGACTTAACCTTCGTATGCCTCAGTTTCCTTATCTATAAAATGGGGATAATAATGGCACTTCCCTCACAGGGTGATTGTGACGATTCTATTAGTTACAATATTTAAAGCCTAGAATAGTCCCCTGCACCTGGTAAGTCCTGAGTAGATTTCCACAGGAATGAATGTAAGCTTCATGAAAGCCAGGATTTTTGTTTGTTTTATCCCTAACACCTACAGCAGGTGATCACTATATATTTGTAGAATGGATAAATAAATTTCTGTGGGAGATTGCCAACAATATGGCAGACTGAACTGGAATTAGCTGATTCCTCTCCACTTTCAACACATATGTGTTGGGTACTATATAAACAGGCATTTAAAAAATACATATCTGGCCTCAAAATAAAGATAAATCCCCAGGTACTAAAAAGCCAAAGAAAGAAATCACAGATAGAAATTTAAGCAGAAGCTGGCAAATTAGAAGTCTCAAAAATGGCCAACTCTTTTAATGATGGTAGTGGTGATGGGGATGGGGCTGATGGTGATGATGTAGATGATAGCTGAATGAAGATTAATCTCAAGAAGAATTACAGGGTACTTGTATATACAGGGCAGTCTTCCTAGAACAACTCCTTGGGAAGTCTTCCCCTCCCCTACTTTTGCCTGTGACCCACATTTACCACACAGATTATAACCTCCATGAAGGTGGAGCTACCTAGCTCATCTCTTTATCGCAACAGTTTGGATTCATCATGTGATCACTGCACTTCATAAACTGAACTAGATGTAGAAATTTCCCTGGGGCACTTTCTTCTGGTTCCAAAGCATCCACACACAGACAGAGACTCACACGCCACTGTGAAGGAGAGACCCAACACGTCAACAAGGTCAAACTCCCATCAAGTGTTTCATTTCACTGCTCACCATAGCCACTAAGGTCGCCCATCCTACTTAACACTTCTAAGGAAAGAATTCAAACTTTCATGAGTCTGTAAGAAATGGATTAATGTTGAGACTCTTTACAACCTGTTGTACCCTGCTCTAGCTCTAACTGCTTGGGTGCCACATAAGGGATGATAAGACATTATTGCAATAAATAGGAATATGGTGCCTGCTAACTCAGATTTCCACACAGCTCCCATAGATAACTACCAAAATATAAATTGGACTTGCTGAAACTGACATAGCACTTTGGAATAGAAATTTTAAAAATATTCTTAGCTGGCAAGAACCAATGCAAGGTGAGTATTTCAGTTCTTTGCATATGCAAAAGTGTACAGTGCAAATCCTGGATATACCACCAACTCTGAGACTAGCCAGCTCATATTCAAATAGTACATAGTACAGGGCTGCTCATTGGGAAGGAGAGATTCGTTTTATTATTTAAAATTTATACCTTTTAATATACATCCCCCCAAAGCTATCTGACTCTGAAAAATCAAAATTCCTTAACAATTCTAAACAAAGTGTTATGATATATTAAGTAGACGTATAAATCCTTTATTTTTAACATAAAGGAAGAGGCACACCATTTTTATTACTAGAAAATCAGTTTCTCCTGAACCTACTGAAATACTGAACAGATATTTAGAGATTCTTCTTTTCAGAAGTGCCCACGTGTCTGTAGCCCTGCTTCTGCCATGGCAAACACCCACCCATTACCTGCCTCTGGTCCCCCAAACATGCATAGCCATGCTTGGTCAGCCTCTGAAAGCCAACTTTGCTTCTAGGGGAAAGGTTACTATTGGGAGGTCCCAATCCCCCTTCCCACCATCAGAGGCAGCACAGCACACTGACTGAGCCCCAGGGTCCAGCTACCCGGGTTCGCCTCCTGCTTGGAGAATGACCATGTGACCACTCAACCGCCATCTGACCGTGACTGTGGGCAAGTCGCTCAACTTCTCCAAGTCTATCGCTTCATCTGTATGACAGTCATAATGCCTTCCTCATCCTGCAGGTGGGAGCTAAAATGAGCGAGCATGTGGGAAGCATGTAGAACATTGCTGGGCTCGTAGTAAGTGCCCGGTAAGCCTTGGCTATTATTATTGTTGTCACCGTGCCCTCTCTAACCCTAGATGACTCTTTCCTTCGTCTCTGCTCTGGCTCAAGTTTGTGTCACCTCACTCCCAAATTTCTACTGTGCTTTGGGGCTGGGGCTTTAGAAATGCAGTAGTAGACATTAAGGAAGCTTTCCTGAAGGCAATGGCATTAAAGTTGGTCATTAAAAAAAATCTCTTCCTCCCTTTTTGAGCATTTATCAGAAAATTAGAAAAGGAGGAAATTGAGGAATTACACAATCTCCTTAAAATTCTTAAATTTATCTATTTATTTTTAAGTAGACTCCACACCCAACGTGGGGCTTGAACTCATGACGCTGAGATTAAGCGTCACATGCTCTTCTGACTAAGCCAGCCAGGCGCCCCTCCTTAAAATTCTTTATAGGCCAGTCAGGGCCCTCTCAACTTCCTTCTCTATATTCTCAGACAGGTATCTCTAGCTCTTTCTCTCTTTCCCCTTGTATGTCACATCTTCCCAACCTTGCATGTTGTTATGGCTTTTATCCTTCAGAGCTTTTCTGCTAACTTTATTTTTTTCAAACTTTCTGAGCCCAAAGGCATGCCATGTACCAGCTGCAGTAACACCAGGGCTTAGCAGAGCAGAGTAACGCATCCAAATTTCCTTGAGCTTTCTATTCCTAAGAATATGATTAACTTTGAAGAAGCCACACAAGACTTTAGTTGGGCAAAAATAACATGAAAGGGCTTATTGGACCCAAATTGCTTTTTATTTGTGCCATTTCTGTCAGTGTCACACGTAAATGTTAATATACTAAAGGAAGAGTTATAGAATAATTGCCGGGAGAACAGACTGACATTGACAGGGCTGTTGCAGGTTATGAATGTTGTTCCCTGAACAAAGGCAACCGGCTGAGGGGTTAGTGGGGCCTGAGATCCAGACTCTGACTCAGAAAGCTGTGCTTCCTGGGACAGAGTGGGATTTACTCAGAAGAGACATCTTTCTCCATTTCATACAAAGACACCATATGGTCTATTGATGGTTACATACAGGGGGCTTAAATAACTAAGTGAGGATAATGGGAGTCAGATTTCTCACTGTCAAAGGAGTTTCAAACATGACAAGGGTGTTGGGCTGGAATTGGAGGTGTCAGTGTGAACTCATGGTTTTTTAATATAGGCAGATATAATTTACATGGGTATATGGAGTGTGTACATGGGTAATAGTTCCTAGCTCTTTCTACCCAGAGGGCCTAGAATCCATGATACACCTATAGCAATGATCATACCTTGTAGCACAGATCTTCTTTTTTTAAAAATATTTTTTAAAATTTTTTATTGTTATGTTAATCACCATACATTACACCATTAGTTTTTGATGTAGTGTTCCATGATTCATTGTTTGTGCATAACACCCAGTGCTCCATGCAGAACGTGCCCTCTTTAATACCCATCACCAGGCCAACCCATCCCCCCACCCCCCTCCCCTCTAGAACCCTCAGTTTGTTTTTCAGAGTCCATCGTCTCTCATGGTTCGTCTCCCCCTCTGATTTCCTCCCCTTCATTCTTCCCCTCCTGCTATCTTCTTCTTTTTCTTTTTTTCCTTAACATATATTGCATTATTTGTTTCAGAGGTACAGATCTGTGATTCAACAGTCTTGCACAATTCACAGCGCTCACCATAGCACATACCCTCCCCAGTGTCTATCACCCAGCCACCCCATCCCTCCCACCCCCCACCACTCCAGCAACCCTCAGTTTGTTTCCTGAGATTAGGAATTCCTCATATCAGTGAGGTCATATAATACATGTCTTTCTCTGATTGACTTATTTCACGCAGCATAACACCCTCCAGTTCCATCCACATCATTGCAAATGGCAAGATCTCATTCCTTTTGATGGCTGCATAATATTCCATTGTGTATATATACCACCTCTTCTTTATCCGTTCATCTGTCGATGGACATCTTGGCTCTTTCCACAGTTTGGCTATCGTGGACATTGCTGCTATAAACATCGGGGTGCAGGTACCCCTTCGGATCCCTACATTTGTATCTTTGGGGTAAATACCCAGTAGTGCAATTGCTGGATCATATGGTAGCTCTATTTTCAACTGTTTGAGGAACCTCCATACTGTTTTCCAGAGTGGCTGCACCAGCTTGCATTCCCACCAACAGTGTAGGACGGTTCCCTTTTCTCCATAGCACAGATCTTCTAAAAGGAACCAGAACCCATTAGAAAGATGGAGGATTCCAGGGTTGGGACAATGAAAGTATAAGATGAGCCAGGAACATCTTGTGGTTCTAAAAAGTAAAAAAGTGCTCTAAAAATTTTGAGAATATGTCAAAATTACATAAGGTCGCTTGAAAGGACTCCCTCCTTTCACCTTTCTCTGGTCTCCCAAACACCCATACTCATGCTTGCCCAAATCGGGGAAAATCTGAGCATCAAAATAAGTAATGATAGTCGTAGATTATAACCCATTAAATGAAATTATAATTCTGTAAATCCATTCTGACACAAACAAATAAATGAATTTTTAAAATGGGATAGAAGGAAAAGGCTTTAAGGCTGCACCTTAAAATAGAATACCAACCAATAAATACAGAATAAATGTTAACATCAGAAAATTGTGATTGGTAACCATCACAATAATTGATTCGGGCAAAGTCATCAGCAAAGGCTAAAATTAGTGGGTAAAAATTTGATGGGGAACAGGATATTTACATCCCAATATATCATCCCCAAAAATACTTATTAGTAAATACAAAATACTTATTCATTCATTCATTCATTCATTCATTCACAAAGCACAAAATAGTTCATTTATCTTGGAGTAGATAACCTAGCAAGACACTATCTTAACCAAATGACAAACTTAACAGTAATGGGACAAATGAACATTATGTACCACCTGATACGATGCACTGGAAAGGGTTTTCCTGACAAGCATACGTAAACTGAATCCAATCTTTTGGAAACATTAGACAAACCCAAATGGAGAGACATTCTACAAAGTTATGGGACAAAACTCTTCAAGAATATCAATGTCATGGAAGGTAAGAAAAAGTAAAGAACTCGTCCAGACTAAAGTGGCATAATGACTAAATGCAATGCGTGATTCTGGATTGTATCCTGGATCTATAAAAGACATTATTAGGACAATTAAAACATTTCTAATGGAGTCTATAGATTTTGATGTTTGTTTTGCGGATATGTAGGAGAGTTTTGTTTGTTTGTTAGGAAATATACGCTGAAATATTAAAGAGTATTGAGGGATCCTGTCTACAATTTACTCTCAAATGGTTCAATGAAAAATATATATTAATAGAGAGAGAGGTAAATGTGGTAAAATATTAACAATTGGGGAATGTGGGTGAAGGTATATGGGATCCCTTTTTACTATTGCTGAAAATATTCACAAGTTTGAAAATCAATTAAAAAATTTTTTTTTTCTAAAAAGTGAAGACAAAGGGAAAAGATTTTTAGGCCAAAAAGACCCTGAGAGAATTAATCCCAAATAAGCCTGCACTGAAAGATAGGGAAGGAAATACCTCAGACAGAAGGAAAATGGTTCCTCCAAAATACTGAAACCTAAAAAAGAATGAAGAACAATGGAAAAAAGTAAAAATGTGGGTAAATGTAGATGAATATTGAGTATAACAATGATACTATATTGTGTGGTCTAAAAGATGTATAGACTAACACAAAATACAGGGAGTGGGGGTAAGTAGAATTTGAGTTTTAAGGCCCTAGCATTGTCAGTGAAGTGATAAAAGCACTAATTTATATTAGACTGCAATAAGTCCAGTTTGCATGTTCTAATTGCTAGGCTAGCCATCAAAGACATAGTAAAAAAAAAAAAATGTAATTACAAATGAGTAGAGAGGGAAAATGGAATAGTAACAATAAAAGAACTTTATTAACCCAAAAGAAGGGAATGAAGAAGCAAAAAGCAAATATAAAACAGGTGGAACAAATAGAAAAAAATTAAATTATAGGTATACTAAAATACATATAAATATATCACTCACAGAAATATAAATATGAAATACTCCCATTAAAAGGCAAAGATTGTCAAGCTGAATAAAAACAAAATATAAAACCTAGTCTGAAGTTCTTATAAGAGTCTCAAATATAGGGACATGAAAAAATTGAAAGTAAAGGGATAGAAAAGATACACTATACAAACACTAACCAAAAGAAAGTTGATATAGCCACATAAACATTAAAGTAAATTTTAAGATAAAAACCATTGCTAGAAACAGAGATATTTTTGATAATAATAAAAGTTTGAATCTGCCAGGAAGATAAAACAATTTCTAAACTTGTATTCATCCAGTAACAGTTTCAAAATAGATAAAGCAAAAAATTCACAGAACAAAAGGAAATACTTAAATGCACATAGTTAAAAAAAAAACTTTAACATACTTCTCATAATAATGAAGAGAATAAACAAGAAAAAATCAGTACGAACAAAGAAGACCTAAATAATGCAATTAACGAATTTAACCTAATTGACATATATAGAACACCGCAGATGAGGATGAAATGCGTGTTCTTTTCAAGCACACGAGGGGTAGTTACTAAAATTGACATATGCTAGACCATAAAGTGAGCCTTAACAAATTTCAAAGAACTGAAACCATTTAAGGTATGTTTTCTGACCGCAGTGGAATTAAGTTAGGTATTAGTCACAAAAAGATGACTCAAATATTCTCATGTTTAGAATAAACAGTATCACTCTAAATACCTTCTAAGAGAGATCTGGCTCTGCATATCAGCCCAACCTCATGCCACCACCACGCCCGTTGGCTGTGCCTGACCCTTTGAATGGTGGGCCTCCGCCTGCTGTAGCTCTGGGGCTGGTCCTGCCTTCACATCCTGAAAGCATTCTGTGGACCTTCTCCCTCTACTCTACCCCACATCGTAATCTGGCCACAGGTGTGCCTCCTGCATTAGCCTTCAGAAAACTTGTATTTCAGCCACCTGAGAATATTCACCATGCCCTCAATGCACTATGTTCCCTAATATATGCCCTTCCTGCTGCCTTATGTGTCTCATCTCCTCTCCCCCACACAATCACCTTTCACCTGCCTCACCTGCCTGTGGAACTCCTACTCATCTGTCAAGGCCCTGCTGAAACTTCAAACTTCATCTTCTCTCTCCCTGAGCCCCAGTCAGAATTTAACATGGTTTTGGTGGCTATCCTTTTACTCTAATGCCAATCTTATTTTACTCTGGCAGAAGTGTCTCTCTGTCTCTGCCTCCAGATCAAGAGCTCCAGGAAGATGGGGACCTTGTCATGTTTAGATTTATATACCTAAAGACTAGCTCCATGAATGAAAAGCAGGAACCGAGCTATCACTGAATGAATGAAGCCAGCAAGCATTAATAAATTGTCTTTAAAAAAAAAAAAAGAATAAATATTTCAGAAGTAGCTCCTACTTCTTACACACCGGAACACCAATACCTGCTATTTCTGCCTTTATCAACATAAGGGTGTATGCTGATTAATGGATGCATTTACTGAATCCCTAATATCGTGGTGGGCTAGAGGCTGGGCATATGGAGATAAATAAAACACAGACCCTGCCTTCATGGAGCTCAGACCCTCCTAGAGTTAACTGTAAAACAATTTAAAGGTGCATTGATAGACATATGCTTAGGATTAATCCATTTCAAAAAAACGTATTATTCTCTTAAAACAATATGAAGTTCACATGTTTGTGATAAATGTTATTTAGTGGCTGGTAACACTGGAGAAATTTGGAAATGGTTCCATCACCAGCCATTTCATTCTCTGGGTGACTTTGGTTGACACCAAGATCATCAGGCAGGCTTTGAAATAATACTTATTGAAAGCTGAAAACGTGAATGAGTTTCCACCTGCAAGAAATGATGAATCCCTTTCCAAAAACAGAGATAATTGTTAGCAATTTCGGAAGGTGAACTAGTAAAAGATTCATTCTCATATCATTCTCATCTGTCTGATAGAGATGGAAGGTTTATATGGGCTTGACTAGTCCCCATGGCAACAGCCTTTCTCCTGGGTTACCATAGGAATTGTGAAGGCCTTTATAAACCTCCATTAGCACAACCTAGGCCGGCAGCCGTCAGAAACGTCTGCTGAGGAAGACACTGCGAAGTGTCAGCAAGGGCGTTTGGGAATTAATTTTACCCTAGAGTTGCTGTGCAGGTCTGTTTAGCCCCCACCTCTACAGCTTTGAACACCAGATAACACTAGAATCAGACCGATACCTTGAACACGTCATATGATGGGGTTTTTAAAACCCAGCCACAAACATATGACCAGATTTGAAAAGGTTCTGAGAGATGAGGAAGGACTCTAATTCTGACAAAGTCTCACACAGGAGAGTAGTAAATTCACACACTTTTATTCTTCCCCAGGACAGGGCATTAGAACCATATTAATAATTAATATTATTATTATTAATAATACAATGGATGGTGGGGATGGTTACTCAAAAATGTGAATGTTCTTAATACCACTGAACTGTACGCTTAAAAATTGTTAAGCTGTTAAAATTTTATGTGTATTTTAGCACATTAAAAATATTTTTTAGGGGCGCCTGGGTGGCTCAGATGGTTAAGCGTCTGCCTTCAGCTCAGGTCATGATCCCAGGGTCCTGGGATTGAGTCCCGCATTGGGCTCCCTGCTCAATGGGGAGTCTGCTTCTCCCTCTCCCTCTGCCTGCTGCTCTGCCTACTTGTGCTCTCTATCTCTCTGTCAAATAAATAAATAAAATCTTTAAAAAAATTTTTTTAAAAACCCTAATAGATGACTTTTATGATACTACCATTACTGAGCATCTACTATATCCCAGGCTCTTAAGATATTCTATGTCACAAGCCTGGGAGCAGGTGTCCCTACTTTAAAGATGATTATTATTCCTACATTGAAGATGAGAACATGGAGGCTTAGAGAAATAAAGTAAGTTGTTCCAGGTTACATAGCTAGGAAGTGAGCGCGGTCAAGACCAGGTCTCTCTGATTTTGGAATCCCGGCCCTTAACCATACAACTTCAGCATCCATGTCACACACCACAGCAGCTCGCTAATACGATTAAGACAGCTTCTTCTGAATGGATACGTTAAAGCTCTGGTGGAATTTTGTTTCAATGTTACTGTTTTCTTTAAGACATAAAGGGTGACCTCTTAGGGTGCAACTACAAGAGGGCTTTCATTTTTATTCTAACCTTTGAATTATGGTACAACAATCATGTACTTTCAGAAAATATAAAGATATTTCCATTTTATTTAAAGTTGCATTGTATCAAGATGAATAACTCCTGGCACTTTCAAATAGCAATCAGTATTAAAAAAAACACACACACAAAAATGTACAGGACAATTGCATAGAGGGAGACATTGCTTAATAAATAAGCTGGAGGGGCACCTGGGTGGCTCATTCGGTTAAGCGTCTGCCTTTGGCTCAGGTCATGATCCCTGGGTCCTGGGATTGAGCCCCTCATCGGGCTCCCTGCTCAGTGGGGAGTCTGCTTCTCCCTCACCCCCTACCACCTGCCCTCCCCGACTCATGCTCTCTTGTTCTCTAAGTCAAATAAATAAATAAAACCTTTTTAAAAATAATAAATAAATAAATAAATAAATAAATAAATAAATAAATAAGCAAGCAAGCAAGCAAGCAAGCTGGAGAATGGCAGGTCATGTTTAGGCACTGGAAAGCCCTTTCTGGTCAGGGCAAAGAAAATTACCATGCTTCATACCAAAAAAAAAAAAAAAAGTGGAATACATTTGGTAATAATCTCTTTGAGCTTTGGTCAAGCTGTATGGAAGAAGTATGGGAAAAAAAAATAACTCTGGGGAGAAGGAATTCTAAAACCACTGGGAATTTCTTCAGTAGCAAGAAGGAAAGCAGCAATAGGAATTGGTTCATTAAAAATAAGCCTTGGGGGCATGCCACCAGACAGGAAGCCTGCCCTCCTTTGAGGTTTCTTCTGCACGCCAGTCCAAGCTGTGAAGAACACTACTGCGAAGATTCTTTTGCCGAGAGCCAAAAACCTGGGTCCCAGCCCCTGAAGCTCTCAATGCTCAAGAAGGGTAAACTGGAGAAGGAATTATATTTTTTTTCTCTTTGAAGACGTAAGTGGAAAAGAGGATACTAATATACCAGATTGCATCTACTTTTCTTTATTATTTTGCTTTTGGAGTACAGTTTCTTAAATATCTGGTAGTGTTTCTCTTTAGCTGCTTTCATAATTTGTTTTGAACAGTAAAATTGAGGGGAAATGGGGAATTCTTGTTTAGTGGGTACAGAATTTCAGATTTGAAAGATGAAAAGATCTGAAAATCTGTTGCAAAACAATGTAGATGAACTTAATGCTGCTGAACTATACACTTAAAAATGGTTAAGTGACACGTTTTATGTGATGTGTTTTTAGCCACAATTTTTTTAAAAAAGGGTAAAATTGATGATATCTGTCTTAGCCAGCTCAGACTGCTATAACAAAATACCACAGACTGGGTGGCTTAAGCAACAGATATGTATTTCTCACACTTCTGGAGACTGGAAAGTCCAAGATCAAGGGCCAGAAAGATTATCTTCCTGCTGAGATCCCTCTACCTGGCTTGCAGATGACCACCTACTTGCTGAGTCCTCACAAGGCAAAAAGAGTGAGCTCTGGTCTCTCCCTCTTCTCATAAAGATACTAATCCCATCATGGAGCCGACCCTCTTGAACTCATCTAAATCTAATGACTCCTGAAGTAGGTATCCAGGGAGACACACCCTTTCCTCATTAACAGATAAAATCCAGAACTCTCTTGCTTTGCTCTCATGTTGAGCTCACTTCTAGTTCTGCTTCTGCATTTACTCACCCCCGACCTCTTGCTCTGCCTTTGCCCATCACAATGATGATGGACATGGCTTCTTTGACCTTGACCCTTAGCTCTTCTCCTGGGTACTTATGCTGAACGTACCCCCAAATTAGATCTACTTCTGGCCACTCTGAGCTGCCATCCGGACCCAGGCCTCTGAATCCTACCTCATCAGGAGGGCCCATTCCAGCCTATCTTAAAAGTGGGATGCATTGGAAATAAAGCCAAAGGCATTATAAGACACTGTACAAAAAAATTATAGAACAATAAGCCGAATTTTATCAGGGATAAATTTAAAGCTGTGCTCTGTGAGTCATTAAATCAATTGTTTCAATCTAGGATTCAAGATGTAGCTTGATAGCAGTTCATATGATACAGACTTTGGGCTTTTATTGACCATTACTGACAAATCCAATATTAGTCAACAGTCCAGTAAGGTCACTAAGATTACCATTATGATGTTTAGCTACATCAGAAAGTTGGCAAACTCATCTAGTGAAGGGACAGGTAGTAAGTATTTTAGAATTTGCAGGCCATACAGGCTCTTGTGGCAATTACTCAACTCTGTCCCTGTCTATCAAAAGCAGCCAGAGATAATGTGTAGAAGAATGGGTATGGCTCTGTTCCAATAAAATTTCAGTTAAACAAACTGGGTCAGTTTGCCGACCCCTTGGCTACAAAATGCAGAGCCAAGACAAAGGAGTTGATATTCTCACTGCACCCTGCAGGAGGAGACAAGCTAATTCTTTTTTATTTCTAGGTTCTACAGGTGTAGTTGGTCAGAGACAAGAGAATAGAGATTTCCCTATGGGTCAGTATTGGTTTATTAATCCGTCAACCTTGAGCATCGTTTTTCATTTCAGCTAAGAATCCACCTGGAAGTACTCACATTCCATTTGAACTTCTCCGTCTAGTCCCCAGGGGTAAGATAGCTATCCTTGCAGAGCCTCGCTGAAATCACACCACCCAAGTCTACCACAGAATTGAGGACTTGAGAGAGGTTAGAGTGTGGGAGATACAGCTTTAGTAGTCTCAGAGACTTGATGGGAGGATCCTTATACCTAAATACGGTAATGGAGGTGTTTCACCTTGTTAAAAGGAAGCAGGTATGGTAGTGCTACACACCACAAGACAAATCCTTGAATGGAGATAATATCAAAATTATCCTGAGGATCATCAGTCCTTTAAAATACTTACCAGGTGATCATTTAATACACTGCCCTAGGGCACCTGGGTGGCTCAGTTGGTTAAGTGACTGCCTTCGGCTCAGGTCATGATCCTGGAGTCCCGGGATCGAGTCCCGCATCGGGCTCCCTGCTCAGCAGGGAGTCTGCTTCTCCCTCTGACCCTCCCCCCTCTCATGCTCTCTCTCTCTATCTCATTCTCTCTCTCAAATGAATAAATAAAATCTTTAAAAAAAAAATACACCGTCCTAGCTTCTGAGCTGCAAGATGGTAAATCTATGGGCAGAAGTCAAACACTGGGGGCCTGTTGGCCCTATCCACCCACAAACCTGTTTAATTCGGCCTGTACAATACTTCTTAAAGCATTCAAATTGTTACCCCATTTGAAAATTTAAAAATTTAACTTAAAAATGTTGAAGTTCCAGCAATTCTAGACGTGGCTACAACGGTCCGGAGCTCAGTGACAGCTGTGCCTTTGAGAAAGAGCCTGCCTTTTCCAGCTTGCTAGGGTCTCTATCCGTCCTACTTGACTCTTCCATTATTTTCTGGTCTCCGTAAACGTTTAAGTTTACAGTTTCTTTTACATAACCCACTTTTTCCCCTTTTAGAAAATCATGACTATTCTTAGCTGATTCCAGTCTTCTGACACATCCCCCATTTTTCACAGCTCCTCTGAGATAACAAGAAGTGGCCCAGTAATCTCATTTGCAAGGTCTTGCAGTTCCCTAGAATACAATGTTCCTGGGCAGGAGGCTGGAAGCTTTGTACTCAGTCTCTTCACCAGCTTGGACTTCAGTGATCTTTTTTATGCCCCTGATTTTTCTAGCCTTTCCATTCATAAGGTCATTCTTCTTGGCAGAGCAAACGAAGGCCAAGAGTTTTGGAATGGCTTTGAAAGCATTTACCCAAGACTTTTGCTTTTGCCTTGTTCACTTTTCAACTTGCTCCAAATAGCATTCTGTGTCTTTTATGATGTCCTGAGCATTGTTCACAAGTCAGAATTTACCCTGAGCTTTTGCTTTTCTGACGTCATTTGCACACATCTTCACCATTTTTATATTCACTCTTTGGTTTCCAGTAATGTCCTTGGAAGAGCTGAGCTCACATAGAGCTCCCTGAGAAACCAAAGGATTCCTTCTATTTAGAGTCCACCTCAGTTTCTTTGTCATCAGGATTGTATGCAATTTCATAGACAGAATGTCCACATGGGGACCTTCCCAAACCTGCTGAGACATCTACCACTTTAGAATTTCAAACCAGCTGAAGCTTTTCTCTGGGTTTCTTTTCTCCCCCTGGCTAATGGAAGCTCTCTCTCTTTCTCTCAGGCTTCCTCTTCTTTCTATCACAATTAAGTACAGGAGACAATCTCATCACCTTATCTACCTGCTGGGAGTAAAAAATTGTGGGGCAATAAGGATTTATTAGAAGCTGGGCGGAATCTGAAATTTGCTTAGATCTGACACCTTCTGGCTTCCAGCTTTATTCTTTGAATTTCGGGCATGTTGAGAAGCCTCCTGGGCAAAGAACTCACAAAGATGCATGTGGCATGGGAGAGTAAATGATAGGGAGGGGCGTTCAACAGAAAGTAAATTGCGAGAGGATGTGCAGAGTCCCTTCGACATAAATTACATCCAAAGACGAGGGGTTTTGCATGACTAGTTAGATTCAATGGCAAAGCCTGAGAGTCTGTGGGGAGAGACATTGCAAGCACCATGATAGGGAGTTTTGCTTGAACCAGCTCTGACTCCTCCATCCCAACAGACATGCGTGCCCTGGAAAGAAGAGGGCAATGAGTGAACTAAATAGCTTTCCACCAAAATTTGTTGTGAGCTCCTCTAAGAGACTGAGACAGGGAGGAGGACCAGCTGGCCAGAGTAGCAGTGGGGATTAAGTGATGGTGTAGGAGCAAGCTGGGGACAATCAAGATGCAACATGAAGACACTTTGCTTTCTTACCAGACCTGCAATCTGAGTCAGGGACTCATTTTTTCCATCTGGCTGGATGATCTTCAGAATGCCCCCATGTCATTAACAACTTCTTTTCTTTTATACTTTTGCCTTTCTCAAGGTTTGACTCATAGCTCAAGGCATCTCCATTCAAGGATTTGTCTTGTGATATGTAGCACTACCATACCTACTTCCTTTTGACAAGGTGAACCCCTCCATTACCATATTTAGGTGTAAGGATTCTCCCATCAAGTGTCTGAGATTCCTAAAGCTGTATCTCCCTTCTAACGTTAAATATCAAAATTATTCTATTACACAGTACTAATACATCTTTTCAACCCTTTGTTTAGTTTTAACCCTTCATTACCTGAGATTCTCCCGGCCCCCACCCCCACCCCCAGGCTTATGCTTCTGGGTTACTAGTAACCAACTCTACAATTTCTTTCTGAATAGTCACCAAGGACTCCATGATCTTGCCGTCCTCATGTGATAATAGTTACCACTAATGATGATGATAAGTACCACTTAATGGGTAGCTACTCTGAGCCATTCCCATCTATTCTCTCTTATCTTTGCAAGGGATATTTTTATTTCCACTTTATAGATGAAAAAAACAGAGACTCGGGTAGTGAAATAATTTGCTCAAAGTTCCAAAGCTATTAAACAGGTGGGCTGGTCTAACAGGGTCCTGACATCCTCAAAAGAGATGATTGATGAAAGTTTAATGAAGGGAACATGGTAAGGTATGCAGAGTTATAGAAAACCTGCAAGGGGCGATAAAGTAATCCATTAATAGAAACAGTAGAAAGCTTTTATTATCCTTGGGCATGAAGGGGCAAGAAAAGCTAGTGGTTGCTCAAACCTGGAGAGAGAGCTGTAGGAAAAGACCAACTGTCAGGAGCAGCCATGGCCAAACTGCAACCCAACAGAAAATAAATATCCTGACCTCACTTCTCACCTCTGATTACCTGCCAGCACCTCCCATTGGCTAAACCCAACTGGAGGTAGGAGAGCAAATCTCAAGTCAACCCCCAGCACACAGAGCAAGGTCAAGAAGGGTGGAAAGTGGGTCTGGAGGAAAATGGAGAACATCCCTCAGAACTGAGATTTGAACCCTGGTTTATCTAACTCCAAAGCCCTTGTTTTTCTCAAAATTCCAGTGTCTTACATTCCAGATACTTAACTTAGTGTCTTAACTAAGAGTTCATAATTTCAGTTTCTCAAACCTCGATCTCCAAATCCAAATTCCATTCTCAGACATGCATCTTAGGCAGTCATTAACTTCCCAGATAATCTTATTTCTTCCAAGTCATCTTCCAAATAATGACCTGAAGAAAGCCATGCCTGTACCCATAAGTTCTGCAGTGTCCTGTTTAGCATATTAGAATCCCTGGAGATATTGATAACATTTGCCCACACAAATGATTCATTAAGAGTGGGATATCTTAGCAGACTCTGCCACAGCCCAGATACCTGCTCCAAGAAGTCAGTCCTTTCCTGATTGGAGGACTGGCCCAACCCACGGTCCCTTGAAATCCTTCACTCCTCAATTTTCTCTGACCTTTATTTTCCCATCCTATCTACCTCTTTCTTAAGAAGGAATACCAAGAGGCCTTCATCAACCTCTTTCCTATTCTCCTCAATCAGGGAAATCTATTAAGACTTCCAGGGATGGCTGGTTACTGATTCACTGTATAATCAATATGCCTTTATCGATGCACAGTATCTTTCATGACTTCCCCAAAGACGAGGAAATAGTAATTATATTGGTCACTTCCCAAGACAAGAATTGGGCCACTTTTTCAAGTAGGCAGTATCACTGCATTTTTTTGATTTAATTTTATTATGCTATGTTAATCACCATTCACTACATCATTAGTTTTTGATGTAGTGTTCCATGATTCATTGTTTGTGTATAACACCCAGTGCTCCATTCAGTACATGCCCTCCTTAATATCCACCACCGGGCTAACACATCCCCCCACCCCCCTCCCCTCTAGAACCCTCAGTTTGTTTCTTAGAGTCCATAGTCTCTCATGGTTTGTCTCTCCCTCCGATTTCCTCCCCTTCATTTTTCCCTTCCTACTACCTTCTTTTTTTTTTTTTTTTAACATATAATGTATTATTTGTTTCAGAGGTACAGGTCTGAGTATCACTGCTTTTAAAAGTCATGTAAAAAATTTTTTTAAAAATCATGTAAGATAAAGCATAATTATGTATGCAGAAAATCCTAAGAAATCTGCAAAAAAACTAGAACTAAAAGATGAATTTAGCAAAGTCACAGGTTACAGGGTAATTATATAAAATCAATTGTATTTTTATAGACTATCAGTGAAAAATTAGAAAATGAAATCAAAGAAACAATACCAATACAGTAACATAAAAAAATAAAACATTTAGGAATACATTGAACACATATATGCAAGACCTGTACACTGAAAACTACAAAATGTTACGGATAAATTGAGAATAACTAACCAAATTGAAAGGTACACATTCATGTGTTCATAAATTGCAAGTCTCAATCTTGTTACAGTATCTGTTTTCTCTAAATTTATTTATAGATTCAATGTTATCCCTATCAAAACCCCAGCAGCTTTTTTTGGTAGAAATTGATACACTGATTCTAAAATGTATATGGAATTGCAAATGATTGAAAATGTCCAAAACAATTTTGAAAAAGAAGCAAAAAGTGGGAGGACTTACCCTACCTGACTTCAAGACTTACTATAAAACTATAGTAATCAAGACAGTGTAGTATGGGTGTGAGGATAGATAAATGGATCAACAGAGCAGATCAGAGAGATCACAGACATATATTTTCAATAAAGGTGACAAAGTAAGTAAGTCAATGGGGAAAGGGCAGTCTTCAATCAGGAATCACTGGATACCTACATGGGAAAAGATATCCTTACCCCACATCAGACACAAAAATTAACCTGAAATAGACCATAGAACAAAACAGAAAACTGAAACTATAAAACTCCTAGAGGAAAATGTAAGAGAAAATATCTGAGAACTTGAAGTCAGCAAAGATTTTTTACTCAGGACAGGAAAGGCATTAAACGTAAAATAAAAAACGGATAAATTGAACAGCAATGGTCCTGAGGCTACTGCCTGGGGAGTTTAAGCCAACTTGGCACCTAGAAGAGTCTCTTTTTCTTTGTGTATTTTTGCCCTTATTAACAAGCATGTTAAATTGACCCTTGGCTAAAGCTCTTGAGTTCTACATAACTCCAGTCCAGCCTGCCAAAGTTCTCTGTGCTGGACTGGGTCTCAGTCCCAGCGAACAATAAAATGTGAATTTGCCTTTCTTTGCCTTTGTTCTTTGTTAATGTATACCTCTTGTAAATATGTCAAGAAAAGAAGAGGCTGAGCTGAGACAGAATTTATGCTCTGCTGGATCCTATGCCAAATTAATATCGAAGACTGTCAATGCTCCAAGATCATCACAGGCATCATGTACTGCTGCCATGCTTTGTCTCATTCTATGGTTTAAAACCAGTGTCCCCTGTTACATTAGAACCCTTAAATTTAATTAATAGGAGGCTACAGTTCCTGACCCTGCCTTGGAGAAGAAAAACTTTTCCCAAGAGGATGTTTCTATCATAATCCACACTGCCACCTTGGAATACAGTATACCAGGACTGCTGTGGATATTGTTCCCATTACTGAACCTCAGGTCCTACTAAAGGACCCAGCCCTGGCTTAAGTAAGGATATGGACAATGATAAAGGTGTGTCTCTGCTTTGGAGGTCTCAGAGATGTTTTAACTGCTTAAGACTCCCATAAGGTCCCTGAATCCCTGCCCATCAGGACAATGAGAGGGCCATAGAAACCTAAAGATAAAAGTAGGTGAGGCTGAAGACATCCTATGAAAGAAGAACACACATCTGTGGTCTCATGGCTATGAATCCATTGACCCTACCTCTGGCTTTGTCCCTCTCTAGCCCTGAACCTGTGGACTTGACTCTATCCTTTTGTGTGAACCCAACAATTTCTGAATTTCTGATCTTGCTGAAACCTGCCCTCAGCACCCTAGAGTTCTAGCAATGTCTCCAGCATCAGAGATGTTCCTTTGGATATGGCCCCAGCTGATCCAGTTCACGCAACATTGGTTGCTATTCTTTAATAAAAGGACAGAACTGTGGAAAGCTTCTAAGGTCTTGCCACAGCTCTATCTCCAACTCTTTGGTCCAGTTCTTTTCTGGCTCTTGGAGACAGAAGATGGTCCCTGACTTCCAGAAAATTACCCTCTGGTTAGGGAGAAATTGAAGCAAGTCCCACAACTTTTTGAACTAAGACATGTGCTGTTTACAGGGCTGGTATGATGATCAAATGGGAAAGTGTAAAGTACATGCATAATAAATTCACATGATTTCTGCACACACGGAATGTTACATAAAATGTGTCTTCCATTAGAGCCTGTATTAATGAGATCTGTAGTCCGTAAACAAAGTACAAATAATTAATTAACTAATTAACACAAGCCCTACTTGTGCTAGATTTAAACCAAAACTGTAATTACTTATGCAGCACACTGTCTTGATCTCCTTTATATGTCATTTAAGATGGCATTTGGGCTACTTTTTTATGTATTTGCTGTTTTCACATAAACAAAATGGCCCCTTCAACCAGACCTCTGGACCATTCTTCTGGCCAAAACGGACACTCTATACACTTCATAGGCCTCAGAGATGGCACTGAAATGAGCCCTCTACCTGTCCCCAGAGCCTTCTTGGATTCTACCATCAGCCATTCTGCAGAGAAAGGGTTTATGAGTACCCTATCCTCAATATAAAATTTAAGTCTTGTAGCTGAGAAGTCACAGATTGAACTCCTGCTTTGCTTTGCACCCTCCTCCTCCTTGAGCCCACGCCTACACAGCCTCACCTGTCTCATTTATGTACATGTCAGCGTCCCCACCGGATCCCAACCTCATTTGGAAATAAAAACTATATGTCTCTTTCATCTTGAAGAGGCCTCCAACACTGCCTAGTTCAATAATTTGCACACAATAAATCTAAATACATATTTTAAAATAAATTGATTAATACATTAAAGCTTCTTTCAAAAAAATATATCCTTGGGAGCTGGGTAAGACCAGCAAGGACAGTGGGACCCTCACCCCCTTGTCTGGGGTTTGGATAGATGTGAAGTATGAAATGGTCAACAGAGAAATGGGGTTACAAAAGACACTGTTGCCAAAAATTGGGAGGTTGTTAATGTGGGGCCCAATCTTTTTCAGAGGCACCACTGGGAACTTGGGGATTACAGACCATTAAGCCTTACCTCAGTATCAGGACAACAGATGGAGAGTTTAAAGAAGCACAGAATAGTACAACACAGATAAGGTGGATGTGATACTGGGTCTCAGCATGGTTTTCCCTGGGGAGGCTAAGCCTCTGCAGCCAGGCTGAGTTCTTTGATAAGGAGAATGAAGGAACAGACTATTCAATATGGTTGTACTAGGATCAGATGTGCTCATGTTTTCAGCCAGTTTGGGTGGGGAGGAGAACACAGACACTCTAGGAAGAAGAGCCAGAGGGGTTGGCATGGGCTCTCACCTGGATTCAAACATCTTCCTGGCAGCAGATGAATGTGGCTAACCTGGGTAGCCCCGCAGTGAGCTGGGAAGGCCTAGGGAGTCACTTCATAGAAGAGAAGCATTTCCAGCCAGGTTTGCTGTTGGTGAATCCTACGTTCCTACTGATTGCCTTCTTCTAAGAAAATCAGAAATCAGACATAAACTCTTTTGAAAAAGAACCAATAGTCCAGTGAAGTTTTCCAAAATTTGATCACAGACCGGATGTTCAGAGAGTTGCTATACCCAAATGACGGTTGGCTCTTCTCTGAAGAAATAATGAGCACTACCATCCTCCCAGCCACAAAGGTGGGAACACACAGGAACCGTCTTTAACAAACTCTTGCCAGTTCTATCCCAATAACCTCCTTCTTCTTTAACGCCATTACCACTGCCCTAGGTCGGACTTTATCAGGTGTCACTGGACCAAATGCTAGCTTCCTAGCTGGTTCTGCTTCCTGATAGTTCCCTTCAAGCTCCCTGAACACAGCACTTCCAGATCAACTTCAAAAAGCACATCTGTCATCGTGTCACAGTGCTGCTCAAAAACTTTGAGGCTCCCCCTTGTCTAAACAAAATCTAAACTTTGTAGCCTGGAATTCAAGAGCTGCATAATCTGGCCCCAGCGTGTCACCGATGTGTCTTTCCAATCATTTTTTATTTCCCTGCGTTTTCCCTTCAAATAAATTTAACTTTAATTAAAATAATATCCACTATTTATTGAATATATGCCAGGTTCTCTCTCTCTCTCTCTCAATCACTTTATGAGATATGTCTTATGATTGATCTTCATGTGACATATGAGGAAACAGGTCCAAACAGATGAAATAACCTGCCAAAGGTCATCTAATCAGTAGGTGGCAGAGCCAGGTCTCCACCTCCAAAACCCAGGTACGGGCCTCTGCCCCTATCCCATACAACTTCCCTTGTCCCGGGAGCCCTTGAACTGCCCCCTTCTTCCTTGTGGAGAAGAAATGTACATGGTCCTCTTGCCCGATGCTTTTGGTTCCTTGGAGTGTTTTGTTGTACAACCTGGAACTAAGAGTTTTCCCACTCCAATTTTCAATAAAGATTTGACTTGTTAAAGCAGGTCACTCCCATTCATTGCTTGCTCATTTATTTCTATTTATCTGAACTGGGAGTTGTCCTTTCAGAGTGGAACTGTTTCTCCTCCTCTCTTGCCAGGCACTAGAGAAAGAATTGGATAAATGACATGTATTCACTTAAGGTAAATCAGGTTGGCTTGTGAAATCTCATCTGAATCATCCCTTCTCCGTAGCCTGATTTTCACACAGAACTGAAAAGTAGTGTAAAATGCCCCGTTGGAAGAGCTGGGTAGAAGGGGCGGTCTGAAGGCGCACAGGAAAGAAGATGCACGGCCATAAATTCCTTAGGATTCTCTGTAGATTTGTGTGCTTCTAATGTTAAACTGGATTAGTGCTCTTGTCACAGCTATTAAGTAATATCAGCTGATTATTTTCACAAGCCCGGTCCTAGTGCCTCTGGGCACAGTGACTAGGTTTTTAAAACAAAGAAATAATCCCTCGCTACACTTTGCAAACTACCATACTGATATAAAAATGCTTATGCAGATTTTTGAATGAATATGAAGTCTCATTAAAATTTGTACAGGATCCATAATGTTATAATAGATCTTTTTTTCCTGTGTGTTTCTGCATATCCTATATAATAAAACATTTTCATAGTACTTTGCAGTTTACAATGTTATCTCATTTGATCCTCAGTTTTTCCTTGAAAGGTAAATGGAATAATTATCGATAAGAAAGCATGACTCAGACAAGGAAGGTGACTTATCTCTGTCACAGGGAAAATGGATGAAAAAGGAAGGATTTGAACCCTGGCTCTTAATTCCACATCCAAAGCTTTTTCCAAGCACCTTCTAGATATCTGGCACTGGACTGGGCAAGAGGGATGGGACATTGAATGAGACCTCAAGAAGCTTACAATGTAGTGGAAGGATATACATAGAGGACAGTATAAAGCAATTTGATGGAAGTATGCACACGGTGTTGTGGAAACTCTGAGGAAAGGCTCATACATTAGCCAAGGGGTGTAGAAAGGACTTGTGAGTTGAGTCTTAAAGAATGAGTGAGGTTCAGCCAGGCAAAGGAGAGTTAGAGAATGATGAGGAATTCCAGGCAAGGGAAGAACACAAGCAAAGGCACCAAGACCTGCCTGGTTGGGATGGTGTCAGGCATGGACTCTGTGCAGCTAATTGTTATTGAAGCAGAAAGGATCAGGCAGGGAGGGCTGACCAATGAGGCTGAAGACGTCTGCAGATGTTAGATCAAAGAAGTCCTTGTATGGGAAGAGCCTGGACATTCCCCTGGACATACTGCCTATTTAAATGCTTTAAAAATGGGCTTGCCTGGTCAGATTTATATTTCATTAAATTGTGCTGACTGTGGCATGAGGGTTGACCAGAAGTAAACAGGAATGGAAGCAGGGAGCCCTGCATGAAGGCCACTTCACCAATCCAGGATAAAGAGAAAGGGGAAGATTTAATTTGGCAGGATATGCCCATTGATGCGATGTGGATGGCAAAGGAGAAAGAGATGTTAAGTGTGACTCCCAAGTTTTAACCTGGTGCCTAGGCAAGGATGAGTGAACTGTAGAATTTAGGAGGAGGAACTGGTTTGGGAACATGCTATGTATGTATGAAGAGTCATCTAGATCTATCTAGAAGATAGTTAAATTCCTGACTTGGGGGAGGTATGAATGAAAGAAAAAGTACTTTGGGGTTAGTGACTTATAGGTATTAAAAACAGAAGTCATAAGGGCAAAAGAGCTCATTTAGGGAGACTGTGAGACAGCGCACAACTCTAGCAGCTTCCGATATGTAAGAGGAAGAGGAGCCATGGAGAACCAGAGAGAGAATTTCCAGCTACTGTGAAAATCAGAAGGATGCATATCCCGGATGCAAGGAAAACCAGAGTCTCAAGAAGGAAAAGAATGATTAACAGTATTCAATATTGGAAAGTTGTTCAATAGGATAAGGACTGGAAAAACACCTATTGGATTTAGCAGTTAGAAAGTGACTATTAATTTTAGTGAACAGGTGCCTTCAGTGGAAGGACTGGGACAAGAAGCAGACTGAAGCAGGGTGGGGAGTTAATGGGGTATGGTAGACTAGAGGTAGTGAATATAGGCCATTCTTTTGAGATAGTTGGATAAGAGCCTACTGAGTTAGAGGCAAACATGGGATAGAGGCAATTATGGTTTGTTTGTTTGTTTGTTTGTTTGGATGGGGAAAAACATGACCATTTTTATATCCTGAGGGAAAGGATTTCATAGAAGGAAAAAGGTCTCATAGAGATTTGATGACTGGTAGAACAAGGTGCAGGAAGAGAAAGTGGCATCAAGGATACATATCCTCTGAGGCAGAGGGGAAAAGAGGCAATGAATGGGAAGCTGCTGTAAATTGAGAGAGATGGATTGATACTAGAAGGATCAATTTTCTCAGTGCAGTATGAGACATGACATTCCACGGGGAATGTAGAGCGAGGGGTGCGGGTTTGGGTGTGGAACTCAAGGAGAGTGGTAAGTGTTTAGAGAGTTGCTGCGAAGGAAAGGGTAATCAATCATGGACTCTAAAAAGGGGGAAAAAAAGAAATAAAGGTTGGGAGAGGGCCAACTGGTGGAGAGAAAATTAAGGGTCCAAGAGCCTTGAGGAAGCAAAGCATGGGGTTACTGGAAGGGACTTGAAGACTTCAAAAGGGAAACTCTTCTAGGAGATGGTCCTAGAGTATATGACTGAAAGTGAGGGAAGGTAATGGTCTCCAAGAAGAAGGAGTTCCAGAATTATGAGACTAGGATGTGGGATGGTCCAACTCTTGTCATTGAAATGTCCTAGGACGAGGATGGCAGGAGTTGAGATGGAGAGACGAGGCATGAGTCAGGTGCCAAAGTCTTCAATAAATGAACTACAGTGCCTGGAAGGCTAGTACGTGACAGTGATATAGAAAAGATAATGGATTACATAGCCAAATAGAATAAAACTCAAAATACACTGCAATTTTTAACTTGGGTGACAGTGTAATGTCTGTAAACATAAGCAGAGATCCAAGAAAATGTCAACTCCTTTCCTGGCTCCATGGTACATGGAAAGTGGAAGAATGAGTAGCTTCCACTGGGCAAGTCCCATAGGGCAATCCAGACCTCAGCAATGAGCAAGGGGAGTGGGGAGAGGCTCGGCATGAAGCAGGGACCCAGGAGCACAATGGAGAGGGGTGTGAAAGGCAGCAGTGAGAAGCAGCTTCCATCAGTCAAGAAATGAGTGGGACACGACCCGGGGAAAGGAGAGTCAGGTATGGCCTTTCTTCTGTGATAGAAAATTGCACAGCTGAGAGGTCCAGTTAGAAGCCGCACCCCACCCCCAATCAGATATTCAAACTGGGCCTGGGATGCCAGAGTTGGCCAGAGTCTCAGGCAGCATGTGGCTGGTCTCAGGGAGACCAAGAAGTTTGCTGGAGGTTTGCAAACAGATCTCCAGAGCCTTCCCCTTGTCTCCCTATACTCAAAAAGAAAAAAAAAGAAAAGAAAAGGTATTCTTAGCTCATCCCACATTAATTTTTATCCAAAATAAATCCTGCAATTAAAAAACATCAACTTTCAATCTTTTTAAATATGCTAAATTAAAATGTGCAAAACAACTATTATATTCTTCCTTTAAAGAGAAACAGAGAAGCCTTTACTTCTGCTTTTTCATATTTTGTAGGAGAAAAAAAAAATGGAGCAAATGATGTGATTGAAGCCAAGGTTGTCTATAAAGTGTGAAAGCACTTCCTTTCCTTTCCCAGGAGCCAGGACTAACACTAGAAGGGAGAGGAAATTAGCATGAAAGTTTTACTTAAATTACAAGATGGGTGAAGACCTTGCCCAAAGATGGTATCTCCCTGTCTCCTGTGACAGACCATGAATGGCTTTCAAGACCAAGGTTGTTCTCTTTGTTATGTAGTTTCCAAGAAGCTCAAAAAATGTTCCATTGGACTGTGGACTGAGGGTGGTGGTATGGAAAGCATGCCGACCCAGGAGTATAGTCTACTGGATCCCCCCTCACTGTCACCTGTGCACTGTGTGATTCAGTGTGAGCCTCTGTTTCTCCATTTTGGAAAAAAAAAAAAATCAGACCTGTGCCACAGAGTTCATGTGAGGATTAAATGAAAGGACTATGGGAAAACTGCTTTGTAAGGTGAAAAGCACCAGATGCATGTTTACTCATGCTAGGGCAGCCTGCAATTGCTGCTTCGGCAGCTACTGTCCTAACTCTCGGACCAACAGTGACAGGCGGGCAGGAGACTGGCACCAGGGAATAGAATGGGGCAGAAGCTTAGGGCAGGCAGGCTCTCAAACCACACCAGGTGGGAAACCCTTCCTTTATCCGGCTATATCTGCCCCCATTCATCCGTTTGAAAACTTTTCAGAGTAGGAATAAGAAAGCACACCATTATTACAATTGTCTTTACAGTCCAACAAAAAACAAAAGAACTTCTTTTCTGACTCACATTAAAGGCATATACATATATATGATACACAGGTCATCAAACCAGTTTCTGCAGAAATGCATGTATATATATATATATATATATATATATATATATATATACACACACACACAACACATATGTATAAACATATGCATATGTACACATATATGTATATGTGTATGTGAATATATATATACATATACATATATATATATTCAATTCCTGCTGTTGCATCTCCATCTGGATGCCCACCAGAGCTTAAACTCAAAGCCCAAAGTGGAGAAAGAAACTTAGTGGTTGAAAACAATGAACTGTCTCTACAACTCTGTGGTGTGGCCGGAGGGCTCTTCCTGCCTGGGATTACTCGCAGCCACATTCAGCTGGCAGATCTGTTGGGGGCTGGGCTCCCCTGGAGCTATTGGCTGCGAGGCTCCTTTCTCTCCTCAGGGCCTTGGGCTTTCTTGGCACGATGGTCTCACTGCACCTTTCAGAGAGGAAGCATCCCAAGAGCGTGAAATGGAAGCCACAGGGATTCCTAGAGCCTAGGCTCCCAAGCAATGTCACTGCAGCAGCATTCCACAGGTCAAAGCGCCTCACGGGGCCAGCCCAGGTTCAAGAGCGAGGAAACAGACCCCACCTGTTGAGAGGAGCAGCAAGTCTCATAGTGAAAGGCCTGTAAGATGGGAGTTTCTGTTGCGGCCATCTTTGGAAATAACCTGCCACAGCTGACTCTAGTTTTTATGCTCCTCCCTCCTGTCTGTGCTTCCTTCCTCCCTCCCTCCTTTCTTTCCTTCCTGCCTTCTTCCTTCCTTCTTTCCCTCCCTTCCTTCCTTCCAGTTCATTAAACTCTCATAATTCCTAGGCACCTGCTATGAGCCAAGCCCTATTTCTAGGTGCTAGGGATACACTCATGTGCATGGCAGATAAGACCCCTACACACGTGGAACTTAAATTAGTGGAAGGAAGCACATAGATAAATGAGCTTGCAACAGCTAGAGAAAAAGAGTGAGGGGAATGAAGACCCAAGATAGAAGACGAGAGGGCAGGGAGACGGCTTTAGACTGGTTAGTTAAGAAAGCCTCTTGAAAGAGGTGACATTTAAGCTAAAATTGGGCACCGAGCCCCACAAGTGCCAAAGCCCTGAGGCAAGAGCAGATGTGGCCGTGGCTGCAGCGGGGTGGGCTGATGGAGAATGGCAGGGCAGCTGTTTTCCTGTTGACCCCAGACCAAACTGTGCCTCAGCCTCTCCGGCCAGATGCTTTTCAGGGTCATTTTCAACTGCTCCCTCTCATCCCCACATCCACCGGACCAAGTCCAGTCTGTTCTTCTCTAGCCTCTCAGACCAGGCTCTTCCCTTCCATCTCTGCTGCCACTCTCCTTGGTCCCTCTCACCTAGAGGCTGGATTCCCTCCCCTGCCCGCCTCTGCTTTCTTCCACTTTAATCTAGGCTTCAAAAGCTGCCTGCATGATCTCCAGAAGATGCAGCTCAGATACAGCTCCACAACCCTCAGTGGTTCGCTGCAGCCGTTGGATAGAGTCCAAACCTCTTAGCTTCTCTTTGGAAGCCTACGTAACGTGGCCCCCTGTCTACTTTTTGAACTTATCTCCCCACTCTGAGTCTAGACTCTACTCTAAGAGGGCCATTCTTCTGAAGTTGGAGTATTGCTCTTCTCCCCAAACACAAGCGGAATGGGAGCTGAAGTCATAATCCGCCATTAATCTTTCAGCATGCCTTAGGAAAGCAGAGGTTTCTAAAGCCAGCTCCTCTGGATGACAGAAAACTGGACCAGAAAGGAGTCAAAATGAAGAGGAAGGAGGGAGACAATAGGCTCAGGGCTAGGGGTAAGGATCACGTTTAAAGCTGACCTTGAAATGAGCAGCTCTTGGGGACAAGTGGAGTGCAGGAAGAGTGGGGGTGAAGGAAAGATTGAGAGTCACTGACAGAAAGTGGGATTGCATTCTTGAATAATTCGTGATTCACAGAAGGCCAGAGCCAGGCCTTGGAGGCCATAGAGTCCCACCTCTCATCACACAGAAGAGGGTGACCTGCCTGGATTGGGGAAGTGTCTCCCTCCCGGTCACAAAGCGCACCCACAAGAGACCCATCTTTGCCCTCAGGCCCCAGACTCCCAGGCCATTGCTGCCTCGTGTTACCTCCCACTAATTCACCTCCCACCATCTGATGGATTGACCTCCCGGAGCCAGGCCCAGAAACAGGGAGCTTGATGTTGCTTTAGAATGCCGCAAAAAAAAAAAAAAAAAAAAAAAAAAAAAGCCAACAGGAAGACAGTTTTCTCCAGCCCTCGGGCTTGTACTTTCCCTGGCATACTATGGAGGCACCAAGGTCCAAAGCGTCTGGGTCAGAGACAGAGGCTCCTTATCTTTGGCTGTTCTGAAGTGACACATCGAGAGGCTGATAGGAAAACAACCAAGTCCATTTATTTGACGGCCATGATAAGTGAATTGGATCATCCTCAGCCAAGGAATTGCTTGGAAAGATGTCATTAGGTTGGCCAAAAGAGAAGAATCAACCCCTGGCAGCCAACCTAGTGGCCTCTTTATAGCTAAAAATAGCCAGAGCATCATCATCTTTTTAAAGAGGTTTCACATCCATTATACCAAATTCTCCACCCAACATGTCTGTGAGGTAGGTACTATTTTCACTATTTAAGGATGAAGAAATGAGAAAGCCAAGGGCACACTCAAGGTCACATGAGCTCATAAGTAGAAACATTAGAATTTGGACACAGGTCTTGTGATTTCAAATCCACATGACTCATATTATTTAGCCTTAAAAAGGAATGAAATCCTGACCCATGCTACAACATAGATGAAATTAAGACATTATGCTAAGTGGCAGGAGCCAGACGCAGAAGCACAAATACCATAGGATTCCCCTCATACGAGTTCCGTAGAGTCATCGAATTCACAGAGACAGAAAGTGGAGGGGTGGAGTCCAGGGGCTGGGCGGAGGGGAAGGAAGTGATGGTTTAATGAAAACAGAGTTTCAGTTGGAAAGATAAGAGGTCCTGGAGAGGGGTAGTGGTTAAAATGCTCAATTTTATGTTATGTATACTTTACTACAATAAAGAACAAAATTATGAAATATTTGTTTAGTCCATGTTTTCTAACAATTCCATTCCCAAAACATAGTTTATAGAATGCAAGAACTGAATGGAGCCTCTAATTTGCAAAGGAGAAAACTGAGGCCCAGAGAGGGATGTGGATTAACATGGGTCTGTCCAAAAGTTGGGCACAAATCCTGTCCTCCCAGCTTTCTTAGTTCTTTCTAGCCTAAGTCACCCCGGCCTTTGTCACCCTTCCACGTTCAGGCTGCCCTAACACAGTACCACAGACTGGGGGGCCTTAAACAAAGGAAATGCATCTCCTCATAGTTCCAGGGACTAGAAATACAAGATCAAGGTGTCAGCTGATTCATTCCTGGTGAGAACCCTCTTCCTAGCTTGCTTACTTGTCAGGAGTCCTAGAAGGTCACCAATCCTATTAGATCAGGGCCTCACGCTTATTACCTCATTTAATTTTAATTATATCCTAAAACCTGTATCTCCAAATACAGTCACAATGTGGGTTAGGACTTCAACATACGAATTTTAGGGGAACACAATTCAGTCCATAGCAGCTTGCTACCCTCTCCTGGGCACTGACCACATGTCAGGCCCCGTGCTTTTGCAGGAGCCCTCTCTCATCGTTCTAATCTTTCTTTGATGAAGTGCCCCAGGACTCAATCTTGGATCTCTGCTTTGCCTACCTCCACTCCCTAAAGTGATTAAGGTCAGTTCCATGGGTTTCTCCTCAAGTTACATCTCCAGCCCTGATCTCTCCTCTGAATTCAACATCTCCCTACTTAGAGAGGCTAAAGCATCTTGAACTTAATATGTCTAAAACTAAATTCTTGATTATTCTCCCCAAAACCTGCCCCTCATCCAGTCTTCCCCATTTCAGCAAGTGGCAACCCCATTCCACTTGCTTAGAGTCAGCCTTGACATCTCTCTTTCCGTTGTAGCAAATCCATTTGCAAATCTGTGAACTCTACTTTAAAATGAGTATTTCTTGCCTTCTCCCCTGCAAGCATCCTCATACAAATTATCGTCATCTCTGGAACAGACTATTATAACAGCCCCGTGGTGGGTGCTGTGATGCATTAGTCAGACCCCCCCTTCAGAACTGAGGTATTCATTCCCCCATGTGCTGAAGGCTCATAGCTGCATCCCTCATAGGAACAGCCCTCAGAAAGGAGCTCTCACTCCATGTTGCTCTTCCCCATAAACACCCGTGTGGGTCAAGTCCTTATCTCATCCATGTTTCTGCTCAAATGCCATCTCACTACAAAGGCCTTCTGACCACTCCTATGCAAACAACATCCCCTTTGTTCTCCAGCCCTTACTCTGCCTGAATTTTTCTTCATAGCATTTATCAGGCTCTGATACATATTTATTTGTCTACTTGTTTATCATCCTAGAAGTTAAGTTCCAGAAGACCAGGGCACATACGAGCGCACAAGTGTGCGGTTGTGTGTGTGTCTGAGTACTTAGCCCCAGCATCTAGAACAGAATCTGGTGGCACATGGTAGACATCTGTATCAGTTTCCTATGGCTCCTGTAATAAATTACCATAAATTTAGTGGCTTAAACAGCACAGGTTTATTATTGTACAGCTCTGGAGGTCAGAAGTTTGAAATGGATCTCCCTAGGCTAAAATCAAGGAGTAGGCTGGGCTGTATTCCTTCTGAAGGCTCTAAGGGGAAAAATATGTTTCCTTGCTTCTGCCAGTTTCTAGAGGCCACCTGCATTCCTTGGTCCACGGCCTTGGTTCTCTATCTGCAAAGCCAGCAGTGAAACATCTTCAAATCTCTCTCTGACTCTGACTCCTCACCTGCCTCCCTCTTCCTCTTCTGAGGATTTTTGTGAATATACTGGGCTCATGCCATTCATCCAGAGCAATTGTCCTATTTTAAGGTCAGCTGATAAGCAACCTTAATTCCACCTACAGCTTTAACTCCTCTTTGTCAAGTAACCTAACATACTCACAGGTTCTGGGGATCAGGCCATGGGTACCTGTGGTGGGCAGAGGGGTCGTCATTTTGCCAACCATGACACTCAATAAACTTTTGATAAGTAAATGAATGAATAATTACCTAATTTCACTCACTCAGTGATCCTTTAACATCAATGCCAGTATTCTCCCATTTTATAGATGAGGGAAATAAGGGTAAGTCACCTTGCCCAAGTTTACATAGCTAATAAATAATGGAGCAGAATTTGAATACAGGCAGGCTGACTCAAGTCCGTCTTTGTCCCCACTAGCTTTATTGTCCTGTAGTTTTCAACTCACAAATCTGTCTCTCCCACCAGACTCAAGAGTTCTTGAGGGCAGACGCCATGACTTTGCCTATCTGTAGCCCTAGAGCTCAGCCCAGCATAGCAATGACAATAATAACAGTGGGAATTTATTGAACACTTGCTATGTGCCAAGCACTGTTACAAACACTTTACCTGCACCCAAAAATATTTGCTGAGTAAATGTTGAAGGGATAAAACCATCTATTCTCACTAAACCTAAAGAGCCACATTCGTAGTTCTAATACTCAAGCTCTATACTAAATGTACAAATCCAGTCATATTAAGTTGGAGAGGCTCTAAAATATCAAGAGTGGGTTTATTTCTGTCTTCTGGTCTGAATCCAGAATCCCAACTCATCATCAATCAGCCTGTCTAATGAATGAACACTCACTGTGAATAGATTTATCCATTCTAGATTACGACTTTGATTTGACAAACTAGAAAACAATGACTAAGAGACACAGAGGTCTTCCCCATTTCCTGAGCGCTCTCATGGATGCATTAAATTCTCAGAACCGCACTGCACACAGGGTAGGAGGTAACGTGTCTCCTACGGCATCCCAAGGAAGCCTGGCCTCGGAAATCTTCAATAGCTAGCCCAAGGTCACCCGAGTAGTGAGGACCACACAGTCCTGCCTTCCTGTCTGCTAATTCCACACTTCTCTACTACGTGGTGCTGCCAAGTGGAACATCATATGCCTTTCAGAAGGGACTGTCCGTGCAGACTGGCAAAACTCAGCTTCCATGTGGATCTGTGGGGACTCTGCCAGCTCCTCAAGTCTGGTTTTCCCACTCTTTCAGATCTCCCAGCTCTCCCAATTACGAGGTTTACAATTTCTCAGTCTGCACAATGGAAGAGTGGCCCTAAGAATTTAAATCACTCCATACAGGTTATTTTAAAAATAATAATAATAAGGAAAGGGGATAATTGCCATTGGGATGGTTTTTTATTTGTCTTGCAAAAAATATTTTACTGAATATAAATTGTTCATGACATGGGATTCAGGGGAAAGAATCTGGCAGGTTGAGGAGATTTCTATTCTGTTTTCTTTTTATCCGCTTTTCTAAGCATCCTTTCTGTTTCCACCGTGCTTTGAAAAGAATGCGAGAGAACTCAGGCTCTGGGGTAAAGAGAAAAAGAAGAATCCTAGAGTTACGGAGCCTGGCTAACCCCTTTTCTGTGAAGGTCTGTGTGCTCTTTTGTGCGGTAATGAAGAGATGGAAAGAAAAGAATTGTTCCACATTATCCACCACTAGGCCAGCCAAAAGGACCTCTGACTCGCAGAGCGAAGCACACCCCTCTTCAGGCTCATTCCCCTCGCTTCTTCATTGCCAGATGACACGCTCAGAGAATGACTCTATCCCCGCAGTGATTGTCCGTGATTTGTGGGTCAGGAGCTGCCACGGGAAAAGTATCTAATTCCACTTTCACACACTCGTGGTGTCAGCAACCCAAATACAGAAAGCTATTTTGGCCACATTTTAACTATTTGACTTAAAGGCAACAGCACAGAAAAAGAAAGCCCACCTGTTGAAACCAACGACGAAATCTCCTAAGTCATTTCTGGGCTTAATCATACTGATTCACCTCCCCTAACATCCTATATAAGGTTTGTTGTTCCAAGAGACTATGAGGCTTCCAAGTCCGGTACGTACTGCACATTCCAGCCGGAGAGGACTTTCAAAGGCACAGATTTCTTCCCTTTAAGGCGATTTTTCAAATTGTCATCAGAGGGATTTTTCTAAAACATATGCTCATTTATCCCATAGATACATATTCAGTTGCCATTAAGTGCCAGGCACTTTTCTGGGTATGTTAAGTGATCAAGGCAGGCAAGTATCTGCGTTTGTCCAGACAGAGGAGACGTTACTAAAGGAAACAAACCGGATTATTTCAGATCACTGCTTAGTCATTGGAAGAAATCAAAGTGGGTCTTGGGATAGAAAGTGACGTGTGTGTGTGTGGGGGGGGGACTTAGGTGGAAAGTCACATCTGACCCAAGGCCTTAGAGACAAGAGGGGAACGGATTATGCCAAGATCTGAGAGAAGAGCATTCCAGACAATGGAAAGAAGAGATCCAGAAGGTAGAAATGAGCGTGGCTCTTTGAAGAACACAAAGAAGGCCCAGGAGGCTAGCAGGTGGTGTGAAAGGGGGCAAAGTGGTCAGAGCTGACGCAGGAGAAGTAAAGCAGGCGCCAGGGTGGCAGTGGGAGAAGAGAATAGACACGTGCGCTCAAGACAGTTTGCAGGTAGAGCTCCCAGTACTCTCCACTGGATTTGACATGGGAAAATTGGTTAAAAAAAAAAAAATAACCAAGGTTGATTCTGGGCTTAGGGTTTGAGCAACTGAGTGGATGGCAGTGCCATTATGAATGAGGGCAATGAAAGAAAGTAAGCTGGGAGAAAAATAAGCATTTTTATTTGACTGTGTTACAAGTATCCACTAGACATTCAAGTGAAACATCAAGTCAATAGCTGGATACACAAATCCAGAGGGAAATAGAAAGTTTGGGCTGAATATATAAATGTAAGTGTCACTGGCATATAGCCCTATTATTTGAAGCCATGGGATTCATAAGGAAGAGAAGAGCCTAGGGCACTCCAATGTCCAGAGATTCAGCGGTGGAGGAGGGACCAGCAAATGATAGTGAGAGACAGTGGCCAGTGGTGGGAGGAAGACAAGGAAACTGTCACATAATAAGCCAGAAGAAAATGACCGAGAAAAAGGGAGCAATTCACTGCATCAGATTTTGCTAAACAGTTTACTTTAAAAAGAGAGAGAGAGAGAGAAAAATGACCCATGGATTTGGCAAAATGGAAGTCACGGGTGACCTTGAGAGTTACAGTTTCAGTAGAATGGTGGGTTGGAAAGGGGAATGAGATCTTGTCCTATCATTACCACTTTCCCATTTGAAACTCATCAGTGGTTCTTGTCCTGCACATAAACGGATAAAGGCTGCATCCCTTTCCATAAAAGTAACTTCCTGACATGGAACTTTAGAGAGGAAGTCAGTAATTGTCAGGGTTCTTAGCTGCAAACAGAATCCACTTTACTTTATGTGAGCGGAAAGGGATTTATGAAAGGATATTAGGTATCTCACAGAATCTCCAGGAGGGCCCAAGAACCAGGCTTGAATCCCATTATAACCAGAAATAACAAATATGGAGCCACATTGTCAGGACAAAGTTCCCACTGTTCCATAGGACTGTTCTAGTATGAATGGACCTAGAAGCTCCACCACAGTTGCCCCAGAAGAAGCCTATGTCCCCAGCACCATGCCTGTCAGAAGAACCAATCTGCCCACACAGTCAACACCTCCTGTTGTTCATTTCAGCCTCCTGTTGGCAGATCGTTGGCCACATGTAGATCCTGTAACTACAAAGGAGTTTGTGGAATCTACAAAGTCTATGGCAACTTCCAACATCTATTTCTCCTTCTTTTAGGGGGGTATTACATCCCGATTTTTGTTAACCTCGTAGTACTCTGGATTTGGAGGAAGCTGCCTCTAGTCTCAACTTTTGGGTCGTGCTTGTGATTGGTCTATGGCAATGAGCATAGCTCCCACCTCCAGCCACAGATATAAATTCAGGAATGAATATATGACCCACCCAACTCAGGCTGGTGAAATGAAGTAGACATTTGCTGGAGGCTTCTATAAAAGAAACCACCTTAATCTTCCAAGAGAGCTCCCAGAAATAATCTTCTCTCTCTATTCTTGAACCAAAGGCTTACCTCCAAGGAAGAACATATCCCTGGGAGGAGTGAGTTGACAACCATCTTTTGGCTAGAGAGGCACCAGCCTAGAATGAAGCTGATCCTGCAGAAGCAGAGGAGAAAGACAGAGAGAAGGCAGACTTTAAGAACATTCTTGGGCCACTGAAATAAACCAATCCTGAAATCTGCCCTACTCCTGGACTTTCCAGTTCCATAAATGAATAAATCCCTTTTAATGTTTAAGCAAGTTTGAACTGATTTTGATTAGGGGCAATGAAATGCTTTAAAATTGATTCAGACTCCAATCTACCTCTTGGGGCTCATTTCTTAACATTTTTCATACCTAGGCACATCAGCTCATTTGCTTTAAACCACCAGAATTCTGTCAAGACTGGTCACTCTACCTGGATGCCCTTCCTTCCTTTTCTCCTTTACTGCCTGCCTACTTCCTCCTCACACTTAAACATAGCTAGAATGTCACCTCCTCCCTGAAGCCTTTCTGGATTTCCCTTAACTTGCTCTATCATAGTATGCATCACTGTCTGGCCAGTATTATGGTAACTCTTAAAGACATGTGCCCCTACATTAGCTCATAAGCCCTCTGAGAACCAGAACAGTCTCTTTGCCCTTAGTGCCTTTCAAAGGCTGGCACTGTCCTTGTATCCAGTAAGTATTTGTTAACTTTCCAGTGATTCCCAAAACTGTGTGGGCAGTGAGGTTCTCCTGTGCTGTGGTCTTACAGATTCATGTGCTGAGACAGCCTTGCAGAAATGTTCTAGTCAATCTCCAGAGAACAAAGTGGTCCTTGATGAGAGCTCCTCCTGGAACCACTGAGCGCTCACATCTCACCTAATCACCATCTCATTTTCCTATGAGGGAAGTGAAGCCCAGAGAAGGGAAGGTCATGGGCAGTCGGGGCAGAGCTCAGTTTTGAAACTGGTGTTGCCTAATTCACCACTCATTCTGCAGCAGCAAGCTGCTTCTTTCCTATAGGCCCTGAGAGCCGAGGGGGAGCAGCACCGACCATCATCCTGGATGTCTCTGGTGTCTGTGGTCTGCCCCTTTGCCAGGGCCATCTTTCAAGAGCCCTTCTGCTCTCCACCTCCCTTGCAGCTAAGTGGAGAAGGCACAGATGGAAACTACATGCAGAGGATGATTCTCTCTCTCCTGTCTTTCCTTTGATGGGAAGGGAAAGACCTTATTCTTCTTAAAGGAACCTCCTTTTTTCCCCCTTGCTTTATTGAGAAATAATTGGCAAATAAAAATTGTATATATTGAAGGAGCACAATGTGATGATATGATATATGTATACGCTGCAAAATGATTACCACAATCAAGCTAATTAACAGACCCACTACCTCACATCGTTGCCATTTTCTTTATGTGTGGAAAGGACACTTAAGATTTACTCTCTTAGCAAATTTCAAGTACGCAATACAGTATTATTCACGATAGTCACCGTGCTGTACAATTACATCCCCAGATCTTAATCAGGGTGCCTGGGTGGACGAGGCGGTTAAGCGTTTGACTCTTGGCTTCAGCTCAGGTCGTGATCTCAGGGTCGTGAGATAGAGCCCCACCTCGGGCTCTGTGCTCGGCGCAGAGTCTGCTTGTCCCTCTCCCTCCCCCTCTGCCTTTCCCCCCATTCTCTCTCTCTCTAAAATAAAATAAAAAAAAATTTAAGCCGCAAATCTTGATCGCCTTATAACTGGAAATTTGTGCCCTTTAACCGTTGAAGGAAGTCATCGAGAGGATATGACCACTGGTAATGGACACAGGTAATTGGAGGCTCTTTGCCCCTCCCCGTCCTTGGAATATACATTCTGCCCACTGTTCCCACACATTGACCATTTTCAAGGTCACAGCCTTGAGAGAGCAATGTGTTGTTGAGACCATCTGGATGATATACCTGATTAAACCTTGTTAAGGCCTCTATATAATAAACTTTAAGATTCTTGCGGGCTGGTATAGAGATCTACTCATCTCATAGCCATCCAACACAAGCCTTGTGCGTAAGTTCCCTTGCTTATTAAAACTGCCACCTGCCAAATTAAAGTGGGCTGCCTCTTTCATCGGCCTCTCCCTGTCCTGTGTGTACAGGGGCCAGTTTCAAATTTCATCTGGGGAACTCCTGAGGTCGCAAACCAACACTGACCACCATCTCTCTGTTTCCCTCAACCGCCAGTCCCTGGCTACCACCATTCTAATGTCTGTTTTTGTGAGTTCAGCTTTTTTTAGATTCCATGTCTAAGTAAGACCATACATTGTCCCTGTGCTTGGCTTATTTTACTTAAGCATAATATCCTCCAGGTTCATCCTTGTTGTCCCAAATAGCAGGATTTCCTTCTTTTCTATGGCTGAATAATATTCCATTGTGTGAATATGTGTGTGTGTGTATGTGTGTGTATCTCATATTTTCTTTATCCAGTCACCCCCTGATGGATCCTTGGGTAGTTTCCATATCAGAAATTTCTGAGCTTGTATGAAAAGGAGGAGAGATTGAAAGAGGGTAGGCTTTTCCCATGACATCCACTGCTTCAGCCACCTTCTCTTGCTCTAGGGCATTTGACCCCTCTGAGAAGCAGCCGCTGGCTGGGGTTAGAGATGGGGGTGAGAAGAGCTGCTGAGTAAGCTCCGTGGCCACCCTGGACGCTCCCTCCCAGTCTGGCTCTCTCCTGCTTGGCCCTGTGCACTCGCCTGTCTGACAGGCTTCATTTCCCAGACTCAGGCTGGCAGGTACGTTCCAGGCAAGGGAGCAACATGCCCCAGGGTTCCAGAGCAGAACATGGGATGGTGCCTCTGGGACTCAAGGAAGGCTTTAGGAACAAGGTGATGTTGGAGCTCATACTTTAAGGATAAAATTAGTTTGCAAAGTGAGGAAAACATGATGATGGTGCACAGGTGGGAAGATGGTGAAGGACCATCAAGGATCAAGGGTAGATCAGGAACTGATGCAAACGCACAAAGGACTTCATTGGTGGCTCCCCCAAATATGTCCATGTCCTAACACCTGGGACCCATGAATCTGACCTTATTTAAAACAGGGGTCTTTGCTGATGTAATTAAGGATCTCAAGAGGAGTTCCTCCTGGATTATCCTGGATTATTATGACAGGTACCCTTATGAAGGAAAGGCAGAGGGAGATGCGAGACAGGAGAGAAGGGAAAGGCCACAGAGGAGAAGGCCACATGAAGAAGCAGGCAGAGATCAGAGGGATGCTGCCACCCCCGAGGAACATGTGGAGCCATGAGAAGCTGGAAGAGGCAAGGAGGGATTCTCTCCTGGAGCCCTCAGAGAGAGCATGGCCCTGCCAGCCTTGATTTCAGGCTTCCAGCTTCCCCAACTGTGAGAGATGATGTCTCTGGTGTTTTAAGCCACCAAGTGTGTGGTAACTTGTCACAGCAGCCCTCGGAAGCTAATACAGATGACCAGCTGCTCACTGTGGCAGGAATCCGGCGACCCCTCTGTTTCTGCTTTCTATCAGCTATGGATCCAAGCCATGCTACCCTTCACCTTTCTGGCAAAGAAACCAGCCACCTACAGCTAGCCTGGCTTCTCTTCAAGGAAAGCCAAGCTCGTCAGTCAAAACCAGACGCAACAGTGAGGAGACCTAGGTTTCTAAAAAGGGCCAGGCTGACATATGCTAATCTACTGATGCAAAGGGGCTTGGTCCCCAGTCCCCGGGAGGATGAGAGCCACCCTCACCTCTCATTCTGGGACGTGCCAAAACCGGAGGTGTCACTCAACTTGGTGAAATCAGAGAGAGAGAGCTGCCCCTTGGGCAAAGGTCTGCAGTGAGGACATCACACTTGAGACTGAAGAGAAAACCGTGTGGGGAAAGAGAACCTGAGAGAGGGGAACCCAACGGCAGAAAGTCAGACATAGCCCCGAGGACCTCAGGCCTTTTCTGGTGTGGGCTAAAACAAGGAGGAAGTATCTGCATTTTGTAGCTTGATGCGGGACGTCCCTTCCTGGATCTGGGAAAGAGCCTCAGACAATGACCACATTGTCTGTCTGATGGGTCTGCTGTGGCTGGAGGGGTAAGGTGGGGGAAGGGAGTGGCCCTGGGAGCTTCTCTTCTCTGGAACCGAAGGGTGCTGGCCTCTGCGGGCATCCCTACGCTAGACAAGTCATGTCGGGTGATGACAGCAGCGAAGACCCCCACCCCAGCCAAGCTGGGAGTAAAACCGAGCTACAGAGGAGGGCTTTCAGCCGGGGAGGGCATGATCAGATGTGCTTTTTATAGAGATTTCACTGTAAGAGCAGTGTGGGAAATGGAGTGCACGGGAAGAAACTGGTGACAGAAGGATCATGTTCCAGAATGTTTAAATCACAGTCCAAGAGAGATGAAGAAGAGCAGACGAAGGCAGTGGCGGTGTGGGCAGAAGCGCTGACTGGGGACTGAGCTGGGAGCCGTGCTGTGAACCAAGATCTGGACAGAAGGCAAGAGGCAGAATTCTCCATCTGATTCCTATTCCCCGAAAACTGGGGCTGTTGGGGGCACCAGGGCTACTCAGGGATCGAAAGAATTGCAGGGCATCTCCACGTTTGAGGCGTTCAGTACTTTGTATCAAAAGAAAGAAATGCAAAAATGGGGCCAAGTAAACTGCAGTATCCCTGAAATATTTGCTTAAAAAAAAAATAATGGCTTTTCAACCACATGAACAAAGCAGTGCCTGTTTGTTTACTCTCCAAAGACAATCAGAGAAATCATCAATGAGTTTACTATACCATCAGGGCTCATAAAGAGAGAGAATTTTCAGTGGCACACGAAGAGTCGTCTCCCAGGCTTGGCAGTGCCTCACTGAGACTGTGTGCATAACCCTGATTTGAGATGAGGTTAAAAATAGACACCAGGGGCTTGACACAAATGTGAGGCCTGGGCATGCAGTCCTCAGGAATAAACACTGAGGCCTGGTGGTGGATACTCTGACCGTTGAACCCTGAAAACCCGCCCAAAGAAATAATTAATCCAAAGCTGCTGGCTGGAAAGAGTTAGAAGCCAGCAGGACCAGGCTGAGGAAGGGCTGGAAGCAAAGGGGGCAGAGCCCGGAAGCATTCCCAAGCCCACCGGCTGGCAGGCACGCGGGTAGGGGTAGGGATGTGCTCAGAGGATTGAAGGAGACAGCCTGGGGCCACTCTCCCCGCCTCTAGCAGACTGTGCCAGAATAAAAGCATGTTCCGTGGGGGCCCGGCGCTTCCAGTCGCGTGGCAATTTGTCTCCTGCGGAATGCACTCTTTTGAGCCCTAAGTCCACTTGAGAGGCTTTTGCTGATTGGGATTCTGACCTGGGTTCTCTCTTTCTCCTACTCTTCCATCTCTAACTGCTGGTGCGTGTCCCGTGGAGCAGAATAGAGCAGTGAGAAAAGTGCTGGCTTCGAGGTCACACAGATCTAGCTTCAAATGCATGGGTGCGGCAGTGCCTTATTCTGAGCCTCGGCTTCTCCACCTGTGAAATGGGAGTGGTAGTACTAATCTTGTAAGGATTTGTTGTGAAGATGAACAGACAATGGCGATGAATGTGCCTTGGGAACCCCCCCAGCACCCCAGCACAAGCCCAAAGTGAGGTCATTCTGCTTGTACTTAGTGTGGGGGGCTCCTCCTGGCGCAGGACCCAGAGTCAGGGATGCAACCACAGCATTGTGACTTGCCACCGAAGTTTCCACAACAGCCACCGCCCCTCCCTGTGACTCAGTGCCATGGGATGTCCTCTACCCTAACTTCTCTTTCTTGGCTGCCCAAAACCACCTGTGTCGCTCCAGCTGGCCCTTGCATGGCCTAATTAGGATCTGTTCTTCCCATCAGCCTGGAGCACCATCCTGAGCCCAGATCTTTAGGCGCCCTTCACCACCACACTTGTCCTACAAGGTCTCTCACTTGGGCACTGGCTTTGAACACGGCCGGTCTCTAGTGGTTGGAGGAGCAGAATGAGGAGAGGAAATATGATCGCAGTGACCTTCCAACAAGTATGCCCCCCTGCCGCCGGCCCCATAAACAAGGCTTTGGGTTCCATCCATGTTGTTCTTCAAAGCCCAGCTAACGTGTTTTCCTCCAGAAAGCTCCTTGATATTCCTGATGCTGTGAATTCTGAGTCCCATCTGCCTTCTTTAATGGCCCTGAGCACTCTGAGACATACATGATAGTGATGTGAGTTCAAATAGCTATCTCCCCCACCATATCGGGAGCTCCTCGATTTACCTACGATTCATCTACGTATCCCTTGCAGTGCTGGACATATAGTAGGCACTCAATTACATTTACTGAGTTTATAACAAATGCCCTCATTAAGGTTTTCTATTTACCGAGGGCATCTCTCCACGCACAATATTCTGAGTGTTTTACAGCAGAGCTCAGAAAAGTATGGCCCACCATCTCTTTTCGTAATGGAAATTTTATTGGAATACAGCCATGTTTTTTGTTTATTTAGTGTCTGTCTCTGTTTTCATGCTACAATAGCAGTATTGAGAGTTGTGACAGAGACCTCATGGCCCACAAGGCCTAAAATATTTACTATCTGACCCTTTGCAAAACTTCTGTTCAACCCTATTCTATAGCAAGCAAGTTTAAGATTTTTTATCTGCAATGCAGGGAAAATAACCAGCATCAGAGAGCTGTTGTGAAGATCAGAAAAGGGTAGTGGGTGTAAAATTGTTCTGCAGCCAGCATCCACTTTGCCCGCCACACAGGGTCGAGGTAAAGCTTGAAATCTCGAGTGCTGTTGTGGGAAGTAGGAAGGTTCCCTTGGGGGGCAGCCTATCCCATCTAAGCTGACACCTGAGACAGATACAGTGCTACATAAATACAGAACTTAAATATCTGCCCACAAGGAATCAGATAACCTTGCCCTCCAGGATAAGACTCTTCCCATAGGGCATGAATTCGGACGGGGCTTTGGCTCCTGCGGAGAATAAAATAGGCCCCTGAATGTTCCTGTTCCTCATTTACGATCAATGCTCTGAGAAGTAAGAATGTGCTTTAATTAATGCCATTGGCAGACTTGCATAACTGCTGGTTATGGGAGATAAGAATGATTTTTTTACTTGATTTGACAGAGCTAACATGCAAACCCCAAACTATTTCCAATTAGCCTTCTAGCTAGTTATCAACATGGATCTCACATTTCCTAAGGTGGGCCTCCGAGTCTTGAGGAAGTGGCATGTTTTAAGCTGTAGAGGAAGTGTGGGTGATGGGATGGGCAAGCAGGGGCACGGCCCCATGTTTATATGGAAGGAGACATTTCACTGTGGCCGAGCCCAAAGAAGCGTTCGCCAAGAGGGCAGAGCTGGGGTTCGGATTTGAAGGCCGTGCTGCTCCTGGCTGCCTGTTGCCCCTGGGCCAGGATGGTGGGATCTGATTGTGTGGACGGGAAGCACAGCTGCCTTCATCAAACTGAGCTCTCTCAATCACCTTAATGACATATGAAGTCTTGCCCCAGAAAGGGGAAGTCATGCCCGACGCTCTCCGAGGGAGTCAGGGGTGGGGATGAGCTGGACCCACTCGGATACCCTCTCCCGGCCTCATGCTGTGTTGGTGCTTCACTTTACTGCTCATCAGACACCTTGACTGCCACTTGCAAACTGGACGTGGGAAGGAGACAGGGGGTTGTCAACACTGTGTGTGCAGAGGAGGAAACTGAGGACCAGAAATGAAACAGTGCTTGTGCCCCTCCCCCCCCCCCCCGCCCCCCACCGGTAGCACACACCGCTGGGAACTTGGATCCCAGCCCTGAAGCTTCCTCTCCACCATGTGACTTATGAGGATGGCCTCCGGGGTGTCCGACCCTGGCTGCAAAACTCTGGGTTGGGTCTTCTTATCTGACCACCAGCAGCGAGGCTGAACCTCTGCTCAGGCCAACCTTCCCATCTGAGATACCCCGCCCCCGGCTGCCACCCCTGAAACCTGTCTGGGGTCCGGGGTCTTGCCCAGGCTGGGACGAGGGTGAGGTAAGCGAGGCACCGAGGGGGTGCTCGTTCTCAGGGCCGTGCAAGCGCCATCGTCTTGTCGTGAGGATTAAATGAAATAAGAAAGTGCTTCGAGGCAGAACCTGACACATAAGCTATAAAAATATTCAACATTATTATTATAATCAGTAGTAGCCATACTATTACTGGCAGCATTGAGAGAATGTTTCTTCTTCTGCTCGCTGGAGATAAAATTAATTTTTGTCTGTGGAAAGAAGGAATACTGTAAAGTTCTCCAAATGTAAGCTTTTGTTCCAGAAGGCCTTATACTACTTTGGGAACACCACTGACCCCGAAAGAGGGACAGTTATCTTTGTCCCATTCCGTGGCCTCAAGTGACCCCCTCCTCTGCCTGGCCTACCTTCCACGCTAAGAAACTTGGCTTCCATGAAGGAGCTAACAGGAACCCCTGACAGGTTTCAAGCTAGAAGTGATATGGCAAATCTGTGCTTGATGAAGATCCCTCCGGTAGTGTGGTCTTAGACCGGAGAGGGCCAGAGCCAAGCCAGGGAGGCCAGTCAGAGGCAAGTGAACAGTCCTGGCAAGAGACAATGAGGTTTGAAGAAGGTAGTGGTAGTGGGGACGGTAAAGGACCGAGCAAGAGAGTGGGGATGAGGAAATGAAATCCGTTCATCACTCCTGGAAAAACAACTGTGAATCAGTGATACCATCTTTATCCCCCAAAGCAAACAGATCCTTCATTAGTGCTAGCAATTGAGAGCTGTGTGAGGTTTGGTACCCACTAGCTGCTAAACATGCATATAAAAGGAAGCACACCATATGCTGTGATGAGTTAGTGCCAATTGGCCCCACTCAGATATATACTGCTTTAATTTTAACACTTTATTTGAACAAAAGTCTACTTCTAAGGAAGCTCAGGATTCCCAGAGCTTCTTTCTGCTGGCCATTTGACTTGATTTCTTTCCTCAGTAATGAAATGTAGCTTTCAGTAAGTATGGCCAAGATTCAGATGTCAACTTGATAGAATAAAAAACCTCATGGACAGATGAAATGAGACACCCTCTGCGGTAGTGAGCTCCCTGTCACTGGGGCATTCAAGAAAAATCTGGATGGCCACTTGATGGAGTTGTTGCAGAGAGGATTCAAACATCAGAAGGTGAGTGGAATGGGGATGTTAGACTTGATGACCTTTAAGGTTTTTAAGAACCATGAAATTCTAAGAGATTGAATCACAAATGTACTTCTTGGCTGATCAGGGGAACCCCATAATCACAGCAGAGTCAGAATGAGGATCTAAGATTTTTCAAGCAAATTCAGAATTTTTAACCCCCTTAGGGAAGAAATCCAGACAACCCATCAGCCAAGACAGCTCCAGGACAGAAGAATGGTGATCATCAGAAGAAAAAGTTTCAGTGTCATCCTGTGGAGCCTGGCACAAACAAGGAACTTCTCTTAGGGCTAAGAACTAGAAAAGCACTTTGGTCTTCTTTTCTATATAACTGTCCATGTATCTCTTTTCACTTTGGCAGTTAGGAAGCTCAGAACTTAATTTGCACATGAAAAGAACAACTGCATAGACCCTTATAATCTGCTTGTCATCAGTGCTCTCTCCTACCTCACCATCATTCTGGCTTCTTCTTTTAATGTATACGTTTCCTAGTCCTAATTTTGTCTTTAATGATAGTTTGCCTTCTAATGCTTCCTAAAAACTTCCTCGACTGCTCTGAGAAAAAAGGAGGGAAATCAACAAGAAAATAAATAATAAACCACCATCTGGGAAATGTTATTGGCTCCCACTGATAAACTGTGGGGAAATAGCAGGGGGAGCATTAGACTGGGGGCGCCACTGGAGGTGTCAGCTTTCCTTTGCCACGGTGGGAGCTTGGGGAAGATGCTTCCTGGACTCAGTCTCCCCTTCTGTAAAACAGACTAGAGAATGGGCTTGGATTGGGGTTTGGCTCCCAAGATCACCTTGCCTGCAACTGTCCTGCCAGGGTTCCCAAGTGAATCTCCAGGTGCTGCCCCTCCACCAAGTTCAGACCTCCCCTGGACTTTGAGGTCTCTTGCCTGTAGACAGTATCCTAGGCTTTTTATTTATGTATCAAAACAACAGATGTATATAGTTTTCACTATGTTCTGTACTGTTCTGAGTACTTCGATATAGTGATTGATGTAAATTTTGTAATGATTTTATGAGAGAGGTACTCTTATTATACCCATTTTACCGATAGGAAAATTAAGGCCTTAGGGTTTAAATAAATCACTAGTAAATGACAAAGCTAGATTCAAAAGCCAGGCAATGAGTCTCTGAGTTCATGCTCTTAACTGTATGTTCCTTCAAATCGAGCCATGACTTTGGCTCAGCTCCCTGACCTCACTATAATTCCCGACCTGGATTATTAGCTCTCCTGGATTACTGTCCTCTTGCCATCCAATTAAGCACAGACTTGTCTGAGTACCTACTCTGGATCAAGCTCTGTGATGGACTGGGTACAGGCATGAATCCAATATGGTTTCATCCAATGGGAGCTGTCTATTTGAGGACGAGTCAAACATATATCCCACCCACTAGAATCCAAAGAGGAATTAAATGCTATGTGGAAGTTCACACAATGGCTATGTCAATGGGACTTCCACTGTGGGAGATGACAGTGGAAGCGGGTGGGGAAGAGCATCGCAGGCAGAAGGAAAAGCACGAGTAGGTCCCAGAGGCATGAAAATATATGGTACATGTCAAAGGGTCTGGCTCTTGGCTTTCTTTCCAGTCTGGTCCTGCATCACCCTTCCCATTCAGCTGTTATACATATTTGTTGAGTGCCAACCATGAGTCAGGCACTGTTCTAGGTGCTGAGGATACAGCAATCAAAAATGTAGCTTTAATCATGACCCTCACAAGCTAGTGGAGAGACAATTCATTGACAAATAAAAATGATATGCCAGCTGGTGGTAGGTGTGATCAAGAACAACATGTAGAGCAGCGGAACAGAGAGCGAGGGAAGGCCACTGTCATAGGAAGAGTGCAGTCCAATGCTTTACCCCTAGGCTCTACCCCCTATCACAGGAAGAGCGAACAGAGTGAGCAGAAGAGTGTCCGCTCCAGGAACATTTTAGTGTAAACCCAGAGGAAATGAAGGAGTGAGCTATGAAGATATGTGGTATGAGGGTGGTTAGGTAGAAGGGAGAAAAAAATGCAGGTGCCCAGAAAATGCACTATGTTTGCCATTTCTGAGGAATAGCAAGATGAGGCCAGGGGGAGGGGGAAGATGGAAGAAATGAGATCTGAGCTGTAGTAGGGGCTCTAGACTATGTGTGATCTTATTGATGAGAAGAAGGACTTGGGATTTTGCTCCCAGTGCAGTAGGAAGCCATCGTGAAGCTGTTGTTGGGCCAGACCATGAGAGTCCTGTGAGGCTTTCTAAATCTCTCTGGGAAAACCAAGTTCTGTCCTACCTCAGGGCCTTTACCCATACTGTGCCTTCTGCCAGGAATGCCCCCTCCATCCCCATCTCTTTGCTGAGCTATTTCCTACTCCCTAAAGGCAGTCCTTCAGGGAAGCTGCTCCTAACCCTCCTAAACAAATTAGATTCTCCTGCTAAACAACCTCACCATCCTATACTTCCCTTTTGTGGCACTTAACAAAACTACCATGACATAATATAAACCAATACATAACATAACTTTCATTTTCTATTGTTTTTTCCACTGGAGGGTGAGCTCCATGAGGTGAGACTGCATGTCTTTCCTCTCTACCTCTGGATCTTCAGTACACTGTACAGGGTCTAATTCTTAAGAAATGCTCAATATTTGTTGAATGAATGCAAGAATAAATGAAGTGAAAGGAAAGGATAAGAGGGAAGGTTGGAAGCTCTAACTCTGGGCTGGAAAAGCAATATTGGCCTGTAACAGGCCACAAAGAAAGCATATGAGGGGTGCAGGTCAAGGTACACTTAGGCCAAGCCCCTGATGACTATGGGCAGGAGAGATTGAAAGGTAGTGAGACTAGGGTCAGAGAGAATGGAAAGCAATTTTTAAAACTGTTTGGTGGACTCCCTGCCCTATATAAAATGTTCATATTAAAAGAGAAAAAACTGGGGTGCCTGGGTGGCTCAATGGGTTAAGCGTCTGCCTTCAGCTTGGGTCATGATCCAGGGGTCCTAAGATTGAGCCCCGCATCCAGCTTCCTGCTCAGAGTGGAGTCTGTTTCTCCCTCTGCCCCCCCACCCCCCTCTTGTGTTCTCTTCCTCTCTCTCTCTCTCTCAGATAAATAAAATATTTTTTAAAAATTCATGCTTTCATGAATTTGAGGAGCCACAAAGGTCTCAAGGTATATCCTTGGGATGTTGCTTGAGACGGTGATAATCATCAGCTAACATGTGACCAAACAACAACAACAAATGCCAAGTAGCAGAAATCATATTATATGGGAGTCAGGAGAACTGGATTTTCTCATTCACTCATTCATTCATTCATTCATTGTTCACGCAGTAAATATTGGCTATTGACCACAAACCAAGGGTTAGACCCTGTGATAGGCATTGGGTTTATATTCTGTTTGTTACCTATTGAGTACACAAACTTGGACAAGTCATTTAACCTCACTAAGAGGGAAAAAAACCTTCATTTATAAGGGAATGGCCTTCCTTATTAAAGGAAAATACAAAGCCCTCTAGTACGTGAATGGGGTCTCCACACAGGAAGAAATGATGTAATAAAAGGTCTTAATTCTGTCCCTTTGACTTTCCTTTCCCCTTGAAGTTCTTACTTTGATTTTGGCTGGCACACCCAAAAAAGTCTGTAATGATTGTCATCATCTGTTTCATTGCCTAGAAAAAAATCTTCCTCTTCTTTAAAGTCCGTATCAAACACCAGGGCTCTTGAAACCTTCCTTGGCTTCCTACTTCCTAGGCAAAATGAATCTCTCCCATCCTGCCCTGCCTTGAACACTAGATCATCAAGTGTTTTGCAGCTTACTACTCCATGTGATGCAGCTGAGTTCACCAAGAACTTTTTTCCTCCCCGCCCCCCCCCCCCACCGTTTCCCCAGCCTTTGGCTGAGTGTCTGGCCCAGAGCACATTCTCTAGTTAAATGGATAAAAAGTGACCAGGCCAGCAGAAGAGTTGACAAACCACACAGTGGTAGAATGACGTCCAAAAAGACTTGCTAAGACCCAGAAAGAAGAGACTAAACCAGCTAGGAACATCAATGACTACTCGCTGAAGCACTGAGAGACCATGGGACATTGTGGGTTGGGGTCAATGCAACTTCCCTGTTGGAGAAGACAAAATGGCAGTCAAGTATTTATTTTCTTTAACAAAATTACATGGTAGCCCATACCTTTGCAATTTAGAGGCTGATGTAAACTTGGGAAAGTCATTTAACCTCTCCGTATAAGGAGGAAAACATGCTGATGGCTTACTGAGCTGTCTGTGTGGACATGTGGCCAGGTCTCCAGATGGGAGTTTAAGTCCACAGTGACAAACCCTTGAAGTGGGCATTACAGCTTAGAATTGCTGATATCTTTTCTAATGGAATGTAAATAATTAAGAGATAAGCACAAGATATAAATTTTTAAGTATAGCAGTTGTTCCAGATATATCAAAGCTATGTATCTCACTACATAGCTTTCACTTTGCCCAAAAAATGAACTTCTGTTTGTTGAGGACTATGATGTCTGTGAGTACTACAGTATGGTGCTCAGTGTTTTATATGTATTATGTAATACAAAACTAATGTAGCAAAATGAGGGAAGTTGTTTTTATATTGTCCCTCAGGACACCTCTCAGGGGGGAAAACTTGAACATGACTGCAAGCAATACTTTGATAGACCATGTGAGTGAAAGATGAGACCCCAAAAAACATACTGACATAATAAGGGACAAGTGCCAAAGTTCCTTCTGATAGACAGTTGGATGTCCACTTAATGGCAGGGCTTTTGAACTACTGGGTAGCAAGATGCCCGTGGGACTGCCATGACTGCAACAGTGTGCAAGTTTGGGGCAGAACTGAATTGTTCAGAAATAATAGAGCAGAGGCTGAGGACAGTGTTCTGGAGGGATCCTAGGGACTGTGAAAACCCACTGTGATACATGTAATGAAACCTTCTCCATCTCCCCTGGAAAATCACCAGAAAATTCTTCCTTATTCCCCAATGCTCTTGGGTCATGAAGATTACTTCACAGGGTAGAAAGAAAATCGGAGGTCAGCAAAGTCAGCAGACATAGAGGAACAGCCATAAATCTGGGTTACATTTAACCCACAACCCCATGAGACAAAAAGGATTACCTTCATCTTACTGGTGAGGAAACAGGCTGGTATAGGTTAACAACCTTGTCCGATGCTCACGGCTAACAGTGGCTGGGCAGCCATGGCGCACAGATCTGCTTCATCGCAACACCTGTCATTTTAGCCCCAGGAGATGCCTCCCTCTGTGATTCTATGACTGTTCCCTGCCTATCAAAAAGTTTGATAAGTTGGATGATTGCTCTCCCTCATTATATTTTAAGCCACATTAATAATAGGAGAAATAGTTGCACGTGGAATAGAAGGAGAGGAATGTTTCCAGCCATGGGGTATAAATAGCCCACTGATCTCCCGTCTTCAGAAAGGGACCAGAAGTGGAACTACAGCAGGAGGAGTGATTGTCTGTGAGGGAGGGGAGCAGCCTTTTGCACACATGGGCACACGCTGCCGAAAATGAGACTTGCGTTATCACTGCCATAGTCTCGACAAACGCCCACCATGGAATGACATCACTGCCAAAGCCCAATTAGCTCAAGAAGACCCTGGCACTGGATGATGTTCCTTCAAGATGGCATGAAATTCCAAATATAAATTGGGTCCGCACTGGGCGACGATTCAAGGAATCGTATTGGCCAGTTCACAGGACAGCTTGGCAACTAGAAATCCTTTAAACAGGCTTTTGAAACTGTATCACCCCCTGAAAAGACAGAGGTATAATTATACCCAGATCCTTCAGTAAAAATCTAGAAAAAGAAATGCAGAGGTTCTCTGTCCATGGCGTGATTATATCATAAATTATAGAAAATATGGAGGAAAAGTTCATCAAGATGCATCATCTTCCGGCATTACTTTGTCTTTTCAGAAAAACAATTATTAAACATTTAAAATAGCAAAACTTCCTCACAGCTTATAACTCTTTACAACATGCTGCATGCTTTCATGTACTTCATGTGATCGTACCCTCCCAACAGCTTGATGCAATTATTGTTGCTATTTTACAGTTGAAAACCTAAAGTGTAAAGAGGGATCTGTTAAGGACTGTTTGAGAGCAGGGATTTTGTATCGCCCTTCTCTGTGCCATCAGCTTGGTTTTTAGGGCCTGACATCTCACAGGGTTACTGTAAATGTGAAGGGAATGGAATACACTGGAATAGAACTGAGTGACTCGCCCAAGCCAACTCCCAGCTCAGTGTCCGTTTCTACAGGATGTGCAGCCAAATCATTCAACCAAATGTGGACCATACACCTGTGTTATGTCTGGGCATGTAGAAGTCACTAGAGAGCGTGAAGAGCATGAGGGAAGGCCAGGTGTAACAGAAGCCTAAGATACAGTCCCTGTGAGAGACTGAATATACAAATGGACAATGGCCAGACGTATATAAAAACAGGACTCTGACCCACAATCTGCAACCATTGGTCCAGGAAGACAATCCACTATCTACAACGGACATTCAAGGAAGCCAAACAATGACTCCTATAGCAATCAGCTCCAAACAGTGGAAACTGATGAATCACTGACAGGTTCCCTCTTTGTTCTGGCGTCCAACTTAGGACCAAACAAAGAAAACCAAATATGCACTCCTAACCACTCACATAGAATGCTCTGCTTCTAGTTAGCCTGCCTCCGGCTTATCTATGCCAACGGCCTCCAGTCAGGGCACACGGGAAGCATTCCCTTTTTCCCACTATAAAGCTTTCCTATGCCCCTGCCTGCCTTTGAATCTCCACCCAACCCAAGTGAGGGTGGCTGACTCCCTTAGTATAGCAAACTCTGCCTAAATAGCCTTTGCTTATTCTCATTTGGATGGTCTTTGTTTACTTCTACATCTGTGTTTAAGGAACTCATCCTACAGTGAGGAGAGGAAAAAGAACAAGATATATAGGAAATAATAAAATGATAATATAAAAACAGTGCCAAAATGAGTGGTCAACTACCCGGAAAAAATAAGGATTTTTAAGTACTAGCAGTACAAAGAAATAAGTGATAATTGCCTGGGGGAAGTGCTCCATTACCAAGGTTGATTTGTCTCTGTTGAGCTGGGTGGACAGGTTGTGAGGAGTACAAGGTCATGAGATGTCACAGGGATGACCAAGCTTCCCAAATGCAACCAACTACTACACTTATTTATAGATCCATAAAGCATCCAAACGGCTATGGATAACTCTCTCGACACTCGGAAGTACTGGATAAAAATTGAGAGATTGAGGGGCCAACTTCTTCCAGTTGAAAGGTATGACCTTGAAAGACAAACAACTGTAGGAGGTGAACATTTGGCTACATAAGAGGATTGTGAGAGTCTGCTCAGGACCGTGGTTGACAATGGGCTTTTGGAAAGGTATGGGGAAATCCTATCAGAGCCACAAGATTCTGCATTAACCTAATAAAACATTATCTTACACAATACTTTTGGAACAGTTAAACAATGCCAAGTATTCTTCAAAGAGCTAGAAATACAACAATGAATAATGTTGTCTGTGCCCTCACAGCCCTTACAATCACTTGCTTTAAGTTAAAATTTGAAGGAAAAAGAATAAAAATGCTAGGAAAATTCTAAACCAGATCCTAATACAGTTGTATACAGAAGATATAGGAAGTATCCAATAGTGCTAAGAATCCAATAGGAAAGGCTATCCATATATCCTCAGATATCTGCATACTAATGCCCAGAGCATGGACATAAAGCCACCCTAAAATGTTAATACTGACTAGGAAGTATGTAGAACTTAATAGGACTTGTGCATCAGTCCTGGTATCAACAGGCTTTAAACTTCCTCCCATCTTTCCCATCCTCCAAAAGCCATCAGAAAAGTTTCTTAAGTCTGACATACTTGTGATCATGTAATTCTCCAGCTCAAAACACTGTAGTGACTCCCCATTACCCAATGCATGGTTTTCAAGGCCCTCTACTGTCTTTTAAATTAATTAATTAATTTTTTCATGATTCATTTTTGCAATAAGCCAGCATATAGTACATCATTAGTTTTTGATGTAATGTTCAGTGTAGTGCATATAACACCCAGTGCTCATCACCACATGTGCCCTCCTTAATACCCATCCCCTGGTTACTCCATCCCCCCATGCCCCTCCCTTCTGAAACCCTCAGTTTTGTTCCCAGAGTCCAGAGTCTCTCAAGGCCCTCTACTGTATTATGTTGCCTCAGTAAATCTTCTAATGCAGTCTTCAAAAACCCTTTCCCCAAAAGATCCCTTGTTCTAGTCACTCTAGATCTGTGTTGTCCCAATGGCAACCTCTGGCCACATGTGACTACTTACAATTAAATTTATTAAAATTAAATTTATTAAAATTCAGTTCCTCAGTTGCACCAGCCACATTTAAAGTGCTCAATGGCCACATTTGGCTAGTGGCCACCCTACTGAACACCACAGATATAGAACATTTCCGTCACCATAGAAAGTTCTATCAGAAAGCACTCTACTAGACTAAGCAATCCCTGAACACATTCTCTGTGCCTTTAGTCATTCTGGTCCTTCTTTGCCATTCGCCGTCTCTACCCTATAAAAATTCTAGCCATCATTACATTTTCAGTTCAAGTGGCACTTCCTTCAGGAAGCTTTCCAGAGTAAAAATTAATCGGCTGTCCTCTGTGTTCCTTTGAGTTACCTGGGACTACTCTTCATCACTAGTCATACTTTGCTTTGACTAAGGTCCTCGTGTAAGTAAATATTTCCTCCATCAGCAGAAATTTTTTAGGGCTCTGTATCTGGTAGTGTCTTACACATATAGTTAAGGACCAAAACACTTCTGGCTTTCTGTTGAATCCTGGTGGAACTGACTCCTGACCAAAACGAAGCAATGGGAGATAGGATGACAATACACAAAGGAAGGAATGTGTGGTAGGCAAAATAATGACACCCCAAAAGATGGTCATGTCCTAATCTCCAGAACCTGTGAATATATTAGGTTACATGGCAGGAGGGGAATTAAGGTTGTTAAACAGCTGACTTTAAGATAGGAAGAGCAGCCTGGATTACCCAGGAGGGCCCAATATAATCATTTTCTGATATAAAAGTAGAAGAGGGAGAGGAGAGGGAGAGCCAGAGAGATGACAGTGTAAGGGCTTGGCCTAACACTCCTGGCTCTGAAAATGAAGGAAGGGGGTCATGAGCCAAGGAATGCCGGTGGCCTCTAGAAGCTAGAAATGGATTCTTCCTAGAACCTCTGGAAGGAATGCAGCCCTGTTGATACTCTGATTTTAACCCAGTGAGACACATTTTGGACTTCTGAACTCCAGAACTCTAAGATAATAAATTTGTATTTGTTTAAGCCATTAACTTTGTGGTGATTTGTTACAGCAACAATAGGAAACTGATACAGAGTGGCAAAGGAATATTACAAATCAAGGCTCATGATTCCTGCATGGATCAAAAACTGACAACATTTGTATCCTTCCTCTAGCACTTTACCTCCATACATTTGTCCTAATAATCAGAATTCTCATCCTATATCAGGATGTTCACTGACAGCATTATTTGTTCCAGTAAAAAGTTCAGTAAGAAGGGATTGATGGCCATCCACATAACACATCACGTGGCCATTAAAAAACATTACATCTTTGAAAATGATTACATGACATGGGAAGAGCTGACAGTCAAGTTTAAAAGGCAGGATACGAAACAATATATGATTCCAATTTATGAAAGTTAAAGGAAATATACCAAAATATTAATGATGGATTAAAAAAAATTAATGTTCATGATGGTTATCTTTGTGGGATAAGATTAGGAGAGTTTTGGTTTTCCCTTTACACATTTCTGTGTCTTCCAGGTGTTCTATAATGAGCATGAATTACTTTTATAATCAGAAAAATAAACAATGTTTTTTTCATGTAAAGCAAACCCCTCAGGTAACAAGAACCACAAAATTAATCATGCCTTTGACCACGTAATCGCATTCATGAAAATATATCCTAAGGAAATAATTCAAAACACAAAAAAAATCTTTTAAGTAAAAAGGCAATGTTTTATAGCAATGTTACTTATAATAGTTTAAAATTGGAAGCAACCTGAATATCCAGCAATTTAATTATGATAAAGCAAATTATAATATATTTGCTTGATAAAATATTGGGAACTCATAAAAATAATGAATACCAACATTATCTAGAAATACAGGCATTACAGAATAACACAAAGCAAAAAGCTCAAGGACAAAACACAAAATATCTAGATTATAATAACTCCACTTAACATGGATAAAGATGGGAAGAAGAGGTAGAAATTATAAATCATTGCTATGTTGAATGGAATTCTGAGAGTAATCTGTATAAAGTTGTTTTGATAACAAACACAACTATCTGATAAAGACTCACACCAGCGTGTAAATCAAGAAACCTGAGAGTGACAGACACGTTAAGAATGTGGAATGATAATGGATGCAGCAGAAAAGGGAGCAACACCTGTGAGACAGGGCACCAGAGACCACCCACATGGGGACATGTGTTTTCATTGCTCTATCCAGCAAATATTCATTGAACCCCACATATGAGTAAAACTGTAATGAAAAACCAGGGAATAACAAACACCAAATTTAGCGTTTGAGTTACTCTTGGGGAATTAGGGTTCTACCAAGGAGGGGAACACTGAGAGTTTCACAGGGGATCCGTCATCTCTTAAACTATTTCTTAAATTGGATGCATGGATGTTCTTTTTATGATTCTTCTGATAAATCACAAGTGCTTACAACAGTGCTTGGCATATATTGGCTCACACAAGAAACTATTTGTAGAAAGAAACTTTTCGGGGCATCTGGGTGGCTTAATGGGTTAAGCATCTGACTCTTGATTTCGACTCAGGTCATGATCTCGGGGTAGCGAGATGGAGCCCCACATTGAGCTCTGTGCTCAGTGTGGAGTCTGCTTGTCCCTCTCCCTCCCCCACTGCCCCGCCCCCTGCTTGCGCAGGCACGCCCTCTCTCTCTCTCTCAAATAAATAAATAAATAAAATCTTGAAAAAGAAAAGAAACTTTTCAGTGGCTCTGTAAATAAAGCTCAAACTCTTTAATATGGCATACAGAGCTCTTCAGGAACTGACTTGTACCTAATTTATCAACACCTATGACTTCCCCCCAATCTACAATCACTCTTGTTCATTTTTTGCTAACGATATAGGACTTTTTGGTGCCTCTGAGACTTTGTCCAGCTGCTTTTTTTTTCTTGCTGGAATGTTCTGCTTCACCTAGAGATCTCCTAATCTCAAGGCCAAGTTACACCATATCAGCTTCGCAAAACCTTGCTGATCTCCCTAATTGTCTCTCCTCTATGTTCCCGCAGTGTTTTCCTTACTTGTGCATTAGAACCTGACTTGCTCTAATCTATTATAATCTCTCATATTATTGCTTTATTGCTTACAAAGTACTCTTAGCTCCATTTTACTTGCAATAACATTGTGAGTTAGTCTCCATTAGCCCACTTAACAGATGCACGAGTTTCCAAAGGAAGAGCAGGACTTGAACACAGGTCTTCAGATTCACGTGGTCCCTGAAGGGACAGGGTTGCTGGGGCAAGAGAGAGCAGGAAGGGGCTGAGGGGATGAAGCTGCGTCTGTTACCACACACACCACGTTTGTAAGATGAGAAAGGACATTTTTGCAAGAATTAAGATGGGCCATGAAGATCAACTCCAACATGCTTAAGACACGTAAGTTATACCTGTCAGAGTACAAGGTGAAACAGGCTAAAAGAATGACCACAAAATTGAAAGGAAAAAAGAAAAGGTTAAATGAATTCAACAGAATGGGCCTTACATCTTACCAGGAAACTTCAAAATGGCAGACTTGTCTCCAAAGTAGAAATCTTGTCTTATTTTTCTTTTATTCCAAGTCCCTAGAATAAGGCCCAGCACTAAAAAGGAATTCAATGCATGCTGAATTAATTAATTAATGAAAGGATGTGCTATTGAGAAGCACAATTAGTTTTAGCTTTCCTGAAACTGCTTCCCCTCAGTCACGTGGCCCTTTCAGTTCAGGGGGACTAAACATCAGTTTCTTGTGTGTTTAATAATTCAGATCCTGAAGCTTCTCTAATGCTCAAAACCAAACAAAATATTCACTTGTTTGAATAAGTCAACAAGTATTTAGGTAGTAAAGTGGATTTAGAATGTGTTAGCAGATACCTGCCCTGTCTTTTATACTATTTTTAACATTTAAGACACGCACAATGCCTGATTAGAATACATGAAAAAAATTCTCATGCCCAAAAGTCACAGATCCAATGAGAAGAAAATCTACAAACAAGAAGCCTTGACCTGCCACAGAGACCCAGCTCTGATGAAACTAACAGTAATATTGAACAAAAAGACACCACTGAAAAACTCAAGAGCTTTTGAAAGCCTCCCATCGAACACCAATGGCTATCTACTCTATAAGTTGATCATAGAGAACATGTTTTTGGGAAATTGGTCATTGAACAAATCAGCCATTAGAGAATTTATTTTTTGCAAACCTTGAACTGAGGCTGGATCCTGGGACTAGGCACTCTGGGTGTTTCACAGCCTGGCCTGTTGAGGCAATCCATAGTTCCTGACTGATCATGGTTCTGGGATACACCTCAGGCAAAGAACAGGTCTAGGTTCAAATAAGTCAATTAAAAGGCAATGTTCTCAATAAGAAAGGATTTAAAGGATGTGCCAAAGGGTTCCAATCCTGGAATGGGCTAAGGGTCTTGCCCCAACTGCCTTCTCTCTGTGTCTCAGTGTATGTTTTCATCTAGCAGGGGAGAGGAGGATGTAGACAGCAATCCCTCAAGGAACTAGGGCTGGATTGCTCATATGTGCATTTCCTCTGATGGGTTCTGCCATCCCCAGACCCAAATGTCTTCCATTCATTCTCTTATTTCATAAACACTAATCAAGTGTCTATATCCTGTTCTAGGAGCTGGGAATATGATAGTGAACAAGACAGGTAAGGGCTGGGTTCTTAGAAAGCTAATGTTGTAGAAGAAAGAAATGATAATAAGAAAATATCAACTTGGCAAAGTTGAAACCCCCCAAAAGTCTGTGCTATTGTAGTCAACAATGTGTTTAATCTTCATTCCATCTCCCAGCAACATCAGACTAACACTTGCCATTAAACTAGACCAAATAGCAGACCTACTCAAATGCTTAGCAGTCCCTGGAAGAATTTGATTATGAGGGGTGGACAGGGGAGAATTTCTCTATTTGGTCCAATTTCTAAATGGAAACTCACAGTGTTTGATGAATAATGAATGTGAATAATTAATGCATTTGAGAAAGGAAAATTTCTTACCTGTCAGTTACTTATCTTGGAGATTACACATCTATCACTCCTCCCCCCAAGGGGCTAGACTCATCTCCATAGAAACTGGGGGCAACCCAGAATGTTAATTATGCCTCAATGCCAGATTTCTCTGCTTAGAATGTGACTCACCGGAAGACCTTCTAGGGCTAACTTGTTCTGAAAAGTAGAAAACTCAATTTATCTGAAGTATTTTTTAAATCTCCAAATAATGAAGTATCTTAATAAGCCTAAAAAACAATCAAGAGAGTGACTCGGTGTGTACACACACGTGGGAAAATATTGTGTAGAAACACATGCATCCTCTGGGCAAGAGGCTAAATGGAAGAAATGGATCCTTGGTCCATTAATAACATAAGTACCAGCACCTAGAACAGTGACAAACACAGAGTAGATGCTCGTTGAATATTACTGTTATTGTTGAATGTTATGTTGAATGTTGTTAAATGAACTACCAATTCTGTGCTGTGATAATACAACAATTCTCATTATTATTGGTGACACTGTACACAACGTCCTTTTCATACACGTTATTTCATTTATTCTTTATTTTTAAAAACATATTTTATTTACTTATTTGAGAGAGAGACAGAGATAGTGAGAGACAGCACAAGCAGGGAAGAGAGGGAGAAGCAGGCTTCCCACCAAGCAAGGAGTCTGATGCAGGACTCGATCCCAGGACCCTAGGATCATGACCTGAGCTGAAGGCAGATGCTTAACCAACTGAGTCACCCAGGTGCCCCTCATTTATTCTTTATAACAACTTGAAAAATAAGTCCATAGTACATTATCCATATTTTTTTTAAAACTCTAAAACCAAAAGTTTGGGGGAAATGAATGTGATGAAAAGCCTGATTTGAGTTGAAATGAGCCTCTTCATAGTCCTTACCCTACTTATGTAAATATTTATACATTTTGCTGCAGAAATATTAATACATTTGCTTTCAGAGGACATCCTAGGTCCTGTTGGGCTTTTTTGATCTATATATCATATGTAACATGTTACTTTTCTAAAATCTAAAAAATTCAGAATTCCAGGAGCACCTGGGTGGCTCAGGCAAGTAAAGGTCCAACTCTTGATTTCGGCTCAGATCATGATCTCAGGGTTATGAGATCAAGCCCCACATCATGCTCCACACTCAGCAGGGAATCTGCTTGAGATTCTTTCCCTCTGCCCCTCCCCCTGCTCAAACACACTCTTCTCTCTCCCTGCCCCACTAAAATAAATAAATAAATCTTTAAAAAAACATAAAAAATAAAAAGTAAAAAATTCAGAATTCCAAAAACACATCTTGCCTCAAGAATTTTGGTTGGGAAGAGGACTCACATTGGACTCTCATAGACTCACGTTATCATCCAACTTTTACAACTAGGATTCTTTGACTCAGGAAAGCTAAACAATTTACCCACAATCACAGAGCTAGTAAATAGATACTTAAACTAAAATCCTCTGATGCCCAATCTTTGGGGTCTTATTTTCCCCACCATACTAAACCTCAAACAATTAATCTGAAATTGAGTATTAAGATAATTGTCTATCCCACTGACATAAAAGAGGTAAATTAATCAGAGGCAGCACAGACTTGGTCGGTACAGCAGAAACTGAAAAAGAACAAATGGCATAGGGTCTGGAGGTAGGTGAGGGCTGTCTCATGTGGAGAGACCTCTGCTCCCTGAAGGAAATGACTTCTGAGACTTAATCTCATTCTCCAGTGCCTAAAGTGCACATGAAACAGAAGCTGACCAAAGGCTGTCTGGTAGACTTCTTTGAATAAGTCAGATGTGACCCACGTGATATTGTCATACCACATCCACTTTTTTTTTTCTAATCACAGAACTTTCATTTAAAAGTGAATGATACCCAGATCTCTCTCTTGGGAAGAGAGAATACGAAGACCAAATTACAAGGTTGGCACTTTCATCAGTCAGGAGAGTCTAGGTTATGCTGTGGTAACAAACAACCCACAAAGCCCTATGGCTTAAAACAACAAAGGTTTGTTTCTTGCTCATATTACGTGTTTACTACAAGAAGTCAGGAGAAGCTCCATTCATTGTAATAATTCTGGGGGACCCACGATGACAATGCAGCCATTCTCTCTAACATTGCTAGTTAGCCTGACAGAAGAAAAGAGAAGGCAACAGAGCATGCCCTGGTTTTTTAAAGCTTCCACCTGACTGATATGCTGTCACTTACACTCACATAGTTCATTGGCCAAAGTAAGTCATCTGGTCACACCCAACATCAAATGGTAGAAAGTACAAAACTCATGGCTTTCAAGATCTTCAATACATTTGCCTACTCAACAAATATTTTCTTGAGTGCCTGCTAGTGCTAAGCACTATTCTATGTACTGGGGATTTAAAAAAAAAAAGTGCTGAGTGCTATGAAGAAAAATAAAGTGGAGCAATGGGTGGTGAGGGATTGGGTTGGGGAAGAAGAGGTGAAAAGCAAGTTCAGGGAAAGATTCTCTGAATAAAATACCTGGAAGAATTGAGGGACGGAACCAAGTAAGGGAATTCTGCCTCTGAGGCCAAAGCAAAACACAAAGAACTCAAATCCCAGGAAAATCCAGAATGATTCCTAAAGTAGAGACAGAGGGCTGAGACATCAACACTGTGTATCTGTGGGGCTGAAATAGCCCCACAGGCTCATTCTCTTCAAGCCCCATAACACACCGTCCCACTTCCTTTTTTTCCTGACTGAAACCACACAGGCAGCAGAACACTTCCTTTTTCCCGTGGTTAAACAACATGCAAAAATGGTTTACTTCAGGAGGGGATAGCAATCAGCAAGTGTTCTGTAAACAAATAAAATTATCCATTTATTGATGAAAATCTATACTCCATGAAGGGTCATGGGTGTTTTAGATACTTCATTTTATTGAATAGGGTTGTTGTGGAAAGGATAAGATGTATAGGATACCATTTTACAAATGAAAAAGCTATAATGTGAGCTAACTGACCTTCTGGAAAGGTGTGCAGATCTTTTGTGGCAGAGATAGAGTCTGACTCCCAAGCCTGTGCCCTCAATTATCATAAAACATAAGGAACCTTAGACTTTTTGGAAGGCAAACTTGTGGAAATCCACATCTACATGAATTCTTATTTGACAATTTAAAGATGGAATTGCCCTTGTTATAGGGAAAAGGAGTGTTATTTAGGCATCTTTGCAACAGCGGTCAGGTCTTTCTACAGATGAGACTGAACCCATGGCTACTTCATCACACACTCATCCAAAGGTCACCTTCTCTGTGAAGTTTCCCCTGACTACCCTATTTAAAATTTCAATGCTGCCTTCTCAGGACTTCCTACCTCCTTCTCTGGTTTTGTTTGTCCCCATAGCACTTAGGACCCTCTTATAAACTGTATGATTTATTTGTTCACTGTTTGTTGCCCACTTTTTGAAAGTAAGCTCCATGGGTGAAGGAAATTCTTGTCTGCTTTTTTAAAAATCACTTTTATTTCCCCTAGAGTGTAGAAAAGTACCTTATACTCAATCAGTAATTATGAATGGATGGTCAGAATGAATGAGTGAATGAACGGATTCAGAGAACGATCTCTTACTTGAGCAAGAGTTTTTCATCTGGGGTACATTAATGGGCTTAGGCATAAATTACATGCAATTGTGTGGGGAGGAGAGTAGTTGTGTGTGTATAGTCAATCTCAAAGAAGCCAATAACCCAAAGGTTAAAAACCACTTTTTGTGGCATAGCCATACAGGGGAATCTTATTCAGCCATAAAAAGAAATGAAGTCCTAAAAAAAAAAAAAGAAAAGAAAAAAAAAAAAAGAAAAGAAAAAAAAAAAAAAAGAAAAGAAAAAAAAAAAAAGAAATGAAGTCCTAATACTGGCTACATGGATGAAGCTTGGAACAATTATACTAAGTGAATGAAGCCAGACACAAAAGGTCACATATTGTGTGATTCCATTTATATGAAATATCCAGAGTAGGCAAATCTATAAAGAAGAACCTAGATTTTTAGTGGTTGCCAGGGGCTCAGGGGAGAAGGGAGGGCAGAAAGGGGAGCAACTGCTTAATGGATATGGGATTTTCTTTCAGGGTGATGACAATGTTCTGGAACTAGACAGGGGCCAAGGTTGCATAATATTGTGAATATAGTAAATACCACTGAATTGTATACTTTAAAATGATACATTGTGTGTTATACCACAATTTTTTCAAAAAAGAACCACTTTGTGAATAAGGAAAACAGATGACAAAGACAAGGCAAATCATCTCATACATCTAACAGGATGGATGATGGAATCTAAGTCTGAAAAACTGTCAGTTGCAATCAAACATTCTAAGAATATATGGAATATGGAATATTTACGAACTTATATTCGTATCAGATTTTGCAGTTTTGAACAAATTTCCCAGCGCATTATTTAATTCCTAGAAAAGAAACTTGTGAGGTGGGTGAGGCAGTTACACTTCTTGATTATCTCCATTTTATAAATGAGAATAATGTGATTCAGAGAGGTTAAGTAATTTTCCCAAAGTCACGTAGCTACTGAACGGTAAAATAAAGATCAAACCCCAGGTCTGTTTATGTTTTTGGCAAATTGGTTCCTCCAGCTCTTTCCAACCTTCCAGTATCTTTCCAGAAATCACAAATCTTCCTGTGGTAAGTCCCCCCAGGTGAGGTCAAAGGCAAAGTTTCTTCTCTAACATTTGGAATGACATCCTCTTACTGTGGTCACACTGAGTACTTCACTGTGACCAGAAGCTCTGGCTAGAAATTATATACACCCATGATAAATGATAGCACTAGGAAAAATAGATTCATTGTTACTTATGTAAATTTTTGAGAGTGAGAATGTTCTAAAATGTAGAGTCAATGGTAAGAAAAAGATAATCAAAGCTAACGAATGAAAGCCAACTTCTTCATTTTGCCAATGACAAAAGTCAGGTACAAAAAGGTTTGTATAAGATGACACAGAGTTAGTATCAGAGGTAAGATTGGAATGCAAGGCTTTTGAATGCTCTGTAAATGTACAGAGTTTCTAGGAAACTAGTCTTCCAACAGCCTTCTCTTCTCCGAGAAGAGATTATTTGAAGTTTGTGCAGTTAGCAGTTCACGAATATGCTGACATTTATCATAAACATGGAAAGGAAGAGGTACAGATTCAGTGACGATAAATAGCCCAAATGCTTAAATTTAGCCTCAAGTGAACCCGTTTTCTCCCTTTTGTCATCTCCACTGGGCTAAAGCACAAGGACACAGTAACTTTTCTGTTTTACCCAAGAATGGTCAATTATCCAGAATTTACTAGTCATGTTTTGTAAACATAGTTGGTGGCAGGGTGGATAATGCAGGCCCACGGTGTCACTTCCACCCATGGAGACACAGATGGTCAGAGCTGAAACCTTAGAGATCTTCCAGTCTGGGTTTCCCCAGCCACAGTCAGCTGACCTCCAGGGAGTTACTGCCTTGAGCCTGTGTCCAACGCCACCTTCCTTCTCAGAGACAGAGCTTGTGTTTGACTCTCCTCCCCCTTCTCATCTTCTGCTCCCTCCCTCTGAGGTAGGTTGAGGGTTTGCAATAAAGGCTCCTAAAATGGAGCATCAGCCATCTTAGGGAAGATGTGGAGGAGAAAACTTGAAAAAGGAGAAAGCACCTGCTAGAACACAGTAAACTTAGCAAAGCTCCCCAGTGTACACATTGAGCTGGAAGGAAGATGTTAAAATCATGTAAACTAAACCTTCCCTCCTTCCATGAAGAAAGTCAGGCCCAGAGAATGGATGTGACTTGTCCAAAGCTACAAAATCAGGAAGTGGTAGAGTTGACACTAGAACTCAGATCCTCCAAATTCCAATCCAGTGCCTTTTCATGATACATTTTCTCAGTTTCCATTGTTCTCCTTTACATAAAATAACCATGATTCATAACCCACCAGTGCCACATCAGGCATTGACTATCCTACGTATTGCCTGCATGTTTCACAGAGTATATTTTAACACTCATGATATAGGAGTGAGGTCATGGGTGGTATTTTTAACCTATAGCTCCTCATAACTAGTACAAGCTCTGTCTCATAAGAAGTATGCATGAGTTTTTTGATGGAATGAATGCTATGGATGGGACAGGTGGAGTGTCAACACAGCTACTAAGGTCTTTCATGATATGCCATCCTTTCCTCAGGGTGAAGGTCTTCTCTTCATGTCCTCTCTACTCTGTTCCCTTTTCCCCCCTGTTTCCCAAATCATTTTTCAAGCCCCAGTCAAAAGCTACCTCCTGTTATCTCTAACAGAAAGAGAACTGCTGGGGCGCCTGGGTGGCTCAGTTGATTAAGCGTCTGCCTTCAGCTCAGGTCATGATCCCAGAGTCCTGAGATCGAGCCCCACGTCGGGCTCTCTGTTCAGCGGGAGGCCTGCTTCTCCCTCTCCCTCTCCCTGCTGCTCCCCCGGCTTGTACTCTCTCTCTCTCTGTCAAATAAATAAATAAAATCTTAAAAAAAAAAAAAAGAAAGAAAGAAAAAGAACTGTCAAGACTGGCATCAAACAACCTCGGATCTGCATGCCCCCCCGACATATGTTATGTGTTAAATGTATGATAAGGGCGAGTTACTTAAACTCTCTGAGATTCAACTTAACCACTTGTTAAAGAGCTCATAATACTGATTTAATTTGATTTTTTCTGTGGAAGAAATAACATACGTAAAATTTCTACCACAGTGTGTGCCACATGGTAGCTACTTAACAAATGTTAATTCCCTTCATCTGGGCAATTCCTTCCTTAAAAGTGTCCCATGGCTCTCTGCTTACTCTCCACTAGTTTATTATGCATTATTTTACAAATTGTTGATAACTTTAGAATACTTCTGTCTCTCCACTAGATCATAAACTATCTTGAGGGCATTACTATATCAGGAAATCTTTGCATTTAACTCACCGTGACTTCCCACAGCATCTAGAAGAACATTTAGCACAAATGTGACAGACAAAACTTATTTTTGTAGAATTGAATTGAAGTGGGTGTGGGTGGTGGTATGGGGAGTGCATAATGTATCAGGCCTTTTAGATTGTTTGCCTGAAAAGTAAGAGCCCTTATGCTGGTGTCTTCCGTATTTCTTCATATTATGTTTCTTTTCCTCCCTAAAAAGAGGTAGACAGGGGTTTGGCAATGACACCTTTCCATCTAAAGTGAGCATCTAAAGAGGTGACACCCCATCAGTGAGTGATCAAGCTGCATTTCTGTGTTGGGTCCTCATGCCCCCATGAAGAGGAAGTGGTATTTCAGGGATGGCAGATGACAGAGTGACGTCACCCATCTCCGTCAGTACTCATTTCATTTCTTCAATTTCAGCAAAGAAATGATAGAAAAGGTTGTTCCTTTGTCACATGGGTGACCTATTTTTATTATTTATTGATGGAAATAGAGAACCCTCCCCACTGAGCTTCCCATTTCTGCCCTCACCTCTTGTCCCAACTTTCTGGAGGAAGTAAAGGCCAGTAACTGGAACTTAAATGGTAAATTCCTAGATCACATCTATCTCTATTATAATCTAAAAAAGTAAAAAAGCCAAAATTTTTTTAAAGAATTGAAGTTTAGATACCTCTGCATCCCTATGATAATAGTTAAAATTAACAAATGTCTACAAATTATCACCAGACAACAGTTAACTGAGTTCTTGTTATGATCAAGTCACTGTGCTCTATGTTTGATCACTTCATTCACTCCTCAGCTAGCCCTATATGGAGGGTGGTATTAACAGAGAGGGTCAGTAACCTGTCCAAGATCTTATATACGGCTAGCAAGAGTCAGGGAGATTTGGATCTACACTTGTCTGAATCAAGGGGATGCATTCATAATCATTACCCATACTGCCTTACCCATCCATGCAAGGGATTGAGTCATGAGTTAGTAATATGGAAATTAATAACACACAGCCACTTCCCTTAAGAAGAAGATAACAATGTAGAATATACATACATATACATATATATCCTAGAGAGAAAGAATATATATATATATAATTACAATATAAAGTGATTGGTGCTATATTAACACTACTAAAAAAGGGCTATGAAAGCTCCCAAGAGGAGAACTGAATTCTAAGTTGAGGTCTGGATAACGGAGAAAACCGAGTATCTAATTTGTATAAGAGGTTGTTCTAGGTACTTTCACATAGGTGATCCTATATAATTTTATTTAATTACAAAGTACTCCTATGTGATAAGTAGGTAGTACTACCCCCATTTTACAGATGTGAAAACCATGTCTCATAAGATAATAGTAAACAGCTATCTAGCATTTAGGACATACTGTGTGCTGTTCTAAGAACTACATGTGTATTAGTTCATTTAATCCTCACAACGATTCAACCATACAGGTGCAAAACCCATTTTAGAAATGAGGAACCTGAGTTCCAGACTGTTCAAGTCATTTGCCCAAGGTCTTACCACCAGTAAGAGGTAAAGCCAGGTGGAGGGGGTACTGAGTCCTTGTTTCAACCATCGTGTTATTGTTCTGTTGGGGGAAAGCAAGATGCCCAAAGTTACCACCTAGAAAGGGGTAGAGTCAGGATTTGGCCCATGTCTACCTTTCTGTAATAAAGACAGTGCTCTTTAAAAAAATTTTTCATTTAAAATAGTTTATACCCTAAAAGACACTGGAAATAGAGGTTGAAGTAAAATGCCCTGAATACCATAGCAAAAAGTAAGAACTCTATTCTATGGCAAGGGAAACCCTTAAAAGATTTTGAGCAGAAAATTAAAAAAAAAAAAATCAATATGATTCAATCTGCATTGAGGAGGAAAGAAAGCTCACTAAAATGTAAACCATGAATCAGAAGTGGGTGAGGCAGAAAGTAACAAGCCCCATTAGGAGGATTCTGTGCAAGTCATAGTGATGAAGGTCTGAGAGAGGACAGGTCATGATTAACAGAGAACATGGGAGGAAACAATCAAGAGAGTTTTCAGAAATGGCTTTGGCAGGACTTATCCAATGTGGAGGGAAAGGGACAACTCAAAGAGGAGCCCAAAGTTTGCATCGTGAAAGGCTGAGAGAACAGTGCTAGTCTTGAATGGTCTGGATAACCTGGAGGGATAAGAAAGGTTTGGACATGTTGAGTTTCTGGTGCTTGTAAATCCTGAGAAGCTAACCAAGAGAGAGTCATTTCAGGAAATAAGAATTATTTCGTCTCTTGGTCTCTAGCAGAAACCCTTCAGGACTGAATAATCCAATCTGCTCTTCGTAAGTCATTCCAGCCAATAAAGCAGCAATTGTGACCTCTTTTCTGTAGCAACACATATGAAGAATGCCATCCACAAACCCAGCGTCCCCTTAGCCACACCCACGATGTCGTAGAACCTTCAAGGTGAGTGAGACAGGTAGTACATTGTACACAATTCTCAGAGCACCAGCTGTCATTCCAAAACACAAAGTTTTTTTTCTTCAGTATTTCTAATAACATGAGAAAATGTTTAGGATGTAATCAGGTTAAGTGGGAAAAAAGCTGAGAACAAAAAGATACATAACGTATTCCAAAAAAAAAATCATATACATATATATTACACACAGAAAAAACACTAGAAGGAAATGCACCAAAATATAAATAGAGGGTCCTTCATTAAGCAAATATTATGGAGCACCTGCCATATGCCAGGCATTGTGCTATTCATCAGGTATGGTGAGAGAAATGGACCTATTTGATGCCCTCATATAGCTTACAGTTTAAGGACTAAGCTAAGCTAAGAACATAAAGACAACTGTGAAACAGTCTGAGTACAGAATCCTTCTAGCCTTTTATAGTTGACCGAGTCCTTGTTCTCAACCATCATGTTAATGTTCTACAGGGGTAAAGTAAGGTGCCCCAAAATACCAGCTAGAAAAAGGCAGAGCCAGGACTTTAACCATGTTGAACATGGACACCAATTCTTTTAGTGGCTTACGTGTTTTGTGGCACAGATGTTTATAAAACATTCAAAGTTCTCAGAGAAATGACTCTCTTTTGCACTCATATTTCATTGATTTACATATTATGTAATTAAATTCTGTAATTACAATAACAAGTATGTCTGGCATTTCTGTATATGTGAATAAACACAAGTGATTCTTTTTGAGCATGGAAGGGGCACAAATGCCTGAGCACACTAAAAAAGAGGCCACTGGCTACCAGCATTCAGCACACTGTGGGCATCAGTTGGCATAACTTACAGAAGTAATCAAGAGAACACCTCAATCTAAGAAGTCAACTAAATGAAAATTGGTTAAGAGAAGCTACATTGTGTCATATTTCTGGTCACACAGCTTGAGATTGCCATAACATTAGGCAGCCAGTTAAATCATATTGACCTCCCTATCAGTTAAAATCTTATTTTCATTATTATATCTGCCATTAAGTCACAATTCTGTGCTTGTTATGGGTTGAATTGTGTTCTCCCCGAGTTCATATGCTGAAGTACTCCCCACCCAGTACCACAGAATGTGAATTTATTTGGAGATAAGGCCTTTAAAGAAGTCATTAAAGTAAAATGAGGTCATATGAGTGGGTCCTGATCCAATATGACTGGTGTTGTTATAAGAAGAGATTAAGACACAGATGACACACAGATGGAAGGGCAACCATGTGAGGACACAGCAAGAAGGTGGCTGGCTATCCACAAGCCAAAGACAGAGGGCTCAGAAGAAACCAACACTGCTGGCCCCTTGATCTTGCACTTCCAACCTCTAGAACTGTGAGAAAAAAAATTTCTGTTGTTTAAGTCATTAAGTCTGTTGTATTTTGTTATGATAGCTGTAGCAAACTAATACAGTGCTTATCTCAATGGCTGGCACATGACCAGCACTCAAATATTGATGTAAATGAGTGAAAGGGGAATATATATGTATCCCATCCTCCATTTCTATGGTTGATTTTTTGAGGACCTTTAAAAAAGAAGTTTAATAAGCATAGGTGTGCTCTAGTTACCTGCCAGCACTGAGATTTTAAGATAAGAAAGTAGGCCTTCTTTTTGATTCATTTCTACCTCTTGATCCTCAGACTCCGAAAAGAAGTTCCCATAAATTCCAATTTAAGACCATGTCAAATGATCAGAGCAGAAATCCCAGCACTATTAGAACAGAGCCAGTCCTCAACAGATTCAGGGAAGCCTTAAGCTCCTTCATGCTGGGTAATGATGTCTCATGGGGCTTCACTGAGGCCCCTGGTACACATGGACAAGGCTAGGATGTGAAATGACCAGAAAAATTGGCAGGCAGCCAAGAAAATCTCTAGGGCCTTTGATACATGGTATATGAGGTCATGGGAACAAAGGTTGAACTTTCTCCCCCTCTCCTCCCTAAGGACAAGAATTAAGGTACTTGAAGAAGCCAACACACACCCTGGATGTGCCCTTAGCAATGTGACCTCAAAACTGGACCGGTAAATTACCTGGATTCTAAGCACTAGCATAGAGTGTCAGAGCCCACCTAATCTCCAAAGGTATGTGGCCCAACCTTCTCAATTTGCAAGGAAGGAAACTGAGTCCCCAAAAGGGGAAAGATCTATCCCCACTCTTGCCATCATCATTTCTTAAGCCTTTGCCTTAGAAGTCGAAGTTAAACATTTCAATCTTCATATTGTTACTTTTGAAAGAGAGCTTCTTCCTGAACACCTTAGTGAATAGCATCTAGACTTTACTCAAACACTTCTAGGACTGGGGAACTCACTGTTCCCGAAGGTAGTAAGACCATCTTTGAACAGATTCCACTGTTAATTCCATTTATTGAGCCCAAATCTGCCTCCCTGCATCTTCTACCCACTGGTTCCCATTATGCCTTCTTAAGAATGAAGGAATCCATCCAACTCCTCCTTTGCATGGTGGCCTTCAGATATCTGAAGACAAAGAAGACTTTTTTTTTTTAAAGATTTTATTTATTTATTTGAGAGAGAGAGAATGAGAGATAGCACGAGAGAGAAGAGGGTCAGAGGGAGAAGCAGACTCCCTGCCGACCAGGGAGCCTGATGCGGGACTCGATCCCGGGACTCCAGGATCATGACCTGAGCCGAAGGCAGTTGCTTAACCAACTGAGCCACCCAGGCACCCGACAAAGAAGACTTTTAACATTATGTCATGTATCATGGTTTTGAACTCTCTATTCATCCTTGTCACTATTGTGAATTGCTTTAAGTCCTCATAAAGACCAGTTAGTGACATATCAACAGACAGAAATATAACAACCTAATTAATGAGCGCTGGTCCCTTGACCCGGAATGAAATTATATATGAATACCCCTAAGTGAGTGGGAAAAGTGGAATGGGATTCCTTACCAATAAAGAGAAGAATAGCCCCTCCCAGATCTAGTTGTCTTGTCTGAAACCCATTCCTTCCCTGAATTATTCATAGGCCTATTACAAGAAGCTCTGTCTAAAGTCTTCCCTGGCCTCTTCCCTGTACACTGGTCATCTCTCCTCCTGCCATCTGCCATCCTCAGCCCTGTCACTTTCGCCCCCAAACCTCCAGTGGGTCCTGGACTTGGATGTATGGAAGCACAATCCAGGAAGCTTCAAGCATCTGCCAAACTTCTTCCAAGGAGAGCAACCCTCACCAATTTTCTGACTTTTTCTTGCTATTCCCTTCCCGATACACTTATTGTAAAAATGAAACCAACACTGATATACTCATCACAGTGGGTTGGAATAAAGACTGGTGCCCATGCTGAAGATCTTACGTGAGCAGGACTCATAAAGACTAACCACCCAGGAGGTACTCCTTACTGAGTGAGTCTTGGCAAGCTGACACAACCAACTCCTCTTTGTTGAGAAGCAAAATGAGCCAAATAAACAGCAAAGGGCCACCAGACCTGGCCAGCTCTCTTTAACTGCTTAGGACTGGATGGAAAACATGTACTGAAGAAATGGGAGCCTGGGTGACTGAGTGGTAGATGAAGGGATGGACATTCCCGTATTTCCTTGCAATCAATCTGCATTTCTAATAGGAAGACTCCAGAGTGAAGGTTTTAAAAGTCTGCTCCTGCTTCCCTGCCTCCCCTCAAAGCTGAAGGGCAAGATGTTTACATAATGACTTTTCTTTGTTCTCATTGCTTCAGAATCCTTCCTCCATGTTTAGGACATCCTTTACAGGGTTTTGATTTTACCTTCTCTGTAAATGAAACTTATGTAGATTGCAATTTTTCATATTAAACACTAGATACTGTGAGGATATAAAAGGATATGCAATTCTTGGGAATGCAGGAAAGTCCAAATGATTAGAGATGTCTAAAAACAAAATTACTTTATTTCGGGTTTCTTCAATGAAGATACTCCCCCCATAATGCCAGAGAATCAGAGATTCCCCTTTGCCTCTTTTATTCATTTTGGGATGTGACAGGGAGGGATGAGCTTAGAAAGTGGGAAGAGGGGCACCTGGCTGGCTCAGTCAGTAGAGCATACAACTCTTAATCTTGGAGGTGTGAGTTTGAGCCCCACTTTGGGTGTAGAGATCATTTAAAAATAAAACCTTTTTTAAAAAAAAGTGACAAGAAAAGAATAGGCCCCAGCTCATCTCAAACTCCAGAAACTTCCACCTTGCCAGAGATGAACACCTTGCTTTTCATTTCAACACATAAGATTCATGTGAGTCATGGGGCACCTGGATGGCTCAGTCTGTTAAGTGTTTGACTCTTGATTTCAGCTCAGGTCATGATCTTGGGGTCATGAAATCAAGTCTCACATTGGGCTCCATGTTCAGCAGGGAGTCTGCTTCTCTCCCTCTCTTTCCCTCTGCTCATGTTCTGTCTCTGAAATAAATAAATCTTAAAAAAAAAAAAGATTCATGTGAGACATAGTCAGATGAAATCAAGTTTAGACAAAAGATGTCATTCAACAAATTAATTCATTCCAACATCTTGCTATGGACTGAATGTTGATGTTCCCCCAAAATTCATATATTAAAATTCTAACCCCCAATATGTTGGTATTAGGAGGGGAGGCCTTTGGGAGGTAATTAGGTCCGTGAGGGTGGAGCACTCATAATAGATTAGTACCCTCATAAGAAGGGGCAGGAGAAAACCTGCATCTTCTCTCTGCTCTCCAACATGTGAGGATACAACAAAAAGACAGCCATCTGCAAACCAGGAGGCAGGCCCTCAGGAGGAACTAAATTGGCCAACACCTTGATCTTGGAATTCTAGGCTCTAAAACTGTGAGAAATAAGCATCTGCCATTTAAGCTACCTAGGCTATGGGTATATTTGTTACAGCAGTCTGAAAAAGACATATCTACGTGTGCCTAGCCATGGGCACACACCACTGGGGAGGGAATGGAATCAAAAAGATTTATAAAATCTGGGCTCTGTCCACAATGAGCTAAAAAATCTAACTGGGAAAATAAAATTCCCATGTGACACTGTTGGCCAATGGAACAGTTTAAAATAAAGTGCTCAATGGAGTGGTACAGGTGCTCAATAACTAGAAAATGTATAACAAAATGTTAAGTATGTGGTCTTGGCAACAAATTTTGAAAAAGTTTAAAGAAAGATCAAGATGGAGTAGAGATATCAGAAAAGACTTTATCAAGAAAGTGGTGCCAGAGTTAAGTTTTAAAGGATAGGCAGGAGGGGGTGGGCATTCTGGGCAAGAATAAAGGCAGAGTGGCAAAAAACACACACAAAAAACAAAAAAAACAAAAAACCCAAAAACCTGACAGTCACTGGGTAGGGATAACAGAGGAAAACCAATTAAATAACCACAAATTGTGAATGTTATAAAACAAAACCAAACAATTCAGATCACACCTAACAAACAAAATTATAATAGAAATACCATGTCTGCTCCCCAAACACATGCACATTCTAACACATTCTTGGAAAGAGTGTTGTAACATTGATTTATATCTGACAGTCCAAGTAAAAAAAAATGAAAGAGCTGCCAAATCTGCCTATATAAATCCCAGTGATTTCACATGTTTTTATCCTATGAACTGAAGGCAGAAAAAAAGATTTAAGCCTGTGAGACAGCAGACAATAAAATGGTACCCTAGCGAAGCTTCTCTGAGGAGTCACTAGAATCATATTTATCATGTCCGAGACTGACATTAATTCTAATGTGCAGACACTCTTCGGCATTCAGATGCACAATATTAAATAACTCTAACAGGTGAATTTATCGAGTTCTGCAGTGGTATGCTGAGCCATACAGAGGAATGATATAACAGCAGTTTTATGCAGAATCAAACACTCCATAGGAGCCATGTTAAGCTTCTTCTGTTGACAGCCAGATGATTGACAAGACCCTCCTCCAAAATCTTCCTAGATAAAAGTGCTCCTCTTTGGCCTTGTGGTGTCAAACCCTTGGGCTGCAAATGCCTTGAGCAACTGATCAGAACCAGAACTGCTACCTAAATGAGAAGTCCGGGCCAGGCTTGTAGGTAATCCTAACCAGTTCATGAAAAGGAGGACTGATCCTCTGTCTTGGTGAGATTACAGATCCAAATCCCTAGCTCTTGGAAGAAAACATTGCTGCTGCTTCCTTGTTCCTACAGAGAAAATCGCCTGCCTCCCTGACCTCATGAGAGTGCCCCAGTTATTAGCTAACAAGCTACCGCTCTGATCAAAAGCCCAAAGAGCGAGGTAAGGATCTGGGGCAGAGCCAGAAATCTGCATTTCTAACAGGCATCTCCAGGTATTCCTTTCCTAATTTGCTTGATCACCAGAAGCATCTGGAGCAGTTTCAAAGTGTGGATTCTCAAAGCACACCCCAGATCTCCTGAATGGAATCTCCAACAGTCTGTAAATGATGATGAAAGTGATGGATCATTATGCTGTTCAGAATTGTTTATATAACAATGAAAGTGAGAGATTCCAGTTGGTGTAGGTGTCACTTCTCTGTTTGCTTCCTTTTACAAGAAAAGAAGAGCTAGGTAAGCCATTATGTTTCTGTTCTTGCCTTGGGTACCAGGAAACTGAAAGCTGATAGCAACTCTTCCTGGCTTAAATTTCTAGGTATAATTGTTTCCCTTTGTATTACTGGTCCTTTTTAGTATCTTTTTTAAATGTAACTTTGAATTAAGTCACCTAGAATTAGTGGGAGCATAAATTACAAATTATTACAATATAAATTCCAATTCAAGCTTTCCCTCAACTTTCAGAAAGTCGCTTTCTCTATTCAGCTTGTAAATGTGGGTGAATCTTGCATTTTACAGCTTCATACCAATGACAGGGCTCCCATCAACCTGCCTCTTGGGACAAGTGACAGAGGACGAAGGGCCCCAAAGGACTACTCTACTTGGCAGAGTGGAGGAACCCAGGCCTTGGTCATTTGTCCAGAAGCTCAGTTGCTCCCTCTTAACCCAATTATCTGTTAAGGAGAGCCAGCTATGGAGTAGGGAAAACAAGATGTGAACCAAGTCCGAGAACCGAGGTTCAAACCCCAACTCTGTGTGGCATTCCACATGCCCTTACCTCTAGTTTCCTCATCTGTGAAATGGACGTGACTTCCTTGCCTTTGCCTGTCTCTTGGGGTTACTGTGAAAGAAAGTTCTTCGTAAAATGAAACGTTTTATACGATGGAAATTAACAACTATTGGAAATAGCTCAGAAATGCTAAATAAAATATATTCAAATGTGATAACTGGCCCTTCATCTAAGAGGGCTCTCTTGCTCCTAGGAAATGGTCACTAGGTTTTAAAAAGAATTCTAGAGGGGACGCCTGGGTGGCTCAGTCAGTTAACTGTCTGCCTTCAGCTCAGGTCATGATCCCAGAGTTCTGGGATCAAGAACCACATTGGGCCCCCTGCTCAGCGGGGAGCCTACTTCTCCCTCTGCCCGCCGCTCCCCCTGTTTGTGCTCTCTCTGACAAATAAATAAAATCTTAAAAAAAAGAAAAAAGTTGGGGTGCCTGGGTGGCTCAGATGGTTAAGCATCTGCCTTCAGCTCAGGTCATGATCTCAGTGTCCTGGGATCAAGTCCCATGTCCCGCTCTCTGCTCAGCGGGGCATCTGCCTCTCCCTCTGTGCTCACATGTGCTCTCTCTCTCTCTCAAATAAATAAGTCAATAAAATGTTTAAAAAAAAGAAAAAAGAAAAAAGTCTAGAGGATCCTAATGTGCTCCTCCAACAGATGAAAACTTAAGAGCCCCCAGTGGGCAGGGTGAGGTCCTCAACTGGGAGGATGGCCTTCGAGGGTCAGGGTGTTTAGTTTAACCTTGACTTTGCCCTGAATTCAGATAATGCTTGGAGCATTGTATTCATCCTTCAACAGCACACTGTAGGAGGCCTTCACCACCTATAGTACGTCCAAAGGAAACCAACCAGGGTGTAAGGGGCCTAGGAACCATGTCCCTTTAAAAATAAAGGAACTCAGCACATGCAGCCTGGAACAGGCTCAGGGGCCATGGCCCTCTCTTAAAATGGATATAGTGACATAAGATTGTCATGGAAAAGAGGGAGGAGTTTCTTTCAGTGTGGACTCCCCAAAGTGGATTTGGGGAAAGTGGATTTCCCAAAGGAAAGTTGCCAGACACAAGATGTCGATTCAGGGGAAGACAAATTTCAGGATGGAGTACACTAACAAGTAAAATGAGGAGCTCCTACAACATCAGGTTTTAGATGTTTCCAAGAAACATCCAAAGATGTTTCTTGCTCTTAGTGAGAAGTTACAATAGATAATCTTTGAAAAGTTCTGACCATAAGATGCTCCAAGCCAATCCCTTCATCAATGGCAGACATAAAGTTTCTCATTCCTGGACACAAAATAAAATCCTTTGGCTAAAGAATCCAAACTTGAGTTCAGGTGGTAGAAGTTTAGAGTTATTGCCGAGAAGGGCTTCACTTTGGAACTCTCAGCCCACCCCGTGCCAAAACTGGTGCTCTTCAACGTCTTCTATATTTACTACTTCACTTTGATTGCGAGACTTCTCAGATCGAAGCTTGATGTGTCACCATCCCCCTTCTCTGCCTCACCTTGGCACCAAGCCAGGAATCCACTGCTGCCATTTGTGTTTTCATTTAGTAAATAAAGATCAGAAATGACTGCTGTTTTAATAGATTGAAAACTCTGGTCTGCAAATAAATATCTTGGGGGAATTAGAGAAGATTTGGAGAACAACAGTCAATCTCAATATAATTAAAAATAAGCTCTCACCTGCTACTAATTTCCTTCTTGTTTCTTTGCTAACAGAAATCTTTGTTTGAACAAAGAGGTAAAAGGCACAGTTAGAAGCTGTTTACATAGTGCAAATGAGAGTGCTAATTGTAGGGAGCCTGCATGTTAATGAGAGAGAGGTTATTTATCAGTGTGAAATTCTGAGTGCAATAAATTGCAGGTGATATTTCAGGAAACATTCATTTTCTAATGATTTCTTTTCACCGACAACAGTGGCCCCAAATCAAAGTGCAGTATGTTGTAATAAAATAAGAACTGCTCTGGAAGCCAGGAGATCTGGTTGTGGCCCAGTGCTAGCTGTATGCCCTGGCATCAGCTGCTCTCCCTCTCTCTCTGACTCTCGGGCTCAGTGGAAATCTGACGTCTCTCATTTTCCTTCCATTTCTGACCATTGTTGTCTAAGAAGTACCCAGAGCTTCTACCGAGAAATGTTTCTTTCTTGGGATAACCTTCGTTATTCTGAAACCAACTTACCAAAACACATTCTTGGAAAGGGCCTGGTTTCCTCACTCCCAGGTTTTCCCCTACCCTGGCTGCTATGGTTTTGCTCAGCAGTTTTGTTTTGTTTTGTTTTGTTTTTAAGATTATTTATTTATTTATTTGACAGAGAGAGACACAGTTAGAGAGGGAACACAAGCAGGGGGAATGGGAGAGGGAGAAGCAGGCCTCCCACTAAGAAGAGAGCCTGATGTGGGGCTCTATCCCAGGACCCTGGGATCATGACCCGAGCCGAAAGCAGATGCTTAACTGACCGAGCCACCCAGGCACCCCTTGCTCGGCAGTTTTTGAGGAACTCTTGGAAGATCCCTGGAAGCAAGCCTCCTAGCAGCACCCCAATACCACGGGCCTCCCAGCTGCTTCCTCGGTCTTTCTCAGATCTCTGAAGAGGCGCCAGGCCCCCTGGCATCCCCGCAACTCATTCATTCAGCAAATACTCTTTGAACACCCACTGTGTGTGCGGCACCATGCTGAACACTAGGGACACAGAATTCTGTGAGGCAAACCTGGGCCATGCCAGCCTGGAAAGCATCTAATGGGGAAGTCAGATGTGAAACAAATAATTATCCAAGCGACCGTGGGATAAGCCCTAAGTGGCCAAAATATGGGTTGCCATGACAGGAGGGTTAGGAAAGGCTGTCCTGAGTGACACTTGCACTCCAACCTAAAGTAGGGGAAAGTTAGTCATGGGGGGAGGGGCATACAAGCTGAAGAAACAGTACTCAGGGCCATGGGTAAAGAGCCCCAGCACATCCAAGGACCAGAAAGTCAGTGTGACCAGAGGGCTTGGAATAAGCAGAGAATGGACCAATACAGTCTGGAGAGGTAGGTAGGGCCAATTCCTGTCAGACTCTGGAGGCCATGTAAGGACTTTTGGACTCTGCCCCAGATAATTGGAAGCCATTGATGGATTTTTTTTTTTTTTTTTAAGTAAGCTCAACACCCAATGTGGGGCTTGAACTCACGACCCCGAGATCAATAGATTTGAAATGAGAAACAAATGTGATCAGACTGAGCAGTTGTATCAACCTCTCTCAACTATACTATCTAAATTCAGTTTCCTGAGGGACTGGGCAGGACCCCTGAAACCCTCGTCCATTCCCTCCCAGGGGAAAGTATACCAAGTCCCAAGAGAAAAGGGAATCCCAGTGTTCAAAGGAAATGGAATGTTCCAAGTGTTCCAAGGAAAATGAACCCACAAATAACATTTTGGTGACAATCCTCACCATAGGAAGAAATTCCAACAGGGATCCTTCCACCGCCCCCTCCTGCACTTCTCCCTCAGGTGTACCAAGTAAACAGGATAGATAAACAGGAAGGAGCTCTACTCCAAAGGGAAACAGCAAGACAGGAAGTGATAAGCCGGGAACCCTGAAGGCTAGAGCATATAAAGGAGTGCAAACAGAAAAAAATGTAGAAAGAAAAGACATCTGCAGTTTCTGGCCCTGGACAGAATTCTCAACTCACACTCCCAGAAGCCTTTGTATGAACTATTGTCAAACACTTGCGGGGGCAACTGCTAATCCCCGCTGTGAGAGGCAATAGCCGGAGGTGGGTCCATGAGCTTTGGGGGATGCTAGAGGCAGAGGTGGAGGGAGATAGAAGTAGCAGCCTTCACAGCGTTTCTCAAAGCATGATCTATAGACTGTATGTTTCCTAATCAAATAGGGTGTGGTGACAAATGTAGATTCCCCAGCCCCAGTGACAGTACAAGTAGCATGGAGCCAGGCGTCAGCACACAGGCCCTGAAGTCAGACTAACTGGTTTCAAATCCTGATTCTACACACTTACTAGCTATGTGAACTCCGGCACTTTGCCTCATCTATTTCCGCCTCAGCTCCCTGGCGTGTAAAAATGCACGTCATAATAGGACCTACCCGGTAGGGTCACTGTGATGAGGAAATGAGGTAACTCCGGAAAAGAATTTAGAATGATGCCTTCCTGGGACATCGTAAGACCCTGATCCTTGCTAACCGTTAGTGTAGCTAAGAGTGGGCCTGGGAACCTGCATTTTTAAATATGTTCCCCAGGCAATTAGCCCCACTCATTAATGTCCTATCTTCAGTTTGAGGAATATCTATATGCCAGCCTCCGAGCTAAGCCTTTTATGTTTCTTATCTCATTTAAGACCCAGGAAGTAGCACCAATATTTCCCCCCTTACCAATAAGGAAGCAGAGGCCTGGAATGGTTAAGTACCTTGCGCAAGGCCAGGTCCTGAAGTTCTGGACATTCTTTCATGAACAGCATATTCCACCAGGATAGAGACAGAGAGAACACAGGTAGGGGAACTGAGCTGTGTGGCTCGTGAGCCCTGCTAAAGAAGCAGCCTTTCAGACTCACCCTCCTCCAGGGCTGGGAATAGAAATCCGCCCCGATATGCCAAGGCATGACCAACCCTGGGCAGCCTACTCCTTTGGGACTGACCCAGTGACTGTTTTCACCACAAAATCACTGGTAAAAGGAATTGAAAATTCTTGCTTCTAATCAACAAGCCTCCCCTGCCATGCAAGTAAGGGCACGTCTGCAGAGCAAATGACCACACAGTGAAGTCTCATGCCCTTGAATGGAAGCCAGGCCTACCTCTGAGACTTTGCTGTGACACCTCTGGACTAAGGGTCCACCTGGTGCGCCAAACACACAAGCATGGAGTGGGAAACTGAGCAGAGCCCAACCTCCCACCAGGGCCAAGCACGACTCAGGAGGGTACAAGACAGACACTTCACGAAGTTTTCTGATGAATGAATAAATGAGTGATTGAAACACTGAAGGAAGGATCCCTTCCAAAAGAGGGCCTTTTCATTTCAAACATTCTAGAGATAAAATTTCAGGCCAGTCATGATTTCCTCTGGATATACAAACCCACAGGAGCGCAAGTGGCTATAAACACCTGGGTGGAGTCCTACCCCGAGTGTCTCATACTCATCAGGAGTTCCCACAGTCCTGAGGGGCAGAAGTTGCCTGGCCCAACACACTTGTCCCCGTTCCCATCTGCCTCTCTGTGCGGCCCACCCCACTCCCCAGCCATTTTACCTCAATTCATTCTTCAGATCTGATCTGAACTCAAAGGTCAGTTCCAGAAGGCCCTTTTTGAAGGAGGAACTGAAGAGCAGGACGCCCACGTTCTTCTTGGAGTAGCACACCTGCCCATCGGCTCATCGCAAAGGTAATGACCTATAGTGGAAAAAGAGAGAGACCGAGGTATAACGCTCACGCTTGGGGTCATGTTTACCGAAGGGTCATGAGATCCCTGTTGGACTCATTAGAATTACTTACTAGCAAACCATCAGGCGAACGAACAGGAATAGCAGCAAAGAGAGGGGAGTTGCCAGGCTGGGTTAACATCAGTTTGTCGGCCGGAGGAGGAACTGAATGACAGGAGGGAAATTTCTGGGGGGTGGGCCACAGAAGTCTACCTGCTCACTGGAGAGCCAGAAGAGAAGGGTTTTGTCACGGTCCCGTTTCCCTTCCTACTAGAGGCGGAGAACGCTGGTGCATACTACAAATGGTTTTCCCCCTCCCACTCCCCACTAGGAGTCGCCGTAAAGGCTCTCGAAGAAATATCTTTCCACATATTTGCACTGTGAGGGGAACAGTAGTCAGGAATACATTTGAGTATGAGACAAATAAGAAAATTATTCCAAAGAGGCAAGGACTTGAAACCAATGTCAGTAATCTAAAAATTGGTAAAGACAGGAATGAAGCGCTCCTTCCAGTTCTCACCAGGATGGGAAAGTCCCAGTTTTCTAAAAGCAGCAACAACTTCTATTCCTTGTAACAAATTCAGTGAGACTCAGACACTAGGAAGTAGGAAGACTCTTGTTACCATCCCTCCTCCACACACACACACACACACACACACACGCCCTCCCAGGAGAACAGAAAGTTCCTCCTATACCATAACTGAGGCAGCGAACTAGGGGGTGGTGTCTTCCAAAAATAACAATCTCCCAAGACTCAAATCTCAGTCTCACCATCCTATAGCCCAAGGTCAAGGGCTCTGAAGCCAATCAGAGTTGGATGGGATCACTTTCAAGTCATTCAATCAGAGAAGCAAATTATCTAACTTTACTGAGCCTCAGTTATTTCATCTGTGAAATGAGCAAAAAGTATCTCTTGCAACAGGGTTGTGATGAACTTTAAAAGACATGACTAAAGTAAAGCACTTGGCAACAATGCCAATGAAATTGCAGTACCTTACAAAATGTTCTGAGTCCTTCCTTCTTATCTGTAGATTTACTCGAAAACAAGCCAGAAAAAATCGAAAGTAATGATTTGTAGAATTTCAAATAAAATATATACTTCCCCAAATATGGACAAGTTAAAAGAAACTATATACCATATTTGGAGAATGACCCTCTAAAATGTAAGAAGAAAGTAGAAAAAAAAAAAGTTCATGAAACAAAATAACAAAAAATATATGTAAAATATATTTGTTTTAACAAAAACATGTAAATGGGTTACAACCCTTATTCAAAGATTCTCAGACTGGGTCAAATAACAAAACCTAATATTTGCTATTTACCAAATACATCTTAAAATAAACCAAACCAGAAATATAAAGAATATTATGTAAAGGCACACAAAAATACAGCCTGACTACAATATCAATCAATATCAGATAACACTGAATACCAGACAAATTCAAGGGAGACCATCATTTTATATTGGAAAAGGGTTTAACTTACCATGAAAATATAATTGTCATGAACGTGTATATGTCAAATAATATTGTATTGACACATTTAAAGAAAAAATTGTTAGAAATACAAAGAGAAAAATGATGGAAATATGATTATATTTTAGAAATCCTAAAACTGTCTTTGACAGATAAAAAGAAATAAAAGATAAAAGGAATTAAAAAAATAAAATGAAGAGTAAGCAAGGAAATAAAGATGCTGATTAATCTATTAAAATTGATTTAACATATAATTTTATAAATTATACAACTTAATATTGTACAAACAGAAAATATAATTTATTTTCTAAGACCTATAGACTATTTACAATAATTTGTGATATATTAGGATAGAGAGAAAATTTCAAAGTTCCAAAACCAAAGTTTCACAAGCTATACCTTTGAATATAATTTAACAAAATTCTAAATTAATAACAAAAGTTTAAAGAAAAGCCCAGCCCCAGAAGATTAAAAATAACTTCATTAAGTAATTGCTAAATAAGAAATATGAATCATAATTGCAGATAACTTTTTAAAGATGAGAAAACTATAAATAAAAATTTATATAAAATTCCCAAACAATTTTCTAAAAAAGAGAGCATTGCCTTAAATATTTCAATATGTAATAGGGAAGACGGGAAAAAATGAACTACTCTTACTTAAGATCTGGAAAAAGAACAGTAGTATAACTTTTAAAAAATAAAAAAAGAAATGAATAAACATCAAAGAGCATAAAAAGGTAAAAGAAAAAAGTATTAAATAGCGAGGACACAGAACTGGTAAATAAACCTGAGAACTGGTCTTTCAAACATCGCAATTACGCAAAAAAGCTTCTAACATATAATTAAGAAAGAAAAGGAGAATTCTGGGAAGACGGAGACGACAGTGGCAGGATCATTTTTGGATATTCGTAAATATCCACATAAAAACAGAGTAACTAGACCATAAAACCAAAATCCATAGACAAAATTTACAACAAAACTAGGTGACAGGTGTCTTTAAGATCCCCTAAATCCAACTGGGTGGGACAAATCTGCAAGAGTCAAGACCTGCATATCACTATCATCTGTGCAAGAAAAAATAGGATATACAGGATGGATCTGAGAACAGAAGCACCCTAAAGGGGCCAGCAGGTATTCACTAAAAAAATGCAATAGGCCCATTTAAGAGCAGTGGCTAAAAGTGGCAGGGATTTTGCTCACTCCAAGACCAGTAAGTACAAAGGAGCCCAAAGGGATGAAGCAGTCCTGCCCCTATGAAATGAGAGAAATGGGAGAGAGACATTTGCAATGAAAAATTTTCTCTTGATACTACAAGATTGAAATTGTGAGAGAAATGGAACAATTTTAAGGAAAGGTAAATTATTTGAATTGATCCAAGAAGATATAAAAGATTCAAATGGATAAAAAACCATGACATAAATAAAAAAATACTCTCCAAAAATTATCCTCCCTAAAAATGTTGGGTACATATGGTATGATGGACAAATTCTTTCAGACCTTCAAAAAACAGATTAATTCTCTTTATTCCAAGGTTTGAGAATAAAATAAATAAACCTTAATAAAGTAATCACACACCCAAAAAAAGCCTATGAAAAAATTATTTATGAACAAAGATACAAAAATTCTAAATATCTTATTTACAAACCAAATACACTAACATATAAAAAGAACAATTAATTCTTTTTGAAGTAATATTTAACCTAAATATACTAAGGAATAAACTTTTTTATTCCATCAATAGGTCAAGAAAGAAAAAAAAAAAAGAAAACCATAATGTCAGCTTCATAGATGGTAAAAAGTCTTAATAAAATTTAGTACCTACTCCAGATAAAAGATTCTTCATAAATTAAAAAAAAATTCTTTCTTAACATGAATAACATTTATCTTACTAATATACACAGCTTCGGAAATTATGAGGAAATAATAGAAACATCCTCATTAAGTAGAAGAGTAAAATGTCTTCCTAGTTTTACCACTAGCATTCAAAATTATTTTAGAATTCCTTGCCAATTCAATAAGTAAGGAAAAAGGAAAAAAGTTATGAATACTGGAAAGAAAAAAATATATTTGCTGAATTTGAAATTATCCTCTTAGAAAATATGAAAAAATAAAATTATAATTTTATTTTTTATAATAATAAAAATATTAGAGATAATTCTCTCCTCCAAAATGTTTTTTTCTAATTAAAGACAGAAGAAAGAAATCAACTGTTTTAGATAAGCAGTATAATTATATTTAAAATCAAAAGAGGTACCCCACAGATACCCTTTATCTCCTCCTCAACATAAGTTTATTCTGAGTGCCAGGTCATATTTTAATTAAGGAGAAAGTAAATTTTTGATTCTGACTCCATTTTGAAAAGTAAATATTATTTGTGTTTTTCTTATTATAAATAAAATACATATTAATTGTAAAAATGTTTAAATATAGATAAGCAAAAACTAAGAAGTGAGTAAAAATCACCCACAAACTACAGAAAGCCACCATTAGTACTCTGAAATATATACACCACTTAATTTTGGTTTATTTACCCATGTTATGTAATTAATCTCTTGCCTATATAAACCTGTATCATATAAAGTTAAAATTTGGTCTTCTGTTTTTCTCATTGTGGTAGGTTGAATAATGGTCCCCAAAGATAGCTAGGTCTTAATCCCTGGAACCTGTGAATGTTATCTTATATGGCAAAAGAGAGACTTTGCACATATGATTAAGTTCAGGATCTTAAAATAGAGAGGTCATCCTGGTTTATCAGATGGCCTCTAAATGTAATTTGCAGACCTCTGACTTCTAGAATTGTAAGAAAATAAATGGATGTTGTTTTAAGTCACCAAGTTTGGGGTAACTTGTTACAGCAGCAATGGAAAGCCAATACACTATGAAATCATCTTTGATAAAAAAGAAAGTCAGGAACAATATTGTATAATTTGACATTGGTCTTAGACATTTAAAAACCAAACCATAAAGTGTATTCCCATTGCCAAGAACTAAAAGGAATTTAGACTCTTAGTTCTAAAGGACTCTAAACTCCTTTCAGAAGACAAATGGGGCATTTAAAATTATTTTTTAAATAAACATAATTTCCATATAAGAAGGAAAGGATAAAAGATAGAAGACAGATAATATAAACCATAATGAAAACAAAGACTAGATCAGTACAAAACAAAAAACAAAAAAACACAAAACACTGACATCTTGAACAAGATGAGACTTTAGGAGGAAGGTGGGAGTGAATCATTCTAGGTAACAAACATGGTTCTTAAGGTGTGTTCCAAGCAAAAAGACTTACAACAAGGAAGGGACAGGCCCATGGGTGTCAACTAACTGATGACCTAGAAATGGCAAAATCACTCAGCCTGTGCTGTGCCTTGCATTTTTTCACAAAAATGATCCCCAAATAGAAAAGGGGAGAAAAAAGATTACCAACATGGAATTAATGTCATGATAAGAAAAATGACATTAAGAGAGTTCCTCATGATAAATCCACCCATCCATCTGTCCATCTATCCATCTACCCATCCACTCATCCATTCACACATCCATTCACTCATCCATCCATCCATCCATCCATTCATTCAACAAATATTTATTTAGTGCCTAATATGTACTGGGCACTGGGACCACCACAGAGAACAAAAAAAGCCAGATGCCATCTTACAGTTACAGTTCAGTGGGAAAAGTGACATTACAATTAATCACATGAATATTGTAATAGGAGCTATGATAAAAGGAAAAGGTGAGATGAGATTGTACTGAGGACTCACTTTAGATTGGGGGTAGCAGATGAGGTAGTCAAGAAAAGTTTCTCTTAAGAGGTAGTATTCATGTCGTCCAGCTGAGGTGAATATGCTAAGGGACTGAAAGAGCACACAGGTATGACTGTAGGCGCACAGTCACTAACCCTGAAAAACACAGAATTCGAGAAGGGAGGTAGGAAAATGTACCCATTTCCAAAAGTGGAGGAAATGTGGAGTCTGGAAACTAAAGAACAGAAAATAAAAAGCTTTGAGTGTGAGAAAAGAAAGAGGCTGTCCTAGTAAGCTCACAGAGAACGAGGCATGCAAAGGAAACTCAGGCAGGCACTCCACCCCTGCTTCTTCGAGTTCTGTGCAAGTCCCCCAGCTCACTCTGAGTCTCTTACTGAGAGACAGAACCTCCTAAGATGCGCTGCTGAGTTGGGTACGTTTAAAGCCTTCAGAGCAACTCAGCATCACAAATCCTTGCAGGATCCTTCCATTTGTCGCCTGTGTCTTCTCCGACTGAGGAGATTTTCAACTCTGTATTTGTGGAAGGGACAACTTACTTCCTTTTCAAGGACTCTGTTTCCACCAGAAATGTTCTGCCATGTTGTTGCTATGACATATCTTCTTACTTTCTCTTAGGGTACACAGTCGGTATAATCTTGCTGGCCCGAGTCAGAACTGCAAAATGATCTTTGACCAATAGATTCCTTCACTTCCTCACAAATTTTGTCCTCTCTGCTTTGCTGATATATATGTAATTTTAAGTTTTCTAGTAGCCATATTTTTAAAAGTAAAAAATAAAATGGATTTTAATAACATTTTTCATCTAACCCAATTCTATAGACTGAACATGCCTCCTCAAAATGCATATATCAAAACCTAATCCTCAGTGTGTTGGTATTTGGAAGGGAGCATTTGGGAGGTAATTTGGCATGAGGGCAGAGCCCCTCATGAATGGAATTAGTGCCTTTATATAAGAGACTCCAGAGAGCTCCCTTGACCCTTCTGCCATGTGAGGTTATAGTAAAGAGACAGTCATCTACAAACCAGGAAATAGGCCCTCACCAGACATCTAATCTGCTGGTGCTTTGATCCTGGACTTTCCAACCTCCAGAACTGGGAGAAAGAAATTTTTGTTGTTTACAAGCTACCTGGTTTATTGTATTTTGTTATAATAGCCTGAATGGATTAAGGAACTAGATATATCTGAAATATCATTTCAACATTAATCAACATAAAAAACTACTAGTGAAATATTTTGCATTCTCTCTCCTTCTCTCTCTCTTTCTCTCTGTCTCTCTCTTTTTACTAAGCTTTTGAAATCCAGTGTGCATTTTTCACTAAATGCCCATCTCAATTGGTACTGGCCATACTTCAAATCCTCAATAGCCATCCGTGGCTAGAAGTGGCAAGACTGGACAGCACAGTTCTAAACTGTAACTTACTTTTATACACGAGAAAACTATAGAAGTCAAATGTATCAAGGTTTAAACAAAAGTACGAAATGGCTTCTTCCAAACAGAATCCTGAAGATCTGGCTCCACATTACACAATTCTTTAGCACAACAGATTGACAATGTCAGTCACAAGGCAACTTTTACCTAGATAGTTTATATATTAAGCCATTATCAGCTAATAGGGCATTTGTTTAAATTTCTTCATTAGATTATACACTCAATTTTGTAGGACAGAATAACATTACACGGCAATGTACAGTTTGCAAGTCTTTTTCTACCATTATCTTATTTAATCCTAATATAATCACATATCCTTGCACTGGGAGAAAAGGACAAAAAGCAGTTAAGTCTTGATCGGAGTGCTAGATTACATGACATACCCGGGTTCTAATTAAATGACAGACATATGAACCATCATTAATACAAACTTTTTTTCTCCTTATATATCAAGGTTTCCAAACTAGAGGGAAGAAAATATTTCTTAGCTCATTAGCACATGTTAACATAAAATAGGCATTACCAGGGTTTTTTTTTTTCCTGCCAGTGTTCAAACAACAACCTTGCTAACCAAAGAGAAAGTTAAAAATAGGAGAAATTTCATTTTTAATAATACTAAAGTTGAAAGACTCTCTCAGAGAAAGTGGACATTATTGACAGTCATTTGTACTTTCATCAAGACTGTGGTTCTAAAGTATTTACTCTTGTGAAGCCGGTAACAGTGGAAAGCTTTGCGTGGATGCTATATTCATGAGCTAGAAGCCCCTGTTTTCTGTCACCATTTCTCCATCACCTATTATTGGAGTGCTTAGACATTTTGACAAGGGTGTTATTTCACTCTGAAACTTTACAAAAGGGAGGAAGAATATTTCAAAAAATATGATGAAAACATCCAAGGTCATTATGCTCCTCATTTCTTTGCACTAAATTTATTTCCTTTTGGTATTTTGCTGTACATGCAAAAAATTTCAATGTAAAAGAAATTCAAAAGCTCCCCACTCCCCAAAAGATAAAAATCTTTAAAGATCATATTTTTGCCCCGGTGCCTTGATTTGTCTTAAGAAAAACAGAATTGAATGTTAAAAATTCAGTATAAGGGCATCAGTCATAGAAGTCCAATTTAATAAAAATTATGTATGGCAAATATAACACCCACGTTTAAGAAGAAGGTCTAGTCAGCACAGAAGAGCTACCACCTCTTAAAATAGTTATCACTATACTCATAAATTGTCTCACCCCAAAGGGCTCAGTATATTTGGCTACATCTGCACTACACACACACACACACACACACACACACACTTCTTAATACATACCTTCTGAAAGGTCCTGTTGACTATGACTTGAGCAGGGAAGTAGTGAGGGATTGCCTAATGAGAGCTACCCCTGAAAACAGATAGACATGAGGGGTTCAGGACCAGCAATCTGCAGGAAAACCATCCTTATTGTTAAGTGGTGAGCAAAGCAGAGGAGTCAAGCATCCTCAAAGTTTAATTTGAGTGCATTGCCAAAATGATATAAATGGGAAGACAGGGAACAGTTACCAAAACAGAATAAAATGAAACAAGCTCAAGAACCAGTTCAGTTATATATGGTGATTAACATAACAATAAAAAAATTAAAAAAAAAAAAAAGAACCAGTTCAGTTAATAACAGTCAGTATGGGAATTAATCTGGTGAGCACAGCCAGTCTGCCATTGTATCCTTTGGGCATGGCTTGCCACTGGGTTGGACTGAGGACATGTCTTGTAAAGCAGTATTTTCCAAACTGTACTGGGCATAGATTTCCCTGAGAAACTTATTGAAATGTAGAATCTGATCATTCTGATTCAGAAGGTGTGTTGTCAGGTAGAGACTCTGCATTTCTTGCAAGCTCCCAGGTGCTGTTGGTCTAATGGCCACATTCTGAGTAGCAAGGGCAGCATCCTGTCCTGAGCCAATAATGACTGCAGTGGCAACACCTTTTGCTACTTCCGTCTTTGCTCTATATAACTCTAGTAGCATTTTTTAAACTTTTTAATCAGTGCTCTTTAGGGATCATACGTAGGTAAATGGAACAAGACTGTACTTCGGACAAGTGTCCGGATCTCTGCCAGTCCAGAAACACTGTGTCATCAAGGAGATCATGATCTACAGAAAAAGTAAAAGGACCTTTTTGAACTTCCTGTTTCAGGAATGACCCAAGGTACAGATAGTGATATAAAAATGGCCAAAGACAAAGCCTGTGTGAATCTTGAAAATGTCATGAGAGAGCCAACTTTTAAAGTGGGTTGGCTCTGAGTTTCTGCTTAATAGCAACTCCAAGAAAAAAGTAAAGCAAGAACAAAAATATTCCAGTAGGAATAGCAGTCAAGGAGCCTGAGTTCAAACTCCCAAACCCAACACCAACATTAACCCCAAATTCATAGAACTGAGAGTTTTACTTCCGATATTATCAAAAACTGACGATGCCAAGGTTGCCTGCCACCTAAAACACTTTAGGAAAGAATATGGGGGTTCCATCCTCCCTTGTCAAAAAATCATCAAATAGTAATTGTTATTTCATTTTAGCGTTTACTGTTTCAGGCGCAACATGTGCTCTATAAGCATTATCTTATTTAATGCTCACAACAAACCTGTGTAGTAGTCACCACTCTTAACCCCATTTTACAGGTGAAGGAGCAAGTGTCAGAGAAATCAAGTGACCTGCCAAAGGTCATTCAGCTAGTAAGAAGCAAACTAAGATTCTAAAGCAAGGCTGGTTAGAATGTTTGCATAATCAAAATATTTTTTAAATTAAAAGACTATATATTTCTAAAGCCAAAATGCAATTAAATACTATAATAACCATCTCTACCCAGGCTACCTCATATGGTATTTACAAGGTTCCATTGAAAAGATTAAAGATTTGAAAGAGCCTGGAAAATATCTGTAGCAAAACAAGAAAGAAAGACAAAGAGACAGAAAGAAAGAGGCTGGCAAACAAAGGTACTTTGTAAACTATAAAGGATGAGTTTAGTTGCTGATGTGATTTATCATTTTTAGATCCCAAGATTGTGGAGCCAAGTCAAGGCTACAAACATAAATCAATCCTTCTTCAAGCTTCAGGAGATAAAAGGACCTCTTTGAACTCTAAACTTCAACTTTTCTTGGCCTTGGTATCACCCTGTGGTAATTTATATAAATGAAGACTAATTGTGAGAAAGATTATTTCTCTTTACCCAAGGAAAATCAATCTCTCTCTCTCTCTCTTCCCCCACTCTTTCTCTCTCTCTCCCCCCACCTCCCTCTCTCTCCCTCCCCTACCCCCACCCCACACACAATTAGATCTAAGACTTAACTTCCTCTTCTTATGAAAGCAAAAAACTGAAATCCAGGGAATAGTGATAAGCCCAAGGTCTAACTAGACAAAAGAGTCAACATTTTAACCATCCATTTGACTCCTTACTGTCTCTTTTTAAAAGGGAACTGGAAACAAGTTATGGAATAAATCCCAGGGACAAAAGGTACAGCATAAGAATATAGTCAATGTTACTGTCATAACGTTGTATGGTGACAGAGGGTAGCTACACTTACGGTGAGCAGAGCCTAAGGTGTAGAGTTATTGAATCACTATGTTCTACACCCGAAACTAATGTAACTTTGTGTGTCAACTATACTTCAAAAGGAACTGGAAGCAGGATGGACTGTATCTTCCTTCCTGGAAATACATTGCTTTTCATTCATTCATAATTCAACACATGCTCAACATTGAGCGCTGGGATCACAAAGGTGAATGGGACATAGTCATAGTCTATACCCTCATGGAGCCAGAGTCCAAGACTTTCTCTGTGCCAGGGACAGCCTTAGCCACCTGGAAAATACAAAGATAAGTCGGAGCCAGTTCCTATTCTCAAGGAAAGTGGTAAAGAAGTAGGATCTGGACCTGAAATGTTTGGTTGGCAGACAAGTGTGAGGAGGACTCAGAGAAGACCAGGATTTGGGCTTCTTGTTGGGGAAAATAACAATTCTACCAACATGATAGATTTGAGAGAAAAATCAATGTGCCTAATGGAAGATGTGACTGCGGTGGAGACTCCTGGAAATAAAGAACTGGTACTGGTAGAGATTTTACATACCTAATCCAAAATTGAGCATCCTCTCAGCAAAGTACACTTTCTTGGATGGGTGGTTTTCCAAGGCATGTTCTGAGAAGTTTCAGGGGTTGAGGCCAAAAGCATTATATTACAACCAGGTTGCTATTCTGATATTATTAATAATTTTTATTATTCATTTTATTCCATGTTTAAGAGAGCACTTCTGCTATTTCTCCAAAGTAGAATCAAGCTTCCCATTCATTCTTGGGGGCCCTCTGGGACTTTATGGGCCATGATTTTTGATTTGTGGAAATTCCTGCTTTGGATTGCTTTCCTAGAAACAACAATAAATCCAGAAGAGAGTTCTTCTAATTCCCCCACTCCTGTCCCACCTACCCACATTTATAGCTCCAAAGCCTACCTTAAAAACTTTAAGGAAGGAAAGGTTCCTGGATCTTGACTGATGGGCTTCCATACCTTGAATTTTCTTCAGCCAGAATCCCTCCCCTATGGTTTAAGCTCATTCCTGCTTCACAAGACTTCATAAAGATAGCTGATCCTAAACCATGTCTTAATGATTAATCAAGCCTAATGCTATCTTCCAAGGAAGGTCTGACTTGCTCTTTTTTTTTCAGTTCTTCATCAGCATTTGGTATTTCTGAGCACTTACCATATGTCAGATCTGTGCCAGAGACTGGAGCAGATACAAAGAGAACCAAACGTGGTTTCTGTTTGAATACCTTATCTTCTAATATAGAAACCATGCAGTAAAATAACTACAGGAACAAAGAGAAGATGCTGAGAAGCATAAGAGAGAAGCATAGACAAAGTGTTTAGGAATTTGAAAAGGAAGAGATTACTTTCATGTGGGGGACAAGGAGGCTCATGAGAGGTTTTGGGGATGGAAAGATAAGAAGGTGGCCATGTGAACGTGGAGAGGAGCAGAAATGGCCAATCCCTTGAGCCAAAAAATAGGACACCAGACTAGTTTGGCTGAGGGAGTATGAGGGAAAGGTGGGAGCCACTGAACAGTGATTTATTCATGGGATCCACACTAGGGAGAGAAAACTGTTTTTAGTCATACACAGCACGAACCCATGAGTCTTCTTCTGTCTATATTCAGTCAAGTGAACCTGGATTCAGAAGGAAGATGCAGAAGAGTTTTCTTTTAGTCTCAGTAGAGGAAGTCACTACCTAGGAGAAAAAAAAGGATTTAACATGATAAGGGAGGACAAGGGTAAGCAGATTTGCTCTTACATCAAAAGCGTATCATGGCATAGACCCTAAAGTTTTATTTACATAGCTACACAAAGAAGGTGTTTGGATAAAATATCATCTTTTAGAATGAAGTGTTTCTTAGATGTTACACTATGTAGCAACATATAGGGAGAATACCAATGCAGTCAAACCCAGCAACAAGCAAATCTCCTTAAAAAGTGAATGTCAAGAAATGGTCATTTTCCCCCACGCTTGCCAGGCTGAGTAATGTGCCCGTAAATTTTACACAATAGCACCCTCAAAAGAGAAAAAAACACAGAACAATGAAATTAGGGAAGGGTCTGGCAATCAGATTAAAGACTCATGGGTGAAAAAAGTCCCCAAAATAAATGTGTTGGAAAACCCATTTTGCTAATCATGCCAAGAGCTAAGACCGCTTGAACTACCAGAGATGTGTGAACCTCCCTTAATGTCATTTTCAAGAGAGTGCACCTAACAAATACAAGTTTCCCTGGGAGAATCACAGTTGTGCAATGGCATCTTTCGTTTGGTTGCTTAAAATGCCTTTTTTGTGTGTCTCTTATTTGTAGAAGGGTCTTCTTTTGTCAAGATTTGGGGTCTTTTCTCCACCTCATGCAACTCTTATGTACAAAAGGAGGGAAAAACACATTTATTTGGGGATAGAATTAAAAATAAAAAATTATTATCTTGAACTTGGGTCAATTTGATGGCGAATATTTTAAAAACCCAGCTTAGTTTATTAGGAAATATGAATCAAGGATTCTTATAAAAGTAAATCACTTTCAGAAAACTAACCTTGGCTGCTATGAAAACAGAGTTGCATTTCCATTCAGTCAACAGACCATTTCTGACAAAATGATCCTATTTGGGGAATACTGGTGAACCCCACTGAACTCAACACAGCTAAATAAAGGTGGTTCATTACCCTTGCCCAGTGGCAGCAGGGCAGCAAGGCACTAATTCAACTTCTCTAATGAAGAATAGTCAGGACAACAGGTGTCTTGTTTGGAGAAAGGTATTGAGCAAGGCTACACGAGACCCTGTAAGTTTATAAACATTGGCATCTACCTTTCTGTAAGGAAATGGAGACAGAAAATAAAGACTTTTCATCACATGAACTGGCTAAAATGAAAAAGGGAAGGGAAACAGTAAAAGTAACCAGCTCCCGCAAAAGATGACAACATATATTTTTGTTTGAAAGTACTAGAAAAGAAAGGTGTGATCATCAGCAACCAGTATGAATTCCAAAAGAGTTCAGAAGGAATGTTTAAAATGCTAGTACATACATACTTATCACACGCAAACACACACACACACATTCATGCACGCATGCACGCACACATGCATGCACATGACAAATTGACATTTTGAATGCTTCTATGTCTTCCCTACCCTTTTCCTTAATAAATGAGTCCACGGAACCAGGAAAAACATAGATCTCAATCCAAAAATATAGTTGGGTAAAGAAGAAATATCAGGAAAAAAATAATAATAAAGAAAAAGGATGTCTTGATTCTTTAAACCTTTTGTTCGTAGATAATCTTAACTATTGCACCAAATTATGACTCCAATGAATGTTGCATTGGTAGTGGGTAGGGTCCACTTTCCCTGTCTGAGGCCAGCCTACAGCTGCATTTTTCTCCTTTCTCCTCACTTTGAATAATCAGAGGAGCCATTGTATTTCAAGCCACGTGAAAGGACACCCCTCCAGTTGTGAAGAAACTATAAAACTGACTCAGATAAAAGAAATTTGCCCGCTTTTCTGGCTCTAGGGAGTACAGATCCGCAAACACTTCATCAACAAAGCACAGTGCCATCCCTAGTGTCCTTCTCTTGACTGCACTCTGGATGCCCATCCTGCTTTTCTGGTACAACAGGAAAGGAAGACAGAGTTCTCAAGAGGCCTGAGCATCTACTGAGGCATTGTTGGTTCACCTCATAGAGCATTCTTTAACTCTGTAGCAAGTGTCCTTTTGATTAAAAGTACTGTATCTTCCTTGGCTTATGTAATTATTTTGGAAAGGTTTTTGAATTTACAAACCCCCAAAGAGCAAAAGTCAGCCTAAGTGGTCTTAGGGGAGAATAAATTGGTCAAATATTAGGGCTGGGACTTAATCCCTTAACAACCAGGAAGGCGTTAGAAGATTGCACCTGGGGGCACCTACCTGGGCGGCTCAGTTTGTTAAGCATCTGGCTCTTGGTTTCAGCTCAGGTCATGACATTGAGCCCTGCATTAGGCTCTACACTCACCACAGAGTCTGCTTGAGATTCTCTCTCCCTCTCCCTCCCCCTCTGTCCCTTCCCCCTCTCTAAAATAAATAAATAAATAAAACCTTTTTTAAAAAAAGAAGGCGACGGCGGCAATCATCCTTTGAATGGAGTAGAACAAGAGCATGCCTAAGTTCACCAAGAACAAGATAGAACAAATTTCATCTGCTTTCCTCATACAGGAGAAGACCACAGATACAAAGTTTTATGTCTCAGTATTATATCTGACCAAGTGTTTCATAGTATACTTACATACCAGAAGAGAAATACAGATTTGTTGATCATGTGGTTACCTAGTAAGTCTTGGTTAATGTACCAAGGTCAACCAGGAGGGTATCTCCATTGGTGTAAAAGATTGTTTAACTAGCTTCAACTCCTAATAGCTCTCTTAGACCCTACAAATGTAGCATCAACCTGCGGGGGCAGGGACCTATATTTACAGAATTTTTTCCTAGTCTTTATAATAAATACTCTATAATAGTAGTCTGAATCACTTTTGTAATTTAAAATAAATCATCAAATATCAGCAATTTCACATAGTTGTACATAGGAAACCAAATCCAACGTCTTCTGCTAGTAATTCATTGGAAATCATCACAGTCTGGGGGGAGAAACTTTAGTTTATACAAGTCTGTGAAGATTAATAATAGAGGAAGGCATTTGAAGTAGGTATCACCACTAATGTTAGTTCACAAAAAAACATTAATTGGACAAAGGTCAGTGAGCTTCAAGCACGGTTTCCTCCTTCTGCTTGACAGAGTAGAGGCCAGTACTACCCAGCAAACTTGAGGACTTACCATGCAGTACTCTAATGTTGATGATTTTCTCTGTCCTCAGTTTTTTAAGGCTTCCTATAAACAGACTAAAACAAAGAAATACTCTCTTCCTTAGAATTTAATAGCTGGAAATTCCATTTAGAGCAAAAGTGAAAACATGTAAAAGTTAATTTAATCATTTCATTTGTAATTATTAGTAAAGAAATATTACATGAAATGCATCAAGTAGTATTAAAAATGAGGTTATACATAAAATATTTCATATTTGTGAACAAAAGTAACTTTGTAATCTAGAAAACTATTCTATTCATCTAGTCCATTTTAGGAAATGCAACCCTGCTTAACTTCAAAGAAAAATATTTTTGTAATTTTTTAAAAATATATATTTATCTTAAGTCTAGATTCAAGTTGTTATGAAGATTTCATCTCACAAGTCTGAATTATAATTCATAATACTCTATCAGTGATCTCTCAAAAGACAGACCTATGTTATTATAGGATGTGCCTTGCCATGAATATATCAAATATAATTTGCCCCCAATTAAAAAGAAAAAGAATTATGGCCAGATGGAATAAAATGTAAATATCCAAAATGCTAACCTATTTATAATATATGACCAATTAGAAAGATGGGAAAGGGGAACTGAGAATATGTTGCCAAAAAGAAATATGACTAAAGGGAGATTTTCATAATTTTTGCTAAGTTTCTGAATTTGATAATTTTCATTGTTTCTGGACATTGAAAAAATGGGAAAGCAGAATTTAATGAATCTGTAGAAAACTTAGGAGTGAAGAGATGGGAGGTAGTGAATGGATATCTATGTTACTCCTAGACTGTCCTGTGTTTGCAGTTTTTAAAATAGCAAAATATCTCTGAGGCATGAGATGCTAAACACTTGAACAAAGAAACCAAAGAGGATTTCTACAAGCCTGAATTCTTTTCAACTTTCCTTTCTCATCCTTGTATCTAAGAATCTGTGACTTCAGCAGAGCAGTTCATTGTGGGGAAAAAAAATGAATGTGAAAAGAGGTGAAATTATGACACTGTTAATCTCCAGCCGTGTATTCATTTTAGGCGGGTATTATTTCATCTTGCCTAGTTCTGTAAAATTCTCTCATAAAAGTCCCCGAATCTCACCAAAACAGTCAGGACATGATGGAAGAACTCCTTTTTTGAGTTTGTGACTCATATAGTTCAAACTTCACTTGCATTATCAGAGTTTCAGTTTTAAGTTCCCTTCATGATGCCCTCTGAGGATGTAGAAAGTTAGAAGTTATCCAGACATTTCAGGTAGAAGAAATAGATATTAAACAGAATAATCAGTATTAGCGATGGGTAGAAATAGAAATTACCATATTAAATTATTTACCTGCCTGATTGAATTTGTCTGCACTTAACTAAACAAGCCAACTGTGGGAAAGAACACAATGCTAGGAGATTCTATGGATTTAAAAAAAAATAGGCATTTATCTATTTGGTTTATTCTTGCCTCATTTCACAATGTAAACACAAAGAAATGCTTGCGGTAGAATTGGAAAAATATAAGTTAAAAATAAAATAGGACAAAAGTAAAATATAAATAAGAGGTATAGGCCAGGGAAAGAGAAGCTCAGATAGGCATACCAATGACCTTACCTAGACTGTAGAGTTTACTCTGATCTTCCAGAATGTCACAGCGAAAGGCCATTATTCTTATTTGTGATGCTGAAATGTAGCTATCACTCTAGAAAAGGAAATATTTTTTTAATCGCTTACCTCTAAAATAAATATCTCTAAATTGAGGAATGCAGCGTAATGCCCTTAACCACGGTGCTTATTATTTTCTATTTGTTCCTCTGCCCCCAATTCATTCTCTTCCCTTCTCTCTGCTCTGTACACAGGAGGCTCACCCTGCAGACTGTCTCTCCCAGGCTTCTTCCTGGCTGGCTCCAGGTTGGGTTCAGCTGGAGATTGGCAGTCAGGAGAAGAGAGAGGTTGAAGAATCCCTTCCCTGATCCTCTCTGCTTTGGTCACATTTCTGCTAGAAGCTGCCTGTCTTCAGGACTGCAGCTCTGTTGAGTAACACTTCCCATGACTCCAACAACCCGTCAGCCCAAAATGGTAAGAGCTTCCCACTTTGTTAAACTCTGGCTGCCTCAACACTTTCTATTAGTTCTCTAAACTCTTATCCACACTTTGCTATCCTTGAAGACTCTTCCTTTCCAGGAATGCCATGGCTTTCCCACCAGGACCCTGATTGATACAGATGAAATGTGTATATCAAAAGCCTCCTTCTCGAAAAGAAAGCATAACCATCACCCTCAAATACATCTCAGTCAAAACACCTCTTACAAGAGTCAAGAAATTATTGTTCAAGTATAACCAGAACTAACAGTCTAGAACAGAGCTATCCAATAAAACTTTCTGATGTAGTGGGAATGTTTTAGATCCGTGTTGCTCCATACAGTAGCCGTTAATTCTATGCGGCTATTGAGCTTCTGAAATGTGGCTAATGTGGTGAAAAAATGAATTTTTAACTTTATTTCATTTTAATTAATTTACATATATAGCCACACTTGGCTGGTGGTTGCATTATTGCACAGCACAGGCCTGTATGAACCCAAGGACAAAACCTAGAGACTACCCAAATACATGGTGCAAAAATAAGTACAGTCCCTGCTGATCAAGAGCCTACAGTCAGTATTTATGACTACAGTAGGAGGAAAATTAAGGTCAGTATAATAAAAAGGACATAAAGTCTAAAAGAGGAAAAGTTCCTACCAGATCACAGGTATCAAGAAAATCTTCAGAGAAGATTTTGAGATGAGCCTGGTCAACTGAATAGATTTTGCATTAACTTCCTATTTCTACTAACCACCACTCACTTCGTGGCTTTAATACAACATAAATGTATTATCTCACAGTTCTGTAAATTAGAAGTCCAACATGGGTCTCCCTGGGCTAAAATCAGGGTGTCAGCAGGACTACATTCCTTTCTGGAGGCTGTAGGGGAAAATCCATTCCCTTGCCTTTTTCACTTCTAGAAGCTACCAAGATTCCTTGGCTCAGAGCCCCTTCATCTACGTTTTCCATAGAAGACATGTCCCTCTGACCACAAGCAGGAAAGCTTCTCTGCTTTTGAGGACCCATGTGATTACACTGGGTCCACCCAGATAATCTAGGATAATCTCCCCAACTTGAGATTGTTAGCTTAATCACATCTGCAAAATCCCATTTGTCATATTGACAGGTTCCAGAGATTAGATTATGGATATCTTTTGGGAGCCAGTATTCTACCTACCAAATGCTTTCTACAGCAAGAGTTTGGAGATGAAAACAAGAGGATTCCAGGAGGAGATACAGGGCAAAAGCAAGGCGGACCAACAAGAATTAACAAAATAATCCCTAGAATCTGTTAGCCAGCTCACCCGATTAACCAGTATCCTCCCTTCCCTCTGTAAGCCCTACTGTAACACATGCTGGATACTCAGGGCCAGTAGGCTACCCTGAAACATCTGTTCACATCTACTTCCACCAGAGGAGTTGTATGCCTACCACGACCCAGCTGTGTTTCTTGCCAAACCTATTTAGGCCAGATGTATTTGTCATTGTAACATATAATTTAATTAAATAGTACATAAACCAATACGATGTGAAAAGAGAGTTGTTGTTTCCATGCAAATGAAGTTGACTACTTTGGAAGGACTCCTTAAAGGTAAGGTGCTAAAAACTTTTGCTAACCATTTAGATATAACCAAGACAACTACAAAGATTTTGGAGAAAATAGTAAAAATCTGCAAAGATCTATAATCAGATTGTCTTTTAAATAGGTTTAATATATACTATGCATTATGAGTTAGTTTACGCAAGAAATGTTATAAAGAAGTTCAGTCAGATGACTCATACTTGAAGAAATGTCCTTTCCTGAGGTGCCTGCCTGGCTCAGTGGGTTAAACGTCTGACTCTTGATTTCAGCTCAGGTCATGATCTCAGGGTCGTGAGATTGAGCCCCGTTTGGCTGCACACCCAGCTCTCCCCTTCTTTCTCAAAAAAAAAAGAAAGAAAGAAAAAAGAAATGCCCTATCCCTTCCTCATATGAATGTACAGTATATCTTCTAAGTATAAAAATGTTTAAGGTATATGTATACTTCTTTTTTTTTAAGAGAGAGAGTGCACAAGTTGCGGGGGGCAGGCAGAGGGAGGGGGGAGAGAGAATCCCAAGCAAGCTCCACGCCCAGCTCAGAACCCAATAGGGGGCCGATCTCACAACCCTGAGATCAAGACCTGGGCCAAAATCAAGAGTCCCATGCTTAACACACTGAGCCACCCAGGCACCCCTAAGTTTATACATTTTTATAATGTCCTTCTTTCAATGACATTTTTCAAGAAACTGGTTAACTAAACATGTTACAAAAGAGGACTTCTGCTGTATTTTAAAAAACAGAAATGGTATAATCGCAGACGAAAGGAGAGTGGAAGGAGAAAACACCACCAGTTCAGGTCAAGTAGACACAGAGAAGGACCTCCAATGTCACACTGAGGAATCTGGATACTGAAACATGCAATAAGGGAAGAGTAAAACGTTGTTGTTTTTGTTATTTGACAGTTAAATGTTTTTGAGCATATCAAAGGACATGCTAAGATTTGCCTTTTATGAAATTAACCTGGCAGCGAGCAGGCTCCCTGCTTCCAGTCCCCAGAAGTCCAAGTCCTTCCTCCCCTAGCAAAGGCCACTGGATTCCCACCCACAAGCTGCGTCTTGACCCTTGGGCTCTAGACCTGTGCTGTCCAACAGGGTAGCCACTAGCCACATGTGGCTAGCCCAAATTGAGATGTGCTATAAATGTAAAATAAACCCAGATTTTACAGACTTAGTAGGAGAAAAAGACTGTAAAAATCTGATTAATAATGTTTTACTGATTGTATGTTAAAACAATAATATTTAATATATATTGGGTTAAATAAAATACATTACCAAAAACTTATTTCACTTATTTTTGTATACTTTTTTAAAATGTGGCTACTAGAAAATTATTGAAAACTACATCTGTAGCTCAAATCTGAGGCCTGCATTGTATTTTTCTTCTGGACAGCAATGCTCTAGTCTTAGATCCGTCCTGGCATGAGATAGAAAGTTTAAGCCACCCCATCCCCGAGCCCAAAGCTTTGGGACTCACATTCCTATAATTGGGTGTCTAATTTGAAATCAAGAGTCCCTGTCTCAATCTTCTTTCTCCACCATGAGACATGGTCTGATTTCCCTAATTTCTGCCTTAAGACGTGTAAGGCTCTTCTCACTTCCCATCATTCCCAAACCCATTCCCAAACCCGTGTTTCCTCCCTCTGGTGACTGTTTGCTTCCTCTGGAGGAGAGACTTCTGGGAAGATGGAGAGCAACAACAGGGCATTGAATCTGGTGGTTAGGGGATATTACTGACCTTCAAGAGAATGACCATATCAACTGTTTGAGTGGACAGCTGAGCCATTGTCACAACTGCCACATCAATGATGTCATGGGCATAAAGACCAGAAGAAGTACAAACGATGACAAAAGCACTTGCACATCCCTTGGGCTTCGTCTCCTGGTGTAACTAAGACTTGGAGAGTGGAGGGTTTCCTGCCTGTTGTTTATTAGTCTGAAGTAGAGTGTTAACCAAGTGTACCCTTTTAAAAGGCACCCTGTTAGACCGTTAGGGATCACGATAAGGTTAAAAAGAAAAGAGGTAACTTTGCAGCACTAAGACTACATTCAGAAGTGAGAGACACCCCCACCAATCGCCTCACCCTCATGCAAACAAAGCTGAGTATGCCCTGATTTATTTGCCCATCCAGGGAACTGGCCAGATTTTTTTTTCTAAAATTCTGGAAGGCAATCTTTGTGTTCATGTTGCCTATGGACATGACCTGGGAGAAAGCATCTGATTCTGTCTTAGAGGCAGTTCTAATTCTTTTGGGCTGCTGGGGAATCTCAACAGAACATGTTTCAATATATATGAGCACATGCATATTTGAGGATATATACATGTACATTTGTCTCATGTGTGTGCTCATATATTTATGCATGTGAGCATTTTAGCTGAGGTAATGCAATAGATATCTAAAAACATGGCACACACAAAAAATCAAAACACACTATTCACTATGAAAATAATGTCAAAGAAGTTGGATAGGTATATGCTTCATTTTGTTTTTATATTTTAAGTTCCTACATTGAACTGCATAACATCTTACATTTCCATCCTGAGATATTCCATGACTTCTTGTAAAAAAACTGATTCCTTCTGGGGGTACCTGGGTGGCTCAGTCCATTAAGCATCTGACTCTTAGTTTCAGCTCAGGTCATGATCTCAGGGTCCTGGGATGGAGCCCCACATCAGGCTCTGAGCTCAGTCGGGAGTCTGCTTGAGGATTATCTCTCCTTCTCCCTCTGCCCCTCCTCTCTCTCTCCCGCAAATAAATAAAAATAATCTTAAAAAACTGCTTCCTTCTGATTTTTCAGTCTTGCAAAGTGCTCAATGACTTTGCTGTTGTAGTCTGGAACAATTTAAACTTTTAGCATTCTGGTTCTCAAAGAGATCTCCTGCTGACCACATGGAAGGCAGTATGAGTGGTAAAAAAGAGTCCTACTAAACAGTAAGCCAAAGGATACAGGTTTAAGCCAGAATTTCACCCATTGTGAATCTAGGCAGGACACTTCATACCCTTTAGTCGATTTCCTCCTTTATAAAATAAGACTATTAACCCTTGACCTGTCTTTCTCATGGGAGTTTAAAAAGAGTATCTGGGCATCAGTTTTATAAACTTTGAAGTACTAAGTAGAGGAACAAATAGGTATTATTATCACTACAATTGTTAAACTATGTCTCAGGCCTAGGAAAAAGCTCCAGTGCTCAGTTCTTTGATACAGTGAGTCAGGAAGGAAAGTATAGGATTCCAACACACACACACACACACACACCTGTCCTGTGACTTCATTCATGAAATTCAGGGTAGAAATTTAAAATGTTTCCCTAGATTCCATTAGAATTACATTGGCTTCAAAGGAGGTAAAAGTCAAGATGTAACAGAAATTTTTACTCTAATTTGTTCTGAAATACAGGTTTTCAATCATCATGACTCCTTAAATTAGAATGGATCTGCAAAAATAGATACATGCAAACATTTTTTCCTAAAATTTTTTCATGTAAAAGTATGCAGCCTGCTATGTAATGTCACACATTAAAATAACACTGGCATAGAATGGGAGTAAAATCCTTTCTCTGGAAATAAGCATATGTTATTAAAATTATGTATCATTTGTAGCCAACTACTAGAAAAGAAGCCACACTGCAGTGTTTCAGTTTAGGACCTGGAGGACCGTGACATTGTGCAGTAAGCATAGGACTAGGAGGCAAGGGGCTTGGGTCCTACTTCCTGATACTCCACTGAGTAAGCTGGGGACTCGAGTCAAGCATTGACTTCCATGAGCCTTAACTTCCTCATGTGTAAAATGGATTAACAGCACATGCCGACTTGCCTGTTTCTCATAGAGTTCTTAGAGGGATCAGATGAAAGTATCTACGAAAATGGCTTTGTAAACGATGAAATGGTGTAGACAAATTAAGAAAATGAGCTTTATAGAAAAGTTCTTGTAACATAATATAGCTGTTCACCAGTTTCTTTATCATATGTATAACCCACAGAGTTACATTGGTAATTCTGTTTTTCATACATTAGCCTTAATAATGTTATAATAACCTTGACCTTAATACAGCTAAAGAAGAGCTAAATATGCTCTTCATCCATCATTCCTCTCCAGAGTTTTTGAACAGAGTGCACCATCCCCCAAGTAATACAAACTTTAGGTACTCTGACAAAGTTGTATACAGAACAAGCCACAAAAATCGCCATTATGAAATTAATAACAAGAGTATGAACAAGACCTTTGAATATGTAAAAAATCCTATAAACACAATGCATTTACAGGATGATAACTAAGAATAGAACAGCAGATAACACAGAAAATGATGTTCTTGAAAACTCAACGCATCTACTGAATTCAGCCAAAGTAACTCTTAGAGAAAAAAGTCAGGATGTTATTCATCTCAGTCTTAAAAAAATTAAAGAAAATCAGCTGAATATTTTAAAGGATAAGAAGGCAACCCAAACAAAAATAAGAAAAGCGAAAAATAAAATTAAACAAGCATACTGGAAAATGGAACAGAAGTATAATTGAAAAATAAAGTCATGATCTGACTTGCTAAAAACAGATAGATCAACAGCAAAAATTAATCAAAAGTAAAATGGAAATAAAGTGAGAAAGAATACTAATCAAAATACAAAATAAAATGAGTGAATACACAGTTGTATGAAAATAAACTTCATGTAATAAATAATTTCTTTTTATAAAATATGACAAACAAAAACTGAAAAACAAATGGAAGATAAGATCAAAGAAAACAGAGGGATTATATGAGTTTATAGATAAATTATCAAAAATGGTCAGGGAATAATATCAAATGTATTATAAACCACTTTTGAACACAGCAAAAATGATAAAACCATAAGTAAACTATGATCTTGGCTCTACAACCTGATAAAGATAATAAAACAGTTCTAGGCCAATTTCACCTATTAATATGCATTCAAAAATGATAAACAAAATATTAGCAACAGAATTCAGCTATTCACTAAAAAAACAATACACCAATGAACAAGTGGGAATTGTCGCAGGAATTTAAGGAATATTCCACATAAGAAATAAGAAAAATTACCAAAACAATATACCACATTAATAGTATAAATAATAACTGTATTTAAATATATGCCCAAAGGGTTTTCAAAAAACATTAGAACTTATTTGTAAGTTTTAAACACAAAATATAAGAATAGAAAGCTATTTCCCTTTGACTTCACAAAATGTTACTAAATCCTTACTATGTGGAAAGACATTCAATGCAAAGCAGTATCTACTTAAAACCACAAGCTAGCATTCTGTGTAACTGAGGAAAACATTAGAGGTGTTCTCACTAACATCAGAAACTAAACTTAAATGCCATTGTCACTGCTTACTAATTAATACTGCATTTCAGGCTCTTACAAATGCAGTGGCACTTAAATAATTTGAGATGTTAGAGACAAACAAGAAAATGTTAATTTCCAACAATATGATTGTATATAAAATTTTTTAATCAACCATAAAATTATCAAAGTTATTAAAGGAGCTCAACAAAGTAGTCAATGATAAAATAAGTGCACACACCTATAGTATTTCTCTATACCAATTCCATACCATTAAAAGTAGTCAGAAATTAAAATAAAAACAATGTATTCTTATCAACAAGAAAAATGTAAAATAGAGTTTTTTTAAAGTACAATTTATGTTAAATTGTTAATTAAAATTCCAAAAAGAAAAGAACAAATATTATAAGAATGAAAACCCAGGGTGCCTGGGTGGCTTGGTTAAGTAGCCAACTCTTGATTTTGGCTCAGGTTATGATCTCAGGGTCTTGAGATTGAGCTCCCTGCTCAGTGGGGAGCGGAATCCTGAAATCTGTTTCAGGATTCTCTCTCGACTTCTCCCTCTGCCCTTTCCCCCTGCTTGCTCTCTCTCTCTCTCTCAAATAAATAAATCTTTAAAAAAAAATAAAAGAATGAAAATCCTCCACAGGTTAATCTGTAAATTAAAGCAACTTGAAAGTGAACCTCAACTATTCCTAATATAACTTGAAAAATTATTTTTAAATTCATTTGCAATGGAATTCCTTTTTAAAATGGAAGCAAATCAACAATCCCTGATGCAGTTACTTCCAGCAGCCCAGTAAAATTACCAAGGGAGGAGAAGTCCAAAATTAAAAACAAGTCTGAAAACTGAGACATGCAGCAAGCTGGTTGCCAGAATTTGGGAGGAATTTTCAGTATCTATGAGACCTATGGAGCTGGATTGAGAAAGACAACCAGTGGCTTCCTTCTGCTTTACAACACCAGTAATAATAAATAAAAAGTCCAAATAATGTGAAATAAAATATGAAGGTACTTGTCTCTCATTCACAATCTCTTCCCTCGCTCAGAAAACCAGAACCAGGGCCAATCAGATTGTTGAGCATCTATTCTTCTGATATTATGATATTCCTTTTTTATGACTTTTCTTTCAACCCTCTCTTCTTTCCACATTCATTCAGAGAAGATACTTCTAGGAAAAGATAGTTAAAGGGGGAAATGGTATTTCACTAAGAAAGCAAAACTAACAGCGAATGGAAATCCTTTCCAAGGAAAGAACAGTAGGCAGGTGCAAAAAAGAAAGAGCCCTGAAAGAGTCTTTTGGTGGACTGTAGCTTGTCTTTTATTCCATTGCTTCAAAAGCATCAACAAACCAGAAAGAGAAAGCAGAAGATAGCACACTGGTGAGCAGAACCACACCACATGAATACTGGACAAATACCTAGAATTGGGCTCAAATTTGCATGCAACCAACTGTAGATCTAAGAAGGGATTTGGCATAGAAAACAGAAGAAGGAGAAGCTGTGCAATCTTTCTTTTGTAAAAACCTCTTCATGATAACTCTCTCACATGAAAATGAGTAAACAACACACAAACATACAACATGAGGCCTCTAAAAAATAATACAGAAGAAAGAGAAATCCATCATCCTAAAAATTAAAAGAAAAAAAAAAGTTCTGAAAATAATCTTCTGTGAGAAGCAGAAGTCATCATTAGAAATTTTTGTGTGATATTTTGCTCTGATGCAAAAACTAGGTTTTTGAGAATCGGAGAGTAATAAAAAAGAGGAAAAGAGTAAAGCACGACAAAAGAATAAGAAATAAACTTAAATCTCACCACAACCATTCATTCAGGAAATTGACATATCCTCCCAAATATTGCCCAGCCCAGTTGATTTTACTAGGTGCCTTTTTTTAAAGTAGGCTCCACGCCCAGTTGAGAGCCCAACTTGGGGCTTGAACGCACAATCCTGAAATTAAGACCTGAGCTGAGATCAAGAGTCAGATGCCTAACTGACTGAGCCACCCAGGCACCCGATTTATAGGAGCATTTTGCTGAACTTTCAAAAAACAGATCATCTCTATCTTATACAAGTTTTTCCAAAAATATAGAAAATAAGATAAAACAATTTAACTCATTGTCTGAGACTAATATAATCAAACTTTAAAAATGGATGAGATTGAAACAAAAATGTTGGCCTGTACCTCTACAAATATAGATGCAAAAATTCTAAGTAAAATATTAACTGAATTCAAAAATATATTTTAAAATTGTATATCATGATCATAAGGATTTTTCCCTAGGAATGCAAAAGAAATCTATCGTTGTAACTCAAAATACTAAATAACTTAAAAAAAAAATCATGAGTATGTCAATGGATTTTTAAAAAGCATCTAGCAGAGACTGACTTCCAGAATGATGAATTAAGAACCTCTGAAAATCTCTTCCTCCATAAAAGCAACAAGAAAACCAGGGAAGAAATGGAGGGCAGGGCACAAAAATCAACTTTTTCAGAACTCTGGAGATTAACCAAAGACTTTCAACAACCTAAGAATGAGTTATTCAAAAAAAATGGCTGTATCTTAATATAAGCAGTGAGTTTTGTGGTATCTTGCCCTATTCCCGTCCTCCTCTCCCATGTCCATGGTAGTCTTGGAACCAGCCTTGAGATCATGGTAGCTACAAAAACCAGCAACCTTGCAGCCACTAGAGGAGGGGGACATGTTTGGACCTGCCCAGAAGCCCCAGCTCCAGAGAACTGCTGCCATTAAACCTGTCTGGCAGTTTCCCTGGTAACCCCCATTTGCAGAGCTTATCTTTATACAACCCGAGTCCAAGGTTGCTCAGTGAGAACAGCCTTTTCCCTGAGATATGTGTCTAAAACAATCAGTGGCCACAATTTAACATGGGGCTCCCTATAGTGTTGATAAGAGTTGGGGCCAATAAAAAGCTGACCTTAAAAACATTTAAAAAAAAATATCTGGTTCTGGTCCATAAGGGGCTTTGAAAACCTCCAACACATTCCTGTAATCCAGAAAGCCACGTGCACATACACAACAATGAACATGCCCAGGAAAGACCTAATTTATCACCTCTGACCTGAGGCTCTGTATAAGCAGGAGGGGAACTAAGGCAGAGTTGTAAACTACCTGACTGAGTGCTGAAGGAATGCCCAACACACAAAAAGAGTACATTAGTGAAGGCTTGAAATATTATTGGCAAAGCATTTAAGGCAAAGAACAAAGGAAAACTCCTAATAAGAGACATCAAAGAAGATTCGAGTAAATGGAGTGCTATGCCAGGTTCACAAAGAGATGATTAACCTCATCAATTCTTCCCACTTCATCTATGAAGTCAGTGCAATCACAAAAAAACATCTCAGCTTTTTAAAAACATTTAAACAAACCATCCAAACCTGAAGTTATAAAAGTCCTCAAATAGCTTGTAAAACTTTGAAAAAGAAGAGAAGGGAGGGGTGATTTCCTCCAACCAGAAATGACATACTAAAAAGCTACTGTAATTAAAACAGTATGGTACTGGTGAGGGTCAAATAGGTCAATGAAGCCAAATGGAGAACTCAGAAATAAACCCACATATGTATGGAAATTTGGTATATGATAAAGAAGCATTTTTAAAATAAGGAGAAAATAATTTATCTAGATGGCACTGGAAAGAATGACTCATTATATGGATAGACATAAAGTTGGTCCCCCCTCCTGATATCATTTACAAAGGTGAACTCAGAATGGATTAAAGACTTTTCTGTATAAGGTAAAACTGTAAGGCTAACAGAATAAAATATGGGAATATCTTTGTGACCTAGGGATATGAAAAACTTTCTTAAAATCCATAATGCACAAACCATATGTAAAAATATATATACATATATTAATGGATTTTACTATATCAAAATAAAGAATTTCTTACTTAGGGATAAATCTGAAAAAATACGAGCAATACTTAATACAAAATATTGCTGAGAGAAATTAAGGGAAACCGAAATAAATGGAGAGGTATACCTCATTCACAGGTTGTAAGACTCAATATTAGTAAGGGGTCAGCTCTTCCTACATTGATCTATAGATGTCATGCAATCCCAATAAAAATTCTAGTATGCTTTTTTTCTGGATATTGACAACTCAATTCCAAAATTCATATAAAATGCAAAGAACCTAGAATAGCCAAAACAAATTTGAAAAAGAAGAACAAAGTTTGAGGATTAATGTTGCCTGATTTAAAGACTCATTATAAACCTATAGCAATCAAATTGGTGACATGATAGAGAACTAGGTCAATGGAATAGAAGAGAGTCCAGAAATGGACCCATACATTTTAGGCAACTAATTTTTAACAAATTAGATTCAGAGGCAATTCATTGGAGAAGGGATCATGTTTCAACCAATGGTGCTATAACAATGAAATATTTATATTCTTAAGATGATCTTTGATTCAGGGCGCCTGGGTGGCTCAGCTGGTTAAGCGACTGCCTTCGGCTCAGGTCATGATCCGGGAGTCCCGGGATCGAGTCCCGCATTGGGCTCCCTGCTCGGCGGGGAGTCTGCTTCTCCCTCTGACCCGCCCCCCTCTCATGTGCTCTCTCTCTCATTCTCCATGTCTCAAATCAACAAATAAAATCTTAAAAAAAAGATGATCTTTGATTCATATTTTGTACTGTATTCAAAAATTAACTGAAAATGGATCATAAACATAAGTTGAAATCTAAGTCTATAAAACTTAGAAAAGAAAATATAAGAGAAAAATCTCTGTGACCTTAGTTAGGCAAATATTTCTTATGTAGGAAAATAGAAGCAAAATTCCTAAAAGGGAAAAATGCTAACTTAAGTTTCATCAAAATTCAAAACTTCTTTAAAAGACATTGTTAAGAGAATGAAAAGACAAATCACAGACTAGAAAAATATCCTTGCAAAGTACTTGTATTAGAGCACAAGTACAAGTAAATATAGGATGTGTAAGTGCAAATATCTATACGAATGCAATATGTGATAAAGGACTTCAACCTAGAATATATCTAAAAGCTCAAAATTCAAGGGGCACCTGGGTGGGACAGCTGGTTAAGTGCCCGTCTCTTGGTTTTGGCTCACTTGGCATCTCAGCGTTGTGAGATCAAGCCTCATGTAGGCTCTGCACTCAGCACAGAGTCTACTTAAGACTCTCTCTCTGCCCCTCCTACTTGCTCACTCTTGCTCTCTCTCTCAAATAAATAATCTTTTTTAAAAACCTCAAAATTGGGGCGCCTGGGTGGCTCAGCCGTTAAGAGTCTGCCTTCGGCTCAGGTCATGATCCCAGGATCCTGGGATCGAGCCCCGCATCGGGCTCCCTGCTCAGCGGGAAGCCTGCTTCTCCCTCTCCCACTCCCCCTGCTTGTATTCCTGCTCTTGCTAACTCTCTGTCTGTCAGATAAATAAACAAAACTGTTTTAAAAAGGTTAAAAATAAAAAAGGTTAAAAAAATAAAAACCTCAAAATTCAAAAATAAGAAAATAAAGAACCCAATTTAAAAATGGGCAAAAGATTTGATTAAAGAAGACATATAGAGGGAAAATAAACACATAAAAAGATGCTCAACATCAGTCATTAGAAAAAATGCTTATCAAAACCACAATGATACCATCCCTTATCTATTAGAATGGCTAAAATTAAATAAACTGACCACATCAAGTATTTGTAAGGATGTGGAGGCACTGGAATTCTCATATATCCTGCTGATCCGAGGGTGAAATGGTATAACCACTTGGGTAAACAGTTTGTCAGTTTCTCATTCAACAATACGCACTTTATGTGTGGGGTGTGTGTGTGTGTGTGTGTGTGTGTGTGTGTGTGTGTGTAGAATCTATATGCTGTGTGTCTATTAAAATTTATTGATTTTTATTACCATGTAATATTTTATAATATCCATCCAGTATATCTCATTTATCCATCATCTGCAGGAAGAAAGTCAAATATACCTTCAACTTTCTATCACATACTTGTACAGCATCCCTTTGTACCTTTGTAGGAACTTACATCCTGGTGTGAATTGCTGGACCATAGAATGTATGCACACTAAATACTGTTATATTGTTTTCCAGGAGAGCTGACAAGAGTAAATTCCAACCAGTAGTGCACAAGAGTTTCCATTTCCCTTCTTTTTGATAATTGCTAAATGGTGATCTTTTAATTACATAATTCTTTCTACATTTATTACTTGGCATATAAGGGAGAGATTTTCAATCTCCACCTGTTCATTTTTTATTCATTTATTTAATCATTGTGGGCTCCTGGATTTCTATTTTATTCAAGGGATTATAATCAATTGAAATCATTATTTTGATGTTCATGTTGTCCCAGAATGGGAGCCCCTTTAAGCTGGTACCTATGTCCTTTTGATAAGTCCACATCATTTTTTTAATAGACTTTTTTTTTTTAGATCAGTTTTAGGCTTATAGAAAAGTTGAGCAGAAAGTACAGAGAGTTCCCATATACTCCTCCCCACACAGTTTCTCCCTTGAGGTCAGGTAATGAATTAAATTCACCCTTGAGTCCTCAGCATTGAGCACAGTGGTCACCACATAGTAACTACTCATATATTCAAAGAAGATATAATCAATTCATAAATCCAGTCTGAGATAAGCTACCACCGATCAAGTTTTCAGAGATTCTGAATATCCTAATAAACCATGGAGGGATAAGCACATTCTCAGAAATGGAATTTCTCCAGTCTTTTGTTGCCAAAATGTTGCCTCATATAGGCTTTATAGCTAAACAATAAACTCCACACTCCATCTACTCTTGGAGAGATCTTCACAGCCTGACAACCCTCCTATAATCCTTTCCTCTACTCACAGAAAGAAAAACAATGTTTGGAGTCATTTCCCCATTCCCTGAAAATATGTCCCAGGCATGTGGTCTCTAATTTCTACATACCACAAAATCACATGCTCATAGAGCTGCAGAATTAGAACTTCCAAAAATCCTTTGCATTCATCATTTTATAGATGGGACAACTGAGGCCTAAGGAGGTAAAATGACTTCCCCAAGGTCATAAAGCAGATAAGCAGCAACAGTAACCGAAGTCTGTTGGCTCCTAATCACCATCTAACCGATGTTACTCCAGTAATAAAAATTAATTCTCCCACCCACACAGAAGAGCCTTTCAGCCACTGGTTCACTTATAAATTGTCCCAGGATCATTGTTAATAATGATTACTAAGTATGAGTAAGTTTGGATACTAAGTCGTAAAATAACATACAACCCCCCCAACACACACACACACACACACACACACACACACACACACACGTCGCTATTGATACAAAACTAAGCGAAACGGTTGACCAGTATCCCATCTAATCAATAGGTCCCTTTGGTTTGTTTTTGTTGTGTGTATGTATGTATGTGAGCGATTTTTTTTCCTCCAATTTCTATTAGCACTATACAAAAGGGGAAGTTGGAAATGTGAAGGCTCCTATTGTTGTGCAGACACGTGACTTGTCTAAATGGCATTACAACTGTTCAGACATTGAAATGAAAGCCAATGTGCGTATTCCTCTCACATTACATAGGGAAACTAATGTAGGCTGAGTTGCATGTCACCAAATGCCCCACATGTGACATACAAGGAAAATGACATAATCCAAGTATTCGGCAAAAGCAGCCCACAGTAACAAATGCATCATTTCTGAAGAGGAAGAGAGAGCAGATGGCTCAGCAAGCAATTGTAGAACAGCCAGCTTCCCCCTCCGCACCTCCAAAACCAAATTGCCTCCCGGTGTCTCATCCTAGGCCCGGGGGAAGCTCAGAGGCAAAACACGCACATACCACATTAACAGCAGCCCTAGCAGGAGTCTTAGGTCATGGTGCCCTGGGCTTGGACCCAAAGGACCTGAGTTCACAGCCACATTCTGCTTCTAATCTTCCTTGCTACCTTAAACAAGTTACTTAATGTCTTCAAATTTTATTTCCTCATCTATAATGAAGGATTAGTACAACTCTATCATGTTAAAGGAGATATCAAAATGAAAATGCTTCATTAACTACAAAGTACCCAACAAATGCTAAAGTTCATTAATTAAAAAATACAGATTAGTTGAAACTAAGAGTTAGAAGCCAACCTGAAACCCAATAGCGTATATTGTACACAGTGTTCACAGAGCTCCAAGCCTAGCTGATCACAGCTTCATGGTTCCTTTTCAAGAATGGTCAGTGAGTGAATTTTGGCTATCTCTGTGTTAAAAAGTCACCATGACTTTATTCCTCTCACAAGAATGGAATAAATCTCTTTATTCATTACTCATTCAATAAACATTTATTGAACATCCACTCTAAGCCACGCACTTGCTAAGTGACAAAAGATATAGTAGCTGAGGATCTTTGGCTGCTAATTTTTTTTTAAGATCATTATTTTTCTTTCATTGCTATTGCTTAAAGGGCAAGCATGGTGGAAAACAAAATAAATATTTACCTACATCAAGAAGGCCAGAAACAGTCATTTCTTGATGATTTGTGTATCAGCATAAGAAATAATAATGACTTACATTCCTAGTATTTTCTGAAAACTTATTTGATAGATGCTGATTCATTTAATCTTCACACTAGCTCTATAAAGTAGGAATTATTTCCCACTCTTTGGAGCCTGAATGCAAATCCAGCTAGTCTAATTCCAAGTCCAAAACACTCCCCACTATACCACACTGCCTCTCACTTTAACACTAAGGGACATCGGAGTGGGAAGAGAAAACTATCCTCTGGCAAGATAAATCATAATTATTTTCAGTACTCTAGTGTAGGTTGTTGGGGCAGATTCCTAGGAATTTACCATCCTCAAACTTCACAAATGGTAGAAAAACAGCTAAAACAAGCATTAGTGAAACCATAAAAATGAGACTAAGTAATTTCAATAACCCCTTTTGCTACTGTTTTAATCCCACACAATACATTTATTTTATTTGTTTATTTCACTGACATTCTGCTAACTGCAGAAGAAACTCCCAAAAGCTGAGACTAGACCAAAATAGTAGAACACTACTAATTGGTGGATCAATAAAGTACTCCATTCTGTTTGCATAAATAGACATTTTAATGGCAATCCTTTGCTTTGATGGCAACCAAAATAGATTAACTGGATCTTTAATAGATGTATATAATAAGAACTGCAGACAATATGCCCTGAAGATTGTCATTCTTGTATTCAGGCAGATGGTAGCAGTGGAGGAAGGGGAAAAGAAGGGAAAGAACATTCCTGGAGCAGCTGTTGCATGTGGGCACCATGCTGGGCACTTTACATATTTTAACTCTTTGAAGCTTTGTAATAACCCTAGGTGCAATTCTACAAATGAGGAAACAAAGGCTCAGGTAGGACCCAGTCCTGTCTCTTTGCCCTACGGCCTTACATTGTCTTCGAAAATGATCTGATGTGGGAGGGCCAGAGCACACGTGTGTTATAGAGGAGCACCTGGCTCCTGATTCTCCTGAGAATTCGAGTGTCATGATGTCACAGGTGGTACACTCGAGGTTTCTTAGCATGGGCACAGAATAGTCCCAGAGAGGGCTAAGGGCAAAGGGTGGAGCTCTAGAAACGCAAATTGGGGTACTAGGGAGGCAGAGAGAGAAATGAAAGATGTGAAAAAACTAGAAAAGTACAAATCCATAAAAGTCAAGTATGTGTTACAAAAAAGAAGTTAGGACAATAAGAATAAAAGCTAGGAAATGACCTCAGGATCAGGGACCAAGTCTTTATTATCCTGCAAGACAAGAAAGTCAGTAAAAGGGTGGAATTTATTTTTTTTAATGATTGTAAAACATAATGATGCATTTTATGATAGAAAATTTTGTAAGCACATAAAAGTATAAAGAAATTGGGCCTAGGCAGGGCGGGGGAGGGGGGAATCACCCTAATTCCACCCTGACATGATTAACATTTTTCAACATTTTAGCATACTTTCTTCTAAACTTCTGGGAACTTTTTACATAGTTGAGATCATACCGAATGTGTAATTTTATGTCATTTTTTAAGTTCAACTTTTTCATTCATCTACCCAAGTCTTTACAAACTCCTATAACTGCTTAATCTTGCATTCCACTGGACCACAGACATAGAGGGTTGGGTCAATGTTTTATTCTTTTGGTACATTTCCATAGAACTCAGTACAGTCATGTACAGACAGTAGGTATTCAAAAAATATTTACTGAGTGGAACACGAACACTAGTGGACTCTCATCAGCCCTTAATTTACCAGTCCTCTCCGCTCTGTGTCTATTGTTCATTTTATGGTACATTGTATCTGCTCTCAGGCTATGTTATTTTCTCTGTTTCAGGCATGGATGCTACCCCTAAGGAGACAATCTGTCCTATGAGAATGAAATCCATGCCCTGCAATTCCTCTTATATCCTCTATTTTCCATCTTCACCAATAGTGCCTACCATTGTGTTCCTTTTACAGAAGACAGTGCAATCTCATTAAATTAAAAATAGGTTGTAGCTTTTAAAAATTCAAAGAACCAGAACATATTTGTGTTGGTGATACTTCTCCTAACACCAAGAGAGCCTTGACTTTGTCCTAAGTTTCACTCCCTAGTATCAAATCCTCTTTATGCCTTCTTTCTCCCTTTCTTTTCCCCTTATAAGTAGACTGAAACTATATATAGGTTTGTGTGTGTGTGTCAAAACTAGAAAATTTCCATAGCCATAAACAATGTATAAATCAGAAACTAGAGCATGATCTTTCTTTCTTGACATGTCCTCTAAACAGGATAATTCAAACTTGGGCTGAATTGAATAAAGTATCCAGAACAAGGAAGGAAACATCATGCTCTGCTATGGGGTGTCCAATAATCATAGAAATACTGTATTCAGTTCAAAAAACAATCACTGTAAAGGAAAATTAAAAGGACAATAATGTCCAAAGTGAAATGCCCAGGTAGGTGATGGGCCTCAAAAACACAAGCAATTATCAAGGGAGCTGGTTTTCCTGTAGGAGATAGATTCAAGGATATAGGAACTTTTAAGTCATGGAAAGTCCTTGACTTTTTCTCCAAAGGAGCTGGAAAGTGAATTTTGAGCAGAAGAATCACATGGTAAGACTAAGGTTTTTGGAGGATCACTTTGTGAGAATAGATAGATTTTAACAAGGGAAGAGTAGAAAGTAGACTGAGTAGGAGGCTATTACAAAAATCCAGAATTTATGATTCCAAAGGGTAAAACCTCCATTGTGTGGAAGTCATAGACAGGCATATGGTATGGGCTGACTCAGAAGGCTCTCGGCCATCAGAGGTGTACAAGTAGAAAACGACTTGGCAAAGATATTGCAGAGGTTGGCCTTATAACCCAGAAGTCATTTTTAACATTGAGACTCCATGATCATTGCCCATAATCTACCCATACCCTCAGTTTAATAACTCCACAATCATGTTCACAATTTATTTCTTATTGTAAAAGCACAACATATTCATTGTAGAAAATTAGAGATTACAGATACAGGTAAGCAAAAGAAAAAGAAATAAAAATATAGTCAACATCCAGAGATACTGTTAGAACCTTGGTATGTATATTTCCATTACATTTTCTTGGCACATGTATCTTTAGGTAGCCAGATGATAGAAAGCACAGAGTTTTTTTCCCAAGTAAATGAGATTACTATCTTTATGGTTTTTTATAATCTTTTAAAATTAAAATATATGGTGACTATGTTCCCCTGTTAATTTATATTTTCTTCCAGAATCAGAAACCCCCTATAAATAGTCCCTATAACAGCCTTGAAGTAATGGGTAATATAAATAACACAGAAACTGGCAGGGTACACATAGTCTTAGGAGATTTTAATGATGAGATAATAGCTTCCTCATGAGTGTCTCCCATCTAGGTTTAAGTGGGATATTTTCAACCATCCCCGTTATAATATTTCACAATCTTCTCCCAGTTTCAACTTCCTCCTTCCATCATCATAACAAGATATATCCCATGTCAAGTGACAGAAACATCACCAGAAGAGAGTGAAGGAACACCAGTCATCCTAATTGAGCCTCAGAGGTCTTATCTGACTTTTCCTTTGTTACCACTGGACATCTTATGATATTAAAGCAATCGTTCATCCCACGAGCACTTAAAAGTTTCCAAATGACCCTGAACTTTATTCATCACCTTAGCACTAAGAGTAACACTTTGGTATTTCCTCAGATACAGCATTCATAGATTTATTCAACAACAAATATTTATTGAGTATCTAATATGTACCATGCACAATATTTGGGATAAACCAGTGAACAAAAGAAGAAAAATCTCTGTCCCAGGGGAGCTTTCATTCTTCCTGGAGGAAACAGACAATAAGAAATAATTAAGTATGTTCAACGGTGGTAGCCACTACAGAGGGAAAGAAAGCAAGGAAGGAGACAAGAGGGAGGAAAGAGATTGTGATTTTTAAATAGCATGGATCAGGAAAGTCCTTGACAAAAAAGACTGACATAGTGGAGGGGTGAACCACAGAGGGCAGTAGAGAAGAGCATTCCAGGCAGTGGCCCTGAGGCAGGAAACTACTTGGGCATATTCTAGAAACACTATGGAGGGAACAATGTGGGTAGAACGGAATGAGGAAAAGAGTAATCAAAGATGAAGTCAGAAAAGGTAGCCAGAGGTAAGGTTACACAGGGCTTTGTATATATATCATGGAAAGTCTTGAATTCTTTTCTGAGACAGATGGAAACCTTTGGTGAATATTGAGTGGAGACAAGGGACATGACATGAGGAGAATTACCTTGTTGAAAATAGAGTGTAGAGGCAAGAGTGGAAACAGTGAGACCCAGTAGGAGGCTGGAACCATTAGGGAGACAGTAGCTGGAACCAGAAGGTAGAGGAATGGGTGGGAAGGGGCAGTCAGATTCCGCACAGATTTCAAAAGAAGATACAGCCTCAGGATAGGGTGACAGTTTTGATACAGGGTATGAGAAAAAGAGGAGCGTAAAGAATGTCACCAAGGTTTCTATCCCTGGAAACTGAAAGAATAACGCTATCGTTTACCTGACAAGGAGCACTGTGGAAAGAGCAGGTCTGCAGTGGGCATGTTTAGGAATTCAGCTTGGGACATCTGAGTTGAATAGCTGCCAAAGTGGAGACCTTAAATAAATAGTTGGATATGTTCATCTGAGTCTTGGGGAGAGGTCATGTTAGGAATTTGGGAGTTATTGGCACAAAGATGTCATCAACAGCCATAGACTAGAAAAGATTACCAGTAAGTGTAGATAGAAAACAAATAGATCCAAGAACTGAACACAAGGGCCAATATTTAGCGGTCAGAGCCTATGTGGAGGAGGAAGAGGCATCAGATAAATACTGATATGCATAAGCCTTCATGCTAACTCCAGAAAAGGTGTAAGTAAGAAGTTCTAAGAAAAGGGAAGCTACCCATCACCAGCTTGGTGACCCTGAGATATGCAAGATGATAAAGGACTGTAACAGTGTCCAATCCTGGAGAATAAGAGAAATATTGACCAGAGCAGATTTGATCCCTACCATTTAATGGCAACTTCAGAACAACTCCATTAATTCCAGTTAAAGCCACTTCCAACAATATTCACATGCAATGTATGAATGTATGAAAAATTAATTTTAATGATTGCATAATATCCCATTATATGAATATATAATTATTTCTTTATTTAAACAACTTCTAGGTTCTGGGCATATGTTTTTATATCTCTTGGCTATTTAAATAATACTTTAATGAACATCCTGGTAAACACTTCTTTGTAGACAATTATTTCCTTAGAATACATTGCTATAAGTATAATTACTAGATTAAAGGTGGTGCACATTTTAAAAAAGCTTTTAATATATATTTCCAGATTAGCCTCCATAAAGGTTACACCAATTTACATTCCCACTAACAGGGTATACATGTCTTATGAACGAGACATAATAAAGCTAGCATGTGAAGCCAACAACCTAACTTTTAGCAGAATCTGCTTGGACAGATTTCATCTGTTTGTTTGTTTGTTTGGTTTTTTTTCTAGCTTCTAATATCTAGACACCCCATTGGTTCTTATTCTGGCTTTAAACCTTGGACTTGAGCTTTCAGAATCTCCTCCCCACTCGACCCCTGATTAAATTGTTCCAGGGGTCTTTCCAGGCCCTGATCATCCTTACCCTTAGTGACCCCATCCCTATTCCAGATGGAGTACAATCATATTCCTGTATCAGTTCAGCACACCTCAAGGTTTTGCCCATTCAAGCTCCAGGAGCACCAAGAAAGAAAACCCACCCATCTAAGTCCCCTCACACTGGGAATGGGGAGAGGTAGTTGAAGACCATCTGTCTTGATTGCTCATCTTCCGTGGACCCCTTCCAAAAGCTTGTCCACCCACTAAAATTTTACTTTCTTTATTCTGGCCCAAGAAGGACACTAATGTTCCCCACTCCCGTGAACTGCCCACCTGAGTGACCCAGGTCAAGAATAACAAGATAGAGTATATAACCTCACTAATTACCTCACCTGAGACTCACAATGACCCCGTGAAGGACATATGTATACAATCATATCACATGCACTCAAGAACTAAGAAAAGCTTACACTTTTAAATGAAATGTCTTACTCCTCCTAAAAGAACAGTGCTTATTGAGATAAATGAAAAGAGGGTGGTTGTTTTAAATCAGTATGACTAATGTTAAAAAACAGCTGGTAAGGAATCCTAGGTAATCACATACACATAAGCTACCAACTGGGAACATTACAGTGTCATACCTACCATAATTTAGTTCTCCCTCCCCACGTAGGCACAGAGTGGCAGCTGTGAGCCTGGGCTTTGCACGTTAGAGACCATTAGGCAAAGCGGCATGATTCATCATCTTCTGCTTGTGTTATTTTAACTTAGTCATTTGGGGGCAGATCTTCTGAGGCACTAACAATAGTCTGAGACTAGATTGATTTTCTTCCTTAAATAACTGGTGGATTTTTTTTTTTTTTTTGACTGCCATTTCAGAGAAAGGTGCATAAAATCTTGGAAGTGGAAGAGAATATGGAGGTCACCTAGAACAATCTCTCACCTTCAACAAACTATCCTTTATAATATTCCTGGCAAATATATACTCTCCTTGATTTCTTCCAATGATAGGAACCTCACTACTCATAAGAGCGGCAATCTTGATTTTTCAGATAGCTCTCAGAATATTTTCTTTAATGTGTTCCTGTACAAAAAATCATTGGTTTTTCATAATTCCTTCTAGAATAATCCAGGAAGAAATTATTCCCTTATCCACATAATACCTCTATATGCCTTTGTCTTCTCATTTCCAAGATAAGCATTTGCAGTTTCCCTTAATTTTCCTTTAGAATCCTCAGCACCCCAGATACTCACCTTTGCCTGAATATCTCTCTTGGAAAATGGTGTGAAAATTTAACACAAGGCTCCAGATGTGATCTAACCAGGGCATAGCACAACGCGACTCTGTGGGCATATTGCTTCTATAGATGCAAATTTAGGTTTCTTAGAAGTCATTACACTATTGATCCATCTGAGTTTACAGTCACAGATGCTCCTGGGGTCCTTTTCAAACAGTCTGCTTTGCTTTCAGGGTGTCCCTGATTCTCTGACTCAAGGATTTGCTTTTTAACCTAAATCCACTATCTTATATACATTTAGATTTACCAAATTTTATTCTATAGACTGTAACCCAACATTTCAGGTACGAAGACCACTTAACTGTATCCACTGCCCCTCCCAAATTTTCTTTTTTTTTAAAGATATTTTTATTTATTTATTTGAGAGAGAGAGAATGAGAGATAGAGAGCACGAGAGGGAAGAGGGTCAGAGGGAGAAGCAGACTCCCTGCCGAGCAGGGAGCCCGATGTGGGACTCGATCCCGGGACTCCAGGATCATGACCTGAGCCGAAGGTAGTCGCTTAACCAACTGAGCCACCCAGGTGCCCCCTCCCAAATTTTCATTGTCCAAAATGTAAGGAATGTGTTTTATGGTTTTATCTTTGATGATTATTTTGGGTATCCAAGGATAGAGCAGAGCATTAGAGACATCAATCCTTTAATGAATGATCTTTGGAGAAGTTTTATAAGTCAGTCTTTTGAACTAGAACCTAATGGTAAAAGCGTTCTCCCAACTACCAGAGAATTGCATGGCATTCTCATGACCCCTGACTCCCAATTTCCCATAGATTTTTTTTTTTTTACACAATAGTTCTTTGGCCCACACAAAGGTACTTCATAAGAAGCAGCCTTGAAAATCACCACTGCATTTCATGTGAGGATGTACTGAGCAGATGGTTTACTATATGACATATGTCCTCTTTACGAGAACCCACAGAAGTTTCTTTCTGTTCTCAGTACTGTTTTTCTTTCTTATAGACACTTTTATTTATGATGTTTCCTCTTTGCACGGACTATTAGGAAGACCACAGCAAAATCTGAAAACCACCTCTAGAAAGTGTACAGAGTATGGCATAATCTCAGAATCTCATGGCAAACATTTCATAGACTAATCATACACTTGTGGTTTCGTCTTACTCTCCCTAACATTTTTTTCCATTTACTCTAATTTCCTCACTTCTTTATTTTGAGGGGGAGGGAAAGTCATCTTATTGAGTTTTATGTATTGTTAAAGCCACCAAAAGTCTTTTTAAACAAAGAAAAAGATGGAAGATAGGTAGATAATCCAAACCACATTTCTCTAAGTATTTTATCTACAAAGATACCATGAGGATTTTGTCAGAGGCTTTGCTGCATCAAAATATACTATGTCTACAGCACTGATGTGATCCACAGGACTTACAATATTTAGTCCTGGTCCTAGTGAATCCACACTAGTTCCTAACAATCATGGCTTTCTTTTCTAAATGCTTACAAATCCTAAGTATAGTTGCATTTTTAGAATTTTTCCAGAGATTGATATCAAGATAGCTACTCTATCATATGGTGGGGCAGGCAGTGAGGGTATATATTTTGTTCTTCCTTTAGAAATTTGGAATATTTGCTCATTCCAAGTTTTTTGGAATCCCTCCTACCCTCCATATCTTATCAAAGATCACTGATAATAGCTGTGAATTATTAACTGCCAGTTCTCTCAGCATTCTGGGGCAAATAATAAATGCAGTGAACTTTATGTTTAAGCCTAAGAAAAATTAGGCATCATTCTTTTGAGGATAAGTTTTAAAGTATGTCACAAGCTGTTAGAGCGGTTAAATTATAATAATTAGTATTTTGTGCAAATGATTTTACCCCAATTAGAAGCCTCAAAAGAGAGGAGTAGGAGATATTAGGGAATTAAAATTTATTGAGTACTCACCATGTACAGGTACCAGGCTAGGTGGTCTATGTATTTTATTATTTCACATACATAATAATCCTATCATTTCAGTTATTGTCCATTTTACAGAAGAGAAAACTAGGTTTTAGAGAAGCTAAGTAGCTGCCCTAAATCACAAAGATAAATTAGGCAAAGCTGGGTCTTGAACCTAAAGCCCATGCCTTCCCCCCGCATCAGACATGCGAAATTGAGAGGAGTAACATAAAAATGGTTAGCCAGTCAAGGCCTTCATATGATTGGAAAATGACAACCTAGCAAGGTGATTCATACCAAAGGCTGAGCAAGAAACTCTGTTAATAACAGTTAAGCTCTCATGTCTAAGTATGAGAAAATAAGACAATGTCCTCAGAATAGAGTGAAGAAAGGAAAAAAAAAATTAGAGCTTACAGCAGGCAATGACAGATTATAGTTAAAGCTTAGTTAAGAAAAAGGTATCTATCCTTAGTTGCTTATATTTCTTTAAATTTGTTTTAAATTGCAGCTGAAGCCATAACATTAGGGTGTAGAGAAGGAACGATCCAACAGACTGGGGTAGGTTCCAGATTATCCTTTCATAATTTTTTCTGGCTAACTCTAGTGCCCAACTCCAGGTGTGAAGTTCGGGCCGTCAATTTTGTGCAGCACGCTGTTTTAGCACCTAGGAGTAAAGCAAAGCAAAGATATCTTCTAAAGTAGAGATTAATAAAGAATTACTATGCAACAGTTTGCATAACTTTCTGGAGAAATAACCCATCTTAAAAACATTTTGTAAATTTTTGCAAAGAAAAATAATGTGGTTTTCCGAGTCCCATCAAACACCAGAGTATTTCCTGAATTCATTCAAAGTGACTAGAATACAAGTCCGATTGTCCTGTAACTCATCTTGTACATGTTTACTCCAGATAAGGGATAAAAGAATGAACTGGGTCACAAACATCAATTTATCGACTTTTATCCAGCAGGATACAAGCCAGAGGATGTTTCTGTTATAGTTGAGCAACATTAATTCCTACAACAAAGGGGGCAGTCCAACCAGATAATCCTGCCTACAAGAAATAGTCCTTTAAGCATACAACTTTCTGTTCCAATTTTTGTCCCTTCTTATTCCAGCTATTCATAATAATGTCAGCACCCTATCAGATCCAGTCCTGGTGAGACTTCACAGTCCCATCCCATTGGCTATAGTCCCTATGGAACCCTACTGTATGCCATTCAGTCCCTAACCCCCTAATCTCAGGACCTGGTACCTTTCATCGCCTTTTTCTGGTAGCAGCTACCACTAGAGAAGCAATAGCCATCATATTTTGAGTATCTACAATGTACCAAAAGTCACTGGGCCCGGCCAGCTTCATAATTAATCTCAGTGAAATCTTATCACTATCCTACAAGTTCTGTCAATACCCTCAATTTATTTTTTTTAAATATTTTATTTATTTATTTGAGAGAGAGAGTGCACGAGCAGAGGGAGAAGCAGGCTCCCCGCTGAGCAGAGAGCCCCGATGCGGGGCTCGATCCCCGGACCCTGAGATCATGACCTGACCTGAGTGAAAAGGAGACGCTTAACCAACTGAGCCACCCAGGCGCCCAATACCCTCAATTTAAAGATGACAAAATTAGGTCAGAGAGCCAGTATGTGGCAGAACTAGAATTGAAACCCAGGTGTGTCCAACTCTAAAGCCCGCACTCTTTCCAAAATGTCACATTGCTCCTCTAACAACAAGTGGAGTATCTTCTTCCTCTCCAGAACACACTCATTTCTCTGATATTTTCCCAGTGGTGAGCACCTTGAATCTACCATAACATATCTCTTCAATCAATCAGGATGTTTTTATTGTCACACTACTGTTCCAAGTACTAATAAACCTAACTCAAACTGGCTTAAACATTCAAGGGGGTTCATTTAGTGCATGTAACTAGAAAGTCCAGAGGTAGGGAAGCAGTAAGCATGCATTCCTCAGGACTCCCGTCCCCTTTCTCTGACATTCTGTTGGCTGTGTTTGACTCCATGAGTTGGCTTTGCAATATGGTTACTAGCAACAATTTCATTGCTTACAAATGGGAAAAAGAAAGTGTCACTTGAGAGAATCATCAAACGAAAGTACTAAGGTTCATTCTGATGGAACCACCCCTACTCTCCACCCCACCCCCCACCCCACTTAAATTAGTTTCAATGACCAGGGGCAGGGATACACTGTGGCTGCCATGGGTCTATGTGCTTCATCTCCAGAACAACTCCTGAACAAAACATCCTAGCAAGAAAAGTAAGAGAGCCCACTGGTTCTCAGCCCTGGTTGTGCATTAGCATCATCTAGGGAGCTGTGTAACCACTACCTATTCTGAGGCTCCAACCCCCATCAGTTCATCTCTAAGGGTGGCTCCCTAGTGTTTGTAATTTTGTTAAATTCCCCCAGTAATTGGAATGTGCATCAAAGTTAGAAGCAACAGGTTTACATTAATCAAACTCCACTAGAGTTAGGAGTCAATCCCACTCACACACTAGCTCCTCCAGAGGTGGAATGGGTGAGATGAAGTGGGGAAGAGGTGGTCTCCATGCCCTCTACAGCACTTACCATGCCGTGGTAGCTGCTTATTTTAATTGTGTCTCTCTCCGTCTAGACAACGAACTCCATGTCATAAACTGTGACAGAAACCGTGTGAACATTACTTATCATTGTATCTTCAGAACCTAGCAAATACCTGGCATCTAGGAGTAAATGACCACTGGAATTTTTCATGAATGAATGAAACCCAGACTCCATTGGACTGGCTTTGCAAATGAGCCCTATTATCCTTGAAATGAGTCGGGCATCTCCTGCAGATTAATCTCTCAGTGCTCACTGTCTGTCCCCCACCCCCACATACATACACATGCTTGAAACCCTCAGGGGCTCTCCTCTGACTTTGTTATAACCTTTAGCAACTTCACCAGGTGTTAAAGGTTCTCTACAGTTTTTCCTTCATCTGCCTCTCTGGTCTCATCTCTGAGGACTACTTGCACTTAGAAGACCTCATCTTTACTGAACTCCTTTCAAAAGCATCCTACCTACAAGAGGCTTTGTTTAAATTTTTGCTTTTTGCCAACATAGAGAAGGGCTATAAAATAACCTATTTTCCCTCTTTTTTTAAGTTTAAAATCAATTTAATTAACATATAGTGTATTATTAGTTTCAGAGGTAGAATTTAGTGATTCATCAATTGCCTTTAACACCCAGTGCTCATTACATCAAGTGTCCTCCTTAATGCCCATCACCCAGTTACCCGATCCCCCCACCCATCTCCCTTCCAGCAACCTCTTACATTGTTGGTGGGAATGCAAGCTGGTAGAGCCACTCTGGAAAAGAGTATGGAGGTTCCTCAGAAGTTTAAAATAGAGCTACCCTATGACATAGCAATTGCACTATAGGTATTTATCCAAAGGATACAAACAGTGATTCGAAGGGGCACCTGCACCCCAATGTTTATAGCAGCAATGTCCACAATAGCCAAACTATGGAAAGAGTCCAGATGTCCATTGACAGATGAATGGATAAAGATGTGGTGTGTATACACACACACACACACACACACACACACACACACACACACACACACTGGACTATTACTCAGCCATCAAAAAGAATGAAATCTTGCCATTTGCAATGACATGGATAGAACTAAAGTGTATTATGCTAAGCAAAAGAAGTCAGTCAGAGAAAGACAAATATATGATTTCACTCATATGTGTAATTTTTTAAAATTTATTTATTTGTCAGAGAGAGAGAGAGAGAGAGAGCACAAGCAAGGGGAGCAGAAGGCAGAGGGAGAAGCAGGCTTCCTGCTGAGCAGGGAGCCTGATGCGGCACTCAATTCCAGGACCCTAGGGTCATGACCTGAGCCGAAGGCAGACGCTTAACTGACTGAGCCACCCAGGTGCCCCACTCATATGTGTAATTTAAGAAACAAAACAGATGAACATAAGAGAAGGGAAGGAAAAATAAAAATAAGATGAAATCAGAGTGGGAGACAAACCATAAGAGACTCTTAACTATAGGAAAATAACCTATTTTCATTTAAAAACTGAACTGGTGTTCTGTGCAAAACAGTTTTGAATTGTATGAGGGATAATAACAATAAAAATACTAACAACTAACACTTTTGCAGCTCTTGTATAAGCAAGGTAGTACTCTTAGCACTTTATATATTAACTCATTTAATCATCCCAATAACCTTAAGAGATGAGTATGAGTATGATCCCTAGTTTCCCAGATGAGAAAACCAAGGCACAGGGAGACTACGTGACTTACCCAAAGCCACACAGCTAGGACATGGCAAACCCAGGATTTAAGACCAAGTCATCTGGCTGCAAAATCCAGGAATTTAACTGCTGCAACACTGAGGTGTCACAAGAGGCTAAACTAAGATGATGGCAGTGGAAATGAGGAGAAAGTTTCATCTGTGTATTCACAGAGAGCTACTAGAAAGGAAAGAACGGTGAGACTTCAACAATACCATGGCTTACAGCTGTATCATGAAAATATAAATACCACCGTATAGGACAATAGAGAAATCCTGGCAGAGTATAGGCATCCTTAAAAGATGAGCTTTTAACCAGATTTTATATGATCTGAAGATTAATAATATCCAGGGGGCTGCCTGGAAAGGGTGGGAAGGTGAGGGAGGGGGGCCGGGGTCGGAACCATGTGAGAATCTGAGGATCAGGGTCTCAGATTCACTGTCTAATACCTGAGTCAGACTGAGACTCAAAAATAAAAAATTCAACAACAGAGTCAAGGTCTCAGAGGCCCAGCCCAAGTGGCATGCATCCTCTTGAGAGAGGCCCTGGATTTTAGAAGTCAAGAAATGTGCGTGGAGAAATAAGGCAAAACACAGCAGGTGATGCCAGCTGGAACCTTCTCTGTTTTATTCATGCCTCATTGGCAGAGGGCTGGTTCCCAGGAGGTGGCTGAATCTCACAAGGTTCAGATGTTAAAGGAAACAAATAACTAATTGTGCTGAACCTCAGCTTGGATTCATTCTGGGGTGTGGACAAGCGTTTGTGTCTCCAGAGCTTGCAGTGAAGTGGAAAGCATGTATTAGCCAGCTTGGTGATCTGAATTGAACAGAATAATTGAACTGTTGCCAAGTCTGTCGGTGACTAGATGTCCTGTATGAGCCTGGACAGTCCTGAGAAATCATAGTAATTATCAACCATGGCCTACATTTGAAAGATAAGGCATGCCCCTCTTTTTGCCTGGTAAGACCTTATGCATCTCTCTAAACTTAAATGTAAGTTTGGTTAAATTCTTACAGGACCCATGTACATTTTCATCTTCTACATTCTACCTAGATAAGTAACAAGTTGACTCCCTGCCTATAAAAGAACACTTCCCTTTTATTTGCTATAAAGCCACCGATTTTGATTTCTACTAAGTCCTGCCCTCCTGTTCTAGTTTAATTCAGAGAGGCCAGAAGTAGAGCCATTTCTGATCTCTCTCTTATCTGTAAGATCTTATGCTCCGAGTTGGACAGGTGAATAGAAAGAAGGATTCAAAAGTTGGTCCCGGACTTCAAGTAACTCCCAAGTCATTGGGGATGCAGACACAACTTTTTTATCATAGGAATCTATGATAGTGGTACAATTAAAATAACATAAGATCTCAAGTGGTGATTCCATTCGTTATATGGTAGGAATGTAAGGAAGCTTCCTAGAGGAGGCACCTCTCAGATTAACCTTGAAGATGGAGTAAAATTTCAACAGGAAGTGAAAATGGTAGTTTGAATCCTCTAAGATTCCTTTAGAAATAAGGTGTGATATAGACACAAAATAAATATTCAAATTGCAGGATGTGCAGAGGTCTATATGAAGACATACAAGAGGTAGTTAGAATTCAGGATTGCAACAACAGACATGGAAGCCACATACCTACAGAGAAAAGCAAAACCATGGAGGTGTCTATGGAGAGTCAGAAGAGAAGGCTGAGCTCGGAATCTTGGGGAACACCTGAGTTTGAGGCAGAGACAAAAGTGGAGCTAGCAACACAGGCTAGGGAGCACTGGTCAGAGGGAATGGTAAATTACCAGCATATCAACAGAAAAAGGCTTCTGAAAAAAAACATCATGTAGGATCAAGATTGGGAAGAGGCCATAGGATTTGACATAGAGAAGCCATTGTCAACTTTCCTTTTTTTTTAAATTTTTTATTGTTATGTTAATCACCATACATTACATCATTAGTTTTGGATGTAGTGTTCCATGATTCATTGTTTGTGCATAACACCCTGTGCTCCACACAGAACGTGCCCACTTTAATACCCATCACCAGGCTAACCCATCCCCCCACCCCCCTCCCCTCTAGAACCCTCAGTTTGTTTTTCAGAGTCCATAGTCTCTCATGGTTCGTCTCCCCCTCCGATTTCCCCCCCTTCATTCTTCCCCTCCTGCTATCTTCTTCTTTTTTTTTTCTTAACATATATTGCATTATTTGTTTCAGAAGTACAGATCTGTGATTCAACAGTCTTGCACAATTCACAGCGCTCACCATAGCACATACCCTCCCCAAAGTCTATCACCCAGCCACCCCATCCCTCCCACCCACCCCCACTCCACCAACCCTCAGTTTGTTTCCTGAGTGAAATAAGTCAATCAGAGAAAGACATGTATCATATGACCTCATTGTCAACTTTCTTAAGAGTAGTCTCGGTAGAGCAGTGGGTGTGGAAGTCAACCGAAATGCAATAAGAAGTGAAAGGCAAGTGAGGGAGTTTTGATAGTTCTTTTTTTTCTTTTTTCTCTTTTTTTTTTAGTAAGTGTAGTGAAGGGGAGATGGCATCTTGAATAGAAATCAATGGCTACATCGACAGATGAATGGATAAAGAAGATGTGGTATATATATATATATATACACATACATATATATATAATGGAATATTATGCAGCCATCAAAAGGAATGAAATCTTGCCATTTGCAACGACATGGATGGAACTGGAGGGTATTATACTGAGCGAAATAAGTCAATCAGAGAAAGACATGTATCATATGATCTCACTGATACGAGGAATTCTTAATCTCAGGAAACAAATGAGGGTGGTGGGGGGTGGGAGGGATGGGGTAGCTGGGTGATAGACATCGGGGAGGGTATGTGCTATGGTGAGCGCTGTGAATTGTGTAAGACTGCTGAATCACAGACCTGTACCTCTGAAACAAATAATACATTATATGTTAAAAAAAAAAAAAAGATAGTAGGAAGGGAAAAATGAAGGGGGGGGAATCGAAGGGGGAGATAAATCATGAAAGACTACGGACTCTGAGAAACAAACTGAGGGTTCTAGAGGGGAGGGGGTGGGGGGATGGGTTAGCCTGGTAATGGGTATTAAGGAGGGCACGTACTGCATGGAGCACTGGGTGTTATACGCAAACAATGAATCATGGAACACTACATCAAGAAAAAAAAAACTAATGATGTAATGTATGGTGATTAACATAACATAATAAAATTAAAAAAAAAGAAATCAATGGCTAGGCACTATGCATATCAGCTGAACCCAGTGATTTCCCATATTTTTAGGGTTTATAGTCTGAGGAGAGAATTACAACAGAGAGTGCCAAGGTGGGTAAGTTACACAAATGAGTAAGTTATTTATGGAAGTTAACATGAGTTATGGGTTTATAATTTTAGTAGGCGTTGTGGATTTTTATTATTTTCTTTGCCCGGCTCTTCTTTAGGAAGCACACCTCTTCTTCTGATGAAATAGACCTGCTCTACTAATGACACCAGTGAAGACTACCAATCTTAGTGTGCACACCCATAGGTGTTGGACCAAGTGATGAGTATGTAACCAACCAAGCTGATCAGAGTCCTTACTAGGATTTTTCAAACAGGAGCTTGTAAAAGAGACTGAGTCCTTCTCAGAAGACAAAGTTGGAACATAAGCCTGGAAGCTGCTAGTAGCTATGTTTCACACCTAGTGGGAAAAAATAAAGAGTGAAAGAACAAACCAACACAGAATGAGAAGCAAAAAATAGTAGATAAGAAGGAAAAAAGAGAGATAGCCCCATAGATATTCAAGTCCCTAATTCCAGAGGTCCCTAAGGCCCAACTCTACCCCCACCGTTCTTGCAGTTTTGTGAGCCTCCCAATAAATTTCCTTTTTCATGTAAACTAGATGGGTTCCTATCACATGCAATCAAGAGGCCTGACTATTATAGAAGAATTGGTAAAAGGTGAAGAATTTTTTTTCTTATTTTTTATTTTTTTATAAGTTTAGGGTTAGGGAATCAGGGTGACTAATATTTATGGCTGAATAATAATGCATGGATACTATCCATTTTGTCTGTCCATTCATTATTTGATGGACATTGGGGTTGTTTTCCAAAGCCTTTTGACTATTGTGACTAGTGCTGCTATACAGATTTGTGTACAAGTTTGTGCCTGAACACCTGTTTTCAAATCTTTGCTTTGTAGTATGATAACTCTATATCTAACTTTTGAGACACTATCAAACTTCTCTACAGTAGCTGTACTATTTTACATTTGACAGTATTGTAAGAACATTCAAATTCCTCCACATCCTTGCCAACACTTGCTATTTTTCATGGGTTTTATTATTATTATTATTATAGCCATCCTAGTAAGTGTGAAATAGTATCTCATGTATTTTTATTTGCATTTTCTTAACAATGAGTAACACTGAGTATCTTTTAATATGCTTGTCGGTTATTTGCATATCTTTTTTGGAGAAATTTTTATTCAAATCCTTTGCCCTTTTTTTTAATTCAGGTGTTTATCTTTCTGTTGTTAAATTGTGAATATTCTTTATAGATTCTGGATACTACTAGACCCTTATCAGATATGTGATTTACAAATATTTTCTCACTCACATTCTGTGGGATGTCTTTTCACAGACAGTGTCCTTTGATGAACAGAATTTTTTAATTTTGATGAAGTCCAATTTATCTGTTTTTCCCTATTTGTGCTTACAGTGTCAAATCTAAGGAACCACTGTCAAACCCATAATCATAAAGATTGAGCCCTGTGTTTTCTTCTAAGAGTTTTATGGTTTTAGCTCTTATATTTAAGTCTTAAATCCATTTTGAGTTAATATTTGTATATGGTGTGATGTAAGGTTCTCAAGCAAGTTTGAACCTTTCTGTATCTCAGTTTCCTTGTGTGTAAAATAAAAATAGTAAAAGTACCTACCTTATGGGATTTTGTGAGGATAAATTATAAATCAATAAATTAAGTTGTGTAAAGTACTTAGAATGGTGCCTAGCACATTCAATAAATAAATATTCACTAGTGTTCATTATTATTTGCTGTTGTTGGTTGGTTGTGGTATGAGAGAAATTATCTGGATATGAGCTGATAAAGTAGAGTGGAAGAGAAGAACAAAATTTACCTCTCTCAGTAAAACAAATGTTTTAGATGACTTAAGATCAAGTTCTATCATCTGTGTATTGTGGGGTTTTTTTATAAGTTAATATTATCACTGCAGTAACACTGGTATAAAGTTCTTAAATAAAAGGAGATGATAGTCCTTTGTTATCCTAGGCTAGTCAGAATACAGGATCTTGTGCCTATTTTTGAGTACACTTAAGAAGAGATTTCGAGGGATGCCCGAGTGGCTCAGTCGGTTGAGCGGCTGCCTTCGGCTCAGGTCATGGTCCCGGGGTCCTGGGATAGAGTCTCACATCGGGCTCTTTGCTCAGCAGGAAGCCTGCTTCTTCCTCTCCCTCTGCCTACTACTACCCCTGCTTGTGCTCACGCTCTCTCTCTCAAATAAATAAAATCTTTAGAGAGAGAGAGAGAGAGAGAGATTTCGATAACCCAAGTTAAATCAGGTAGAGCAACTCAGTTGTAAGAAGTCTCAAAATAATTACGTTTGGAAAAGAGTTGAAATAACTGAGAAAGAGGGATATTTCTATGAGGTTGATGAAGCTTAAACTTCAGGGCTCCTCTGTTGCACAAACTCTTCCAGGCCCTAATTTTGTATTCTTTTTCTTAAGAAGGTGTCCAAAATTACATACACTTTGGGACCAATGAAATCTGTGTCACCTCTGACTGAGAATACACAAAACTGCCATCTTCTTTTTATCTCATTGTAGGTAGTTGAGCAGAGGCTGGATCCATGCAACTGGTGACCTGCAGAAGGAACTGAGTCCAGAACTCAGCAGAGAACAGAATCCAGGACTGGAGGGTGCTTTCTAAACACTATGGTTCCAACTTTTTAAAGTTTCACTCCTTTTCTAGGGAGCAATCTTCAAGGATTTTTTACCCTTAATTGTTAGTACAGTAGTTCTTCGCCATTATAATTAATAATGATAAATAGATGGATGATGGATGCATAGAGAGAGAGAGAGAGAAAGAATTTGGTTATATGTGATTTTTGACATACAACTTCAATATGAGAAAATGTTGGTTAAAAATTTTTTTCAAATTCTAAGCCTAATTCTACCACCAATCCACTGTATGTTCAATTTTATTCTACTTTTCATTGGATATAATTCTTAGACTAAGTAGAAATTTTTTAAACTGTCTGCCTGTCTCCAGCACCTTTATTTTTAATTTTCTTTAAATTTTTTAATAAAAATAGTTTATATCCATTATAGTGTCTCTAAAGTTTTGGTATAATTGCTCTGTTAGGTTTGTGAAATTAATTGAAAACTTTACCATCTGTTTATTAAGGAGCAGTTTATACATAGGAATTAACCATTCATTGAAAGTTGTTAAGATTGTCTGTAAATCCATTTAGCCTAGGGCTTTTCTAGGAGTTAGCTCTTTTTAAATAATTTTTATAATTTATAATTTTACAATTTTTATAATTTCTTTAGTGGTTACGAATGTTCAGGTTTTCTAACTCTAGTTGAGGTCATTTTGGCAATATAATTTTCTTAGAAAAATAATTTGTTTTATCCAGATCTTTAAAAAACCTTGCCATGGGGGTGCCTGTGTGGCTCAGTCATTAAGCGTCTGCCTTCCACTCAGGTCATGATCCCAGAGTCCCGGGATTGAGCCCCGCATCGAGCCCCGCATCGGGCTCCCTGCTCCGCAGGAAGTGTTCCTCTACCTCCCCACCCCCCACTTGTGTTCCCTCTCTCGCTGTGTCTTTCTCTGTCAAATAAATAAGTAAAATCTTTAAAAAAAAAAACAAACAACAACAAAAAACCCTTGCCACGGTATTCTTTAATAATTATTTTAATTATTTATATATAATTAAATTACATATATATATAATTCTTCTTTTCCTTGAATATACTTGCCAAAAATGCATACCTTTATTGATCGTTTCTTTAAAATCAGCTATTTAATTTATTGAGCAATTCAACAATTTTTCCATTTTATAATTCATTAGTCTATTTTCAAATTTCAACTTTTCTGAACTTTGACTATATCTTTAAATATATATCAAAGACATTTGGCAGTGACCAAAGAGAAGACTAAGTTTAGGCATCATTGTAGTTGCCACATACATGTGATCTTAGCCATGCATGGAAGGTATGTTCCTCCAATTGTTACCTTGGATTAGTTAATTGCATTGACATCCCAACATGATTTTAAACACTAGCCTAAAATGAGATTCAAAATATCATATTGTGTAGCAGCCCTGAAATGAAAAATTGTGGGTATGCAAATGATTTTCTGTCTCATATAAGGCAATACAATTAAAGGTAGTCAAAACTGACAAATTTCTCAGAGAATAGAAATTCCAAAGCTAGGAACAGAAGTGTGACCAATGCTGGATGATTTTCCAGTGATGCTAATTGTCACCCAGCTATATGTATTTCAATTAAGGGGAAAAATTATTAGTTTAACCCAGCAGAAAAACACAAGTGAACCCCTTCAGTGTGCTTTCAAATTAAACTGTCAATTCTAAAGGTGAACAGTGGTTATGTTCAGAAAAACAGGAATAAAAAGCAGTGTGTCACCAAAATGTTAGACAAAAGTGATGACTGCAAGAAGAGATGCAGGAGGGATCTCAGACTTGAGTATGAAAAAGGCTCAAACTAAAATTGGTTGTAATATGGAAAAAGAAGGTAGTACGTAGTTGTATTGATAAATATGTACTATATGTATTTATTGACATGACTGTATATGTAGAAAATCCTAAAACACCTACCAAACATTACAGATAAAGGGCTGGTATCCAAAATCTATAAAGAACTTCTCAAACTCAACACCCAAAAAACAAATAATCCAGTCAAGAAATGGACAGAAGACATAAACAGACACTTCTCCGAAGATGACATACAAATGGCTAACAGACACATGACAAAGTGTTCAACATCACTTGGCATCAGGGAAATACAAATCAAAACCACAATGAGATACCACCTTACACCAGTTAGAATGGCAAAAATTAACAAGACAGGAAACATCAAATGTTGGTGAGAATGTGGAGAAAGGGGAACCCTCTTACACTGTTTGTGGGAATGCAAACTGGTACAGCCACTCTGGAAAACAGTATGGAGGTTCCTCAAGATGTTAAAAATAGAGCTATCCAATTATCCAGCAATTGCACTACTAGGTATTTACCCCAAAGATACAGATGTAGTGAAAAGAAGGGGCACTTGCACCCCAATGTTCATAGCAGCAATGTTCACAATAGCCAAACTGTGAAAGGAGCTGAGATGCCCTTCAACAGATTAACGGATAAAGAAGATGTGGTTCATATATACAATGGAATATTACTCAGCCATCAGAAAGGATGAATACCTACCTTTTGGATCAACATGGATGGAACTGGAGGGGATTATGCTAGGTGAAGTAAGTCAAGCAGAGAAAGACAATTATCATATGGTTTCACTCATATGTGGAACATAAGAAATAGTGAGGAGGACCATAAGGGAAGGGAGGAAAAACTGAATGGGAAGAAATCAGAGAGGGAGACAAACCATGAGAGACCCTGGACTCCGGGAAACAAAATGAGGGTTACAGAAGAAAGGAGAATGGGGTAGCCGGGTGATGCGTATTAAGGAGGGTACGTGTTGTGATGAGCACTGGGTGTTATATGCAACTAATGACTCATTGAACACTACATCAAAAATTAATGATGTACTATATATTGGCTAACAGAACATAACAAAAAAAAACTACCAAAAAACTACTAGAACTAGGAAGTGAGTTGAACAAGGTCAAAATATACTATGTAAATATATAGAGATTTATTGCATTTCTGTATAATAGTAATTGGGAAATTACATTTTAGAAAAACAAGTTACAAACTAAATAAGCAAAATCAATTATGTTTCTATATAGCAGCAATTGGAAATGAAATTTAAACAAAATTTAAACAATATCTTTACACTGAATACTAAAATAAATAATTAAGAGAAATTTAAAAAGAGCTAAAATATGCAAAGATAAATCATATTAATATAAAGATGCCAATTCTCTCCAAATTGATAACTTGGTTCAGTTCCAATAAAAACCCAATGGCTTATTTTTTTTAATTGACAAGACACTTCTAAAGTTTATATGGAATTGCAATAAATCTAGAATAATCAAAACAATCTTGAAACAGGAGAACAGAGTCAGAGAAATTATAATATCTACATCTAAATTATTATCAAATTAATTTATCCATCATAAATCTCCTTTAATAATCAATCATTTTTTGACATCTGTATCCAGTTCCATAGAAAGATTTACAATAGTTATTTTTGAGCAGTGATTTTAAAACTTTTTTCCATAGAGTACTAACATTTTGAGGGGGTACCTCACAGACTGCCTGTGGACAGACCTCTTGGTTCTTTATACCCTCTTTAACCAAAGAATGACAATTGTAGCTGTTTTATATTTGGGATTTTCAAGGGAGATTTCCTCTAGATAAAGAATTTAATGACTGAAAATCATTTGATAAACACTGATTGGACATATCCCTATTTTAACCGGTTTCAGACCAAAGGACAATCCTTTTCTAGCCTAAGTTCTCCATTTTTAAGCTTTTCCAAGTAATTGTTTTCAAGAAGGGTACATATTTCTGAGTCCTTGCATATCTGAGATGTCTTTTTGTTATTTCACAAGTTAAGGATAATTAGGCTGGGTATAATAGCAATAACTTACAAACTTTGGTTCTCAAATTTCTATGTAAATACTCTATTTTCTTCTAAATTTAGGCTTTCAGAATAAAAGCCAAAGAACAGCTAGATTTTTTTTTTTTTTTTTTTTTTTTTTTTAGGTATTGGTTTCTTTGCTTAGATGCTTGTGAAAGTTTTTCTTAACTTTATGAACTAAAATTCTTGCCAGGATATATTCTTGCCAGGATATATTCTATGTGTGCTTTTGTGCATTGACTTGTCTGGAACACAATGATTTTTTTCAATATGGGTCTTACTTCTGCTCATGAATTTTTCCTGTTATATCTTTGGGGGGAGGATGAGATTATTTATTTGTTTGTTTGTTTGTTTGTTTGTTTGTTTTAATTCCTGTATAGTTAACATACAGTGTAATATTAGTTTCATGTGTGCAAAATAGTGATTCAACACTTCCATACAACAGCCAGTGCTCATGACAACAAGTGTACTCCTTAATCCCCATTCCCTATTTAACCCATTCCCCTACCCACCTCCCCTCTGGTAACCATCAGTTTGTTCTCTATAGCTAAGAATCTGTTTCTTCATTTCTCTCTCTCTCTCTCTTTCTCTCTCTCCCTTTTTCTGTTGTATCTTTGTTTTTTTCCATTAGTTTAAGTGTCTTCTTCAAGAATACCAGTTATCCATGTATTTACTCTCTGCTCTTTAACATCCATATGTTTTGTATTCTATTGAGGAAGCCAACACTTCCCTGAAATCTTCCAGTTTCTGGACGCTCCAGTAAATCACTTCGAGATATGCTCTTCCTTTGGGTCTTCTAGATACTTTCTTCCCTTGTAGTAAAGTCTTTTTCACACACTTGATGTGGTTTTTACCTCTTCCTTATTTATCTTTGAACAAGTTGAAATCTATTCATACTTGGTATTTATCAAAACACAGAGAAGTTAAAGCACTCTTGGCTCCACTCCATTTATTAGATGTGCACAGCATCTGGCCTAACCCCTAGCCTAAACCCATCATGGCTTCCTCAAAAATTAATTCCCAGCATGCACCATTACTGGGGTTTAGTTCATGGTGGTTTTTGTTTGTGACCCAACCTAAACCTAAAGAGCTTTACCCTTCAGAAATTTTCCCCTGAAAATGCAACATACCTCCACCAGTTCTCCAACTCAGCCAAAGCTGACCTCATTTTCTCAAGATCCAAATTGTTTTCTGAGAATTTTAATTTGTGGGATATAGAATGATGTGAAAATACTCTCAGTCTCACAAAACACACATGAGTAAAAGCCCACCTGCTTGGTTGTATTGATAATGAACAAGACAGTGGAGGGAACACAATACCTTCACTCCCCCATTTCAAAAGGTTTTTTGTGTCATGTAGTAAAGCCAACTCAGTGTGCCATAGAAAGAGACTGGGGTAGGTTTGTCTCAATCTTCCTTTATAATTAGTAAAGATTCTTCCCCCAATTTTGAGACTATCCTGCTCATTGTTTTTATTTTTGTGTTTAAATTATCATATTTTTTTCTTTGTCTTTACAGGCATTTTGGTAGGAAATTTGAGAAAGACTTCCCCAGGGACTTTTAGCCAGGCTCCATTTTTACCTGGAATTCCTATAGCTTCTTCTTCTTCTTTTTTTTTAAGGTTTTATTTATTTATTTGACAGAGAGAGACACAGTGAGAGAGGGACCACAAGCAGGGGGAGTGGGAGAGGGAGAGGGAGAAGCAGGCTTCCCGCGAAGCAGGGAGCCCGATGCGGAGCTCAATCCCAGGACCCTGGGATCATGACCTGAGCTGAAGGCAGATGCTTAATGACTGAGCCACCCAGTCACCCCTAGAATTCCTACAGCTTCTTAATGAATAATTAAGACATGTCTGGGGAGGATATTCAGCAACTAAATCAACACTAGAGATTGTTCATTAAAGATATGAAATCTGGATATCTCAATATGAAAAGAGAGAAATATTATTTTCAGGAGCGAAATAAAATTCCTAATAACTGACTAAGATTCCTTGCAGAAATGATGACAAAGAATGGTATTCCCAAAATAAAAGGCTTATGCTGAGAGCTCAAGTTGCTCTCCACCCAAGCAGAATTAAGAGTACCATTCTGCAGATTTGGGATTCATGTCACCACATCGAGTCCTAGCTATAATGCAGGCAATAACGTTTCGTAAAAAAGAACACCATGTGGCGGCCTTGCTAATCTTCTGGATGAGAATCAGTTGTAAGTTGGCAACACGTATTGACATGCCTTGGACTAAAAGGAGTTCTTAACATGACACTGCAGTTTTTAGGGCTATTCAGAGATAAGAACTATATGGTCAAATATAGCGTGGAATATGGGCAACTGTAAAACAGTTGAATATTAAGCACTTAAGTCAAATGAAATTTTTTAAATTTAAGATAGTTCAAACAAAAGCCTACAGGTAACTGGAGACCACAGTAGTTGATATCTATTCAAGTGGGATGTGAGAACAGTGCTGCTAGATGAGGGTCCACTTAAGGTTGAATCTTGTCATCTTTTCTTAAAAGAATTTAAGTTAAGTTCTTTAGTTTTAATGAAATAACTTTATTAAAGGAATGGGTAGATGGCTCATTCTGGGAGCTGAAACTGTCTCCACCAAGAATAAAATGTTCCTCCATGAGAAATCTGAGCTCTCCATGGCTAGTGCCCTAAATAAAGGAGGCCCAATCACTTTTCTGAGGTCAATGTTAATATCCCCAAACTTTCAAGCATTGAACAGCTCCATGTTCTTCACTAGCCAAATGAGCAAAATTTAACAAGAAAGGGCTTGCCTTCACCACGCTAAAGAAAGGCTAAAAACTACAGCCTGCTTAAATCTAATTTCCCAAGTAAGAAGTACCATAAAGCAAGACAGGAACGGGGAGACAGACAGGGGACAGAAATTGAGTAGCTGAGACTGGGATGGGATCAGGAGGTGGGCAAAATATTTTTAAAAGCAGAGCCTCAGTACTCTGGCAACACATAACAGGGAAACATCTTGTTTGAACTAGTCTGTCCTGTCCTCCCAATAGGAGGGGCCCTGCTAATCCTTGGATAAATTTATTTTAGAGCTGAAAGAGAATTTAGAGATTATCTAGTCCAGTCCCCTCACTTGAGGACACTTAGGCCCCAAAGCATTAAAAGACTTGCAGGGCTCATGTGGTAAATACATTGCAGAAATGGAATTATAACCCCAAACCTCCTATGTTCATTGTGATGTTCCTTCCACAACAACACCAACTCCTCATAGCCCTTCTTGTGGGAATTCTAAGGGAGGCAGTATATTACAGTGGAAAGAGAAGTATATCAACTATAAGTTCTGAGTTCTAGTCTTTGGTCTCCTAGTTTGAATGACAGAACCCTAGAAGTCAAGACTTCATGTAGTTCAACCTGCCATCCAAAGCAAGAAATCCCTAGGTAATATCCATGAACAACTGGACAGCCAGGCTCTTGTGACCACTTCTTCAAGGGCAGATATCTCACTACCTTAGTGAGAGCTGATATGACTCAATGACCTGAAATCTGCTTCTCTAAAATTTCTATTCTGATCCCCAAGAAGGGGCTTTCATCTCTTCTTCAAGATAACACTGCTCATTTAGCTCAACAAACATTCACTCAAAGCCCATACATGCTGGATTCTGGAGCTATAAACTTAACATTAAGGAATGCATAATCTAGTCAGGGAGATAACCCTTAATCACTATTAAATATGATAATGCATGCCTACCAGTGCCAGGCACATCTAAACACTCAAAAAATATTAGAAATTATTCTTACTATTATATAGCTCTTCCAATGTCTTGTGTTCAGACTGAGTGTCCACTTTCTTCAAGCATGCAGCATAGAATGTGGCCTGTAGATCAGGGATCAGCAAGCTCTTTTTTCTGGGAAGGGGCAGATGGTAAATATTATAGGTTTTGTAAGCCATATATTACTGTCACAACTACTCAACTCTGCATTTCTAAGACAAAAGCAGCCATAGAAATATGTAAATGAATGGGTGTGGATGCATTCCAAGAAAACTTGGCCCATAAAAACAGGGGGCTGGCTGGATTTGACCCCCAGGCCATAGTTTGCTAACCTCTGCATTAGATGCTTTGCTATCAGGGGCGCCTGGGTGGCTCAGTCCACTCCAGCAATTGTCAAGCTTTGCCCACAAATACAAAGTTTTCAGTTAGCTTTTTAGTGCCTCATTTTAAAATATGAACAGCTAACCAAGGATCACCAGGCATTTCAGGAAAACCACCAATCAATATTTAAGACAGAGACCAATATAAACATGCAAAAAGAAGAAGCAGAAGCAGCAGAAAAGAAGAAGGAGAAGGAGGAGGAGGAGGAGGAGAAGGAGAAGGAGGAGAAGAAGAAGAAGAAGAAGAAAAAGAAGAAGAAGGAGGAGCAGGAGGAGGAGGAGGAGGAGGAGGAGAAGAAGAAGAAGAAGAAGAAGAAGAAGAAGAAGAAGAAGAAGAAGAAGAAGAAGAAGAAGAAGAAGAAGAAGAAGAAGAAGGAGAAGGAGAAAGAGGAGGAAGGAGGCAGAGGAAGAGGAGGAGAGGGGAAGGGGAAGAGGAGGGGGAGGAGGAGGAGGGGGAGAAGGAGAAGGAAAAGCCACTACCGCCTGAAGAACTGGAAATAATACAAGGAATTTAAAAAGAAACCCTTCCCCCAAAATCTATAAGTAATATCTTCAGAGAGTTTGTTTAACCAATTAGATTCACTAAGCAGGAATAAGATGCCATGAACAAAAGGAATATTTAGATATTCAGAGAATAAGAAAAAAGAAAACAGTAAAGAGAAAGATTGAAAGATAAAATTGAAGAAGTTTTCCAGAGAGCAGACCAAAAGAAAAAAATGAGAATATTAATAAAGAAGATCTAATATTTAACTAATAGGAATTCCAAAAAGAAAGAATAGAGATAACAGAAGAGAGGACAGTATCTAAGAAATAACTCAGGCAATTTTCCTAGAACTGAAGGAAACTAAATTCCCTATTGAAATGGTCCCTGAGAGTTCAACACAATACGCATGCCCCTTGGCACATTATAGCCCCAGTGTTAGAAGTTACTTAGACAACTCACTGTTATTGAGCTGGGCTAGGTACTGGTGGTCCAGCAACAAACAGGAAAGACACAATCCCTGACTTTGGAAGTTTATAGACTAATGGTGGGTCAGCTTTCTTCATATATCCTCCAAAAGATTCTCCTCTAAAAGATACATTTTCCCCCAGACTACAAAGTGTTTGGTTCTTAGTTAATCCTAAGCCTGGTCCAGATGATTAACTTACCCTATCGTGACTAACAGACTCACTCCTAGCCCCAAGTGGCTGGTAGAAATTTAACTTCCCTACCCAAGGAGGTTCTCCCTTACCCCTCTTCTCTGAAACAGGTTTTTGTAAATATTTATTCTTTCTTGCTACAGTTCATCTTGACAACCGACCTTCCCACAGAGTTGGTATATAGTAGAAACCATGACAACAACAACAAGCATGATATACATCTGCTGTCTCAAATTCTTTCTGGAAAGAAACGGGATCTTAACAAACCAGTGAAGATAAACATATATAACATTCGGTTTAGCACTTTACTGGTCTTTTTCACACATTAATTCTCTTTACAACCCCATTTAATCCTCTTTACAACCTTGTGGTGTAGATACTCTTGGCCATTTATGTACAAAGTTCAAAGGGGTTAAGTAACTTACCCAGGGGCCCACAGATAGGGAATGGTACTGTTGGAGTCACTTGCAGGTCCTCTGACCCAAATCCCAAATTCTTCCTTCCATTGTACAGATTTAATTGCATAATGAAAGCCCCTATTTGACTCCCCTCACACATAACACACAGAAAAAACCCAGCTTGTGTAAAGCAACATCTACCAAAATTAATCATTAGCAATCATGAATCACAAATTAATCTCTGAATTGGCACAACACAACACTTGGTACTGCCAGGAAGCATGCATGAGGTACCAAGCAGCATGTACCTAATCTGAGAAAGACAGCAAACTGTAACAGAAAGCTCAATCATTTGACGGGTCAGAGACCAGCCATAATTCTGTCTCATATTTGGTCAGATTATATAACCTCCCTGGACTGACTGATCCTTACCTATGAAATGAGAGATTGAGACTAGATGGTGCTGATTCCCTTCCAGCTGTAACATGACCTCTGAAAACATAAGACTTTAGTCCTTATTTAACTATACTTGATTAAGTAAGTAATGAACATGAAAAATTGTTTAAACTCGCTAGTAATCAAAAACATAAATTAAATCAAGAGGCCAATTTACCTATCAAATTATCAAATCTTTTTAACTTTTAATATTTCTTTAATATCCAAGAAATAAAATCCAAGAGGGAAAGTTAGAAAAAGAGATATGAAAATGTCACTATCCACAATCCTATGAGTCAAATATAACTACCGTTCACATTTGTATGTCCTTCAGAAGCAACATCATGTTATTCTTTTGGTTTAATAACCATTTTACGGGGTGCCTGGGTGGCACAGTCGTTAAGCATCTGCCTTCGGCTCAGGTCATGATCTCAGGGTCCTGGGATCGAGCCCCACATCGGGCTCCCTGCTCAGTGGGAAGCCTGCTTCTCCCTCTCCCACTCCCCCTGCTTGTGTTCCCTCTCTCGCTGTGTCTCTCTCTGTCAAATAAATAAAATCTTTAAAAAAAAAATAACCAATTTACTCCACAAAATGTATTGCAGGTATCTTCCCATTTCAATACAGAGCTACATCATCCTTTTATGGGGCTGTATCATCATTTATGTAGCCAGTTCCCTAGTACTGGACATTATTTGTTGTTATTTTACTATTATAAACAGCACCAGGGTGAGCATCCTTGTAATATACAACTTGTTTGATTATCTCCTCAGGCTAAATTCCTATAAGTGGAATTTCTGGTATGCAAATATTTAAGACTTGTGGCAATGTTTGCCAAACTGTCTCCAGAAGTACATTTCACTCTCCTACCTGCCCCATATGAAATTGCCTATTTCCCAAAGTTTCACCATCACGGGGTATAAGAATCTTAACTTTTGCCAAACTGACTGGGAAACCTGTTTAACTTTAGAGTCTTTGTTTTTTTGTGAGTTAAAACTTTCCATACGTGGCTATCAAAATTTTTAATTATTTATTTATTTATGATGGTTATATCCTTTACCCGTTTTTCTGTTGGCATTTCATGGCTGGTGAGACGGTAATTACTGTGTCCCCATGGAATTTTTCACATAAGGAATAGTTGAAGGAAAAGAAGTTTGTTTAACCTGAGGAAAAGACTCAGGTGAGATAGGATTATAAACTAGAAACATTTGAAGAACTGCCCTTGATACAAAAGCCCGTGTAGGGTGCAGAATGTGGACCGTCATTTATTAGGTGTTTAAATATGACAGCTGGGATTTATACAAACCACATAGCCTGAGACAGGTCCCACGCTAGTTTGGGTGTCATTTGAAGGTGGTTTCCTATCAATCCCCCTTGTACATGGGTAGACAAGGGATTCTAACCATCCTAACCCAAATTGCAGCAGGGGTCCAGCGTGCAGGACCCCAGCCCAGCACAGCTAGCCCAGAAAGTCAGGAACAAGTGGAAGTGAACTCTAGTTTTGAATGATTACCACAGTCATGAGATGTTAATCACAGCAGAACTGTGCTTGTCCCATCTCTTACTACAAATAGTATCACAGAACTGGGATATTGCAGGACAAATGAACCTTAACCACAGATTTTTGCCAATATGTTTTCAGAGGCCTTGGGCCCTAGTTTCAACAGGAAGTATACCCCTTTAGGTTGGAATTCATTTGCAAGTACAAGGATAATTTCACACTCTCAGATAATGGTAGACAATGCCATGCCTGGCTTCCCACTCAGAACACCTACACAGAGTCCACTTGGAAGGCAGGCTGTGTAGTGATCTTCAAGACCTACTTGAGTGCTGGAGGCAGTATAATCACCCCAAAACCAGAATCCTCAAGCCAGGCTGGACCCAATATCCAAGGTAACATGGGAAGTAGGGAATTCAAATATGAACAGCTCTGTGTGACCTTCTGCCTGGACATCCGGGGGTAAAGTCATCTACATGACAAGCTTTCCCACCATCAGTTGCCCACTGATGAATTCACCTTCCCACGTGGGATTTCAGCCATGTTAGAAGCTACATTGGGAAGCTATACCGGTAGTCTTTTAAATCTGGTTAATATTCTACAGTCCATCACAGCCATGGTCAGCAGGCAAGTTGCAGAGTCTCATCATTCCAAAGCCAGCGGAAACACTCTAATGTAAGTTGTCTATCACAAAAGAAAAAAGGACACAAAGCTAGACCTGATCAGTTCCTCCTTTAGAGGGCAATTCAAAAATTACCCAACAGCTGTAAGTAATCAAGGAGTCTAAGATAACTACAGCATAGACAAAGCATCACTCTAGTTTCAAGCATCCAGCATTTAAGTAGGAAAGAACGCCTCATGCTGCCTGGGTTCTTCCTCATACATGGGCACAGACTATGCTAGGACCCCAGCAGATCTGATGAGCTGGTATGGGCAGTGGTCATTCTATCTTTTTACCAGTAACCATATACAAGGAGTCAAACTTGGACAGACATCCATATTAGCTTATTTTAAAAGGATCTGACAAGGTCCTTCAAGAACTGGGCACCTAAGGTATTAACATCCAAATAATAATAACATCCAAATAATAGCTAATGTGATCCTTTCTCATTTTTTTTTCTCCACTCTCCTCAACCAGAGATGACAGATCTACCCATGCCAGGATGGTTTATACTCACTACAGCACTCCTACCACATAAGAAGTTTTCCCACACATGGAATTTCTTTGGTTTGCAGGTGAACATGACATTTTTCCACCTTCCCATTTAAGAAATACTACCAGATTTGACTACTTGATATTTTTAAATTCTGTAAATAAAATCATAGCCAAAATAAAAATGCAAACAACCAACTGGGAACAGTATTTGCAGGAGAAATGAAAGATAAACAAATTATATCTTGGTTGTTTGAGAAGCTGATTGATAAGAAAAACACAAAGTCATAAAAGGCAATTAACCAAAGAGAAAATATAACTATCATAAAACAGACACACATACATGCACTGGCCATCAGAAATATTCAAACAAGGCACAACATTTTATTATTACTTGGCCTCTCAACAGAATGTTTTCAATGATATTTCTCAACCCCTCAGAACTATAATTTCCATGCCCCTGAGCATGACCATGGGAACTTCTAAAGACCCCCAGGACAGCTAGAATTTAGAGCCGGAGTGTGCTCCTTTAGAAGGGATTAGTGACTGAGCAGCAACTGAAGACCCTTGGAGACTCCTACCACCTCCCACTGCCCTAGACCACTATCTCCTTCACTTTGTCCTCTTGGGCCACCCTGTGAGTAAGCTCACATGTGCCCCTCAGAATCCATAGTCCTACTGTGACACATCAGATTTATCAGCTTCATTTCACCACTGAATGTCCCCTATCTCTTTCTCTGGATTCTTCCATGATCAGCCTAGCAAGGGGGAAAAGATTCGGGAGATCAGCCACTTCATACCTGAAAATATATTGGCCCTTTCATAAAGAAAAGTCAGTCTAACTCTATAGCAGAAAGCAAAGCCCGTAAGAAATTGGAACTATGTGAACTGGTTTACTAAGCATACAACTGAATTTCAATTACTAATTCACACAGTGTAAGAGACAGTCGAGAAGCATAGAAGGTATATTGCTGGCCTAGGACCTATCCTGGCTTTCACACTTTTCACAAATTTTCAAAACACAGGAATCATTCACTAACTATTGACAGGAATTCCTAACATAGAAGAGAGGGTTCACTAGAAAAGACAAATTTGTCCCTGACCTTTGATTGCTCTGTAAGCAGGTCATTGGATTCCCTGACTACTAGTTTAATTAAACCCCAGGTAGCTGAGAACCACTGAGGGAGATCTGACCCTTAGAAACAAGGAAAGAGGCTTGGAGATCAGAATGTGTTCCAAGAAGGCGTTTTTGACTCTAGATAGAATAAATCATCAGAGATTAGAAATAAGTGCTCACCCTAGGCAGGAACCTTAAAATTTTAGATTGCAGAAAACCTAAAAGGGTATCTTAAGATCCAAGTACCTATGCAATGCATGAATGGCCTCTACAGCATTCTGGACAGGTGAGTTTTGCACAGCTTCCTTCCATTTCCTAAGCTAAAATCTCCCTTCATGTAAGTTTAACTTTAGACTTGGGAGGTGTTGCTCATGTCACTTGGAAATCAGTCCTGGTTGCTTCCATCTAATACGGGATATGGGAAGGCAGGATGTTACTACTCCGAGACAGTGTAGGAAGTGAATGGAACCTAATGAGTGGAACTCAACTTCATGCATCCCATCCCTCCTCCCTTCCTTCACTTCGCCTCAGAGGAACAGGTTCTCTCCTCCAGTCAAAAGCTAATCTTTCCATCCGAACTCCACCCCAATGATTCTCAAACATTAAGGTGCATCAGAATTACCTGGAGAGCTTAATATAGATTTGGGGTTACGAAAGTTTCTGATTCAGTAGGTCTGGGTGTGACCCAAGAATCTGCATTTCTAAATTCCCAGGTAAAGTTGATGCTGCTGGTCCAGGAACCGCATTTTAAGAACCACTGCTCCAGAACAGGGGTCAAAAGCCTTCTGTCAAGGGCTGAATTGTAAATAGGTTAGGTTTTGCAGGTCATATGGTCTCTTTTGCAGCTAACTCAGCTCTGCGGTTACAGTGTGAAAGCTGCCAAAGACAATATGTAAGTAAATGGATATGGCTGTGTTCAAATAAAACTGCATTTACAAAAACAAGCCATAGACTGGCCTGCAGGCTGTCATTTACCAACCCTTGCTCTAGACTCTATTGCTGCTCAGAGTTCTACTCTCACCCCTAACTTTTACAGGCCAGTTTCTTGAACAAGTCAACAATCTTTGTTTCCACCTCCTCACTTCCCATTCATTCTGCAATCCTTGTAATCTGGCTTCTACCCACTCCATTGCACTGAAATTGATCTCAGCAAAGTCATCAGGCCTGTCATATGAGAGTGGTCAATCGTTTTCATATGTACACTTTTTTCTTGCAATGACTCTGTTGACTTCTCCATCTCTCTTAGGACATCTTCTTCCATCAGCTTCTTTGACACCACTCTTTATAGCTCCTGTCATATTTCTTTTTCTGTTGCTTCTAAGTTTTCCTTTTCTCTGGCCAGGACCAGCTTCACGGAAGTAAGTCCAGTGCAATTGCGTAAGTACGAATGTTCAGAAGGGCCCCTGCTTGGGATTTATTGTACTGCAGTCACTACCTTGAAATTCTTAATACTTTTCCCTTTGAATTTCTGCTTTGTAAGTGAAGTCCAGTGGGACAATGGAACATGCATTGGGCTTGGAGTCTCAGCTCATGTTCATCTTGCCTCACCTACCTCCCATCCTGCCTCACCTACCTCCTCTTCTTGTTGCCCAATGTCATGCCACCTTGCATCTCAGGGCCTGCCTGGCCTCCCCTACTCACCTCCATCCCATGACTCTTGCCACTCTCTGACCCTAGAAAGGGCCTGGCACAGTTCTAGGAGGATCAGGATTGGGTACACATTCTATTCCTGTGCCACACTAGCATGTGTGGCAAGTGATCAACTGGAGACTCAGCCTTGGTCCACAAACCTCTTGGCCACCCCCCATCCAGGTGCTCAGTGTGTTGTGGTTTATTTATTTATTTTTTTAAGATTTTGTTTATTTGACAGAGAGAGATACAGTGAGAGAGGGAACACAAGCAGGGGGAGTGGGAGAGGGAGAAGCAGGCTTCCCGCTGAGCAGGGAGCCCGATGTGGGGCTTGATTCCAGGACCCTGGGATCATGACCTGAGCCGAAGGCAGACGCTTAACGACTGAGCCACCCAGGTGCCCCAGTGTGTTGTGGTTTAAAGTGCAGAGGTTTAAACATCTTTGGGGGCCACCCATCTGCCAGGGAAATGACTGGCTGCCATGAGTTAGGGCAGGAGACCATGGTTAGAGGAAATGACTGGCTTCACATCCCCAAACCCACCTTTGCCCGGGGCTTGCTGTGGAAATTCTATGGTGACAGAAGGGAAAACCTAGCAGCCTTCAGGTCCAAGCAAATAAGTATCCCATATCATGGGGCCTGCACTTGCCCTACAAGCATCCCGGGGCCCAAAAGTGTTCCTTCAGCCAGTTCAGTGGGAGGATGGGATGTGGGAAGGAGAATCCTTTTCCTCTTTCATCCTTCCTGGGGTTGGCTTGAATTTGTCTCTTCTGTCCAGCTTGAGGCACCCTCCAGAAATGAGCCATGAAATATGAAATGTGTCATTTCAATAATTCCACATACTAGTTAAATGCTCTGATATTTGCACTTACAATTGGCATTGCTGAAAGAAGCCAGTCACAAAAGACCACATATTGTATGATTCCATTTATATGAAATATCCACAATAGACAAGACTATAGAGATAGAAAGTAAATTAGTGGTTACCTAGGGCTGGGGGGAGGGGGTTATGGGAACTGCCAATTGGTGTGGGGGATTTCTTTCTGGGATGATGAAAATGTTCTGAAATTAGATTGTGGTGATGGTTACATAACCCTGTGAATATACTAAAAGCCACTGAACTGTGCACTTTAAATGGGTGAATTTACTGTATGCAAATTATGTCTCAATAAAGCTGTTAAAAAACTGGCATTGCACAATATAAAGATGAATGATAAAATTTACGTTAATAATTTAAAGTTTCAATTTTGGGGGGCACCTGGGTGGCTCAGTCGGTTAAATGGATGCCTTCGGCTCAGGTCATGATCCCAGGGTCCTGGGATCGAGCCCCGCATCGGGCTCCCTGCTCAGCGGGAAGCCTGCTTCTCCCTCTCCCACTCCCCCTGCTTGTGTTCCCTCTCTCGCTGTGTCTCTCTCTGTCAAATAAATAAATCTTTAAAAAAAAAAGTTTCAATTTTTCTTTATTGGAATGATATTAAATAGCAAATAAAAGCCACAATAATGTCAAAAGAGAGACCATAAAAGAAAGGAAAAGCTTTGTAATGTAACTATAACAGCACTTTTTTTCTGTGTTTGAGCAATTGGTCCTGTATTTTCATTTACCTTGCCTCCACCTCTGACCTCTTAAGTTTTAGTATTTCCCATGGTTTTACTCTAAGCCTTTTTTTTTCCCTCACAATCTCCCCAGGCAGTCTCATTCAAGACCCAAATTTCAGTTACCATATATTTATTCATGATTCCCAAATCTTTATCTCCAGCCCAGAAAACTTAAGATACAAATATCCAAAGGCCCAGTGAATATCTCCACAGGCACTTCTATCTCAACATATGTATACATGTACCCATAATCTGCTCCTTCTCTGCATTTCCTTTTCTGGTGAAGGACATTACTATCCACAAAACTGCTCAAACCAGAAACACTGGAGTCCTCTTGTTACTTCTTCTTGTTATTTCTCCCTAACCCCTTTCATTCAGTCATTCACTAAATTCTATAAATTTTAAAACCCCAAGTATCTTCTAATCTAGACCTTCTTTTTAATCTCCTCTGTTTCTGGGCTGGTTGCTATCTTCATCAAATCTTAACTAGACTATTCAAATAGCTTTTGTATGAATCTTTTTTTCTTTAATCTCAACCACATAGAATTCATCTTCACTTTCTAAAATGCAAAGCTGAACATGCCACTACCTGGCTCAAAATACAGGTATGTGTCACCATAACCATGATAAAATGGAAATTCATCATGGCATGCAAGATCCATGGATTCATAAAGTATTTTTTAACTTTCATCATAATATTTTTATAGTAGAAAAACACTGGAAATGAAGTAAATGTCCAATAAAAGGGGAGTGCTTAAGTAAGTTGTGGTATATCAACTTGATGCATGCATTCATCTGAAATGTTAAACTATTAATTGTAAAATAAACAGTGATATATTCACATGGTACTTTATTAAATGATGCAGTCATTTAAAACCAGATTATTAAAAATAATTTCTGGTAGTATCGTGCACTAATTGCCAAAACTGACCATCAATTAAGAAAAAAAACTAAAACTGAAAGAAAAAATTTGTATATCTTCTTAAATTAATATATGATATGATAAGAAAATAAGATACCCAATCCAAAAACTAAATAAAGGCAAAAACTCAGAGAAGAAAACAGAGCACTGAAGCTGGCTTTAACCATGAGAATATCTGCTGAATCAGCTCAATTTGAGTTTAATTTTTCACCACCTCTTGAGGACTGGTCAAGGTGGGAAAACTAATGGGCAATTCTTCCCATAAAGTTGAGATCTCAAAGGGCTATGCCCCCATGTAAGGAAGAACGAACAGAAATAAACTGATCCTTACCTTCAAAGAACTCATAAAGAAAATGTCCTGTGTGGGACCTTCATTATGAGTAGGGGTGACAACCAGCCCTTATTTGGATTTGCACCAAAACTTCTATAATTTGATAGGTTTCAAAGAAATAAAATCTCAAGCTGATAATTTAGCTTAAAGTGTCCCAGCTACACACTGATGTTACCCTCCCAGCAACACCTGACAGAAACAAAACCAAATTCTCTCTGAAAGAAACCACCTCCATCAGGTTCTCATACAGAGCTTACCCAGGAAGAGTTCCAAGGCACAAATCACAGATAAAATTCACAAAATGCATAATAAAATAAGATGAAACAACAGGCAGCAGAATTAGAGCTGCAAATAATTAAATACTGGGATCAACAGACCAAAACTAAGAACACTTCAAATTTTCAGGAAATAATAGACTTGAAAACATGAGTAAACAGCAATCAGGTTTTTAAAAAGAATAAAAATAATGTATTAAAAATGTAATCTTTTAGATATTAAAAATGTAATCTTTGAAAATAGAATCTCAATGGACGGGTTTAACAACAGATTAGACACAGTGGAAAAGAGAATCAATGACTCATTAGACAAATCTAAGGGAATTATCCAGAATACAGTGCAGAGGAACAAGCAGAGGAAAAGTGTGAAAGGTTAAAAAACATAAAATGTATGTAAAATTCTAGCATCTATTAACTTGGACTTATAGGATAGTTCCATAACCTTTTAAAATTGGACTAGTCTTATAACCATTAAAGCAACTGGATCAGAGATATAAAGTTTCCACATCTGGAGAAAACTCCAGATACAGAGGGCTTCTCTAGCAAATTCTACCAAATATTCAAGAAAAAAGAATTCCAAACTCATGAAAACTCTTCCAGAGAACAAAAAGTAAGGGAATACTTTGCAATTCATTTTCTCATTTTATAAGTCTAGCATAGTCTTGATTCTAAAACCTGACAAGGACCTATGCCAAAGGAAAAGCACAGACCAATTTCTATGAAGAATTCTGAGGCAATGATCTTAAACAATATATTAATAAATTAACAACCTATAACAACTATCCACATATAGAAAGGATAATCTAGCCATATCAAGCTGGATTTATGCCAGGAATGTATTATTAGTTTAACACTAAAAATCAATATAATTCTCCATGTTAATAAAGGAGAAAATAATGCGATTTCTTCTTATAGATGAAGAAAATAAACTTTTTTAAATTCAATATCCATTCGCAATTTTTAAAAAATTTTGATAATCTAAAATTAGAAGTGAGCTTCTTTAACTTGATAAAGGATATTAACAACAAATATAAAGCTACAGAAATACCACAATTAATAGGGAAACTGTGAAAGTTTTCCCTCTGCCATAGGGAATAAGACCCACTATCCCCACTTTTATAAAATATTGTACTAGAAATCCAAACCAGTGTGGTAAGGGAAAAAAGAAACAAGTGATACAACAACTAGAAAAGAAAAACTGAAATTGTAACTTTTGAATGTGATCGAATCCAAAACAATTTACAGGTAAATGATTAGAATTAGACAGAAAATTTACATATTTTTCTGTATACAAAGTCAATTTACAAAAATCAATTACATTTCAATTACAGAAGAAACAGATGATTAGAATATGTATTTTTTAAATAGGCCATTTTTAATAACATTAAAAAGAAATTTAACAAAAGTTGTGCAAATCCTCTATGGATAAAATATTTTTTAAAAAATTACAAAAAGCACTCACTAAGACCTAGATAAACAAAACAATATTCCACATCCGTTGGACTAGAAGACTCAGTACCACCAAGATATCCATTTCCCCTAATTTAATCTATAAATTCAATGATATTCTAAATAAAATCCTAGCAGTTTTTTTTAATTGATTTTGCCAAGTGGTTTGTAACATTTATATGGAAGAAAAAAGGGCCAAGATTAACCAATACATTCCTAAAGAAAAACTAGGAGATTTGTTTTACCAGATATCAAAACTTCAAATAAAGCTGATATAATTAAGAAAATGTGATATTGGCATAATGACAAACAAATTAACCAAAGGAGCAGATTATAGAGCACAGAAATATATGAAAACTTGGTGTATGGCAGGGCTGGTATTACAAGTCAATGGAGAAAGAGTGAATTTTTAATAAATAAATTGTGCTGAGCCAACTGGTCATCCTTATTTAAGAGGAAAAAAAAGAAAGAAAATGTGCTTTTACCTCACATCACACACAAAGTCAATTCCAGGTAGGTTAAAAACCTAACTGGATGACGGAACTATAACATATTCAGAAGAAATGTAGAATAGCCTTAACACCTGAGGGAGGCAATTTTACTTTAGACACAAAGGGCACAAATTTTAAAATAAAATTACATTTGACTCCATTAAAATTAATATTATCTGTTTACCACTAGATATCATAAAGACAGTGAGAAACAGAGTGGGAGAAGGATAATTGAACCCATATAGCCCAAATAATTAATATCCAGAATTTCTACAAACCAATCAGGAAAAGAGAACCCAAGAGAAATAAAAGCAAGAGATTTGAACAAGCTCTTCACTAGAAGATAAGCCATACTGAAAAGATGTTCTGTCTCATTACTAATTGGAAAAATACACATTTTAACCAAATGAGAAGGTATTTTGTACCTACCATATTAGTAAAAATTATACTATCTGATAATATCAAACATTGACAAGGGTGTAAAACAACTAGAATTCTTACATTTTGCTGTTGGGAGCGTAATTTTGTGCAACCACTTTGGGAAACAGTTTGGAATTACCTAAGTATTTGAAGAAGACTCTGTCTTAGATACACATTACAAAGAAACTCTTAAATAATTGTAATAGGAATTGTATATTACAATGTTCTTTGCCCTACCATTTATAAAGGGAAAAAAACTGGAATAAGCCCAAATGTTCACTATGGACAATAAGTTGTAGTATATTCATATACTGGAATACTTTACAGCCATGCAAATGAATACAATACAACATATGATGACATGGAAAAAAAACACAGGGGTTTAACATTGGGTGAAAAAAATCACAAGAGAATGCATCTACTATGAATCCATTTAAATATAGATTAAAAATTATTTACTAAACCATGTACTGTTTAGAGAAACAACCAAATATGTATAATAAAATTATAAAGAAAACCAAGAGTATAATAAACACAAGATTTAGGATAGTGGTCATATGACCTTCAGGAGGTAAGACAGGATAAGACAGGAAAGGCACATAGGGACTTTCAAAGATAATGGTAATGCTCTTCATCTTAAACTGAATGATAAGCATATACGTATTGATAATATGTTGATTCATTATAGCTTACATGTAACTTACAAATTTTTGTATATATTCAACATTGAATAAACAGTTTTAAAAGAGTATCTACTGACATGAAAATGCATATTTGTTCAAATGGTCATAACAAATTACACTATGTAGCAACATAGAAACATGCTTTTTGATGTATTACTTAAAATTGGAATAATAAATTATGGACCAAAAACTATGGCTACAACTACACACAAATTACGGCTATAAATGGATACAAACTGAATATAAGCAAGGGAAAAGAAAAGGTACTTGATTTTTAGGTTAACTTCCCTTCCTTATTTTTATTTTCATTATAATGTGATCATAAGTCATGTCAAAAATAAAATGATATAATTAAGACAGAAAATTGATGCTTTGAACAGGTCTTCCATGAAAGCTATTTGGACTCTAGGCCAGATTAACCAAGGTAGCAACATTCACCTGGTGGCAGCCTATCTCAATGGCAAACAAAGTATTCAAGGAAAAAAAATCAATCTCTTGATTGCTGCACTTAGGAACCTTGCTTTATATAGCAACCGAAACATGCCTCATCAGCCTTCTTCATCCATCTAACCTTTGACCATAATCCTGACAATCACAGAAACATGGTACCGAGACAGCGAAGAAAGGACACTGCCACAAAAATCTTTCCTAAAGACAACTGGACAACTCTACAACCCAATGACCTCATTTTATAAAAGACATTAGAAAAGAGAGATAATGATCAATTGACTCCTTGTTACTGGGGGGCTAAGAAGAGGGAATATGATTTAAGGAAACCATACCAAGTTCTATTTGATTTGCAACCAAAACTACTCCTACAATTCTGCATTTAAGTATCATGAATAAGCCAAGGTCATCAGACATACTTCACCTCAATTATTATTAAGAAAAAAAATCAAAATGTTCCTCAAGGAGAAATAAAAAGGAAACTTGAGGAACATTAATACTTACTCCTGTACCCATCCAAATATCTGAAGTTTGTGAAAGAATAGAAAATGAAGTACAAATTAGTGATGGTGTTGAAATGACTTTAAATCACAATTAAGCGTTCATACCATCAAACTTAGAAAAAAAAAAGCCAATACTGCTATATTGAAGTTAAGAATAAATTAGAGGCATGTAAAAGTCTGGAATAACAATATGCTATAAAAATTACTGATATAAAAATATGCCATTTAACAAATTTGATACTACAGAGGCATAAAATTCTACAGAGTCTGGAAGCAACCATGTGAGCATAAGGAGGTAGCTGGGGTAATGCCAACATGGTTAATTCAGAAAGAAACTCAAATTTATAACTGGTTAGTTTAATTTCTGTTTTGAAGATAAATTACATGCCAGAAATCTATATGTTTCAGAAATTTTTCTACTGATACTTAAAGGTAAAAGCTGGACTGTGTAAAAAATATTTTTCAGCAAATATCTTCCCTCTTTTTTCCTCAAATCTCATAAGCTCCTCAGTTCACACACATGTATGCACACACTCTCACACATACTCTCATGTACATCTCTTAAACTAGATTTTCAGTGATTAACAATTCTAAGTTACCAACTATCATGTAATATATAGGTATGAAACATTGTTATTGTTTAAAAACTAGTTGTACAATTGTGGTGTTCCAAGATTTTTAAAGAAATTGATTGAGGAAAAGTTGGAAAGGAAGCCCAAGTTGATTGACAGTCTGGAGTTTGTGTTTCCACCATCTGAGCATAGCCAAATGCAAATGTGATTAAGTTCTGAGAGACAGGAATCTGCGAAGTGTCTGCAGCTTATTAGAATCTTCTCTCTAGGTACTATCCCGCAAGGGCATCAAGGGTGACCTCCAGCTTGTTGTCTTAGGAGCCCCTTAGATTAGGGAAGAGAAAGCAATTTTTACTCCATGCACCAAATCTAATCCATTGGTAGAGTTGTTATTGGAAGGTAGGATTCTGAGTTCATGCCCAGGACCAATAGGAAAAAGAACTGAAACAATTTGTCTGCCATAAGCACACAAGGAGAAAATGGTGGCAGAGGTACTACATGGTTGCTATCTTTGTCCTAAGCAAATTTTGTGATTACTTACATCATTAGGTTAAACATACACACATATACACATCCTATGACAAGTGCATTTCCTTATGCGATTGTTTTTGTAAACAGAAATTGTATAAATGTACACCTATTTTGTATAATCACTCAACAAAGACATTTTACAGTTCATTTAGAAAACCCATTTTTATGTATCCATTTAACAAACTGAGTCATAATTATATGTATCACCCATCATTCTAGGTACCTGGAGATATAGAATAAGAAGAACAGGTTCATGCTCTCAACAAATTCACAATCTAGACTAAAAGATATAAAAAATCGTCGTCATACACTATGCCAGTGGAGAAAGGTACAGATATGAAGGAGACACAGAGAAGGAGCAACTAACTCTTTCTAAGGGAACTCATAAGAGTTTTCTCAGAGGAGGTGACATTGCTTTTCGTCTTGAAAGACAGGCATTTGTCAAGTAAGATTGGTCAAGGCATTCCATTCATCACTTAATCAACAAACAGGGTCCTTTAGTATGCCAGAATCTGTGCAAGTTGCTGGGGATAGAAATAAATGCCAAGTCATACCCTCCAGGAGCTGTGGTCTACAAGTCTGGAGGCAGATGAGTAGAATCCGACAAAGAAACAGATTGGAGTGGTAATAGGGATTGGAACGGTAATAGGGATTGGAATGGTAATAGGGATTGTGATTCCAAGGAATATTACAAAAAGATATTTTACCAAGTGAAAAAATATCTTTATAAATCACCCTCTTGGGAATTCTGTTTCCATTTAGAGTACAAAAAGCTGGAAAGAGCTCAGTCCAAACCTAACAATAAAAAGCTGGGTGTACTACAAATCATAACTTCTCTTGAGCCATGAGAGAGCTGCAAATATAGGACAACCTAGTAACCTGAATTCTTAGAAAAGATGGGCCTTTCAAAGGAAAGGCCAGGGCAGGAACACTAGCTCATCAGAGCCAGGGCAATGAAGGAAGAGATACTGGGTGCTATGTAAGTGGTTAAGAATAATTCAGATAAAATGTTTAACCAGTTGCAAAAGGTCAAGCATGGGGTATCTTTTAGCTCTCTCAGCTTGTGACAGCTATACTGTGACCATTTGAAATAACAGGCTTGAGTAAAAAGACAACAATTTATTTAGGTTCTGGAATAGTTGGTTTTTCCAACCCTGACAGGCCCTACATTTCTAGACTCTATTTCCTCTGCTTCTGCTATCAAATCAGCTAATTCTTACCTGAGCTCATCTCAGTCTTGAAAGATGTTGTTACAAGCAGCAAGTAAAAGCCAAACACATCAATGCTCTGACTCTTTGTAACCACTTTCCTTAGAGAACTCAAATGAGAATCCTATAAATGATCATGGGTTCAGTGAACACACACATACAAATCTTCAGGTGGTAAAAGATGCTTACTATGGGACTCCTACACTAATTCATAAGCCTCTAGAAACCTAAGACTCTCAATCCGTTCCTATTTCAAAATCATTACCAAACTTAGAAACCAGGTTTAGAAACAGAATAAAGAGTCCAGAAATACACCCATTCACATTTAGTCAAATGACTTTTGACAAGGCACCAAAGAAATTCAATGGAGAAAGGAAATCTCTTCAACAACTGTGTTAGAATAACTAGATACCCATACCAAAAGTGAGAGATAGGGAAAAAAATTTACCTCACACCATACACAAAAGTCAATTAGAGATGGGTCATATACTTAAATGTATATAAAGGTAAAACAATAAAGTTGGTAGGAGAAAAATTCATGGGAGAAAAATCTTTACAGCTTTGTAGTAGGCAAAACTTTTTCAAGAAGGATATAGAAAGTATGAACCATAAAGGAAAAACCTTGATAAATTGTACTGTATCAAACTATAAAATGCTCATCAAAAGACACCATCAAGAAAATAAATAAGCAAGCCATAGCCTGGGAAAAAAAATTCACAGTACATATATACACATATATCTGACAAATACATTGTGTCCAGAACATACAAAGAAATCCTATAAGTCAATAATACAAAGGACCAAATTTTTTAAATAGGCATAAGACTTAAACATACAGCTCACAAAAGAAGCTACACAAATGACCAATAAGCACATATAAAAAGTATTCAATGTCACTAGTCAGCAGGTTAACACAAAGTAAAATACAATGACATACCACTACACACAATGCACACACACACACCTGTAATTGAAAAAATACTAACAACAGAAACGTTGGGAGAGAATGTTAAGAAATCCAGATTTTCACTGGTTCTGGTGGGAGTATAAAATGGTACAACTACTTTGGGAAACTGTTTAGCAGTTTCTTAAATAGTTAAACATACATCTGCCCTGTGACCCAGAAATTCTATTTATAGATATTTTCCTAAGAGAAATGAAAATGTATGTTTACATAAAGCTTTATATAAGAATGTTCAAAGCAGTTTTATTCATAGTAGCCAAAAACTGGAAACAATCCAAACGTACATCAACAGGAGAATGAAGTTTTTAAAAACTGCAGTACATTCAAAGATTGAATACCACTCATTAATAAAAAGGAATGAACTACTGATACGCTCATGAATGAATCTCAAAAATATTATCCTCAGTGAAAGATTCAAAACACAAAAGAGCACAGACTGAATGATTATGCCTATAAGAAATTCAAGAATAAACAAAACTAACGGATAGTGATACAAAGCAGAGCAGTTGATGGATGAGTATGGGGACTGACCAGAAAGATGCATGAGGGAACATTCTGGACTGATGAAAATATATGTCTTTGTATGCAGTTGTCAAAACTGATCGAAGGTCTGAGCATTTCACCATACACAAATTATACCTTAGTTTTTTTAAAAAGGTTAATCAGTGTAGATAAAGGTTTAGATTTCAGATGGTACCTCCCTAGACCTGACTGACAAAAATGTAAACTTTTCCTGAAGTCCTGGCTTTGCACCTTCTTTTGATACACATAAAGTTTGATTCTCCCTACACTTCCATGAATCTCCTACACTTAGGTTGGAGGAGTGGTCACCCCCACCCATCGGAAATGTTGGCCTCAAATCCTGGAAGAGTGAAAAAAGTAGCATTTCAGAAGAAACTCTGAAAACAGGGTGGGATGAACCTAAGGGACACTACAAGAAGAAAAGGAGACTTGCCACCCTACTATGGGACAGTGACCCGGAGCCGACTCGCCAGATACAAAACCACATAAAGGTGGTCATCAGGGACTGACTCCTCACATCCACCCCCTCTGTGCCTAGATGCAGAGCTGCAATAAGGATATCTTGCCTTATGTTTTCAACTAACCATAAAATGAAAATTTACCGAAACCAATCACCGAATCCGTTGGCTTGAATTTTTTCCATTTTGTCGTTAGAGTACTCAACTTTGAACATAATCTTGGCTGGATGAAGCCACCTGTACTTCGATCTCACAGAAGACTTTCCATAGAAGAGAACACAATTGACTCCCACTTAAGTGTTTTGTCTCATAAGTGCTTTAAGACATTGGTGCCAGCCTCAAGTTATTTTCCTGGCCAAAAATAACCAATTTGGTCCGTGATTCCTGATAAAAGTTGGCACAAATCAAGCTACCATCTTTCAGAACTGACGTCTTTGGGCGTACTGGTAGGTAGATGAAAAAGTTTCAGCAGAGAAAGTTGATAACTTTATTTTTAATGTGCTTATTCAATGCTGAGACAAGTGTTAGTGGATCTGAGAGACATTTGGAATAAGAATGAAAGTTTGGTGTTCTTTGGTCACAGGAACACACTGTGACTTCTCAAATAGAGAAGCAGATTACTTTTTTTTTTTAAGAAAACAAAAGCATCTTAATGATTTTAGGGGGCTATTTATTTATGTACAAATGAATGTGTCTTGCAGAATCTGATTCTGGACCACAATATTCACTAGCAAAAACTACAACCTAAATGTAGTTTGTGGCAAGTAAATGCAGGGGTGGGGGGGGCCCAAACAGACTCTGAAAGCAACCATATTATGGTAACAACAGTGTTGCAGTCCACAGAGTAATTTCTTCCTGGTGGATGTCTGTTGTTATTTAATTCAGGGAAGTATATATGAGGTTGTAATAAATAAAAAAAAAGAACTATGTTTAGTGGTTACATTTTTTATTTTCTTGTAATAATACCCTTCTATTTCTGTGACCACTTCTTTGCATCTGTGCCCTACTTTATCCACTCACCTGACCTAGTGGTTCTGTTCTATACAGTGGTTGTTCTACACAACTCTGAACCCTCATTATTTTTTTTCACTATCCCCCAACTTGTAGAATTCCTCTACTCACACCTTAATTACTATGACTTTATTGATAGGTCCCAATCTTACAACTGTAATTCTTTTGTCTTTTTTAAAAATTCTAATCGTACTGTTTACTTTTTACTTGGATAATCCATCATACCCGCAACTCTGCATATCAAGCCAGCATCACCCCCACTTTCTATAATATCTCTTAAAAGCACTTCCAGGCTGCAAGACTGCCACATCCACAACCTTGATGGCTGATTGCTTTTTCTCCTTTCTTCATCCACATCCTACCAGTCCTCAGTCAAGTCCTGGTAAATCTTCTCTCATCATTTTCTCTCTCCACTACCCTTTCCATTGTCCAATCCACCAAGATCTCCCTCTTGGACTGCTGCAGTAGCCTCGTCCCAATTTCCCTGAGGGTCCACTTCCCATCTATTCACATACAGCAAGAGTAGCCATTTCAAGATGCAAAATTGAACTCGTCATCTCCAGGTTAAGAATATTCCATTGCCTTCTTATTGTTCTCAAAATAACAAAAGAACTCAGTATTATCTGGCCCCTGCCTTTCTGTTCAGTCTCAAGTCAGCACCCTCTACTAGTGAACTTTCACTTTTTTTGAATGTATGCTCCCTGCTACCACAGGGCCTCTGCATATACTGTTGCCATTGTCTGGAATGCTTTTCTCCCTTTCCTCACTTCCCTTGGCATAGCTCAGTCCTATTCACCCTCAGGCCAAAAATCTTTTTTTTTTTCCCAGAGAAAATATCCCTGATTTCTATCTACTCAAACTAGATCAGATTCCATCCTATTATACATCCTCATATCATCTTACACTTTTTCTTCATAGCATTATCCTAGTTTGTAATTAATCTCTGTCATTATTTAATGAACGTCTGACTCTCTTACTGGTCTATAAACTCTCAGATGGCAAGAATCATGTCTGTTTGGATCACTATTAAATTACTGGCATGCTCTAACTCATGTCCAGAGCCTCGCTCAAACCCCTTCGGTAACTAGACATAGTGATGTGCATTTCCAAATCCTATCATAGGTATTATCTGTGCAATTCCCTTGATAATATACTATAGACTAGTTTTAAAGATTTATTTATTTATTTGAGAGTGCGAGAATGAGAGAGAGAGAGTACATGAGAGGGGGGAGGATTAGAGGGAGAAGCAGGCTCCTCGCTGAGCAGGGGAGCCCAACACGGGACTCGATCCCAGGACTCCGGGATCATGACATGAGCCGAAGGCAGTCGCTCAACCAACTGAGCCACTCAGGCGCCCCGGCTACATGATGGTTTTTAGCTTTCCTTGTTACTGTGGTGGAGTGGAAAGTGTACTGGAACTGGAGTCCAAAGACATGCCTAGATCTACTTCAGCAACAGCAAGGGCACATCAGACAACACAGCTGGGTGATCTTAGGCAAATGGCTTAATTTCCAGAGCTACAGTTTCCTGTCTGAAAAGTGGGAATAACGGTACCTCACAGGCGGCTGTGAGGGTACTTGGAGGATCTAGGCCCACAGGCTGCTGGAAGAATGGTCTGTCCGAAGACACTTTGCAGACAGGAAGCATTATGCAAAGTGTTTGCTGCCAGTTGGTAATTACCCCCACATAGACTAGAAACTCCCTGCCAGAAGGGGCAAGTGTATCGCATTCCTCGGTGTCCCTCAGAGTGCCTAGTAGAGTGTCCTCCCCATGATAAGTGGTCGCTAAATATTTGTTGTATAAAGAGTGAAGTCAGCCCGGCAGCTGCAGGCAACAGGGTGTCCCACAGCTCCGCTGCTCCTGGCTGCCATCCGGTCGCCGCTCGCCCTCCTGCTGCACTCACCCCGAGCCTGCGTATTCCCCGCCTCCACCAGCACCAAACTCTCCATGCACAGCCTTGAGCCCAGCTAGTGGCTGTGTAATACGGAATCAGTAATTTATGGGTGCTTTTCACTTTCTTCACTTCCGGAACAAAGAATGGGAGCAATGATAGCATGCTAACCCTAGAAACTCTGCTGTGACACTTTCGGTACCAAGGAAATTAGTACAGAGAGCTCTTTCCTGAGGTCATTCAGTTCCTTCATCCGGGAGCTTTATGCCGCTGAGAACGTGAATGAGAAATCACAACTCAGTCTAATCAATAGAGACTGTAACGAGCTCTTACATAATCATTAAAGGGTCCATAGCTCCATCAAGAAAGTAGGGCTAAGGGGTGAGGATGGGGATGGACAGGCCATCTGAACACACACAAAAATATTTTCTTAGAATCTTAGAATTGAAAGAGATCCTTGATGTCATTTAGATCAAATTCCAAATCAAATACAGTAATGTCTACTCTGATATGTCTCATGGCCCTCTACTTAAACATTTCCAATGACAGGAAACCCACTGCCTAGGAAGACAACCCACTGACAGACCAACTATAAATTCCACTTTAGAGCACATCTAATCTAAATCCTGATTTCCCAGATGACACAGTTGAGGCCTACAGAGTGGAGAGACTTAACATCACACCGTCATTTGGAGGCAAACCTAGAACAGAGATTCTTCTGCCCATAACAGAAAGTTAAAACACTTCGGCACCCCACATCATCCCCTGTTATTCCTACTCTCTGCTCCAGGTTCTGTCTCCAGAGCCACACTCCAATTGCTTTTCCACATGACAGTCCTTCAGATTTTTCAGGAAAGCTTTATTTCAGCTCTTGAGTCTTTCTGCAAAAGAAGAAGTCATAGTCTCTATTCCAGCCCTTTCCACTTTTCTTCACTTGGCATGACTCTACACCCTTCATCACCTTCAGCACTCGACTGCCCACAGGTTGAAGACACTCTATTTTTTTTTTTAATTTTTAAATTAGGGACACCTGAATTGAACAAAATCCCTGCAGTAAATAGTACAGTGGGCAATGAGATTCCTTGCATCTTGACACCTCATTTCTATCATTGTACCCAAAGATTGTTTTACCTTTTTAGCAACCAGATCACACCGTTTGAACCTGTTATAATAGTTATCTATTGAATACTTATTATATCCCAGGCATTGTTCTGAGTACATCACATGTGTTTAATGCTTGCAATTATTTCAACAATATTAGCTAGAACTAACATTATCATTCTCATTTCCCAGGTAAGGAAGATAAAACACAGACTTTAAAAAACATACCCTAGATCATACAGCCAGTAAGTAGCAGAGCCAGGATTCTAACCCAGGCAGATGGCTCCGAAGCCTGCACTCTTAACTTAATGCCACACATACTTAATGAAAAATAAACCTCTTTATAAAAATTTGTTAATTCTATTCATTTCTGTCAAGGTAGACCTCTCATAACCCGTGAAATGGGATATTTTGCTTTATTTTGCATCCATCCCTATTAAATTTCAGATTGTGAGTTTGGGCTTCTCCTTTTCAACTTCCGTTCTATAATTCATTGTATTAGCTTTTCTCCTTCAGTTTGTGTCATCTTCAAACATGATAACATGCTTCCTAGCTCATTTTAAGTTGTTGATAAAAATTATAACTAGCAAAGGGCCTGGTGATATAAAAACTTGATTGGCAGTAAAAAAATAATCTAAGGGTTGGCCTTGTCTTTGCTCTTCCTGCTTAGCCAGTTAGAAAGCTACATAAATACTCTAGATTCTGTCCCACATTTCTTCATTTTGTCAGAAGGATATAATAAAGAAATTTAACAAATACTGTATAAAAATCAGGATATACTAAGACTACAGAATTCCTCAGACCTCTGTGCCTAGAATATCCTTATGGAAATGAGGCTAACGTGGTCTGATGTGTACTTTCTGAATCCATGTTACCTCTAAAGCACTACAACTTTTGGTAAATTACTTACAAACCATGTTTAATGGTCTATTTTAGAAATGGAGCCTACAGTTGTCATTAAGCTTACTGGTCTATAGTGTCTAATCTTCACCTTTCACCCTTCTTGAGGTTTATTGGAACTACCTATGGCTTTCTCACTCACCCATCCATTCTCAGGACCCCAATAAAAGTTTCCAGCAGTGCTACCTCAAACACATATGCACATTCTTTTAAAATCATGGGCAGCTGGTAATCTGAACCTAGGAATTGAAACATATTTTCACAGCTTCAGATTCTTGGATCATCTGCCTCTGTGACATCTTCATTTGCGCATCTATGAAGTGCTTCTGATTTAATATGTATCAAATAGAGCTTCTAATTGTCACCCCAGTCCCAAACTTGCTTCTCCCCCAGTCTTTCCCTTCTCCATACATGGGTAGGCCACAAACCCTGGAATCCTTCTTGATTCTTTTCCTTCTTTCACATTCTATAAGCAACCCATTACCAAATCCTGTGGGTCCCTGCCTTCCAAAATTTTCTGGAATCCAACCACTTCTCAACACCTCTACTGTTACATTCTAGTCCAAGCCACCTCCATCTTTCTTCTGGACTGTTGCATTAGCCTCCTAATGGGTGTCTCTCCTTCCATCCTTATTCCATGTAGAAGATGCTGTTGGTATGCTCAGTCAGGTCCCCTGAAATACCTTCTCTCTGTGTGGTTGGTGAGCCCTTGCCCCAGCTGTTGTGAGCACATCCATAAGAACTGCCCCTTCAGCAACAGAAGCCACTGTACCCAGAAGTGCCTGGGATTTACACTCTCCATCTCTCTCCCCAGAGTCTTTAGCCAAGAACCAGGGTGAGGGTAAAAAGCACCTCTCCCTTGCCTCAAGTGGGGAAAACTCAACGGTGAAATTTATGCTCCAGAGCTCCCCATGGGATAAGGCTGAAGCTTCACATCACCCAAAACCATTTTCTTGCCATTCTCCTTCTTCATTTCGACCCTGCTTCCTTCACCAGTTTCTTCATAAATCATATGCACTTACCATCTCAGGCTCTTCTTCTAGGTCACTCAGCCTAACTTACTCCCCTCGCAGCAGCCACAGTGATCTTATTAAAATGTTCACATCATTCCTTTGCTCAAAACCCTCCATTGGCTTCCCATCTCACCAAGAAAAAAAAAAAAATCCAAAGTCTTTGCCTTACTCTGAAAGACTCTCTATGGTCTTCCCCAGCTAACTTTCTGGCATGCTCCCTTTCCCTCTCCCCCTCATCCATTCCCTACCTACAAATGCTGGGCAATCTCCTCTCTCAGGCCTGTGTACTCAACTTTCCTCCACCAGGAAATCTCTCCCCCCACGTAGCCACGAGGCATCTTCACTTCTTTCGAGTCTCGGGTCAAATGTCACTTATCCTCCTCTAATTACCCTATTATAAAACAGAATGTCCAATGGAAAAAAGATAGTCTCTTCAACAAATGGTGTTGGGAAAATTGGACAGCAGAAGAATGAAACTGGACCATATTTCCTTACACCACACACAAAAATAGACTCAAAATTGTTAAAAGACCTAAATGTGAGACAGGAGTCCATCAAAATCCTAAAGGAGAACACAGGCAGCAACCTCTTCGACCTCAGCCGCAGCAACTTCTTCCTAGAAACATCGCCAAAGGCAAGGGAAGCAAGGGCAAAAATGAACTATTGGGATTTCATCACGATAAAAAGCTTTTGCACAGCAAAGGAAACAGTCAACAAAACCGAAAGACAACCGACAGAATGGGAGAAGATATTTGCAAATGACATATCAGATAAAGGGCTAGTATCCAAAATCTATAAAGAACTTATCAAACTCAACACCCAAAGAACAAATGATCCAATCAAGAAATGGGCAGAAGACATGAACAGACATTTTTCCAAAGAAGACATTCAAATGGCCAACAGACACATGAAAAAGTGCTCAACATCCCTCGGCATCAAGGAAATCCAAATCCAAACCTCAACGAGATACCACCTCACACCAGTCAGAATGGCTAAAATTAACAAGTCAGGAAACGACAGATGCTGGCAGGGATGTGGAGAAGGGGAACCCTCCTACACTGTTGGTGGGAATGCAAGCTGGTGCAGCCACTCTGGAAAACAGTATGGAGGTTCCTCAAACAGTTGAAAATAGAGCTACCATATGACCCAGCAATTGCACTACTGGGTATTTACCCCAAAGATACAAATGTAGTGATCTGAAGGGGTACGTGCACCCCGATGTTTATAGCAGCAATGTCCACAATAGCCAAACAATGGAAAGAGCCAAGATGTCCATCGACAGATGAATGGATAAAGAAGATGAGGTATACATATATATATATATACACACACACACACACATATACATACAATGGAATATTATGCAGCCATCAAAAGGAATGAAATCTTGCCATTTGCAACGACATGGATGGAACTGGAGGGTATTATACTGAGCGAAATAAGTCAATCAGAGAAAGACATGTATCATATGATCTCACTGATACGAGGAATTCTTAATCTCAGGAAACAAATGAGAGTTGCTGGAGTGGTGGGGGGATGGGAGGGAGGGGGTGGCTGGGTGATGGACATTGGGGAGGGTATGTGCTATGGTGAGCACTGTGAATTGTGTAAGACTGCTGAATCACAGACCTGTACCTCTGAAACAAATAATACATTATACGTTAAAAAAAAGAAGAGAGTAGGAAGGGAAAAATGAAGGGGGGAATCGGAGAGGGAGACAAACCATGACAGACTATGGACTCTGAAAAACAAACTGAGGGTTCTAGAGGGGAGGGGGTGGGGGGATGGGTTAGCCTGGTGATGGGTATTAAAGAGGGCACGTATTGAATGGAGCACTGGGTGTTATATGCAAACAATGACTCATGGAACACTACATCAAAAACTAATGATATAATGTATGGTGATTAACATAATAAAAAAAGTCAAAAGAAAAACAGCACACCTGTCCCACTTCCTGTCACTCCCTTCATTGCCCTACTACCACCATGAGAATGTAAATTCCCTTGGAATGGGAGCATTGCTTTGTACACTTGTATCAACAGTGTCTGGCATATATTAGACACTAAGTAAACTTGTTGAATTATAAGTAGACTATCTTTTGACTTCCTATACACAATCCACACAAACACACATACACATCCAACAACTACCTTTGATTTCAAAGCCCTATTAACACTATTTATTCTATTTTTTATAGCTTAGGAACCATTACCTGTGATGGCCACAACAGAAGCAAAATAGAAGTTGAGTTGTTATGATTTTTTGCTGTAATCTATTAATGCTGTTCCACTAGAAAAAAAATGGATAATATGTGGAAGTCTAGAAACAATAGAGCTTTGCAATCCAGAAAGCTTAAGAATTGTCCTCTTAGTTCAAATGGCTCATAGTCAAGTTGCTAGGCAGATAACTCCAAAATAAGGAGCACGGTTGCTATCACCAGTGAAAATTAAAGAAGTGAAATTCAAAGTTAAGAAAAACTTACGTAACAGAGATCATTGATATTTAAAAACCAAAGAAAGTCCTATAACTATTTAATCATATAAAGAGTGGATAAATTTCTCTTATTACTCATAGAAAGGCTTTTGTGGTAGGTTCCTGGAATGGACAAAAACTAATACAAAAGAATTTTGGGTTTGTAACACATGGACCATGGAAATGAAACTGAAATGTTTAATCTATAATTTTTAAATGTATAAAATTGACCCTGAGGCAAGAAGTATTGATGGTATGAGAGGCACAGGTTGATCTATGAAGGAATGTCACACTTTGCTTAGATAAAATCATAAATCTAGGAAAAGCTGTCCCTACCCACAGCTTAGGACACCTTCCTTCCATATCCCAAATTCTTTTAATACTCTTGTTATTTTTCCAAACAGATGAGTTGATCAAAAATGTCATAAAAAGTCAGTGTACATATTAGATAAGTGACCTATAGGGAGCATTCTAGCTTGTTGGCAGTTGGTGGAGGGAGTGGTTAGCTCTGGGCTTCTTCCTATACCAAGGCCTACAGAGCCTCCCTCGTACTTCCTTGGCTTCATAGACTCCAGACCCCTCTACGATATGCCTGCTCTATCCTGAGGTCTTCTCATCATGCCCCTCCAGCAAGATGCCCCAGAAGCTGCCCATGTCTCATGTCCCTCTGGCATAACTGCCCACCCCCACAGTCTGCCCATGTGAACACTTCTCCAGTGTGCTCTGTGCTTTCTAAAGCCAGGCTTGATAGCTCTCCCTCCTACCCTCTGCTCCCTCAACCACCAGGTCCCTGGCTCTAGGTTTTTTTGTTTGTTTTTTAATTGAAGTATAATTAATGTACGGTGTTATATTAGTTTCAGGTGTACAATGTCATAATTCAATCATTCTACATCACTTGGTGTTCATCATGATAAGTGTACTCCTTAATCCCCATCACCTACTTAACCCGTCCCCCCACCCCCCTCCAGTAACAATCAATTTGTCTCTGTAGTTAAGAGTCTGTCTCTTTTTTCTTTGTTCATCTGTTTTGTTTCTTAAATTCCACATGTGAGTGAAATCATATGGTATTTGTCTTTCTCTGACTGACTTATTTCACTTAGCATCGTACCCTCTAGGTCCATCCATGTTGTTGCAAATGGCAAGATTTTATTCTTTTTTATAGCTGAGTAATATTCCATTGTGTATTCATATCACAGCTTCTTTATCCATTCATCTGTCAATGGACACTTGTGCTAATTCCATACCGTGGCTATTGTAAATAACAAGGGGTGCATATATCTTTTCAAATTGTTTTCTTCGGGTAAACACCCAGTGGTGGAATTACTGAATCATACAATAATTCTATTTTTAACTTTTTGAGGAGCCTCCGTACTGTTTTCCACAGTGTCTGCACCAGTTTGCATTCCCACCAACAATGCATGAGGGTTCCTTTTTCTCCACACCCTTAGTGGCTGTCTCTACCTATCCTCTGCTCTCTCAGCTACTGGGATAAACCTCTCTCTCTGACAGAGTCTTCACTGTTCCCAGAAGGAGTCATTATTTATTTCCCAAAGGTACCTCTTTTACCCTTTGACCTTCCCCCAACAGCTCCCTCTGCAACCTGTTACAGGGCCTTTCAAAGAGTAGTCCCAGGTCCCCTGAGAAAAGATCTTGGGTCTGAGCCAGAAATTCTCAGTGTGTCATGTGTCATTTCTAACAAGCTTCCTAGGAGATTTTGTTGTGCATGTAAGTTTAAGAACCACTGCATTCATGTACCTTGAGGAAGTATCTCTGTAAAACTCCCTCCTTCTCTCACAAAAGTCTCCACCCCTCCCCATGAGTAGCATCAGAGACAGAGGTGGTCTACGGTCAGGGCCTCTTAGAGGCCAGACCACTTCCAATTTCTGAGAATGACAGTATTTTAGAAAATGAAAAAAATGTCAAAACAGTATTACAAAAATTGACATATTTTAAATGTTTGCACTCAATAAATATATATAGTGCAATGTTATTGTGCTATTCACAGGTTTACAAAATATAAAATTTATAGTACCCAACAGCTAATGTGAGCTGGTCATAGAACACAACCTTAAAGTCATATGGAATGACTTTTTTGTTTTTGTTTTTTGTTTTTTTTAGATCAGTGTATGTTTGCGGCTATGTTAACCCCATTTGGAAATAACATCAAAAGTCTAAATTTGAGGCCTTGGCAATATGGCCCTCCTGATGCTCACTGTGACTGGCCCTCTCCCTTATCTCTTCAAAAGTGGCAAGATCCCCTTTCCTGGGACACAGTCCTAGATTTGTTGTGTGGTGAAAGAAACAAAGTTCCCTCCCCTGGAAGGGTGAGTAGAACAAGAATTAGCTGGTGGGTTGGGGGGATATTGACAAGGTGAGCACTCCCCAGGTGTGCTCTTTTGTTCCAGGCAAACCCAGCAGACATCACTGACCAGCCTAGGGAGCAAAAACTGCCTCTGTGGAGCCAGATCAGCGTGCACTTTCCACTCTGTGGTTGACACCTGCTCCTTACCCTCGTTCCCTCCCCCATCCCAATTAAGATGGGCTACCTGTCTGAGCCAGGGTGACCCTCCTGGTGGCTGCTGTAACAACTAGTGATGGAGGGAGGTGGGTGGGGGATGGGCTAGATGGGGGATGGGCATTAAGGAGGGCACTTGTTATGATGAGCGCTGGGTGTCGTATGTAAGTGATGCATCACTGAATTCTACTCCTGAAACCAACATTACGCTATATGTTAACTAACTAGAAATTAAATAAAAAATTGGAAGAAAAACAAAAACTAGTGAGAGATTCTCAAAGAGGAGTGGATGGCAGGGTCATGGGCTCCTCATCACACTTCCCAGTAACACCCTGGAGGTCTGGGATTTGGTTTCAAGAGGTGAGATGGTGGGGCTCATCCCAGTTACATAAGTTAAATTTTCCCGCCATGCTTACCTTGCATTAATCAAGAAAATCTGAATCTTTACAATCAGTGACACTCACTAGAGAAAGGAAGTTCTAAAGGAAAGAGGTTTAATTTCTTCTTTTGGGTCTCATTCCCACTTTACACTGAAAACCCAGGACTCAAATTTACACTACTTGGCAGACACTTGGAGCTGAGGTTGTTCCGTTTTCATCCATTTTCTCCCCAGGGAAAAATAAAAATCCTTTCCACACCTGAAGGCTTTCTGTTTTCCTGCCATTATACCAAAGTAAAGCATCATCTCCTTGGCAACTGGTGCCCAGGCTGAGAAAAGGTAAGCCCCTGGGCGCATGGGCCCAGTGCCTCTGTGGGAGGAGAGGGGTCTCCACAAACATACTCCTTCCTCTTCCCAAACAGACGTTCTGGCCTTACGTTCAATCCATAACTATGTGGATTTATTTAGCTGCAGTGTTATCTCCATTAAGCCACAAGAGACAATTCTCTGCTTTTATTTATAACCTGAAGGGATTATTTTTGAGTTAAGGCTTTAAGAATTCAGATCTATCAGGAAAGAACAGCTTGTGTAATGAACTTCCTGTTTTCATCATATTTGGACACCGAGCCTCCTTGTTGCCTGTTATTATTACCCAGTTAATATGAACTGCCTGGAGTTTATTTTTAGCTGCGTTGACTCTATTGTAAGGACTGCATAACTGCTTTCAAAATGAGAAAATGTAATTACGGGATCTAACACTAAGTTGGGGATATTCTTAGGTCCTTTCACAAGGCAGTGGCTTAAAAAATGAAAATAGACCATTTTAAATGGCTAAAGAAAACACAGTTATTTGATCCAAAATAGCCCATTGATCCTTTTACAAACTAAACACTTACTTCACAGAATAAAGTTTCATTTTTGTTTAACTGACCTAAACATATGAATTTATTTCCAAGTTCAGAGTGGGGGGAGGAGAGTGAGGAGGAGAATTGAGGCAGGAAGGGTTTAAGCATCATTTACCAAAAGAATACAAGTTTAACACTGTGCTGAAGGCACCTAAACTCCTACCTAGGGGGTTAACAGTTGAGGGCTGGAGAAGTGAATCTCAGCACGTCCTGGGTCATCCTATTGCGTGCACAAAGTGCCTCGTTCAGCGGTGTCAGGGGCAGGGAGGAAGTCAGCACTCAGAGGGCTGCATAGGCTTGACCTTCACATTTAGTGGCCTTGAATTAGTCACTTGTACAGCCCACTGCCTCAACGCCCACCTCCTCCAAGACTCCAGTTACTTGCATGCCACTATCCACTCATTCAACAAAAATGTACATTTCCCTCTTATCGGGGGATTCGTTCAGAGATCCCCCCTGGATGCCCAAACCCCAGAGAGTACAGAACTATATAGATATATGTATACACACACACATACCTATGATTAAAAGTTTAATTTGTAAATTAGGCACAGGAAGAGATTAACAACAATAATAGTAAAATAGAACACTTATAACCACATATTGTAATGAAAGTTATGTGAATGTGGTCTGCCTCTCGAAATAACTCACTGTACGGTACTTGCCCTTCTTTGAGTATGTGAGATGTTAAAATGCCCTCATGATGAGATGAGGAGAGTGACGTGGGCATTGTGTCATTGCTTGAGGCTACGTCATGCTGTGTCAGAAGGAGGAGCATCTGCTTCCCTACCTCTGTAGTCACCGTGGACCATTGCCCACAGGAGGGTTAATCGAATCTGCAAACAGTAACCCTGGATAGGAGGGGGAACACTGTATTGCGCACTCAGAATGTACTGGGATCCAGGAATGAAATGGAAAACGAGACATCATCTTAGCTCTAAGTGTGACAAGTGCATTGGTAGAGAGAAGTCCGGGGGATTCTAGAAGCACTATTTGTACACCTAACCCAGCCTGGATGAGAGGGGGGAAAGCTTCTTGGAGGAGTTGATGTCTTAAGCTGAGTCCTGAGGTATAAGCTGTGCTTGTTCTGGAAAAAAAAAAAAAAAAAAATGGCATTGTAAGCAGAGGAAGAAGCTGGACAGAAATTCCAGATGTGAAAGGAATCGTGGTAAGGTCAGGTAGCCTGACTGAAGGAAAGAGTGTAAAGGGAGATAAATAGAATGAAGGCTGCTGGGTTAGGGGGCAGGGTGTTGTAAACCATAGTAAAGCCTTTAAGGTTTATCCCGAGAGTAATGGGGACAAGTTACTATAAGGTTCCAAGGGGGATAATACATAGTAAATATCACCATGGTTCCATCGATGTATGAATGGATAAACAAGATGGGTAAACAATGGAATGTTATTCAGCCTTAAAAAAGGACAGAAATGCTAACACATGCTACAACATGAACTTTGAGGACATTATGTTAAGTGAGGTAAGCCAGTCACAAAAGGACAAATACTGTATGATTCTATTTATATGAGGTCTCTAGAGCAGTCAGATTCATAGTCACAGAAAGTACAATGGTGGCTGCCAGGGGCTAGGGGCAGGGGGTATGGGGAGCTAGTGTTTAATGGGTACAAAGTTTTGGTTTTGCAAGAAGAAAAGACTTCTGGAGATTGGTTGCACAGCACTGTGAATGTACATAATACCACTGAACCGTACACGTTAAAATGGTTAAAATAGCCAATTTTATGGTATGTATATTTTACCACAAATTTTTAAGTTTTTAATCAAAAAAAGAAATATCACAGGGCGCCTGGGTGGCTAAGTCAGGTAAGTGTTGTACTCTTGGTTTTGGCTCAGGTCATGATCTTACGGTTGTGGGATCAAGTCCCGAGTGGGGCTCCATGCCCAGTGCAGAGTTTGCTTGAGATTCTCTCGCTGTCCCTCTCCTTCTGCCCCTCCCCCGGCTCGCATGCACTATAAATACATACATACATACATAAAATATTTAAAAAATACAGAAATATCACTGTTGTGGCTGGGTTTATATATGTGTGTGGGTGTATATACACATGTAAATGTTAATACGTACATTTATTGTATTACAGGCATGTTTCTGTGTATATATACACATATGTATCCATATACATACCTATATATGTATGTGCCTATATAGGTACATGTATGTACGTATATATGTGTACATAAATATATATATACCCACACACTGCAGTGGCCATATTAATATCTTGTTATCTAATATATATGTATTACATTTATTATCTACATATCCAGTTACCACAGTGATAACTGGCCATACATGTGTACACAGATATATAGCTATAAATAGGTAGACTGATGTGGGTGAGTACATCTATACATCTGTGTGCGTGTGTGTGTGTGTGTGTACAGAGTGAGAGAGAGAGAGAGAACATAAAGTAGAGGTGAGGACACCAGTTAGGAAGCTGTTGCAATAATGCAGGAAGAGATCAAGGGGCCTGAATTTTAGGCTGCGTGAATAAAAATAGAACAAAATCAAGGTTCATTTGGGCAATAGAATAGGAAGACCGAGTATTGACTGTAAGTGAGCACTGAGAGAAAATTCATTTGCTCTTTTCAAGGAACCCCTCCAGCATGAAAAGAGACACAGATATAGATATGTATGTAGATGTCTCTCTCTCTATGTAATATATATATATATAAAACTTGTTGCTAGTGTCTCTCTTAAAATGTAGTGCCACAAGTACATTAATATTTAATAATACCACAGTATATTGTTTATATATATTAAACGTAGTATTAATTTTGAGTTAAGATATATATTATCAAACCATCAGCACTTGGACATCTCAAATTTAGTCCGTCCAAAACTAAAGTCCTGATCTCCCTCCCACAGTCTTCCTCATCCAAGATATGGCAACTCCATCCTTTGCATTCATTGACGTACTTGCTCAGACCAAAAACTTATCTTTTTTTCACAACTTCTATCCTACCAGTCACCAATCCTGGTGGCTCTACCTTCAAAATAGATCCAGAATCTGACCACTTCTCCTCATTCTCCCTACTACAGCCCAAGTCCCACATCTCACTACTGTCTGTTTTGCACAAAGCAATCAAAGTGATCCTTTTAAAACATGTCAGATCCCATTACTCCTCTGCTCAAAACCCTCCATGTGGTCCCTGTCTCATTTTTAAAACCCTTTAAAATGGCCTACCTGATCTGGCTCTCTCCTCCCTCAGTGGCCTCCCAACCACTGTCTTCCCATGCTCCATTCCTGCCACATCCATCTCCTTGCTTTCTTCGGACATGCCAAGCACATGCCTGCTTTGGGGTTTTTGCACAGACTGTTCCCTCTCAATGGAAACTTTTCCCAGAGAGACTCACATAGCTTTCTCCTTCCAATCTCTGCTCAGATGCCACCTGGTCACACTATTTAAAATAGAAATTCCACCCTCACATCCTGTGCCCCCTATCTCTCCCTTACCTACTTGACTTTTCCCCAAAACGCTTATCACCAACCGTCACACCATGAATATTTTTATTTGTTATTATTGACTGTCTTGCCCCTCTCCCCACCAGAATGTAAATTCTGTAAAGGCAGGGAGTTCTATCTGTTCCATTTACTGATATATCCTCAGCACCTAAAATGGTCCTTGGAATACATTAGACTCATATATTGATGACTGAAAGAATGAACAAGGGAATGAATGAGTCTGTTCCCAACTAGACACACTGGGGTCAGACCTACAAAAACAACTCTATTCAATTGCCTGCACTTGTCCTAATAAACCACCATAATTCTACCCACCATCTTTTACTAATTTCTTCTTAGGATTTGGGCAAAAGGTATTGGCTTAATTCGATTATGAACCTTATGTCATAATTTCCTTAAATAGTAGAGCTGAAGATGCTATAATAAAATGGATCTCTTCAAGGCTTAAAAAAAATCTATGAAGAACATTCTCATCTAATTTTGAATTTTAATGAATAGTTATAACGATGAGTAATTAATTTTGATATTTATAGAAAATGAAATGCATTTCTTCCTTTATGAAAATCTAGCACTTCAGGAACAACAGATTCTTGAAGAAAAAATCCTAATGAGATCATTAAAGTTGGAAGGATTGTACCAACCTAAGCCATAACAGGCACAGCAACTGAATGGACACCAAATTGTACCTCCCTGTTGTGCCCAACTCTGCTATTTCTGCTCATTAATTCCTCTAATCTGTATGGAACTGCCAGTGGAGGAGTACTAGGGGCAAAGCATGAGTTTCCTGGTACCTAAGGCACAAAGAGAAATGCCTGGTTGCTAACCCATGTTACGAGCAAAGAAAAGCTCATGTCCTGAATCCAACAGGAATTTATCACATATATTTTTTAATAACAAATTTTAGATGACATAAAGCACAACATCCTCAGCAATGATATTTGCCAAAAAATGCAAAAGCATTGTTCCAATGAACAATTCTGATATTGATTCTCACAAAGGCTCAAACCAGACTACTGAATTTTTAACCCAGTGCAAGAATTTCTATCAGGTACAGAGGTAACCCAGCCCAGATATGTTGCTTCCCAATATCACAACGAACCACAAGAACAGAGATTAGTTTCCTGGAAGGAAAATGGAGAGACCACCCATTTTAAATTGTCTCTCTCCAATACCATGTGTCTTCGGTGAGCCTTTGGCAAGTGCCCAGTTACAAGTCACTTCGGGATTGAATTCACCGACAAGTGTCTGAAGTGCCAATAGTCTATGCTGTTGATTATCCATAAGCTTTAAACACCAGATGTGCAGGAAGTGAGGCTGACATTCTGTTGTCAAATTTTTAAGAACCTAACTCGTATTCTTGCCATTCCATTTCTGCACAAAGATAAGCTGCAGGAGTTCCTGCAGGTGACAACAGTATTTCCTTCAAAATGGAGCTTGAATCCACTCACACACTTTGACACTCTTTTGAGGACCCTGAGTTTTTCACGATATTGCAGAAGATGATTTGGTCCAAGGCTGTTCTTAGGGCAGGTATAACCACTCAATCATTTTAACTATTTTTAAAAATAAAATAAAAACAGCAAAATGAAACACGTTCCTTGTGAACCCAGTTGAACCAATATCTGGTAATCTGGGTATGCCTGTCACAGGAGTTAGCAGAGGAAGGAAGAAAGGAGGGAGGGCGGGTGGGCTGGAGGAAGGTAGGAAGGGAAGGGGGGCGGACGGAAGGAAGAAATGCTCCTATGGACCAGAGGAGTTGACTTCTTGATTAAGGTTATCTGACATAGTATCTATCTGATGTCGAGGAGCATCTGCCAAAAGCAGCAATTTTAGCTCTGATAGAGTAGATGCTAAGCTGCTCTTTCTAACAATAATTAGTCAGCAGGTTCAGCTGCTTCTTTTATAGTATTGTTTATTACAAAACATTACAAAAACATTGACAAAACTCAAAATAAAAGAAAGAAAAATCCACCCAAAATCCTGCCATCCTACAAACCAAACTGTTTACATTTTTTTCATGCTCCCTTTTAGTCCCTGTCCATATGCAGACAGAATTTTTACAGTTGTAATCATAGCACAGATACAATTTTGTAGTCAGGTTTGTCTCAATTAGAGTTTCTAAAGCATTTTTCCATTTACTCCATCATCCTTGGTTCCACTACTAGGAACACTTCACCCCCACCATCCTTACTGACCTCCCGTGGGATTCTAAATGATGAGGAAGACTTTAGAAGAATAATAATCAACAGAATAAGGGGAAAGGGCTATTTTAAATTCTCTGTTGAAGGATGGGGGCATCTAAAATGAAACTTGTATAGAAAGGATTTCTCTCACCCTTTGTTTGCTCCCATAGCTGGAAACCTTTATGAAAATAACTCCATTTCCCCACTCTCAGGCATGTTTTTGTTATCTTAAGAAAGAACCCTTGCAGGTATTTCCTCTTTACCTAGTTTGTTTTGAAGGCCTGCTTAGTATTTAGGACAATGGCATGAACAGACATTTTTTCCTCTATCTGCTATATGGATTTATGTAACTTGGAATTTAAGTGTGGACACTAGATACTGAATCCATATGAACATGAGGTGAAATACTCAACTATCAAAATGTTGAATACCTGGATGCATCTTTTTACCTTTTCCTTTGCAGCTATGTAGTCACTGGCTTCCACACCAGATGGCACCTGAGACTCATCTTGGCCGGAGCTGGTAAAAAAAAAAAAAAAAAAAAAAAAAATACTCATATAGATAGATCCTGAGACTCACCCTTGACTTTGTGAAGCAGAATCTCTGGGACTTGGCTACGGACTGATGTTTAGTAACATCATACCCCATAAAACGTCAAAGGTCTCTCTTTCTTGATAATAGCTCTGATTATCATGGGTTGTAGATTTTTATGGGGATGGAAGGGAAACTAGCTGTAAGGATTCGGAGAAGGGATGGTAATATGAAAGATGAATATGGCCTATAGAAGCTTTGTTGAAATTTCTTTTTTTGAGCAAACAAAGAAGTTAGAGGACAGAATGACAGGATATTTTCCTCTCTCCCTACATTAGACAAAGAAGGAGAAAAGCTTTCCAGGAACAAATAACAAAAAAAGCAAGGAATAGAGGTACTACATACCCTAATATGTACAGAGTTTGTATTCACCACCCAACTCCTATCTACAAACCAGGTGGGTTTTGGCTTGTTCCAAATGTTCCCCTGGGGAACATTTAGCAATGGAGTTATTTTTGGTTGTCATACCCAGGAGAAGGGTATACCACTGGCATCTAGTGGGTGGAGGCTAGGGATGCTGCTAAATATCTTAAAATGGCACAGGATAGCCCCGCCACAACAAAGAATTATCTGGCCCAAAATGTCAGTAGCGCCAAGGATGAGACACCCGCTGTGAAGTGAATGGTAAGCAGGAAATAAACCTGAGAGGCTCATACAAACCAAATCATGGGAGGCCGTGAATTTTGTGTCAGGGAGCTTGGATTTTTTTCATTGTATTTTTATTTATTTATTTTTTCACTGTGAATGATGGAGAGTCACTGAAAGGAAATTACCTGATTGAATTTGGATTTTAAATATATCACTCCGAAGGCATTCTGAAGGGTAAATTGGAGGATGCCATAACTGGAGACAGAGAAAATCCTTAAGATGCTGTTATAAAGGCTCAGAGAGAAATGTAAGGGCCTGGGCTAGCACAGTGCCAGGAGGGACCAAGCGAGAAAGGGACAGCATACATGTAAGATGTAAGTCAGCAGGTGTCAGGAAGTGAATGGGGATATGAGGTGGGCAGGGAGGACTCCAGGAAAACTCCTGGATTTCTCTTTCAGATGACTGGATGCATGATGCCTACATAACAGGAAGGAAAATTTCTGGAAGAAAAAAATAATGTGTCTAGATAAAAGTTTCACAAAATTATTATTTGGAGGAGATAAAGCAGATAATAGTATCGACTCATTCAACAAATATTTTCATAGCCATTATCTGTAGAAAATAGTTGTTACCTAAAGCAGGTTAGCTCCTTATGCAAGCAAGCTATTAGACTGAGCCTTGAGTCTTTCAATTTAAGAAGAAATTTGATGTTATTTGGACGAAGTCTCTAAGAGCCTTAATGGTTCTCTAATTTCAGGAGATGGAGAGTTTCCCTTTTAGAACCTAGAGTCAACTACACTTAGGGTTCATCTTGAGGGAACCATACCTGTGGAGTTAATTAAGGTAAATAGGTTGGCAAGGACTTCAGCCAACTACTCAAGCAAGATCAAAATAATTCTGTCAGCAAAGATTTTCTTCTGGAGCTCCTTTCAGCCTTGAAAGACTGGACTTTTTTAGAGTTGATGAAAATAATGGATTCTGGCTATGGAGAATACTGGAGACAACAAAATGCAGAGATACAGAGTTGAAATTGAGATGATTTGTTTAGTACTCAATCCATGCAAGTGATTTTGAATTTCCTCATACTGAAGTGACACCAAAGAAGATATAGTCCCAAATCCATACGGTTGATGTCCCTGAGGTTGAGCACAAAATATTCCAGAATAGTTTATGTAATTTAATTTTTGGAAAGGATAAGTTGTTTTTAGAAGAACTGTAACTAAACGAGTCTTTGGATGACTTGATCTCTTGTTATATTTGAGATAAGATCTTGACAATATGGCCTGGAATTTTTTTTCTTTCTGATCTCTTTTGTGAAGCAAGAGATAAAAGAACTTCTTCTTGAATAGTCCAGCAACATAAGTACTACAACTGCAGTTTGTTAATATTATAGTTATTTTTTAAGACTTCCAGAATAGGGGGCGCTGGGGTGGCTCAGATGGTTAAGCATCTGCCTTTAGCTCATGATCCCGGGGTCCTGGGATCGAGCCCCACATCAGGCTCCCTGCTCAGTGGGGAGCCTGCTTCTCCCTCTCCCTCTGCCTCTCTCCCTGATCATGCTCTCTCTCTCTCTATCTCTGTGTCTCAAATGAATAAATAAAATCTTTAAAAAAAAAAAAGACTTCCAGAATAAAATGTGTGCTATAAATTCTTTGTTATCATAAATTTAGTTGCTCACTTCAGTATAACCGTATCCCTAAAATCTCACTGATTGAGTTATGTGTAGGGACAGATACAAGGACAATTTTGAAAGTTCAGATTAAGTTTAAGGGAAAAATATTTACTTTCCACCAGTCTAAAATATCCAACTCAAGGTTGTAGATAAGCTCCGAAGAGCTAATTCTTCAATCATCAATAATGCTGCCTCTGGTTGGAAATGTAAGTGAAAGTCCACAGATTTATCCCACAGCCTGCCATTTACCATTATTGGACTATGATTATAAATGAGTTTGACCAGATATTTTCCTCTTTGATTCAGACAGTTATTCCTGGAGAAGTGCCTTAAAAGGAAGAATCTGACAATTGCTGTTTTCTGATAGATGTAGCTCTGGTGGAACTTCTGCCAATCCTGGCATTCAAGTCCCCTGAAATTATGTCAGCTAACGCATACTTAGAAAACATAAAGTTCAGAAGGCTGCCAAATTACCGTATGATTTGAAGTATCAGTATGTACATTGTAGGAAAAACGTATGTGTTAAAACCCAAATCAGTCTTGCCAGGAGCTGGATTAGTCCATAAATTCCATAGCTTATAAATATGATTTTTACTCAGTGAGTGCCTTCTATGTGCTGGCCACCATGCGAGAAGTTTTCATGACAAAGTTTCTCCATTCATCTCTGCAACAATCCTTTGAAGTAGTCACTGTGGTCTCCCATTTAGAGATGAAGAAGAGCTAATGTCCAAGGTCATCTTTCTAGTAATTGTTGGAGCCAGGATTTAATCCAGGTCTTTTGACAATAAATCTACCCTTTTGGCATTATACCATTCTCCCTCCTAAAACTCCAATTTCAGGAAATCAAGCTTGGCGTGTCAGTCTGAGTTCATCATTTTCCTTCCCAATTTAGCTCCTTCTGTTGAAAACTCACCATCCCTCTGTCTCCTCTCCCCATGACCAATCAAATGTCAACTCCTCTGAATCCTATCTTCAAATTCCTTGTTATTCAGTGTGCTCCTTGGGCCCGCATCATTGGTACCACTTCGGATCTTGTTATAAATGCAACATCGCAGGCCCCACTCAAACCTACCAAACCAGAACCTGCATTTTTATAAGATCCCCAGTGATTCATACAATGAAGTTTGAAAAGTATGTCTCTAGGCTAAGTGGTCCCTCTCCATTCCTGCTACCAGCATTATTCATCAGGTTCTTAGTGTCTCTGATCCAGAGTGTTTAATAATCCCTTAACTGGTCTTCCTCACTTTGGGTATCTCCCTAATTCTTCACCACCCAATTCCTATTGGTAAACCACCAACACGTTGCACTTTTCTAAAGAAAAAATTGAGTCATTCACTCTCCTCCATCCCCTGGCTCAAAAACTTCCACTTGCTCCTCAGAGCCTATGAAAAATAATAATAATAGTTAACAATGACATACTTTGTGCCACATATTTTATAAGTCCTTTACATAAACTAACTCTTTTACTCCTTACATCAACTATGAAATTGGTACTATTATTACCTCTATTTTAGAGATGAGAAAACTGAGACTGAGCAAGGTTAAATAATTTGCCCAAGATCATGAAGCTAGTAAATAGTAGAAGCAGGATTAAGGCTCCCCCAAACTCCTTAGCCTGGCCTCATATGTCCTTCACAGTTACATTAAAAAGGAAGGGAGAGTTTTTGTCCAAGCATCCACTCTTTGCCAGAAACTTAGCTAGAAATGTCCATTTGACCACCCCTCACAACAACCCCACAGCAAGGTTTTGATGTTATTATCCAATTTTTATAGATGAAACTAGGAATTAGAGAAAACTGAACCAAAGCTCAGTTAACTCCAGGCCAATATAATTTCCACTCTATAGCTCTACTATTCCTTCCACTTAGGATGTGTTCCCTACATCTCTGAGTGCCCAGATTTTACTATCTTTTAAGCCTAGTATAAATCTTACACACAAATTTTTCCCTTTTCCTCCAATTTGGAAGTACTCTTGCCCGCCTCTGAAAATTTAATATCTCTTTACCTCCTTTTTCCTTTGGTGCTACTTTGTATTTTTTTATGGTTATCTCTGTATATGTATAATGAGGTATATGCATGAACATTTTCAGAATACTGTACTCTACTTCCTTTCAGTAACTCTGATTATTATTCCTGAAGTTTTAGAAGATTAATCTAAGGAAACAAATTAAATTAGAACCATGATATTGATAAAATTTAATATAAATTCATGAACAGAAAAAACTATGTGTGATCATTCGGAATTGAAATAAGAATTATTATCCTGGATAAGACAGAATTTGAGAAACAGGCAAAAATTTATATTTACTATTTAATCTCTTCCCATAAAATCAAGCAAATCCCTGTTATGTTTTGATTTTCATGCAAGATGTTTTCTGGATTTTCCACCAACTCATCAGTTATTTTCTGTCACTTTGCTTACATCTTTCATTCTATTTTATTTTTCCTGACAGTTTTCACCTGTTACAAACAATCCTTTCGGATAGCTCCATTCTGATAATAATTCCAAAATTACCTCAATATAATTCCAAACTTTTCTTACTACCTGACATCAAACATTCCCACAAATAGCCCACTTTAAATTAAAAGGGGTATGAAGGGAAAAGGAGAGAAGACTTGGCTTAAATATTCTTTTAAGGACTTCTCTTGTGGTAGTTCCTGCAACACTAAAAATCCATTGGCAAGTAAATTTAAAAGTTTACCAGCCCATGTTAATTATATTGGAATAAAAAAAAAAGTTTATCAGTCCATTATTTTTCCAGGATATATGTCACATACTAGATTGTCAACCAAATAATAAATTTTACACATTTTGCTATTCTTACTTATTTATCATTATTACTGATATCCAATAGAGAGCTTTATAGTCTAGAGCTGAATGCAATTTTATAACTCAATAAGTATTAGCATACTGGCAGCAACCAAGAAACTTTCATTTCCTCTTTCACTGATGTTGACTCTCAAATCTAAATAAAGGTCAATCTTAATTATTCCAGTAATTCCTTTTTTTTAATGTACTTCAAAAAACAGAGCTCTGAAATGTATTTCTAAAGGTGTCCTAAGATATACTTTAAGAAGAGGATGTAGTATGCAGCTTTGACCTAAATCCTTTCCAGAAAGAGCATCTCAAAATGGTTTCCATGGAACACCTTCTAGGACAAATTGTAAGGTATTTATTTTAAGCCAAAGGAATCCCCAAAAGCCAAAAACAAACTTCAGATATATTGCATTTTTTTTCTATTCTGCTCAAAAGAGAATTGGAACTAAGTGAAAGTGTCACACACAGTGCCATGAACTCCAAAAAGCCTTGGAGTTTATATCATTTAATGGCACTAGAATATATATCCCATGAGAGGAGGCACCTTGACTTTTTTTGTTCACTGCAGATTGTCCAGCATCTAGCACAATGCCTACAATTTAATACTTGCCTAATAAACACTTGTTGAGTAAATGAACAAATTCCCTTCATTTCACAGATGAGGAAATTGGAAGCCAAGCAGTCAAATGACCTAACCAAAGTCACCCAGTAACTTTGAAGCTGTCCCAGCACTAGAATTTCAGGCTACATCCCTCATTTGGTAACATTTCCACTGGTTGCAACATAAGCAAATGCAGGTATCAGGTTGGGAGAGAAATGAATGAAAATATGAAAATAAAATAGAAGCCTGGAGACTTTTTTCAAATATCTCATCAGAAGCCAAAAATAAAATTGTAATTATAAATAGCATTGGGAAAGGAATAATAAAAAACAAAAATTTTTAATTAAAACTCTTCCAAAAGCAAACAAGCAAACAAAAAACCCCACCTGTCTGATTGATGGCCAAAACAGCAATTACAAAAAATCAGTTTTTAATAATAGAAAAGTAGTCCATATAAGGAAAACAAGGAAGCTAACAAACATAGCCTGTTAACTATAAAACTGAAAACTAGACCAAATATAATTTGAGAAATACTTTGAAAATGACTCCAAAGGCAATAAAACACTTTTTATAACACATTAAAAAAATACTGGGCTGAAGAACCTGAATAACAAAAAAAGGTACACTTATCAAAAGATCAGATAGCAAACTGGGTAAATGAATCACTTTCCTTGGTCTTCTGGGGGAAAAATGCCAGAAGGGAGGTTCATGCATCATAAATATCTTTTGAAACATACAAGTCAGGTCTAGTATATCAAATAGTGGCAAATGTCAATGAGTGAGCAGGAAAGGGGCAAAGAGGTTTCAGTGTATGTAAAGTACATAATTATGCAACTGAGGAGATAAAGCTACTCTCAAACCTCTATCAGGACACCACACCTACCCAGAAAAGGACACAGAAATTCCCTGAAGGGTACTGCCTCAATGTGATACTGCAGCCAAAAATTCTACTAAAATACTACTAAAGAGCATCAAGTAGAGGAAACCAGGCAAGAAACTCATCTATTTCTATTAAAAACTGCGATTTATCCATGCTGGAAGAAAACAAACATTTCTGACACTGGTGTTAAGATTATTATAACAGGCAGTGTCTGTTGGTTCAGTTAAGCATCTGACTTAGGCTCAGGTCATGATCTCAGCGTCTTGGGATGGAGCCCTGCATCAGGCTCCATGATAAGCAGGGAGTCTGCTTTTCCCTCTCCCTCTGTCCCTCCCCTCCACTCATGCTTTCTCTCTCTCTCTCTCTCTCTCTCTCAGATAAATAAATAAATAAATTTTTTTTAAAAAGAATGATATAATAGAACTGGACTGGAAAAAGAAAAAAAAAAGAGGTATTCATGGTCAAGGAAACTATGGAACTAAGATAGACTATCAAGGCAAAGTTCAGGCTCTTGAGAGTTGTACTTAACCTAGGAATTCCATAATCTCTCTGGGCAGTCTACTCCAGTATGTACATGTGGCTACCATTTTACTAAGCACTTCATCATGTGCCAAGCATTGTGCTAATCAATTTATATCCATTAAATTCATAATAAATTTATATCTCAAATTCATAACTCATTTAAACTTCAAACTAATATGAATATGGAAGTATTATTATCCCCACTTTATAGATAAATAGACTGAGGTTTAGATAGATTAAAAATTTGTCCTTTTCACACCACAGATAAGAACCTGGATATGAACTGTGACTGGTCAGACTTCCATATCAAGGTTTTATCCAAACTGCCCTCAGCAGTTTTCCAAAGCAACACCAGGTCTCCCACAGCAGACCTGCACAAACCTTGCTAACCTCATATAGCCTGTTCCTGTGCTCTCCTGCAGATGTCCCCATCCAGTGTGCCCTTGGCAGGAGCCCATCCAAAGTGGTTCCACAAGTATGGCAGTGTGCAAGTAGCCCCAGCAGGAGCCACCACCACTCCAAAATGAGGGGAAGATAACCACTCACACCAGTTTGACTGTAGCTCCAGCAGTGGGCCGGAAGCAGACATCTAGTCTGACAACAGGCCCCACCCACCAACAAAACTCTCCCATGGGACAACACAGTGAGAGCACCCTGCAGGTTGGTGCAACCACAGTTCTGGAAAACACCTGGTCTGACCCAACTCAAGCCCAGGGTGGACCCAGATGCCCACTAACAACCCAAGGACCAAACACTGTCCATAACAGGCAATGAGAGCCATTGCAGAACACTGGACTGAAGGCAGATGCAGCTCAGCCACAATGGTAGGGTGCATGTACCACATATAGACGACATCCCTGAAGCTCCAGGCTCTGGTGAACAGGGGACATTGCACTACAGGGCACCAAAGGACCTCTTCTCCACAAGTCCACTACTTGCAAAAGCAGGAGATGTATCTGACTTTCCTAACACATAAAACAGACACAGAGAGTTAGACAAACTGAGGAGACAGAGGAAAATGTTCCAAATGAAAGAACAGGACAAAATCACAGCAAGAAAGCTAAAGGAAACAGAGGTAAGTAATATGCCTGATAGGGAATTTAAAGTAATGGTCATAAAGATAATCACTGGACTTGAGAAGAGTGGAGGACCTCAGTGAGACCCTTAACAAAAAGAAAGAAAACATAAAAAAGAACCGATCAAGGGTGACTGGGTGGCTCAGTCAGTTAAGAGTCTGACTCTTGGTTTTGGTTCAGGTCATGATCTCAGGGTTGTCAGGCTCCATGCTCAATGGGGAGTCTGCTTGAGATTCTCTCTCTCCCTCTCCCTCTGCACCTCCCCCCACTTGCATCCTCTCTCTCTCTCTAAAAAAAAAAATCAGAGATGAAGAACTCAATAGTGGAAATCAAAAATACACTAAAGGGAATAAATAGTAGACTACAGGAAGCAGAAAAATGGATCAGCAACCTGAAGAACAGAGTAATGGAAAACAATGCAGCTGAACAGGAGAAAGAAAAAAGATTAATAAAAAAAAAAAAAGAATAGATTAAGGGAATTCAGCAACACCATCAAATGTAAAAACATTCACATTATAGGGATCCAGGAAAGAGAAAGGAGGGGGGGTGGAGAAAATGTATTTGAAGAAATAATAGCTGAAAACTTCCCAAATCTGGGAAAGGAAATGTATATGGAAATGGAAATGTATACAAAGCCAAGGTAGCAATATTTATATTGGACAAAATAGACTTTAAAACAAAGAATATAAGAAGAGACAAAAGAAAGACACTACATAATCATAAAAGAGAACAATCCAACAAGAAGAGATAACAAGTGTAAATATGCACCCAACATGGGAGAACCCAAATACATAAAGCACCTATTACCAAACATGAAGGAAGTAATTGATAGAAATACAATAATAGTAGGGGACTTTAATACCCTCTTACATCAACGCATAGATCATTCAAACAGAAAATCAACAAGCAAAGAGTGGCTTTGAATGACACATTGCACCAGATGGATCTAACAGATATAGCGAGATCATTCCATCCTACAACAGTAGTATATACATTCTTTTCAAGTACACATGGAACATTCTCCAGAACAGATCACATGTTAGGCCAAAAAACAAGTCTCAACAAACTCAAAAAGATTGAATTCATACCATGTATCTTCTCCAATCACACCATTATGAAACTAGAAATCAACCACAGAAAAAATCTGGAAAGAACACAAATACATGGAGGCTGGGGCACCTGGGTATCTCAGTCAGTTAAGCATCTGTCTTCGGCTCAGGTCATGATCTGAGGGCCCTGGGATCGAGCCCCATGTCGGCTCTCTGCTCAATAGGGTCTCTTCTCCCTCTCCCTCTGCCCTTCTCCCCTGCTTATGTGCTCTCTTTCTCAAATAAATAAATAAAATCTTTTTTAAAAAATATATGGAGGTTAAATAACATGCTACTAAACAATGAATGGATCAACCAAGAAATCAAAGAGAAAAAAAATACATGGAGACGAATGAAAATGAAAACTCAAAGGTCCAAAATCGCTGGGATGCAACAAAAGCAACAGCTTATAGCAATACAGGCCTACCTCCACAAGCAAGAAAAATCTCAAAGACCCTTACACCTAAATAATCCTAACCTTATACCTAAAGGAGCTACAAAAAGAACAAACAAACCCAAAACCAGTAGAAGAAAGGAAATAATACAGATTAGAGCAGAAATAAACAAAATAGAAACTAAAGAAACAGTAAAAGGGGTCAATGAAAACAGGAGCTGATTCTTTGAAAAAAATCAACAAAATTGATAAACGTTTAGCCAGACTCACGAAAGAAAGAAAGAAAGAAAGAAAGAAAGAAAGAAAGAAAGAAAGAAAGAAAGAAAGAAAGAAAGAAAGAAAAGAAAAAGGAAGGAAGGAAGCAAGCAAGTGGGCTCAAATAAAATCAGAAATGAGAGAGGAGAAATAACAACTGACACCACAGAAATAAAAAGGATTTTAAGAGAATATTATGAAAAACTATATGCCAACAAATTGGACAACCTAGAAGAAATGGATAAATTCCTAGAAACAGATAACCCTCCAAAACTGAATCCAGAAGAATAAACAATTTGAACAAACTGATTACCAGCAATGACATTGAATCGGTGATCAAAAAACTCCCAACAAACAAAAGTCCAGGACCAGATGACTTCACAGGTGAATTCTACCAAATATTTAAAGAAGAGATAAGACCTATTCTTCTCAAATTATCCCCAAAAATAGAAGAAGAAAGAAAGTTTCCAAATTCATTTTATGAGGCTAGCATTACCCTGATACCAAAACAAGATAAAGTCACAACTAAAAAAAGAGAACTACAGACCAATATCTCTGATGAACATAGATGCAAAAATCCTCAACAAAATATTAACAAACTGAATCCCACAATACACTAAAAAACTCATTTATCACAATCAAGTGGGATTTATTCCTGCGTTGCAAGTGTGGCTCAATATTTGCAAATCAATCAATTTGAAACACCACATTAACAAGAAAAATGATAAAAACCATATGATCATTTCAAAAGATGCAGAAAAAACATTTGACAAAGCACAACATCCATTCATGATAAAAACACTCAACAAAGTAGGTTTTGAGGGAACATACCTCAAATAATAAAGGCCATATCTGAAAAACCCACAGCTAACAACATCCTTAATGGGGAAAAACTGAGTTTTTCCCATAAGATCAGAAACAAGACAAGGATGTCCACTCTCACCACTTTTATTCAGCATAGTACTGGAAGTCCTAGCCACAGCAATCAAACAAGAAGAAGAAATAAAAGGCATCCAAACTGGTAAGGAAGAAGTAAAACTTTCACTATTTGCAGATGACATGATACTATATATAGAAAACCCTATATGGTGAATAACATAACATAATAAAATAAAATTTAAAACAAAAAAATAGTCTAAATATTCTTGCCATTAAAAAAAAAAAAAAGAAAACCCTAAAGGCTCCACCAAAAAGCTACTAGAACTGATAAATGAATTCAGTAAAGTTGTGGGATACAAAATCAGTATACAGAAATCTGTTGCATTTCTATATACTAATAATGAAGCACCAGACAGAGAAATTAAGAAAACAATCCCATTTACAATTATACCAAAAATAATAAAATACCTAATAATAAACTTAACCAAGGAGGTGAAAGACTCTGAAAACTATAAAACATTGATGAAAGAGATTGAAGATAACACAAAGAAATGGAAAGACATTCTATGATCATGGATAGGAAGAAAAAAATACTGTTAAAATATCTATAGAACCCAAAGCAATCTACACCAAAATACCAATAGCATTTTTCACAGAATTAGAACAAATAATCCTAAAATTTGTATGGAACCATGAAAGACCCCAACTAGCCAAAGCAATCTTGAAAAAGAAGAACAAAACACAATCCTGGATTTCAAGATATACTGCAAAGCGGTAGTAATCAAAACAGTATGTACTAGAACAAAAATAGATACATAGATCAATAAAAGAGAATAGAGAGCCCAGAAATAAACCCATGATCATATGGTCAATTAATCTATGACAAAGGAAGCAAAAATATACAATGGGAAAAAGTCTCTTCAACAAATGGTGTGGGGAACACTGGACAGCTACATGCAAAAGAATGAAACTGGACCACTTTCTAACACCATAACAAAAATAAACTCAACTGGACCACTTTCTAACACCATATACAAAAATATATTCAAAATGGGTTAAAGACCTAAATGTGAGACTGAAACCATAAAAATTTTTACAAGAGAGCACAGGCAATAGTTTCTTTGAAATCAGTTGTAGCAACATTTTGCTAGATATGTCTCCAGAGGCAATGGAAACAAAAGCAAAAATACACTATTAGGACTACATCAAAATAAAAAGCAAAAGAAAACAAAGCTTCTACAAAAGAAACAGCAAAGGAAACAACCAATAAAACTAAAGACCATCTACTGAATGGGAGAAGATATTTTCAAATGATGTATCTGATAAGGTGTTACTGTCCAAAATATATAAAGAACTTATACTACTCAACACCAAAAAAAAAAAAAAACAAAAACAAATAACCCAATTAAAAACGGGTAGAAGGCAGGTCACCTGGGTGGCTCAGTCAGTCGAGTGTCTGACATCTTGATCTCCACTCAGGTCTTGATCTCGGGGTCATGAGTTGAAGCCCCAGGTTGGGCTCCACACTGGGCATGGAGCCTACCCCCCCAAAAAAGGGGGGTGCAGAAAACATGAACAGAAATTTCTCCACTGAAGACATCCAGATGGCCAATAGGCACACGAAAAGATACTCAGTATCATTAATCATCAGAAAAATAGAAATAAGCCACAATGAGATATCACCTCACACCTGTCAGAATGACTAAAATCAAAAACACAAGAAACAACAAGAGTTGGTGAGGATATAGAGAAAAAAGAACCCTCATGCACTGTTGGTGGGAATGCAAACTGGTGCGGCCACTGTCAAACACACTTTGGAAGTTCCTCAAAAAATTAAAAATAGAATTAACATACGATCCAGTAATTCTACTACTGAGATTTACCCAAAGAATATGAAAACACTAATTTGAAAAGATATGTGCACCTCTATGTTTGTTGCAGCATTATTTACAATAGCCAAAATATGGAAGCAGCCCAAGTGTCCATCAATAAATGAATGGATAAAGAACATGTGGTATAGGGGCGCCTGGGTGGCTCAGTTGGTTAAGCATCTGACTCTTAGATTTCAGCTCAGGTCATGATCTCAGAGTCATGAGATTGAGCCCTGTGCCCTGTGCCAGATTCTCTCTCTCCCTCTTGATCTCTCCCTCTTCCCTTCCCCCCACTGCTCACGCTCTCTCTCTTTCAAAAAAAAAAAAGATGTGATATATATTTATATATATAATATATATATATATTACTCAGTCATGAAAAAGAATGAAATCTTGCCAATTGCAACAACATGAATGGATCTAGATGGTATAATGCTAAATGAAATAAGCCAGAGAAAGACAAATACCATCTGATTTCACTCATATGTGGAATTTAAGAAACAAAATAAATGAACAAAGAAAAAAGGAAACATACAAATAATACATTATACGTTAGTAAATTTTAATTAAAATTATTAAAATAATTATTAAAATAAATTTTAATTAAAAATAAATAATAATAAAAAGAAAAAAGGAACAAACAAACAAAAAAACCCAGACTCCTAAATATAGAGAACAAACTGATGGTTACCAGGGGAAAGGTAGGTGGGGGATGGGTGAAATAGGTGAAGGGGATTAAGGGTACACTTATGGTCATGAGCACTGAGTAATGTGTAGAATTGTTGAATTGTACACCTGAAATTAATATAACACTGTATGTTAATTATATTGGAATTAAAAATTAATTAAATTAATTAATTAAAAAATATATTTTAACCACCATGTTATATTGCCTTCCCCAACCTTAATCCTACCCATTCATTTTTCCCCTTTGGGCGTGGCTGAATTGGTTTGCCTGAATCACACCATGATATAACAAATTAAGCAGCTCTAATTCTAAATACAAGCAGGAGGAACTGTGCCTTCCTTGACTTTGTGTCTCCAAAGCCTGACCATTCATTGCCTTATACAATGTTCATTAGGTGTTTGGTAAATTGAAATGAGTTGGATAGAAATAATGCATATTGTAGTCTTACAGCAACTTCCTGTGTCTGGGTACACAAAGTCTGTGCTACAAAAATTGAGGCTTAAAGGACTGTAAGAGATAAAGGTCAGACTTTTCTACAATGGATACATTGGCTCTGACATAAACAGGCAGCCGTAGTAGTAGTGGTGGTAGTAGTAGTAGTAGTGGTAGTAGTAGTGGTAGTAGTAGTAGTGGTGGTGGTAGTAGTAGTGGTAGTAGTAGTAGTGGTGGTGGTGGTGGTGGCAGTAGTAGTAGTAGTGGTGGTGGTGGTGGTGGTGGTAGTAGTAGTAGTGGTGGTAGTAGTAGTAGTGGTAGTAGTAGTGGTAGTAGTAGTGGTAGTAGTAGTAGTGGTGGTGGTGGTGGTGGTAGTAGTAGTAGTGGTGGTAGTAGTAGTAGTAGTAGTAGTAGTAGAACAGGATCAGTGGTCACAAAAAAACAGTGCACTGGGCAGAGTTTCAGGTTGCAAACAATAAAGCCAACCCTGGCTAATTACTAAGAAAAAATGAACTGATTAAAAGCTACTGGACAATTCATAGAATCAACACAAAGACTGAAGAAGTAGGCTCAAAATATTAGCAGAAGCCAGGAAAATATAGGTAATCAGAACTACTGCCAAAGGCACATGCTGGGAAGAGCCTGGTTAGGTGCTAAGCCATCACCACTGAATGTTGGATGGGCACCACCTGCAGCTTAGGGAACTCTGCTAAAAGTGCAGACACAACCACAGCTGGATGCTGGATGCCACGGGCACCATCCACCACCACAAGAAATTCTAAACTGACCCTGCTTCTTTAGGTAACTCACCACATTCCAGTTCTTAGGCAGGAGACTCTATTACAACTGAAGCTAGCCAGCCTAAACTCAAGCTGTAAGGAAGAAAACAAACACTGACTTTTTGGCTTCAACTTTGGGGTGAACTCTGCTTCTCCCCAAATCTCAAACAAGATTCCAAAAACATAGGAAGTGAATTTGAATGTGGGTGACCACAATAAAAAAAAAAAGATATGTATTTACTGTAAAATTATAATCTGAGAAAGGGATCTAGAACCAGATTAGGACTGCCCTCCCAGCTAAGGGGGTCTCCAAAATCTAGTAAGGGGGACAAACAAAAAACAAACAAACTTGACCAAAATCTAGTAAGGAGTAACTACACCTCCAAGTGAACTGTTTCTCAAGTGGAAAAGGGAGCATGAACTGTATCAGCGCTGAAGACGGTCATTACCCCAGAGGTCCCATGAAGGGAGGCACATTTCCTACATCATAGACTGGCAATTATGGCTTCCCTCCCTTCAAAGTCCCTGAAGTTATGACATGCCTGTGGCCATCATTTCCTGCCACCCCTGTTACAGACATTTGCTGATTACTTCCTCCTAGGCTGCAGTGAAGCTTCTGATGCCCTTCATAATAATGGTGATGGTTACATTCACTGAGGATCCAGAGCTGTGCTAAAGGCTTTACATGTTCTAAGTCATTCTATTTTCACAAAAACCCTATGAAGTAGGTACCGTGATTACACTCATTTTAGGCATGAAGAAAATAAGGCAGAGAGCTAACTTACCTAAGGACACACAAAAGCCAGCAGTACCAAGGCTGGAAACAGGCAGTCTGGCTACAGAACCTGTCCTCTTCACCACCTCCATTTTGAGAGAATTTCCAGCAAGCCCTACTGGACTGCTGCTTTATATCATTTATTTCCTTGATCAGATCAACCACTCCAGAAAATGAGCATTTTACACATCCAGCATAATACCGACATGTCCACTTCCACACTTTTATCAGTCCCTGTGCATCAAATCTCTTTATCAGAATGAGACAGTGGAAACATTGGAAAGAGAAAGAACACAGTACAAAGAACAAGCAAACAGGGTGGGGAGTCCCACTCACAGGCTCTAGCTGTGAGCCTTTGATGGATCTCAATATGCTGCACTCCATCCCAGTTAAAGGAACCTTATTACCATAGTGGTCAGAACTGCAATAAATGTATGTATACACTTTGTACATACCACACATATACTATGTATATACTTCTTTGTTTCCATTGCATTCTGTGGTCTGGATGTCCCTGTTCATTTCAGAGCCAGGAAAGCTCAGACTCTTCCTCCTGCCCACAATTCCCAGGCAAACTTCTGTTTCTCATTCTTTGTTACCTTCTTTCAGGAAGTAGCCATCCTCAGTTTAAAAAAACCAAAAACATTCCATCCATGATCCCTCTCTATGAAGATTACATATTTCAGGCAGGAATCAATCAGGAAAACAGGACCATTCTAAGTATTAAAGGAGAAAGAATTCAATGCAGAGAATTCTTTATACAAGTAACAGAAGAGCCCCTAAGTCAAAAAGCACAGTGAAGCAACTCAAGAGCTTCCCAACAAGAAGCCACTACCACCTCTAGGCTGGAGGGACAAAAGAAGGAGGTAGTGATATGGGTTCCCAGAGTTTAGGGTCCCTGGGAAAATCAGAGACCATGGCAGGCATGGCTGATGGGAACTAAAGTCACAGAGAAGACTGTAGCTACTGCTGAAGATGCTGACCATGTCCCAGAAGAGGAGAAACCCCCTGGGCTCTCCTTTTTTCTTGCTCTTGTCCTGTCTCTGCCTCCCATGCTGTAACCCAGCTGACAGAGGTGCCTGAGAAAAGATCCTGCCAGGTCAGCCCCATTGTGACACAGAGTAAATCAGGGGAAAAGCCAAGGAATGGATCTGAGAGCAAACAGACCATGGACAGCACATGCTTCAGGATTCAAAACACATTTGTTAGAGGATTATTTAATTTCTAAAACTAAATGAATTTATATGTATTAATGAATACATAGTATTTTTATATAAAAATATTTCTCAGTGGGCACCTGGGTGGAACAGTCGGTTAAGCACCAGACTCTTGGTTTCGGAGCAGGTGGTGATCTCAGGATTGTGAGATCGAGCCCCGCATCCCTCTGTGCTCAAAAGGGAGTCTGCTTGAGATTCTTTCTCTCCCTCTCCCTTTGCCCCCACCCCATGCTCTCTATGTCTATCTCTCAAATAAACAAATCTTTAAAAAAATATATTTCTGAGATAATAATCACTATTTCAAATCAGCAATGTTTGAGGCAGCCCTAAATATTATTTGTAATTTATTATGTGGTGGTAACACATTTATGTTCAAGCTGGTTGTTTAATGAACCAGCTTTTGTATAATCCATTTAGTAATATATAATCAGTTCTCATTAATATATTCGATGTCCTCTTTTTTCCATTTTGCTATTTATTTTTTCCAATATCTTAGCATGAAAACTTTCAACTATAGAGAAAAGTTGAAAAAACTCTACAGTGAACATCCATACACATACCTACTGGATTTTATAATTAACATTTTGCCATGGTTGCTTTATCACATATCTACCCATCTTTGCATCCATCTACCCATCCATCAATCTATCTTATTTTTTTTTCGTTTTAAAGTTTTTATGTCAATTCCAGTTAACATACAGTGTTATATTAGTTTCAGGTGTAAAATTCAGTGATTCAACAATTCTATACATCACCCAGAGCTCATCACAAGTGCACTCCCTAATCCCCATCACCTATTAAACCCATTCTCCCACCCACCTCCCCTCTGTAACCATCAGTTTGTTTTCTACAGTTGAGTCTGTTTCCTGATTTGTCTCTCTCTCTCTCTTTTTTTTGCCTTTGCTCATTTGTTTTGTTTCTTAAATTCCATATATGAGTGAGATCATATGGTATTTGTCTTTCTCTGACTTACTTATTTCACTTATTATAATCTCTAGCTCTATCCATGTTATTGCAAATGGCAAGATTTTATTCCTTTTTATAGTTTATTAATATATATACATATATACACAATGGAATATTATTCAGCCATAAACATATATACAGCCATATGCATATATATGTATATATATGCCACTTCTTCTGTATCCATTCATTAACTGATGGACGCTTGGGCTGCTTCCATAATTTGGCTACTGTGAATAATGCTGCTATGAATATAGAGGTGCATGTATCCCTTTGAATTAGTGTTTTGTATTCTTTGGGTAAATACCCAGTAGTGTGATTGCTGAATCATAAGGTAGTTCTATTTTTAAATTTTTGAGGAACCTCTATACTGTTTTCCACAGTGGCTTCACCAGTTTGCTTTTCTACCTACAGTGCATGAGGGTTCCTTTTTCTCCACATCCTCACCAACACCTATTGTTTCTTGTGCTGTTGATTTCAGCCATTCTGACAGGTGTGAGGTGATATCTCATTTTAGTTTTGAATTGCATTTCCCTGATGGTAAGTGATGATGAACATCTTTTCATGTATCTGTTGGCCATCTGGATGTCTTCTTTGGAGAAATGTCTGTGCATGTCTTCTGCCCATTCTTTAATTGGATTATTTGGGGGTTTTTTTGTTGTTGTTTTTTGGTATTGAGCAGAATAAGTCCTTTATATATTTTGGATACTAACCTTTTATTGGATATGTCATTTGCAAATATCTTCCCAGTTTCTTTTGCATGTTGCTGTCCAGTTTTCCCAACACGACTTGTTGAAAGGACTGTCTTTTTCCCATTGGATATTCTCTCCTGCTTTGTTGAAGATTAATTGATCATATAGTTATGGGTTTATTTCTGGGTTTTCTATTCTGTTCCATTGATCTATGTGCCTATTCTTGTGCTGGTACCACTCTGTTTTGATAACTACAACTTTGTAGTACATCTTGAAGTCTGGAATTGTGATGTCTCCAGCTTTGCTTTTCTTTTTCAAGATTGCTTTTGCTAGTTGGGGTCTTTTGTGGTTCTATACAAATTTTAGGATTATTTATTCTAATTCTGTGACAAATGCTGTTGGTATTTTTATAGGGATTGCATTAAATGCGTAGATTGCTTTGAGTTCTATAGACATTTTAACAGTATTTGTTCTTCCTCTCCATGATCATAGAATATCTTTCCATTTCTTTGTGTCATCTTCAGTTTCTTTCATCAGTGTTTTCAGTTTTTCACAGTATAGGTCTTCCACCTCTTTGGTTATATTCCTAGGCATCTTATTATTTTTGGTGTAATTGTAAATGGGATTGTTTTCTTAATTTCTCTTTCTGGTGCTTCATTATTAGTGTATAGAAATGCAATAGATTTCTGTATATTGATTTTGTATCCTGTGATTTTACTGAATTCATTTATCAGTTCTAGTAGCTTTTTGGTGGAGCCTTTAGGGTTTTCTATATATAGTATCATGTCATCTGCAAATAGTGAAAGTTTTACTTCTTCCTTACCAATTTGGATGCCTTTTATTTCTTCTTCTTGTTTGTTTGCTGTGGCTAGGACTTCTAGTACTATGCTGAATAAAAGTGGTGAGAGTGGACATCCTTGTCTTGTTTCTGATCTTATGGGGAAACCTCTCAGTTTTTCCCCATTAAGGATGATGTTAGCTGTGGATTTTTCATATATGGCCTTTATTATTTGAGGTATGTTCCCTCAAAACCTACTTTGTTGAGTGTTTTTATCATGAATGGATGTTGTACTTTGTCAAATGCTTTTTCTTCATCTATTGAAATAATCATACGGTTCTTGTCCTTTCTCTTATTGATGTGATGTATCATGTTGATTGATTTGCACATACTGAGCCACACTTGCAATGCAGGAATAAATCCCTCTTGATCATGGTGAATGATTTTTTTAAATGTATTGTTGGATTAGATTTGCTAGCATTTTGTTGAGAATTTTTGCATCAGTGTTCATCAGGGATATTGGCCTGTAGTTCTTTTTTAGTGTCTTTTTTTTTTTTAATATTTTATTTATTTGACAGGGAGAGAGAGAGGACAAGCACAAGCAGGGGGAGTGTCAGAGGGAGACAGAAAAGCAGGCCCCCCACCAAGCAGGAAGCCCAATGCGGGGCTCAATCCCAGGACCCTGGAATCATGATGTGAGCTGAAGGCAGATGCTTAAACAACCAAGCCACCCAGGAGCGTTTTGGTGGTGTCTATCTCATTTTGGTATCAGGGTAATGCTAGCCTCATAAATGAATTTGGAAGTTTTCCTCCCTTTCTATTTTTTGGAATAGTTTGAGAAGAATAGGTATTAACTCTTCTTTAAATGTTTGGTAGAATTCACCTGTGAAGGCATTCAATCCTGGACTTTTGTTTGTTGGGAGTTTTTTGATTACTGATTCAATTTCTTTTTTTAATGTTTTATTTATTTATTTGAGAGAGAGAGAGAGCACAAGGAGGGTGAGTGGCAGAGGGAGAAGGAGAAGCAGGCTCCCTGTTGAGCAGGGATCCTGTCGTGGGGCTGAATCCCAGGACCCCAGGATCTCAACCAGAGCCAAAGGCAGATGCCTAACCAACTGAGCCACCCAGGTACTGCAACTGATTCAATTTCTCTGCTGGTTATCAGTATGTTAAAGTTTTCTATTTCTTCCTGTTTCAGTTTTGGTAATTTATATGTTTCTAGGAATTTATCCATTTCTTCTACATTGTCCAATACAGTTTTTCATAATATTCTCTTACAATTGTATTTCTATGCTATTGATTGTATTTCTGTTCTCTCATTTTGTGATTTCATTTATTTGAGTACTTTTCTTTTTGATAAGTCTGGCTATAGGTGTATCAATTTCATTTTTTTTTTCAAAAAACCAGCTCCTGGTTTCATTCATCTTTTCTATTGTTTTATTGTTGTTGTTGTTGTCTAGTTTCTACATCATTTATTTCTGCTCTAATATTTATTATTTCCTTCCTTCTGCTGGTTTTAGGTTTTGTTTGTTGTTCATTTTGTAGCTCCTTTGGGTGTAAGGTTATGTTGTTTATTTGGTATTTTTCTTGCTTCTTGAGCTAGGCCTATATTGCTATAAACTTCCCTCTTAAAGCCACTTTTGCTGCATCCCAAAGTTTTAGACCATTGTGTTTTCATTTTCATTTGTTTCCATGTACATTTTTATTTCTTCTTTTATTTACTGGCTGACTCATTCATTGTTTAATAGCATGTTATTTACCTCCATGTACTTGTGGTCTTTCCAGATTTTTTCTTGACTTGTACTTTCATAATGCTGTCATCAGAAAACATGCATGGTATGACTTCAGTCTTCTCGAATCTGTTCAGGCTTGTTTTGTGGGCTAATATGTGATCTATTCTGGAGAATGTTCCATGTGCACTTGAAAAGAATATGTAGTCGGCTGTTTTAGGATGGAATGTTCTGAATATATCTGTTAAATTCATCTGGTCCTGTGTGTCATTCAAAGCCACTGTTTCCTTGCTGATTTTCTGTTTAGATGATCTGTTCATTGATGTAAATGGGATTTTAAAGTCCCCTACTATTATTGTATTATTATTTGATTAGTTCCTTTATGCTTATTACTAACTGTTTTATGTATTCGGGTACTCCTATGCTGGGTGCATAAATATTTTACAATTTTTATATCTTCTTGTTGGATTGTCCCCTTTATTATCATAGTGTTCTTCTTTGTTTCTTGTTGCAGTCTTTGTTTTTAAGTCTACTTTGTTCAATATAAATATTGCTAAGTATTGCCTCTCCAGCTTTCTTTTGACATCCATTTGCATGATAAATGTTTCTCCATCTCCTCACTTCCAATCTACAGATTTCTTTAGGTCTAAAATGAGTCTCTTGTAGGCAGCATACAGATGGGTCATTTTTTTTTTTATCCACTCTGTCACCTTATGTCTTTTGATTGGAGTTTTTAGTCCATTTACATTCAAAGTCATTACTGGTGGATATGTATTAATTGTCATTTTATTATTTGTTTTGTAGTTATTTTTGAAGATTTTCTCTGATACTTTCCTGTCTTTCATGGTTTGCTGATTTTCTTTAGTGATATATTTGGATTTCTTTCTCTTTATTCTCTGCATACTTATTAGTGGATTTTGATATATGGTTACCATTAGGTTTGTATATAAGCTCTTTTACATATAATAGTCTACATTAAGTTGATGGTCATTTAAGTTTGAACCTATTCTTTACTTCTCCCCACATTTAGGTATATTTTGTTACATTTTACATCCTTTTATTTTGGGGGTTCCTCGACTGATATTTTACAGAAATGTTCATTTTTATTGCCATTGTGTTTCCTATCTTCATACTGTCATTTTTTGTCTTTCCTTTCCACTCAAAGAATCCCCTTTAATATTTTTTGCGGGGCTGGTTTAGTGATCATGAACTCCTGTAGTTTTTGTTTGTCTGGGAAACTCTTTAACTCTCCTTCTATTCTGAATGATAGTCTTGCTGGATAGAGTATTCTTGGCTGCAGATTTTTCCCATTCAGCCCTTTGAATGTATCATTCCCCTCTCTTCTTGCTTGGAAAGTTTCTGCTGAAAAATCTCCTGCTAGCCTTTTTTGTTTTCCCTTGTAAGTTACTATCTTCTTTTGTCTTGCTGTTTTAAAATTTTCTTTTCTTTTCTTTTTTTTAAGTAGGCTCTACACCCTGAGATCAAGACCTGAGCTGAGATCGAGTTGGGTGCCTAACCAACTGAGCCACCTAGGTGCCTCTAAAATTTTTTTTATCACTATATTTTGCCAATTTAATTAGAATATGTCTTGGTGAGGATCTGCTTTTATCAACTCTGATGGGACTTTTCTGTGCCTCCTAGATCTGGAGGCACAGATCTCCTGTTTCCTTCTCCAGATTTCAGAGGTTCTCAGCTATTATTTCGTCAAATAAATTTTCTGCCCCATTTTCTCTCTCTTTTTCTGGGCCTCCTATAATACAAATGTTCCTACATTTGATGGAGTCACTGAGTTCCCTAAGTCTATTCTTGTTTTGAATTACTCTTTTTTTTCTCTCTTTTGTTCAGTTTGATTACTTTCCATAACTCTGTGTTCTAGGTCACTAATTTGTTCCTCTGCTTCTTCCATTCTGCTGTTCATTCCATCAAGTATGTTTCTCATTTTCTTTATTGTACCCTTTTTCTCTGCTATATTATTCCTTACCTCCAGGCTTTAAGCCCTCCTGGTCGCCAGAAGTCACAAAATTTGGCACCTCTCACCTTCCAAGCAATTGCTATGGGGAATCATTTTCTCTGTGTTCCCCTATGCGTTAGTCTATCTCTCACCCTTCTCCATGACCATGGCTCCTTTCTGCAGCAGCCATGATCTGTTTCTCTCCCCAAATCATCTCCAAACTTCCTACTTTCTTCGATGTGGCCTCTTCTCTACCTTTAGTTGTGGAGTTTGTTCTGCCAGTCTTCAGGTCAATTTCTGGGGTTTTTAGGATGATTTGATAGTCATCTAGTTGTATTTGTGGGACAAGGTGGGACTAGGGTCCTCCTACTCTGCCGCCATCTTCCTAACCCCCCTCTATCTTATTTTTTAATGCATTTCAAAGTAATTTGCAATATCAGAACACTTCCCCCAAAATACTTTGGCATACACATCATTAACTAGAGCTCAATATTTGTTTACAGTTCTTTTTGAGATAAAATTTATGTAGAGTGAAATGCAAAAATATTGTGATAGTTGATGAATCTGACAAATGTGTACCTGTGAATCCCAACCCCTATCAAGTTATAGAATATTACTGTTAACCCAAGAAGTTCCCTTTGTTCTTTCCCTGTCAACCCCAGCCCAAACTCCCCTAGAGGCAACCACGGTATAAACTAGTTTTGCTTGTTTTTGAACTTCATATAAATGGAACCACAAAATATTTGCTCTTTTGTATACTTCTTTCACTTAGTATAGCATTTTTTGGTGTTTTGGGGGTTTTAGTTTCTTTTTCATGTCATTGTGTATATGAGTAGTTTCTCATTTTTGTTGCCCAGTAGTATTCATTTTTTAATATTCTCTAATGGATGGACTCCTAGGTTGCTTCCAGTTTTGTTTTGTTTTTTTTTAATGCTGTACATTATTCTTGTACAACTGTTTTTGTGGTGATTTTTTTTTCATTTTTCTTGGGTAAATACCTGAAAGTAGAATTGCTGGGTCATAAAGAAGTTGTATGCTTAGCCATTTAAGAAACTTTCAGACTGTTTTCCGAAGTGGTGAAACCATTTACACACCCACCTGCCAACAATAAATGGGTGTTCTGGTGGTTCCACGTCCTCTCCAACATTTGGTGATAACAGACTGTTAAACATTACCCATTCTAGTGGATATTAAATGTTAGCTCACTGTGGTTTTAAATTACATTTCCCTGATGACTAATGATGTTGAGCACATTTTCATGTCTTTATTATTTATTGGCCATTTGTACATTTTCCTTTGTGAAGTATCGGTTCAAATATTTTGCTCATTTTTATTAGGTTGCTTTTATTTTTATTATTATTATGTCTTTTGTAAAATCCAAGGTAATGAATTCTTTTAATCCCATAAAGCAAGATACATGAACCGTGCTGCCCAAGTCACATTTTTGGTCATCATATTAGTATAAAAACCTTAATTTCCCTTTGAAAAAAAACCGAAGCCTAATTTTTTACCAAATTATTTTTAAAACAAACAAATTAAAACTTCCTCCTCCTCCCCTTCATGTTGAACCTGTATATACAGCAGGTATATACAAGTGCCAAACTCCTAGATAATTGTTAAACTCCCTGGTCTATGTATACATTTCTGTAAAACAATATACCACTTCCATCCATTATAAATCAGTGCTTATAACCTTTTTTCCTAGGTCTTTTTAGGTTTTCTAGGTTTTTTTCTAGGTCTTTGCATAGTTTTCTAGACAAGGTATTTGTCTCCTATTTTCTAGAGAACAAAATTTGACCAACCTTAGATGTGGATCAGCCCTTCCAGACTACTCTTCTAGTTATTCTTAAATCATATTACTTATTCTATCGGATTTCCTAATGATGTTTCTCACTTTGAATACTCAGTACACACTCAGCAAAGTATTATGCATGTCATCTAATATCTTAAGGACATTAATAAAAGAATATTAACAAAATGAATCAAACAGATTATATAGAGAAAGAGATGAAAGTGGAATGGCTGGAACTCTTCAGGTTGCAGGGTAACAGAAACCCAGCTTGAATTAGATTAGGCAAAAGAGGAAATGTATTGGTTTGGGTGTTACAAGAAGGGAAGGACTACAGGTGGACCTCAAAACAGACTTGAATATAAGCAACTTTGGGGCCAGAAACCTGAGTCCCACCAGGATTTCCTGTCTCTTCATTGTTTTTCTCTGCAAGTTTATTTTTTTCTTTTAAACCAACTGCAAGTATATGATAAGGAAATTGGCTGCCAACAGCTACCATACTTCATCTCAGCTTTACCACCAAAGAACAGACCATGCTTTCTCTGGTCCCTAGTTCAAAACTCCAAATGATGAGTTCTGACCACTTTTCAGCCATCAACTGTGGCCAGGTTCAAAGTCTGTCAAAAGAACATGGCAGCTCACATCCAAATCAACTGTCTAAAGGGCAATAAGGAACATTTTGCCCAAAGGGGTGAATAATGTTCCCAGAAGAAGAGTCAAAACTGTGGACAAACAAAATAATAGAGATTCACTACAAATAGCATAACCAGAGACCCAAAAGGACTTAATTCAGTAAAGGAAGAGGAAGATTCTGAAAGGAAGAGAAAGTTTAAGGGAAACACTTAATGTGGGATGATGAGAGCAAAAGTCTATTTAGGTGGGAGCATCTGGGTGGCGCAGTTCAGCACCTGACTTTTAGTTTTGGTTCAGGTCGTGATCTCAGGGTCCTGATATGGGGGACTCCATGCTCAGTGTGAAGTCTGTTTGAGATTCTCTCTCCCTTTCCCTCTGCCTCTCCCCCCACTCACACGCTCTCTCTCTCTCAAATAAATGGGTAAATATTTTTTTAAAAAAGTCTATGTGAAGACAGATTTCTTTCCAGTGCCTTTTTTCAGATACAATCTTTTATTTTTTTTCAGATACAGTCTTTTAGATAGACATGTAATACTAGTCCTAAAATATCTGAGCTCACTTCCCATATCTAACAAAAACGCCCGATGTAGTACAGGCCAAATCTTAACACACTTAATCCAACCAACCCCAGTCTATTTGTGTGCTGTTCCTTCCCAACTAATACGCCAAAATACTACACTAGATTTTGTCCTGTCCTATAGGCTCAATCTCCTATTTTCTGACAAAATTATAAGTAAGCAGGAACATGGAAATGAGTCACAACCTTAAGACTCACTATTTGCTTAAAACAAAAATAATTGCCTTTAAGGTCAGTTGCATTTATTCTTCAACAACACTATTATATCACAAATGATTTGAGGGAAAATGCAGGGACAGTTGAATCAAACAAGAATTAGGTTGCGTTTGGCTAAAGCTTAGTAATTTATCCCGCTCTACATGGCTAAGCTAAATATCCAAAATAAGGAGGGTTTTTTTTTTTCATTTTTATTTTGTTAATATTTATCTAAAACAAATGTACTCATGTGCTGAATCCAAAAATCATTTAATTTTAACCTTATTTCTCTGTATTGCACATCCTCAGCAAATACTTGTTAAATAAGTAATACAGATCCATGGAAGCACAGAAATAGAGAAACCTAACTCTTCCTTTAGGGAAGAGGTCAATAAAAACTTCATGAGTTCACTAAGGGGAGGGGCAGGTAAAGGAAGAACATAGGCAGAAAGAGATGTCTGCACAAGCATAAGGAGCCAATTACTTCACAATACTAAGGAGGAAGACTGAAAACAGGAGAGCAGGGAGAGAGATACAGTAAGAAAAGTTGGCAGAGGTCAAATCATAAAGGGTTTTATAAGCCATGCCAACAAATTAGATCTTCATTCAGTAAATGATGGGGAGTCCCTGAATATTTTTAAGCTGGGAGTGGGTGAGGGAGAAGAAAAAAAAATCATATTTTCAGTTTTCACATTTTATAAAAATCATGCTGAAAGCATTAAGGAGATAAATTGAAGAGATCTAAGCCAGCAGCTTAAGGAGAGCAATTAGAGGTAAAGTATTATATTAATTCATGGGGTAAATGATGAAAGGTCTAAATTGAGAGATTCCAAAAGTACTTCATTAGAAGAAATAATAGGATTTGAATCTTGGAAATAGAACAGAGGGCAGAGACTAGAAATACTATCAAGTCCCCAGCTGATATGTTGGTGTCACAATTCAAGATCAAGAATATGGAAGGAGAAAGCTTGTAGGGAGGCAATAATGAGCTCAATTTAGGACAAAGTATGCTGCATGTGGTAGGTCCAGGGGAAGCTGCCTGGGAGGCAGTCAAAATTTTATGTCCATCATGTGGGAGAGAGGTCTGAACCAGAGAAAGAGACTTGAAACCATGAGCAGAAAGGTGGTAATCCAAGCCCTACAACTGGATGAGATGATCTAGGGGAATGTGCAGAATAAAATAAAATAAAATAATTTTTTTAAAAAAAGGAGGTCCTAGGACAGAGACCTGGATTGTATCTAACTTATTTTTACTTAAGCCTGTTTCTCAATTTTACAACATATAATAAAAATAAATAAATAAAAATAAAAACCTAAATTATAAGAAAAATTGCATACTAGATGAAAAATTGACATATGACATAAAGGGACGATTTGTTGCATGAAAAATATAAATAGCTAAGCATACACATATATATATATATGTATGTTTATACGTGTATATATATACAATAGAAGGTGTGGTTGATTCACTTGGAGGGGGATGACAACATTTGACAGAGCAAACACCTCAAAAGACCTTGAGTGGAAACCCTCTGCTATCAACTCAAGTGGGTAGTGGGTATGGGAAGAGACAGGTCGCATAACCCACGTAGTCTCCTTAAAGGCCAAGTGTAACCTGAGTACTTCTTGTACTGCTATACCAGTGGCTTTGATAACTAAAGAGTGTCCTGAAGGCCCTTCTGAATAGCCTGCATTTTGCCCAGGTCATGAAAGACATCTATGATGTGAGAGATACAGTGAGTCAAAGGGAAGGAGCAGAGCCACCAACAACCGCTGGTATAGAGCTGAATGCCATATGAGAGCAGCAAGAAAGACGGACCCTAAAACTTCCTGTGGATGAGTAGCAATAGCTTGAATGACAATGTAGAATTGTTTACACTATATAGTTGGAACAATTGGGAATGGACATAAAGCCAACCACCGCTTTACTGACATATTTCGTTGACTTGGCAAATCCATGAAGAGAAAAATGAGTCTCACCGTTGGGCTCTCAAATACACATTTTTTAGAGTTGAGCTAGAGATACTGAAAGAGACTTGTAAAACCTATCCAAACCAGGGACTTATATGACAGTAAGTCATTGAAGTATGTCATGTCACCCTAGAAAACCATGATTCCTCAGTCCCCAGCATTCACCTAAGATGTTGTTCAACAGGTATTGGAAGATGGCCAAGGAGTGCAGATGCCAGTCTTACAATATATTCAGACTTATCAAAAAGATGCCCGGAAGGGTACTCCTGGGTGGCTCAGTCGGTTAAGCGTCTGACTATTGATTTTGGCTCAGGTCATGATCTGAGCATTGTGAGATAGAGCCCTGCATCGGGCTCCTCACTGGGCATGAAGCCTGTTTAAGATTCTCTCTCTCCCTCTGCCCCTGCCCCCCTCTCTCCCTCTCAAAAAAAAAAAAAAAAAAAAAAAAAAAAAGCCTGAAAGGATAGTGTCTGCTTGCCACTTTTCCAAGAACAAAGTTGTACGTGTCCATAAGTCAAATTCCATAAAGATCTCAGCCTATGTTCAGGAAGATCACTGGTAATGATGATGATAGCTACCATTATTACCTATCATGTGCCAGGCCCTATGGTAAGAACTGTACATGTATTAGTTCATTTAATTCTCACAACAGCCCTGTGATAGATAACACTTACAGCAACTTCTACAAGTCACATAGTTAAAAAGTAGTAGAGCCAGAAGTCAAACCCAGATATTATTGGTTCCATTGACTATGTTCTTTACTTTATGCTACATTGCCTCTTCTACTGAGAGCTTGGTATGGATTATATATGATGAGCTTACTAAAATCACAGTTGTCTTGCTAGAAAAGGTAAATGCCATTCTTTTATTTATTAAAGAGAACCAAGATAGACCCTGCAGGAAATGTGGAAAACTGATCCATCCTCCACCATCAGTTATTGTTGTACTTGAAAGGAACTTGAGCCTTTGGTTCTGCAGCAGTAGAAACACCAGGTTCCAGCTCCATAATACACCATCCTGGTGATGGGCACAGAACACTGGGGCCAAGGTAGCTCTTCTGCCTTCCCATTCGAGAATTCTTATCTATACATAGTAGAATTATTCAGAATTCCTGGCAGAGGTAGCAAATGGGATAGCATATAGACAGGTACCAAGAAAATATTGGTGGAAGAAATTTGAAGTGAACTAAAAGGTGTCTGGAACAGATTTAGGGGTAAGTTAAAAGAGTCTGAGCATCCAGTGAAAAGTAGCCCCCAGCATTCTTGATTCACTCTTCAGACACAATTTAAGGGGGGGCATTCTCTTTAGAATGTCACCTTGCAAATAAGGACATCTAGGGATAATGTCCAAGCTTTTGAGTCAGAGAGCCTGGTCTGCCAAACCAAGGCTCATCCACAGAGCTGTCAATACTTCATTGTGGAAGCTGGATTCTTTAGCTAGGAATACCTCTGAAATGCAGAACACCCTTTCCTAAATTGAGACCTAAGAGGTAGTAAGTGTCAGAGGCGAGCTGTCCCCTTGTGGAGTTAAAAGTGTGGACTCCCAGCAGCAGTGAACACATACATATACACACAAACACACACACACATGTTACACACACACCCCAGAAGAGACAGGTGTATCACTAGCATTGCATCTATCTAACCAGAGGACAAATTCTACCAATTCAGAAAAGTGACAAAGGCTTCAGTACGTTTCAGTGTGAAGGGCTCTCCTGAGGTCTCCTTGGAATTCAGCCAGGAAAACTGAGTCATTCCATTCCATCTCCTGGGCAAGAGGCCAGAATGATCACTGACCCTCACCTCACGCTGAAGCCTATGGATATCACTGATGGCATTCCCATCTGCTGTCACAGCGGGATAAAAAATAACCAACAATTACAATGTGCTTTGAAAACACAAAATATCTAATAAAACTTTCATCTTTTTTCTGGAATCGCTTCCTATTTTGTTTCAACAACCAAAAACCAAAAAAAGAAAAATATCTAGAGAATTTTCTAACCAGAAGTGATAATAATATTCTGCCTATTGCTGTGGCGATTCTGTCTGTTCAGCCTGTGGCTGCTAAAATTGAATGTGAAAATGACACAGAAGGGCTGTGGTCATTTTATTTGGCCCCTAAAGGTCACTACTGAAGTTCAATATAAAGTACATATTTGATCCTGTTCACAAAGATAAATAAGAATATTATTTCACTATTACTTCTAAGAGAATTCAACTTTTCTTGGAGCTCTGCTGAAAAAGGAATCCTCAGAAATGCAAAGCTTCATCTTTAAAAGATTTATAGAAACTTAAGGGATTAAGTCTCGAAACCTGGAAATAAATTAAATATTTCTTAAAACATTTTAAATCATGTTCTCATTCCATTTCTAGAAATGACTGATTACTTCTGAATGTGTAATAATTTTCCAGACTATCTTCCACAACTATAGCTTTCACACTGAAAACTGGACTTACATTATAGAACAAGCACAGTGACAACTGAGTTTCTTTTAGATAAGACAATTGGCAGTCATTTTGTCTGAATCAGACATTTAAATATATGCAAAACCAGAATTGTTTAAAAGTTTGAAAAAGTATTCTTATGAGGCATACACACTATAATATTCCTGAATCATTTCCTGAGACTCGCTGACCAGCTATCAGGTTTATTCAACAGACATAGGGACTGATCTTTTGGTTGGGTCAATTTTATATTTTCTAGATTTAGTCAGATTTCAGATTTAACCAATTCCCTAAACTAACCTTAGAGTTAACTGTCAACATCTCTTTTCATGCAGAAAGAAGGGGGGGGGGGGACTCCAACAGCTTCATGAGTAAATTGCTTGGAATTAAACTCTTTATCTGTAAAATAGTGTGGGTGGGGGAAGGAGGAACTCGGTGAAATTCTTTTGAGCACTACTACTTGAAATAGTTTTCATTTTCTTGATTCATCTCTCATCTTCTCACCCTTATTTGTCTCTATTACCACTGAAAAATCCTCTCATTTACCTTTTATTAATTCCCTGTTCCATTCCCTTTAGTGGCCTTTCAAGACTTTCTCTTCCTCTATGTTCCCAAAATCCCCAATCACAAGACTTCACTTCTAGCCTGCTACTTTTCTGAGAAAATAGAAGCCATCTGAGGTATTTTTCTTTCGACTCCCTTTCTCTTCCCCTCTGAATTCCTCTGTATTGTAAGTTGTATTCTTCCTTCCAATCTTGGGCTCCAGCATGAAATAGCTCTCATTCTGGTAACATTATCCTCTTTGCCTTTACACTTGATCATAAATCCTCCTCTCCTTACATCCTTGCTCCTTCAATTCTCTTCCTTGATTTTTTTTAGAACTCTCCTGACCAATCATCTCTTCTTCTGCCTACTCAGGTAGACCCTGTGTCTTAAGATAAACACAAATCTTCTCTTGATCTTACCCCCCCCCCAAGTTTTCTTTTCTTATCAACCCTTCAACAGACAAATTATTAGAAGCGGAATTTACATTTGCTTCCTACCTGTCTTCACTAGCCCTTTACTCACACATGCCTTCTAGGATCACGATGAGTTCCTACATGTGAAATCCAGCTTCATTCTCTCAAGCTCTTGCAGTATTTAACACTGTATCCCCTGAAACCTTCCCTTCCCTTGGTTTTGTGATATTATAGCACTCCATTTTTCCTAAGCATATCCTGGCCATGCCTCCCCTTGTCCTTCCTTCTCCTAACCTATGACACCAGGTATTCCCCACAGTTTTACCCTTGGTTCTCCTCTTTATACCCCCTCACTCTATCCTTTAATAATCCAGTTCTGTGGGGGCTCTTTTGACATCTGGATCTCCAGTCCAAAAGTTCTCTCTCAAGCTGTTCTATACATACGTCTACCTGGCAGACAACTTCATCCATAACACTAGGGGCTCCTCAAAGGCACAAACCATGTTTTATTTTATTTTTTGTACTTCAATCTCCCACCTTCACCATTGAGGGGCAGCTCAATAACTCAATAAAAGCTCTTTAAGATGAACTAAATAGTATTTCCCACCTGTACCTAAAACTAAACAGACACAAACTGAACAGCTGTCTGGCCCTCCATAACTCAAAACACCCCAGCCTCCTAACTTCCTTATTTCTCTTAACTTCTAACCTCCAAACCTACAACCTCAGCTCCAACTCTGACATGTTCTTTTTCCTTGTCTCCTCTATCCAATAAATTATCACGTGTTATTGATTCCTCCTTTGTTATATTTTTACATCTGTTTACTCATTTACCTTCTTTCTGTCATACCTTCAAGGCCTTAATTACCTCCTACCTATCTTATTGTAATAGATTCCCAAATCAGTTTCTCCATCTCTCCTGCATACCACTTCTAGATTAATCTTTATTTAACACACTTCTAATGATACTAGTTTGCATCTCAAAAATGGTTAAAATTTATCCTTTGCCCAGCAAACTCCAAACATCTTGCCCTAGCATCAAAAGTCCTTCCTAATATGGTCCCAAGATACCTGTATGTTTGGAAGCACTAGAGATCTACGCAAGTTACTTTAAGAGAAGAAAACGTTTAAAAAAGGATATTCACTGATCAACTGATAGCTGTCAGAATGAGAAAGCTCTAAAACTGAGCCACTCTCTTGCTCTACCCATGTCCCTTCTTCTCCTTTCAGTTTCTCTTCTCTCTGTCACTCTGCTCCCTCATTATTCAGTTTCCATTCCTCATGGTTTCAGCCAGCACACAGCACAACATGACCACTCCCAAGCCCTTCTCCACCTTGTCCACTCTCAACACTTCCTTGCAGTTTCTGCCCACACTGCTAATTGATTCAGTCTTTGATTTCCCGGTTCCAAATTCTGAAGAGGCCAAATGGCCTACTCCATCTTTTCATGCTGGACCACAGCTATGCTACAGAACAACCGATGGAGTGTCTGTCTTTGGATCAGATGCCCATCCTCTTCCACTCAGCTGTGATCCAATCATGTGGGGGATGGGCAGCATAACAGGTTCAGAGAATGGACCCTTTAGAAGCAGGCCTATGGGCAGAAGAGATTCCTTTAAAAGGAATCCTTTTTAGCAGGACAGGCAATGATCAACATCTCTAAGGCATTACTTTTTCCTGCCCTGTTCTCCTACATACACACTATGATCCTGTCAAACAGGATTTGCCCTCTCACAAACCCAGTCCACAATTGTATAATCGTATGTCGGCTTGTGTCATTATCTCCGCTTAGAATAATCTCTGTTATCACCTTACCATCCTGAAATCTATCATCCAAAGGACACAAACAGACATAAATTCACAAAACAGTCAATACACAACAAGAAAAGGAAGTTATGAAAAATTATTTGAGCACAAAGAAGCAATACTCCAAATAAGGTGCATTTTTTGTCAATTAAATTAGCAAAAATAAATTTTGAATGATTGGGGGTACCTGGATGGCTCAGTCAGTTAAGAGTCTGCCTTTTGCTCAGGTCATGATCTCAGGGTCCTGGAACTGAGCCCAAAGTCAGGCTCCCTACTCAGCGGGGAGTCTGCTTTTCCCTCTGCCCCTCCCCTCTGCTTGTGCTCTCTCTCTCTCTCTCTCAAATAAATCAATAAAATCTTTAAAAAAATTTTTTGAATGATTAATGTACCTTATGATGACAGTTTCTTGTCTTCCAATAAAATATAGCTAAAAGGAAATGCCTTTAATTCCTGTCAAAATTTCACAAAGATGTCCAAATATAAATAAAGAGAAGCAAGCCTAATATCAAGAATTTAAAAAATAATAGCACTTGATGAAGTAATGTTAAGAATACAATAAAGCAAGGGGCGGAGCGGAAGATGCATGGAGCTGTGTGAGGACCCGAGGGCAGTGCAGTGCACCTATGATTTACATTTTAGAAATAGATGTTAAACTTTGGTTTGAATGAAAAATGTCTCTCAACCCACCTGTATTTCTCAAAGAAAAGGAAGAAAATAATTCAAAATCTGTAGAAATACAACACTCACAAACTACTTCCATAGCTGCAGAAGATCCTCTTCAAAACTTATGCTTAGCATCTCAAGAAGTTCTTCAAAAAGCTCAGCGAAGTGGAAGATCAAAATGTCTCAGATGTGGTGGCTCAAGAATGTTCTATTGCTATACATGTTATGTCCCAGTTGAAAATGTACCTATTCAACAGATGCCACTTGTGAAGCTTCCACTGAAGATTGATATCATTAAACATCCAAATGAAACAGATGGCAAAAGTACTGCTATACATGCAAAACTATTAGCACCTGAATTTGTAAATATTTACAAGTATCCTTGTATTCCAGAATATGAAGAAAAGGACCATGAAGTTGCACTTGTTTTTCCTGGACCTAAGTCTGTCTCAGTAAAAGATATTTCTTTTCATCTGCAAAAAAGGATTCAAACTAATGTTAAAGGCAAAAATGATGACCCTGACAAGCCATTTATTTAATGCAAGAAAACTGAAGAACAGGATTTGAATGACAGCAACTGCCAAGACACAACACTGAAAAAAATTATATTTATAGATAGCACCTGGAACCAACAAAACAAAATATTCACTGATGAGAGACTTCAAGGATTGTTACAAGTTGAGTTGAAAACAAGAAAAACTTGCTTTGGGCGCCATCAAAAAGGAAAGCCAGATAACTTCCTTTCCACAATTGAAGCCATTTACTATTTTCTGGTAGGCTACCATACTGATATATTAAAAGAAAAATACTAAGGACAATATGACAATCTCTTATTTTTCTACTCTTTTATGTACCAGTTGATAAAGAATGCCAAATGCTCTGGAGACAAGGAAACAAGAAAACGTATCCATTAGTTTTTAAGAAGCTACTTATGTCATTTTATTTTGCTAAAAATCAATAAACTTATAATTGTGGAAAAAAAGGAATACAATAAAGCAAAAAGTAAAAAATAAAATAAAAAATAAAAAAGAATACAATAAAGCTACTGGTCTTATAAATGGTTGATGGTATTGCAATAATACTAGAACCCTTTCAGAAAGCAATTTGCCAACTTGATTCATTTTGGAATATACAGAAAAACCTTAACAGGAAAACTAAATTACTTTTCAATACTGTCAACTAGAGAAAAAATACTTTTAAAGTTTTGGTACATACCTTTCCATACCTTCTTAATATGTGCATTTTTTTTTCTTTTTCTAAAATAACATTGGATCAGACTAGGTATACTGTTAGAAATTAGCTTCAGGGCACCTGGGTGGCTCAGTCGTTAAGCGTCTGCCTTCGGCTCAGGTCATGATCCCAGGGTCCTGGGATCGAGTCCCACATGGGGCTCCCTGCTCGGCGGGAAGCCTGCTTCTCCTTCTCCCACTCTCCCTGCTTGTGTTCCCTCTCTCGCTGTCTCTCTCTCTGTTAAAAAATAAATAAATAAATCTTTAAAAAAAAAGAAATTAGCTTCATTTTTTCTTGTATCATGAACCTTTGTCTATGCTATTAACAGTCTTCCAAAACATTATCGTTTTTAAGATTTTATTTATTTATTTGAGAGAGAGAGTGAGAAAGAGAGTGCATGAAAGGGGTAGGGTCAGAGGGAGAAGCCAACTCCCCACTGAACAGGGAGCCCAAGGCAGGACTCAATCCTGGGACTTCAGGATCATGACCTGAGCGGAAGGCAGTCACTTAACCACCTGAGCCACCCAGGCACTCCTTTTAATGGTTGCATAGTAGTCTATCATATGATTAGGTAAAAATAGATTTTTTTTTGTAAAAATAGATTTTTACCAAAAAAATTCCTTAATGCTAGACTTCAGATTTGGTCTACTTTTTCATAATTACTGATGGACTGAAGTGACTATCCTTACATATAAATGTCTTGTGCATTATCTCTGATATTTTCGTTTTCTTTTTTTTTAAGATTTTATTTTATTTATTTGACAGAGAGAGACACAGCGAGAGAGGGAACAAAGCAGGGGTAGTGGGAGAGGGAGAAGCAGGCTTCCTGCAGAGCAGGGAGCCCGACGTGGGGCTCGATCCCAGGACCCCAGGATCACGACCTGAGCTGAAGACAGACGCTTAAGGACTGAGCCACCCAGGCGCCCCTCTCTGATATTTTCTTAAAATAAATTCCCAGAGATATACTTGATAAAGCAAAGAATACAACCGTTAAAGATTTTTTAATAAAAGAACTTCTAAATATCTAGTTAACCAAAACTATAACATGACAACATTAGGAGAATAAGGAGTAGGGGAGGAGGAAGGGAGGGAGGAGTGGTATAAGAGAGCTAAAGCTCCATCATCCATAGAAAGAACCCATGGTACATAAAAAAAAAAAAAAAATTAACTAGTGTAAGGGTGTGATTTAGAAATAAGGAGGTGAAATAGCTAATAATGAGGAATAGTGGATAAGAATCAGGTGTAAGAAAATATGACACAGAACGCTGCTGTTTTCATTATACGTTTTGTTCTGTTTGTCTTTTTAACCATCCATTTATACTGGTTTGATAAAAATACAAATTAAAAACATAAAACCAATAGTCTAATTCGGCTATAAAATACAAAAGATTCACAAGTTGGCTTCAGAGCCCACGATTCTCATCGTTAGATAGAAAAAAATCCTTTTATGTACATACCATTGTTTATAAAAACCTTAAAAGTTACAATTTCGTGAACTCGTATTGAGAATCCCCTGTAAACAAAGCATGCGACTAGGTGCCGTGGGAAGTACTAAGAAATACTCCATCTTTTCATTCTCTCCAGAGAGAAGACAATTACTGTCAACACTAGAAATATTCTCTCCACATAACTTAGCTATGGAATGTTAGTAAACTGCCTATACAGAAAAGAAGATCAAGTTTTCTCCCCCAAAATTTTAAAAATAGAGGAAAACTAAGATACCAATGCCTCAAGGTAAAGTTTGAGAAAGCTGTGAATTCTTCTTCAGGAGAAATGCTTCCATTTTTCCACATACAAACACATGCTATAGGCAGCCCTCACCAAAATGTGTCAGAAAATTGGAAAAACAGAAGGAAAATTTGGATTGTGGGAATAAATAAAGTGTTAAAGAACCTTAATTTTTCATTTAATTTCAATTCATTTAACTCATTTCATTCCATTTTTCAGGCAACCTCCTCACAGATCTTGCCATGTATCCCTGGTAAATGTTTAGTTCTTCCTAGTTCACATCATTGTAGGGCCAGACATTTTCTCAGAATATTAGCACCTTCAGAAAAAATCATCATAGTGGCACCAGACTGGTTCCCTCTCTTGATTCAACTGATTTGAAGAGCACCTGTGTAGTACATAAGGCATCAGATGAGTCTCCACCGTCGAAGGTTATTGAGTATCTGCCTCCATCACATTATCTCCTACTAGTACACAAAGTGGAGCTAGTAGACCAAGAGCCCTGTCCCTTGCTCCCTCCCCAAAACCTCTCTCTGTCCCCTTCCTCTCTTCACTCCACATTTCTCCTTTAATCACTTTCTCTCTCTCTCTCCACTTCTTTTCCTCAAGCCTCATTCCTGGGTTTTCCCCTCTCTCTCTTTCCTAACACTCTCCCACCCTTACCCCATCCACTTCAAAGAACTGAGGTGAGGACGGAGAACCTCTCTTGTTCTTCTTCTACTTCCCTACATGAAGAAAAACCAAAAACTTTACCTATAGGTGACTGAAGTCTAGTAATGAAGACATCTAACAAAATGCCAGCTAACATTTTAAGTATAATTCAAACTAAATTACTTGTAAGTTTATCAGAATTGCATGAACAATTTTTGCATTTGAGTGACTACCATTTGGGCATATTTATTTTGATTTACAATGGTAAACTACATGTGTAGTTGTGTTCTCTATTCCTACAGTTAATATGCTCCTTTCAAAATGTTTTGTCTAATGACCATTATATAACATCAGCATCCACTCACATGGTGCTTCCTTTCCCAACTTTTACCAAAATCTACCCCTCTCCCCCAAACAGAGGGTATTTGGAAGAAAAAAGAGCGACTGTTCCCTGTCTTCATCCGAGCCTCTATACTGGTCAACGTGGGTCTCTGTGCCAAAGATAAACAATATAATGTTCATTCCTTGGGAGCAGCCACTTCCAAATATCATATTGAGTAAAGTTCAAGTTTACAGACTACATGAACCTTTGAACTCTGAAAAATGTGGCTTCGAATCCCAACAAATATGACTTTTGGAATGGATGTTCCATCTTCCAGTCAGAACGGAGATATTACAAGAGTCTGGAAGGAGAGGATGAGAGTAGTCTATCTGATGAACACATCAACTAAGAAATAGGAGAGAATGCCAGAAATAGTTGGCTAAAAAGTAATACATCAAGCATTTAGATTGTACAAGCAAGTCTTTACAGATAATCTAAATTTCAAAAAAATTATGTTCAAAATTATGTTTATAATAAATCCCCGAAACACCACCTAAAAACAGTCTTATAAATTGGGGTGGCACCCATGGGTCTAGGACTAAGGCAAAACCCATCGCCAATATTTGTTGGTACATCAAACTGCTGAAAAAGCTTAGTACGTAAGTGCATAAGTACCAGAGCAACTGGGACAAACTGCTCCCACGTCAACAGTTTTTCTAATTCTTCTTTTTCAGTATCATGGGCTAATGAATTCACATTTATGAAAAAACTTATGACAAGTCCACTATATGCTAAGCATCGTGCTAGGGAATTTAGGGCACTTCTCTGCTGTAAATGATGGGACAAAATATCAAAATTCTAAATAAAGACAGGATTAGTATCACCTTGGGCTCCAACAGGGGTAGGCACAGTACTATTACTGATTCTATTTTTATTTAAAATTTTGGCATTTTGTTCATCATGGATTTTTAACATTAATTTTTTTAATATTGCATTCAAATGTTATTTGATCTTGATTACTGAGTTTTTCAGTGCCCCTTTAAATTTTGTACCCTGAGCAAGTGCAAGTGCCTCACACTCCTCATCCTAATCCTGGCCCTGCCTAGAGTTTGCAATCCACACAAGGGGTTGGGAAATTTTTTCTGAAAAGGGCCAGATAGTAAATATTTCAGACTCTGTGGGCCATGTCATCTTTGTTATACCTACTCAACTCTGCCATTATAGAGCTAAAACATCACGAATGATATTTAAATTAAAAGTGTACTTTGTTGTGATGAGCACTGGATGTTATATGCAACTAATGAATCATTGAACACTACATCAAAAACTAATGAAGTACTACATGGGGGCTAACTGAACATAATAAAAAAAAAAGTGTGCTTTGTTCCAATAAAAATTTATTTACAAAAACAGGCTGTGGGACAGATTTGTCCCACAGACTGTAGTTTGCCAACCCCTAATCTACACTAAATCCTCATTTAGTTGTCAGTGCTAGAGTGTCAAGCAATTCTCATTAATAAATTGTCTGTAAATAGCTACAGCTTACCCTTGAAGAGCCAATGATAATAATGTAACCAGTTTTGATCAAAATTTCCCTAAAATGAACTAAAAATGTTTTTAATGTTTTATAATACAGAAAATTTTTAAAGAAAATTGAAAGCACCCATAATCACACTATTGCACAATTATCACTATTACAATTTTGGTGAATTATCTTCAAGTCTTTCTATACATATTTTAATAAAGATAAAAGTATTGGGCAGGATAGGCCTGATTAGGCTGTGGTGACAAATTAACCCCTAAATCCCAGTGGCCTAACTCAGTTAAGGCTTATTTTTCACTCATGCTACCTGTCCATCATGGGTCAACAGGGACCTTAAGTCCATCAAGGACCCAGGCTGATGAGGAAACTTCACAATCTTGTAGCTGCACCTGGAACATGTGACCTCTTCAGTCACCTTAAGAGACAAAGCAACAGCTGGAAGCTCTCACACCGGTTCTGCTATGCTTTGGCCCAGAAGTAACACACCACTTTCACCCACAGCCCACAGTCTAGAAATGGTCATGTAACTATAGATGGAAAGATAGAAATGTCAAGGACATAAAGAGAAATGTTTGATGGCCACCATCCTCCTTGTCACATTAAAAATCACATTACATATATATAGATACATAAATATATATAAAATTTTATTCCTTTCTTTGCCCTTAAAATTATATCATAAGCTTTTCCCTACATCATTAAATCTCTTCATAAACATATAGATATCACCCTTTGTTACTCAGTCAGTTTCACTATTATAGTTTCTGCACAGTGAAGGAAACAATCAACAAAACTAAAAGGCAACCTACAGAATGGGAGAAGATATTTGTAAATGACATATCTGATAAAGGGTTAGTATCCAAATATAAAGAACTTATAAAACTCAATACCCAGAGACACCTGGGTAGCTCAGTCAGTTAAGCGTCTGACTCTTGATTTCGGCTCAGGTCATGATCTCAGAGTTGTGAGACTGAACCCCACGTCAGGGTCCACACTGGGCATGGAGCCTGCTTAAGATTATCTCTCTCCCTCTCCCTCTGCCCCTCACCTCCTCCCTAAAAAAAAAAAAGAAAGAAAGAAAAGAAAAAGAAAAAGAAACTAACTCAATACCCAAAAACCAAATAATCCAATTTAAAAATGGGCAGAAGACATGCACAGACATTTCTCTGAAGAAGACATCCAGATAGCCAACAGACACATGAAAAGATACTCAACATCACTGATCATCAGGGAAATACAAATCAAAACTACAATGAGATATCACCTCACACCTGTCAGAATGGCTAAAATAAAAAACACAAGAATAAACAGGTTTGGCGAGGATGCAGAGAAAGGGGAACCCTCATGCACTGTTGGTGGGAATGTAAACTGGGACAGCCACTGTGAAAAACAGTATGGAGGTTCCTCAAAAAGTTAAAAATAAAACTACCCTATGATCCAGCAATTGCACTACTATTTACCAAAAGAATACAAAAACACTAATTCAAAGGAATACATGCACCTCTGCTGTAAATAGCAGCATTATCTACAATAGCCAAATTATGGAAGCAGTCCAAATATCCATCAATTAATGAATGGATAAAGAAGAAGTGGTATATATACACAATGGAATATTACTCAGCCATAAAAAAGAATGAAATCTTACCATTTGCAATGACATGGTTGGAACTAGAGTATTGTGCTAAGCAAAATAAGCCAGTCAGAGAAAGACAAATACAATATGATTTCACTCATATGTGGCATTTAGGAAACAAACAAATAGCAAAGGGAAAAAAGAGAGACAAACCAAGAAATAGACTCTTAATTATAGAAAACAAACTGATGGTTACCAGATGGGAGGTGGGTGGGGGAATGGGTGAAATAGGTGATAGGGATTAAGGAGTACACTCGTGATGAGCACTGGGTGATGTATGGAAGTGTTGAATCATTATACTGTACACCTGAAACTAATACTACACTGTATGTTAAGTAACTGAAATTTAAATAAAAACTTTAAAAAAAAACAATCATAAACATTGCTATGTGCCAGGCATTCTCCTAAATACTTTATGCAGATTTTGTCATTTAATTCTTACAACTAGTCTATGAGGAAAGTCCGATAGTATACCCATTTTATGGTTCTGCAAATAGAGGCCTAGTGAGCTTAAGTAAATTTTCCAAGGCCACACAGCCAGTAAGTGGCAGATCTGAGACACATGCACAGGACTGTGAGACTTCAAAACCCATTTTCTTACTCCATGAGTGTGAACTAAAGAGCTGAGCTGTGGTCCAAGTCTGAAACACAGCACCACTGTGCCAGGCTATTGACCAGGAGGCATATCATCGCAGGAATGGAAGAGGATGCAAGAGACCATGAGGATTTGTTGTTACCAGTAACTGTGGACAATAGAACAGTGACAGATGAAAAATGGGACCCAATAAGAGACTGGTCAAATTTTCTAGTTTTTTCTCTTTCTTCCTCTGTGAAGTACTTGGAAAAATGACTGGTCTCTTTGAATTCATCAAGGTCCCTGGATTCTTAGACCATTTTAGAGGGAGGGGGAATAATAAAGATATAATGGACTCTGCTACTCTGGAGTTTAACAGGTTTTAAATTAAAAAAAAAAAAAATAGAAGAGCTAGCAGTCTTGGAGAGCCACCACAGAGAACAGAGGCAGGGCAGGGCAAGAGGAAGAAAAAGGAAAAAGAAAATAGAGAGTAATAAGAGTCTTCTTTAAAAATTTAACTATATCTAATCTATCTTAACTTAATACATGTTCTCTACTTAAAGCAAGGATTGATATGCACAGATTTCTGTTGCACAGTTTTTAGCATTCTTCATAAATTCTTGTCTTGTCATAGAAATTCTAAAAATTGTGGGACTTGCTAAGTATCATCACATATCTTAAAATTCTTAATGAACTGGAAGGTTTATATTTAAAAAGCACCATCGACTGTTGAATCACAGACTTGTACTTCTGAAACAAATAATACATTATATGTTTTAAAAAAAATAGTAAGAAGGGAAAAATGAAGGGGGGGAGTCAGAGGGGGAGACAAACCATGAGAGATTACGGACTCTGAGAAACAAACTGAGGGTTATAGAGGGGAGGGGGGTGGGGGGATGGGTTCGCCTGGTGATGGGTATTAAGGAGGGCACGTTCTGCATGGAGCACTGGGTGTTATGCACGAACAATGAATCATGGAACACTACATCAAAAGCTAATGATGTAATGTATGGTGATTAACATAACATAATAAAAAAATAAATAAAAAGCACTATCGATATAATCACTTAAATATTATCACCACAATTTTGTCTTTCTTTTTAAAGATTTTATTTATTTATTTGACAGAGAAAGACACAGCAAGAGAGGGAACACAAGCAGGGGGAGTGGGAGAGGAAGAAGCAGGCTCTCCGCTGAGCAGGAAGCCCGATGTGGGGCTCGATCCCAGGACCCTGGGACCATGACCTGAGCCGAAGTCAGACACCTAACGAGACTGAGCCACCCAGGCGCCCCACCACAATTGTGTCTTAAGACTAAACCACCTATCAAACTTAAGCGTGCTATCTTAGTCTGTTCAGGATGCTCTAACAAAAATACCATAGATGGGTAGCTAAAACAAAAAACATTTATTTCTCACAGCTCTGGGGACAGGGAAGTCCAAGATCAAAGTGCTGGTTGATTTGAGATATGGTCAGGCACTCGTCCTGGTTCATAAGTAGCCATTTTTTTCATGTGACTCACATGGGGGAAGGAGTGAGGGAGCTCTCTGGGCTCCCTCTATAGGGGCACTAATCCCATTCATGAGGCTCCACCCTCATGACTTAATTACCTCCCAAAGGCCCTACCTCTTAATGCCATCACATTGGAGGTTATGATTTCAACATTTGGATTTTAGGGAGACACAGACGTTTGGTCCATAACACATGCGAAGTTCTGTTTTAGTAGTAACTCCATTCCTAGACTTCCTAGGAGCACACAGACACATAAGAAATTTCTGCTGGTCAAGTTGTTTATTTAGAAGGTGTATTAGTTGCCTAGGGCTGCCATAACAAATCACTACAAACTTGGATGGCTTAAAACAAAATTTATTCTCTCACAGTTCTGGAGGTTAGAAGTCTAAAATCAAGATGTCAGCAGGGCCATGCTCTCTCTGAAGGCTCTAGGGAAGATTCTTGGCTTGCTTTTTCTTAGTGTTTGGTGGTTGCTGGCACTCCTTGTCATTCCACAGCACACAGATGCATCACCCCAATATCTACCTCCATCATCACATAGCGTTCTTCTACATATGTCCGAACTTCCCTCTTATAATAATGACACCAGTCATTGGAGTAGAGCCCATCCTAATGCCATATGACCTCATTTTAAATTGACTACATCTGCAAAGAGCTTATTTCCAAATAAGGTCACATTCACAGGGATCTGGGGTCAGAATTTCAACATGTTTTGCTTGGGGGACACAATTCAACACACAGCAGAGGTCATAAAAGTGTCTTCATGTCTTCCTTGGGAGTATAGGTGAAGACGGCAGAAAAAGAATAACCCTCCACCAACTCTAGTGGAAGGATCTTGTGTTGTCTTGATAAATTTTCACCACTAGACCCATTTTCAAACACTTGATCATATGCTAAGCACAGAGAGTTTCAACTCTTAAGTGGGTTTTTGGGTGCAAAACTGGGTACCTACATCCCACATATAACAGCGTTTACCAATCAATCAATAAAAAGGGCTCCAAGTTCAAACGAACTACCTTACAAACAAAATTTGGCAACCAACCCATTTGAAAGTTAGGAATTGTGTATAATTTTGACCATTCCTCATTTTTCTCTCTTTTCTATAAGGGCAAGAGCTCTGTTATTTGATATATACTATTTGTTAATGCTAGCGGAACTTACAATAATCCCTGAACTAAATGGTTAGCAACCAATATTAACAGATGATGATGATGATGATGATGATAAGTATGATGCTGCTGATAATGGTAGCAATAAATCTAAACAGACATTTTTAAGAATGTAGTAGCCTTCTGTTTTTATCATAAGAAGTAAATTTTTTAAAAGTAGGTAACTGCATTCAAGTGTTTATTATTTCTTACATAATAAGTACAGATAGAGATCTGGAGCTTATGTTAAAAATAAAAAAAAAAAATTAACCAAAGCTCAAAATAAATATATTCAGTAGGGAACAATAGTCTTCTAACAATGTAGCCTTTCGCAGAGCACCTTGGAGTGATGAATCATTGCACTTGATGATCTTAAACAAGTTTACATATAATTAGAGAGGCATGGAAGTTAGGGGGCCGGTATTGTTGTTTTACACAGAAACCTAGCACCAGACATCTAATAAACATTCAGACGTTTGTATTCATATTATGTAAGAATTACAACAACCCTAACAGAAAATAAAAATCCCTGGTCAAACTGTAAAATGATTTTTCACTTCCGTTTCTGAGTCACTTATTACAAATAGCAAGCCAAAAATAAAGCACACAATCAGGAAAGGAGTCAAGCTAATTTTGTGTAATAGGTAGATAGATATAGATAGATATTGTGTCTGAAGTGTATAATACATACATACTTGTAATTTGAGAAATTTTGGCGAGGAATATTCACAAATATGTTGTGATATTGTATTTTTTTAGCTTTTAATCTGCATTACTAACACTTAAAACTTCTAGAAACCAAATTTTATTTTAAATTATCCAGTAAAAAAAATTTTTTTCCAGTAGAGGAATCTTTGTGGTTTTAGTCCTTTAATATATATGATACCTTTCTTCTTAAAAATTAAAATCTTGAACAAGATCCCTGTCTCCCAAAGTCCTGCCTTCTTATGACAAGTATCCTATGTCTATAATTGTATTCCGTGGACTGGCTGTCCCTCGTCCATCTAAATTCTTCAGTCCTTAATACTTCAAACCCTTTATTTTTCCGTCTGTAACCCGGGGCTCTCATCCCAATGCTTCTCTCTTGGGATGTGACACTATTAAGGCCTGATCTCAGCTTCAACTGGGATCACGCTTCCAGTGGAATACAGTGCTGAGTAAGCCCGTAACAAAGGAGGAAAAACAAAACAAAACAAAAAACCTCTCCTTTACCAGATCAACTACAATTATAAGATTTGAACTGATAAAGTGATCCTGCAGCTGCCTCCAGCCCTCTTACTTACCCTCCCTGCAGGCTTTTCTCCACCAGGGTCTGGGAGCCTAATCGCAGTTACATCACCAAGGCCTGGGGACCATTCTTCTTGGGTTGCTAGGCTGCTACTTCTCATCCTCATGTCATCAGCTGTGCAACAGGTTCTGTTTCCTCATCCGTCCTGAACCTACAAAAGAGACCTCTCATTTATAGATAAAATTGTAAAAACTTCTCTTCTCCATGAATCCTAGAAAATAGCCAAAGCTCCAGGAATATGTGCCTATTTATCCTCAAATCCCCAAACTCTCCAACAACTCTATCTCAACTACGCACTCTCTCTGATTTCTAAACTCCATAAAAATCTGCCTGTTTTCCACAGAAACCTTCTGTTGCTTTTCCTGTAACCTCACCAAATCTGCAGGCCAATAAAATATCCTTCCTCCACAGGATCCATGAATCAAGCCTCATGCAGATTTCCTGACCCACTGGGGCTGGTATTCCTGCTTCCATTCTGGTGTTCTGCTTCTTTCATTAGTATGAAAGAGAAAGCAGAATGGTTTGATGAATTGGTCAAGTCCAGAAAAATCGGTGTACACCATGCCAGGAACCTAAGAAGCTCAGAAAACTTAAGACACAATCAACTAAGTCATGATGTTCTACTCAGTAATAATAGATTGATTATGTTTCTTTGGGTCCCTTAGATGTAAAAGAACAAAGATCCAAGTGGAGGAGAAATTGGCTAGGATGGACAAATCCCAAGAAATACATGATAGTCCTAGAGCCCCCATCTATGAGCTTAGCCCCCCCCACCCCCAGCATGATCTAATAGTTACAAAACTCAGATGGAGCATCACTGGGCAGGCAGGACCTTTGCCAGAGACAAATCCAAATGGGTAAGGTCACTTGATAAATAATATCTAGAAAATGATTCCAATTAAAGTATTCCCCCCCAAAAATCTGAAGTGGCTTACTTCATATGCTCTAAATACAGTTCTGTATGTATCATTGTTAAAATGAAGAAATAAAATGCATTGGTGAAATTAAGCAAGATTAATCATTAAGTCTTTGCCATGTTCAGTCTCACATTTCTGGCGACTTGCCTTGTGATGAACGAAGCTGATAATGGAAGAATTATATCCACAACCAGGCATTATATCCATGAGCTTGATACAAAGGCAACTTTGCTCACTTGGAAAATTAAATTTGCTGAATTAACAGCCCACCAGCCCAGTTGGAATGATAGTGTAGAAAGGCATTACTTATAATCACAAATATGACATAATAACAACTAATGGCCCTACGAATAATATGGAAGCAGATTTTCTTTTTTAACCCACCTCTCCCTGCTAATGAAACTGCACATGATAGGCATTGTATCTTCTCAAAACCAGTGGTGTTGAGCTTTAGCCATATGGGGAAAGAATAATATTTATAAATAAATTTGAATGAACTATAGCACCACTTGATAATTACATTCTGAAAACACTGAGTTTAAGCTACCACAGAATAATCATGATACACAAAAAGATATGCCTTCGGTAAAAACACAAGAGATTCAGTATCCCTGTTTCCATACCCAAAAACACCATGAGGCAAAAATCCCTTCAATAGCCCTCAAATCGACAAAAGAATTTACACATGATTAGACTTATTATATATAAGTTTAATGTATGATAAAGAAAGATCACTAATTAGTGCAGAAGAGAATACACAATAAATGATGCTGTGATAAATTTGTATCTGTATCTCATAAATAAATTTCAGATGGATAACAGATTTAAATGTAAAAATTGAACTTTATAATGCCTAAAGGAAAATATAAAGAATTATATGTAAAAAAATGTACATTGGAAAAAAGTCATGGGAGTCATCTTAAAAGTTGAAAAGAGTTTTTAATGTGAAAGATTGATACATCTTTTTTTCCTTTTCTTTTTAAAAAATTTAATTGTGACAAAATATACATAATATAAAATTCTCCATTTTAAACATTTTTAAGTGTACAACTCAGGGGAATTAAGTAAATTTACAGTGTTATATAACCACCACCACTATTTTCAGAACCTTTTCATCATTTCAAACAGAAACTCTAACCATCAAGCATTAGCTTTCCTTTTTCGTCCCCCCTCAGCCCCTGGTAACCCCATTCTACTTATTATCTTTGTGAATTTGCCTATTCTACCTACTTCACATATAGAGAATCATATAATATTTTTTGTCTGGCTCATTTCACTTATGTTAATGTTTTCAAGGTTCATCCATGTTGTAGCATGTCAGGGTTCCACTATTTCTTATGGCTAAATAATGTCCATTTTATGTACCTATCATAGAGTGTTTATCCATTCATCTGTTGCTAGATACCTGAGCGGTTTACACCTTTTGGCTATTGTGAATAATGCTGCCATGAACATCAGTGAACACACAACCTGGGTTTTTTTTTTTTTTTTATTATTTCCAGTATATAGCTAGGATTGGAATTGCTGGATCATATAATAATTCCGTTTAATTTTTTGAGGAACCACCAAACTGTTTTCCACTGTAATACCTTATTGTTATCTGTTTAACCTTTGCACCATTTGAACATACATCCCCCTATTTTATTTAATTTTTTCTTGTTTTAGGTGTTAATATTTTTCCAATTTTTTTTGTTTTTCAATATTTTCTTGTAAAATACACATAACATAAAATTTATTTTCTTAACAATTTTTAAGTACACAGTTCAGCGGTATTACATACATTCATATTGTTGTGCAACCATTACCACCATCCATCTCCAGAACTCTGTTCATCTTGCAAAACTGAAATTCTGTTCTCATTAAACAATAACTTCCCATGACCCTCTCTCCCCAGCCCCTGGCAATCACCATTTTACTATTTAATTTTTTTAAACCTCCCCTTCTCCCCATGCTCCAGCCATTGGTAACCATCATTGTACTCTGTTACTATGAGGTTGGCTTTTTGTGTTTGTTTGTCGTTTTTCACTTAGCATAATGTCCTCCAGCTTTATCCATATTGTCACATATGACAGAATTTCCTTCTCTCTTAAAGCTGAATAATATTCCACTACGTATATATCACATTTTCTTTATCCATTCATCAGTCAACAAACATTTAGATTATTTCCATACCCTGACTATTGTGAGTAATGCTGCAGTGAACATGGGACTGCAGATATCTCTCAGAGATACTGATTTCATTTCCTTTGGTCATATACCCAGTAGTGGGATTACTAGACCATATGGTAGTTCTATTTTTAATTTTTTGAGGAACCTCCATACTGTTTTCTGCAGTGGCTGCACCAATTTATATTCCCACCAACAGTGCATAAGGATTTTTCTCCATGTCCTCACCAACACTTGTTATCTTTTGACTTTTTGAAAATAGCCATCCTAACAGGTGTGAGGTGATATGTCATTGTAGTTTTGATTTGCATTCCCTGATGATGAGTGCTGTTGAGCATCTTTTCATGTACCTGTTGGCCATTTGTATGTCTATGTCTATTCAGGTCCTTGGCCAATTTTTGATTCAGTTTTTTTTTTACTATAGAGCTGTAAGAGTTCCTTATATATTTTGGATATTAACCCTTTATCAGATATATGGCTTGCAAATATTTTCTCCCGTTCCATAGGTTGCCTTTTCATTTTGTTGATTCCATATACCCTAAAAGCGTAAAATCAAAAATTAAAAGTTAAAAAGAAATGGAGAGAAATATAGCAAATATGTTGGACAAAGAGTCAATATATCAAGAGCATACACAGATTAAGAAAAACCCTAAAGTTGTAATAAACGAGTTACAAATGGCATGAGTAGATAATTCACAAAAGGAGAAATGCAAACAGCTAACATACATGGTATTATACATTAAACCCCACTTATGGTCAAAAAGTAAAAATTTGAATGAGATTATTTTTGGCCTATCCAATTAGCAATAATTTTTTCTAAGGCTTGATTCTACTTCACCCCACCAGAGTTAGAAGAAAAGAAGGAAAGAAGACCTGCTGATCACATAGAAAAAATATTTAAAGATCCTTCTAGCAAAAAGAAAAATGCCATAGGGAATTACCTCCTCTCCTACCCCAAGCAGCACTGCTGTCAGAGGCCCTGGATTGTTCCAATCTGTGCACAGTCCCAGGTTGCCCATCCAGTAGACTTTATCTTTCAAATCCATAACTACCAAGCTTTCTTCCTGCTGTGCTTTGCCTAATTTTCAGTTATTCACACTCTGACCTTCACCCCAGATTTTATATCTCCTGCTCTCTTAGGTAGAGTCCCTAACTTCTGCTGTCTGTTCTCCTGACCTTGATCCCTTTTTCTGCCAACATGATAGATGCTAAACCTCCTCATATCTAGTAGAATTCCCAGCCTTGGCTTCCCCTGCCCTATTTGATATGTTTTTATTCAAATTGTAGTGGAACCATATAATCATATTGATAAGCATTATCTGTACCATAAAGATAATGAAAGTAGCTAGCCTTATGATAGACTTCCTATGATCCAGGCATTATGTTGAATGCTTTACACACATTCTTCAATCAAGACTTCATAACCCTTTGAGATGGGGAGGTAGTAGTATTTTTATTTTGCTTATGAGGAAGATGTTAAGTGACTCACCAGCCTCATATAGCTGCTGATTCTAGCCAAGTCAGTTTGACCCCTACATGCACTCGACTGCCTCCCTGGGCTTTGATTACATGGAACACATCTTGAAGACCATGATTTGAATTACAGAAAGAAATTCCTATTACAGTAAACAATGTAAATATAATGTCCTACTGCATTTACAGCATCTAGCCAGGGAAGTCAAATATTTTCTTTTTTTTTTTCTTTTTTTTTTTTTTTTTAGATTTTATTTATTTATTTGAGAGAGAGAGAATGAGAGATAGAGAGCATGAGAGGGAAGAGGGTCAGAGGGAGAAGCAGACTCCCTGCTGAGCAGGGAGCCCGATATGGGACTCGATCCCAGGACCCTGGGATCATGACCTGAGCCGAAGGCAGTTGCTTAACCAACTGAGCCACCCAGGCGCCCGGAAGTCAAATATTTTCTAGGAAACAAATCAGTACTAAAGTAAACAGAGCCTTATATTATTTTTCATAAATCATTATTTTCTATGATTTTTTCTAGAACTATGAATTGACAGATACAAAACAAAACAAAACAAAAAACCCACCGTACCATCCCATGACAATGAAAGGCCACCGTAGTCATATATAAAACCAGGTATTAGTATGCCAGGAGGTTGAGGGGAACTTTTCCCATGGCCCCAGTACTGGCCCTGCCGTCTATAGATAAAATCTACAGGCACTGAGTCTCCATATCTAAAGGGACAGGCAACTTCCCTCAAGGCTTTCTAGTAGTCAAAACTAAGACTGTGACTGGGAGCCATCAACCCAATCCTCACACCTCTTCTCAGCCGGGGCAGGAAGAGGAGAAGAATGGAATCCCCAGTCTTGCTTATTGTGAGGAAATTTTCTTTTCCCTGTCCTATAAAGCCAGGTTTGTTGGAGGGAGAGATGCAGTGCCCTGAAAGAACTCCTGGCAGACTTGGGGGTAACTACAAGAAAGGAGAACCACTGGTGTGCAAATTCTAGGGTGGGTTTGGCCTGAAGATGGGGGCATGCACTTGAACACAGAGACTGTGCCCACTTCTCCCTATAGATTTCTGAAGGCTTCCTGGAGTCACCTTGTAGCAGCATACCAAGGAAGTACAGAATAGTAATCCTGGGAAGGAAAACATGTGTGGCACCTCACCCCAGTTTCATGACAGAAGGTAGGTAAGAAAACCCCAGTGGTTTCCATTGGTCCACAGCAAGGACTACACAATAGACAAGGGACAAAGAGACAAAAATGGCTATCCAGACAACCAGGACAAATGAGGTGACACCCTACCAGGGAGAAGACAGGAGGTATGAACCACGCAGGGTTGTCCCTCTCTACGAAAGTCCTCATTGACAGAGTGGGCCATGTTGGCCTGAACAAGAAGCCATCATATGGAGACCATTACATCAGCAGAGGCTGCTAGAAACTGATAGAACCAGAGTGACAAGGGTAAGTACACGTACCTCCCCACAACTGGCCGGTAGTCTAGGGTGTAAGACTACTGTTACCTCCTCTTCCAAGAGCCCCTTGCCCCAGTCATGGATTATCTACAGGACAGAGAAAAGGGGAGGAAGTATCTTAGAAGCCTGCTGTATCTTTCTATCTATCTATCTATCTCCATCTTCTATTTATCTCTATGTCTAGTTCTCAACACCCCTCTCTGTCTGTCTCTCTCTCTCTGTCTCTTTCTCTCTCTCTATCTCCTTCCCTCCCTCTTTTTCCAATACCCCCTTCCAACACACTTTTTGGGTCCCTTGAGCAAGGGACTAGGGGGGGAAGTTTTAAACTGTATTGGACTGAACTTTACTCATCAAAAATGACCAGTATGTTTTGATACTTACTGAAGATTCCATTAAAGGAAGGTAAAAGAAGGTTCTACAGAGTTTAATAGAAAGAGGTATCTGAAAAAAAAGTTAAAGTTCTTAGTATATCCCACTGAGTTGTTAAAGGATAGATTACATACTGCACTATATTGGAAGAACTCTTGCCAGAACCTTACCAAAAATAACCCATTTTCTAGCACAATGTGCAAGGGTGACTGAGGTGAACTCTATTTCTAATCTTCTTTTTTGGAAAAAAAAATCATTTAATACAATTTCCCTTCCATGGCATCCTATCACTAGATATCAGGGCACTACAAGTTAAAAAATCAAATCAAAGACCTAAGTCACATTCATGCACATCAGATAAACCTGAGATGGAACCTGCAGCCCCCTTCTCTGTGAGTCATCTCAATATTACAGAAAGCTGTGACCCTGTGTTTCCAGGAGGACCAGTCATACAGTTCTGCTGTGCAGATGAGTCATAAGAAACCTGGCCAACCGTACTTGACATCCTCAAAACATCTCCCCAGGAGCTGGCCATTTTCTTTCCATTCACTTTTATTCTTTTTTTTTTCCCTCATATTTCTTTCCAGAAGCCACCCTTATTTGAATTAGTATGACAAGAATATCCTACCTGCTGCCCTATGGAAATGACAAGAAGACTTTCAAAAATCAGTACAACTACAAAATGATTCTACTATAGGATCCCTACTTATAAAAGTAAAATCATTTTTTTTTCCTCCACCAGAAAACGGTCCAGATTCTCAACAGTCTCCAATCTCAGCTTGGTACCATAATTGCCATAAATAAACTTCTTACGCACTAAAACCAGTTTTGCCCTTTTCCCAGGAGGCTTTTGTAAAGCTCAACATAAATTCAGCTATCTCATATGATGCAATTGTGATTTAGGAAAAGCCAAGACCATCATCAATACACAGTTCCATCCTCCCACACCAACAGCCCAATCTAACTGCTGCCAAGTCCCCAAACCCTGAAACTCCCACCCACAAGCTGCCAAACCCTCTGGTTGCCCTATCACTGGCAGATGCTACGATGCTCTGTCAGTAAAAGGTTTGTGAGAAACTGAAAAGTGTACAAAATCAAACAGAATGCAAAGACATTTTTACTGAACTCAGTATTTCAGGATTCTGGAATACTTAATGCTTAAGAATTAAGAGAGATTTGGGGATCCATAGCCCTGTGCTTCTCTGTTTGGCCTACTTTAAAATGGCTACTACCTGCCTATCCCAAAAGGAATCAGAGATGGCAGTTTTCGAAGACTTTCAACTTGCCCCCTGAAAAGCATCATATACATACAATTCTGTAAATGCAAAATATTCCGATCACCGGGAGACTTGTGTGTGTCACAGTCATTATTTCTACATTGAAGTAATACAATGAACACTCACCAGTGGAGCCAAGTTATTTTCCTAAGGGGGAAGCCCTATTCCACTGTCATTTACATGTACCACATTGAGCTGTGTCCAAAGACACTGACTTAGTGACATAGCTGAAATGCTACAACTACAGTCAGATTAGTCCTAAAGAACTCACTAAGGTCCTTCAGCCAATCATGTAATTTTTGTTTCTATCTGGACAACAGTCCTAATACCCTGAGCCCCTCATCTTACGTGTAGGAAAACCGAGGCCAGGAGGCTTAGCAAAATGGCTAAAAATCCAGACTCCTGGATTCCTAGCCCTGTGCTCTTTTCATTCCCTTCCTCTGTGCCTTAGCCTAATATAAACCCACTCTCCCCACACATACTCCCCCCACCCAAGTCTCACCTCTGTGCTATTACCCATGCACTTCAAGTCCCCAAACTGCTTCTCTGACTGCTTGAGCTGACCTTCTCTTTTCCTGATGCTTTACTCAATCCCTCCTGGCACAGCACTGTCCTTCTCTCTAAGACCATGCCCCTAAAACTTGGGCTTCTCCTGCTTCCCACTCACTACCTCCTGTCTCAGATTTCACTCCAACCCAGCCCCAAGATTCCTCTCTGATTCCTGAGCCCCTGGCCTCCCTCAATTAATTCTTACCCTGAAAGCTTATGTACTGCCATAGTACATAGGTTTTCTGTGGTATCAGTATTCTACTCTACTGTAACAAATTGTTACAAAGTCAGTGACTTGAAACGACACAAATTTATTATTTTATAGTTCTGTGGGTCAGACATCTGATAGAGGTCTCACTGGACTAAAATCAAGGTGTGCTCCCTTCTGAAAGCTTTGGGGAAAATTAATTCACTTGCCTTTTCCAGCTTTGCAGAGGCCACCCCCATATATTGATTTCATGGCCCCTTCCTCCACCTTCAAAGCAACGTAGCATCTCTCTGAGCCTACTTCCTCGCCACTTCTTTCTCTGACTCTCCTCTTATGCCTCCCCCTTCCACTTTCAAGGACCTTTGTGATAACATTGAGCCCACCAGGAGATCCCAGGATATTAAGAATATCCCAGGACATTAAGTTCAGCTGATTAGCAACCTGAATTCCATCAGCAACCTTAATTTGCCTTTGCCGCATGATCTGATGTATTCACACGTCCTGAAGATTAGGACGTGGTCATCTTTGGAGTGCTGTTAATCCTTCTTCCCTTCAGCACCTTCTGCTCATCCCTTGACACCCTCCACCCCAATCTACAGAAGAATGGGTTCTCAATTGATTGAATCCCCAAATGACTACTGGGCTCATCTCACCCTATGTGCCCCAGCAGTCATTTGGAGATTCTTCCCTCAGAGGTCTGGGAAGGGCATTGGCCAGGCCAATCCACAGCCCTCTGTGTACATAAAGCCAAAAAGGGCTGAGCCTAGAAATAGAGAAGAGAAAGGTGGGAGCTAGCGTGGAATCCAAGGACCCAGAAAGAACAGCACATGCAGTGTTATTGTTAAGGCTGGCCTTGGAGCTGATCAACGTAAACACACAGGCCACCGAATGTGTAGGCTGAGCTTTCAAAAGGAAATTCTGGGGACCAAACATCATAATAGAAATTATGAAAAGCCACTGCATTGTGAGGTAATCTACATTGTGCTTTGGGGGAAAAAAAAACTCCAACTCAGACAACTGTGAAAGATGTTATGGAATCAGCCCTAGAGAGTCCTGTTAACCACCTTGTAAAGACTTACTTTTTCAAAGAAATTTCGAAACAATTTAAGATTCACAGGAAGTTGCAAAGGCAGAACAAAGAGATCCCATGTCCCTTCACCCAGGTTCCCCCCAATGAGTGCATCTTTCTATAGTACAAAATTAAAACCAGGAAATTGACATTTGTATAGTGCGTGTGTATAGTTCTGTGCCATCAGACTTATATTTTTTTAATTTTATTTTATTATGTTAATCACCATACATTACATCATTAGTTTTTGATGTAGTGTTCCATGATTCATTGTTTGCGTATAACATTCAGTACGTGCCCTCTTTAATACCCATCACCAGGCTAACCCATCCTGCCACCCCTTCCCCTCTAGAACCCTCAGTTTGTTTCTCAGAGTCCATAGTCTGTCATGGTTTGTCTCCCCCTCCAATTTCCCCCGTTCATTTTACTCTGTAGGAAGGGTAAAACAGACTTATATCTTAAAAACCATAACTGGACAATTGAATATATGTCTATATTCACCACTCAGAATCCTACAAAGATGGCAGTAACCTCCATGGAACTTATGGACCTACCTTCTACCAGCAGACCTGGATTGGGGGGCTTCTGAGAATCCACACAACCCCAAGATAAAGTGTGCAGTGAAGCACAGAGAACTTAACAAGGGCCGACATCCGCAATGCAAAACCACAGGGAACTCTCAGTCCTTGAGACACACCTGCTGAAAAGAGGAAATGCTCTTGAAATATTTTCATATGGTTTTCCTCAGTGTATGGGAATTGTCTTAAAACTTCAAGGATGCCAGCCATCTCTCAGAAGAGATGGCAGAGCTGACTGAAATCCCATCCAGGGTCTCCCTTCTTTCCATCCCAGGAAAGAACACAAGAAAAATCCTCTGAATTAGGCCCACAAAATATCACAGAATGTTAGACCTACATGGGCCCCTAGAGACTTCACAGTTTGGTCTTATTCTTTAACTTACGTATAAGGAAACTGAGACATGGAGGTAGAGGAGAGATTGCTCAGTCATACAGCTAGTTAGTGGTTGTGCCAGCATTAAAACCTGAGTCTTCTAACTCCCAAACTGGTACATTTTCTGGTATCCACATTATCTACAAATATATGCTTCAAATATATGCTCCTGAAATTCAACATGATTTTAAGAAAGGGAATAACACGATAAATGAGTAATGCTGTGTGGAATGAATTTGAGCGGGTCAGAAGTTGATTGGAGGAGACTGGCAAAGAGGCTGCTAGAATACATTGAAGGATATATATCATGGCTTCAACTAAAGTGACGGCAATAGAATTGGAAAGAAGCAAAAGGATTCAAGATATATTTTAGAAGTAGAGTCAGAGTTAGCTGAACTCTTTCATGTCGGTCGTCAGTAACAAATTTCTGCATCATCCGGGGAAGGCTAAGGATCCAGACTATGAGCATGAAACAGACCAAAGGTAAGTAAACTGTATGGAAGTTATATCTGAAAACTTGGCCTCATTGTCACTGTCATTACTAGGACTCACCAACAGCTACTCAGTTCAGATGGTTCCACTTGTCTTGGCAAGCAACACCTACTTGGTTCACACATTTATAGACCTCGCTTCCTTCACACACTTAGCTTCCTGCCTAGAAAACTGACATCCAAATTGTGCCCCACCATTAGGTTCAATTGTACAGTTGGGCTTAGGTATTGACCTGCCAGTCTATATCAGTTCTACCATATCTGTTGGAAGTTCTACTTGCAAGTTCAAGTTAGCCCAGGTTTAGTGGCATCTTAAGAGCTTCCTACCCTGGGTGCCCAGAAAGGCAAATCCTAATGCTGGTGTAAACATCAGATGAAACCTGAATCATCTAAGCATTCAGCATATGGTCGGTTCATGAATCTATCCCTTCTACCCAAGATCCTCTAGTTCTCTGAAGAGCTGGAACCAGTTCACCTGGGAACCTGACCTCTTATCTAATGTCTGTAATCCCTTTCCTGAGACTGGCTTTCCACATACCTCCGTCTCCCATGCTCCTCTGGGGCTCGCAACGCAGACAAAGACACCAAGAACAGCTGTCAACCCAAAACCTGTTGTTGCTCTTTGCATGTTTCTCTTGGATTGGACACTGGACCACATGAGAGCTGGTTTTGCCACATTCCTCCAGGCTTAGTTTTGGTCTTCCTGTATGGAAAAGTCTGCCTTGTTTGAACTTTACAGTGGTAGGGAAAAGAGAATGGGCAACCCTCAAGCATTGCTGATTGAAAAGTAAATTCATGCAACCACTTTGATGAAAAATTTGGCACAGTCTTGAAAAGTTAAAGATGCAGATATCCTGTAATCCTACTTCTAGGCATATGCCCAAGAGAAAGGGATGATATGTCCACCAGAAAAAAAATACAAAGTTGTACAGCGCCACTTTATTCTTTTTGAGTGTTTGTTTTTGTTGTTTGCCCAACGCGGGGCTTGAACTCATGACCCTGAGATCAAGAGTCGCATGCTTTGCAACTGAGCCACGAGGCGCCCCCAAGAGCCACTTTACTCTTAATAGCAAAAACCGTAAATAATCCAAATGTCCAACAAAAGAAAGAATAAACAAATTGTGAGACAGTCATTGAATGGAATATCACCAGTTTAAAGAAAACTTATTAATATATACAGCAATATGAATGGATCTCAGAAATACTATGTTGAGCAAAACAATCTAGACCAAACAGGTACATACTACATGATTCCATTTACAAGAAGTTTTAAAAAAAGGCAAACACTAATCCAAACTAGGTCAAACCATATTCAAAAGATTAATAAAGTTGTGTGTAACTGGGATACTTCATTTTTATACTGGTAAATTTTTTCCCCAATAGTTCCATTTGATATTACAATGTTTGGGTTGCTATTGGTTTTTCTGATGCCATTGTTTATCAAAATAGAAACCACTTTGCATTCTACACAGAAAACGATGGGTGATTATAAAGTTTGGTAAAGACCCAGCCTCTTTTTCTCCTGATATAAAACAGAAAAGCTATGATGTCAGGTCACAGGCTTCAGGAGAGGGGACCAAGCCCAGGCACCTATATGGTAATTAGGGAAATCTGCTAGCCACCCTTTCTGACAAAGACGACAAAATATGGGCAGAGCAACTAGTATGGAGATGGTCTCTGATGGTTATCTCTAGTGGGACATGGGAAGTGGGGTTATTGACTGGCAGGGGCCATGGGGACACTCTCTGGGGTGATAGAAATAGTCTGTATTTTGATCTGGGTGGTGGTCACATAAGTGTATACATATGTGAAATGTCATCAAATTATATACTTAAAATTTGTGCATTTTACTGTATCTAAATGATACCTCAAAGTTATAAAAATAAAAACAAATAACATGTTATCACTATGAAATGTTTTAAATAAAGACAAGCAAAAGTGAATCTATTATTCACTTCCCACCACTCAGATATAACTACTGTTAAGTGCCTTTTGTACCCATATCTTTTTTTAATTGATTTTATTATATTATGTTAGTCACCATAAAGTACATCATTAGTTTTTGATGTAGTGATCCATGATTCATTGTTTTCATATAACACCCAGTGCTCCATGCAGTACGTGCCCTCCTTAATACCCATCACTGGGCTAACCCAACCCCCTTCCTGCTCCCCTCTAGAACCCTCAGTTTGTTTCTCAGAGTCCATAGTCTCTCATGGTTCATCTCTCCCTCCGATTCCCCCTCCCCTTCATTTTTCCCTTCTTTCTCCTAATGTCCTCCATTCTATTCCTTATGTTTCACAAATAAGTGAAACCATATAATAATTGAATTTCTCTGCTTGACTTATTTCACTTAGCATCATCTCCTCCAGTCCCTTCCATGTTAATGTAAAAGTTGGGTATTCATCCTTTCTGATGGCTGAGTAATATTCCATTGTATATACGGACCACATCTTCTTTACCCATTCGTCTGTTGAAGGGCATCTCGGCTCCTTCCACAGTTTGGCTATTGCAGACATTGCTGCTATGAACATTGGGGTGCATACGGCCCTTCTTTTCACTACATCTGTGTCTTTGGGGTAAATACCCAGGAGTGCAATTGCTGGGTCATAGAGTAGCTCTACTTTTAATTTTCTGAGGCACCTCCACACTGTTTTCCAGAGTTGTGGCCATATCTTTTTAACTTACAATTCACACTGCTTTTTAAAGCAGTTATATTCTATGGAAAATATTTACCATTTAATTGCTTTCTTAAGGAGTGATCTTCAAACATTTTTGTAGCAGGAACTTCTGTGGGTACCCTCAACTTACAAATATTGCTCTGGTGGAAGCATACTTAGAAGGCACGCCTGTGTGACAGTCCTCCTCCACCCACCCCTGGCAGCCTCTGAGCCTCTTAGTAGTAGTACCCACGTAGCCTCAAGCCGCTGTCTTGGTTTCATTTGTGATGAATGCATTCCACTTCACAAATGACCCACAGTTTGTTCAACTCTGATGGTGACAAAAATATCAAGACCTGAGTATCCACAGCCTCTTCTCCTTTAGGCCCACAAAGGAAATTCTGAAGTTATCTGATGACCCCATTCACTAATTGAGTTCATTCACTCACTCCACATTCAACACCCCTCAAAAAAGATGACTTGGTCCAACCCAGTAGTAAGGCTTTTTTGAGGTAGATAGGTGCATGAAAAAGAAAAAAAGACTTGTGAGATCTTCCACTGACTGGAAAGGGAAAGAATTATCAGTTGGAAAACAGATGCAGGAAAGGGGAAAATGGGGAGGAAGAAGATAAAGCTGGGTCCAAGAAAGAATATGAAAGAAATTTTGGACAAAGAGGTAATGGAGCAAATTGGAAGCAGCTGCAGAGGACGGGAAAACTGGGAGTTAGGGGAATATGACATCGTGAAGAGCAGTTGGGGCAGGAAAGCTCCAAAATGCCTTTTCGAACACACATTTACTAGTGCCCCACCCAATGCTATTTTTTTTTGTAATATGGCATTTTTTCTGTTGATTTAAAATTTGTAACTTCATTGTATACTAATATGTTATATACACTTGTGACTGTTTCTAGACTTTTGATTCTCTTCTTATGATCTGATGATCTATTTCTTAACTCATTCCACACACAACAAATTATCACAGCTTCATAAGGTGTTTTAATAACTTACAGGGCAATTCTCCCCTCATTACTTTTTAAAATATTTTTTAGATATCTTTCAATGTTCATAATTCCATCTAAACTTTAGAATCATTTTGTCATATCCCCAAAACCTAACCTAATTTTGGAAAGAATTTAAAGAGTAATTTTTATAATGTTATAAAATTTTATAATTATTATTAGTTAATACATAATTTTGAGTCTTTTCATCCAGAAATGTGGTCTGTCTTCACTTATTCAAGTCTTCTCTTGTCCCTCAGGAAGTTTTGTTGCTTTCTTCATACAGTCCTGACTATTTCTTGAGAAATTAATTCCTAGGTCTCTGTATATTTTTATTGTAACTGTGAAAGGGATCATTTTTTTCTATTATGTTTTCTAGCTGATTTGTGTTGGTTCATATATATACGTGAAATCAGCGTGCATATATGTATATATGTCATATGATATAATATGATATGCATGTGTGTGCACATATACTCTAACCAGACTACCAAAAAGTCATACTAGCTCTAAAAGTTTTTCATTTGATTTGTTTATATTTTCTAAGTATTTTCTAGGTAATGATAATTTTGTCTCTCCTTTCCAATATTTTTATCTAATTTATTTTTCTCTTTTTAAAACAATGGCTAGGATGGGGCACCTGGGTGGCTCACTTGGTTAAGCGTCCAACTCCTGATTTTGGCTCAGGTCATGAATCAGGGTCGTGAGATCGACCCGAGTCAGGCTCTGCCCTGGGCATGCATGGAGCCTGCTTGAGATTCTCTCTCTCTCCCTCTCCCTATGCCCTTCCCCTCTGCCAGTGCACTCATTCTCTAAATAAATAAATAAATAAATAAATAAATAAATAAATAAATAAATAAAATAATGTTACCACCCATTTTCTTTGTTCTTCACTATAATTTTTGCCCAACTTCATATTTTTAACTCTCCTAGGTCACTGTCATAATGGCATATAGTTAACTGTTGGTTTAGTTTTGACAGAGGTTAAAATATACATACGATGAAATGCCTAACCTTAAATGTACAACTCAGTGAGTTTTGATAAACATATATAACCATGTAACTACTGTGGTCACAATCAAGATATCAAACATTTCCATCATTCCAGAAAGTTACCATGTACCCCCATAGACAACAACTGTTCTTATTTCTATAAACATAAATTTTGCCCCTTCTATAATTTTATATAAATAGAATCATTCAGTACATATTATTTTGTGTCTGGTTTCTTACACTCAACATGATGTTTTGGGGATTTGCTTTTGACACTTTATATATCAGTAGTTCATTCTTTTTTCTTGCTGGGTAATATTTAAATGATTTATACCATAATTTATCCTTCTGTTGATGGATATTTGGGTTCTTTCCAGTTTGGGGCTGGTATAAATAAAATTGCTGTGAGCATAAGTCTTCATTTCTTTTGGATAAATACCTAGAAGTAGAATTTCTGGGCCACAGCACAGGTGTATGATTAATTTTATATGAAACCACCAGAAATTTTTCCAAAGTGACTGTGTATTTTATACTCTCACCAGCAGTTTCTCCACATCTTCACCAACAATTGGTGTTGTCTTTTTAATTTTAGCCATTGTATTGGGTATAAAATGGTATCTTGTACTTTTCTGTTTTCCCTTAAGACTAATGGTACTGAGCAATTTCATGTGCTTATTGACTATACATCTTCCTTCATGAACCACCCGCTCAAGTCTTTTGCCCATTTTGTATTGGGTTGTCTATTTATTACTGACTTGTAGACGTGTATTGTAAATATTTTCCCTGAATATGTGTCTTCCCTCTTTGTTCTTGCCATGGTAACTTGATCAGCAAAAATTCTTAATTCCATTTTATCAGTTTTTTCCTTTCTGTTCAATGCCATTTATCCTCTCTCTAGGAAATCTTTTCCTAACCCAAGTTTGTTTTCCTCCAGAAGTTTCATAGTTTTGATTTTATGTTTGGATCTCTAATCCATCTCTTAAGTATTTTATGTTTTGGGGTGCTAATACAGAATTATATTCTTAATTGCATTTCCCAATTATTTGCTGCTGATCTATAAAAATACATTTGATCTTATGTTCTGTGTTCTTTCTAAATTCACTTATTAAATTCACTATGGCCTTTCTAAATTACTTTGGCCTTTTAAAGTTCATTTATAAGTTAAAGTAGTTGTTTTGTAACTTCCTTAAGTTTTCTATGTGAAGAATCATGTCTGGCAGAAATAGAGGGTTTTACTTCTTCCTTTCCAAGGTTTATAGGTCTTACTGCTTTTTCTTGCTTTATTGCAATGGCTAGGAGCTCCAGTGCAGTATCAAATAGAAGTATTAAGAGAGGATATCCATACTTTATTCTCAATCATAAGGAAGGCTTTCAATATTTCAGTGTTAAATATGATAGTACTATAGGTGTAGATGCTCTTCATCAAGTTAAATAAATTTCTTTCTATTCCTGACTTGTTAAGTCAAGAATTGTTGAATTTTGTGAAATGCTTTTTCTGCACTTATTGAGAGGATTATATGGGTTTTTTTTTCTTTATTATATTAATATGTGAAATACATTAACTAATTTTTGTATTAAACAACTTTGTATTCCTGGAGTAGGCCCCACTTGATCATAATGTTATTAACTTTTTTATATATTGCTAGATTCAACCTGCTAATATTTCATTAACGATTCTTATTTCTGTCTTAGTTCAGGCTGCTATAACAATATCACAGATTTAGTGACTTCAAACAACAAACATTTATTTATCACAGTTCTGGAGGTTATGAAGTCTAAGATCGAGGCACCAACAGATTCAGGGTCTAGTAAGGGCCCTCTTCCAGGTTGCAGACTGTTGACTTCTCCATCACATTGGGCGTTAGGTTTTGAACATATGAATTTTGGAGGGACACATTCAGTATATCACAGTAGCTATAATCCCAGGGAATACTGGTCAGCAATTTTCTTTTTATGAAACATTTTTCTCGGGTTTGGTGTCTGGGTAATGCTTGCTTCATAAAATAAGTTTGGAAATGTTCCCTTTTCTATTTTCTAAATTTGTTTAGCATTCATATTGTTTCTTCTTTAAATGTTTGATAGTATTCATCAGGGAGACCATCTGAACCTATAATCTTCTTCATGGGAAGGTTTTTTTTATCACAAATTCAAAATTTTAGATATAGGGCTATTCAGATTTTCTATTCCATCTTGTATTAGCTTTAGTAAGTTATGTTTTAAAGCAATTTGAAACTATCTAATTCATTGAGTTTAATGGCATAAAATTTCCATATAACCTTTAACTATTCTTTTAATGTCAGTATGATCTAGTGATATTCTTCTTTCATTGGTAATTGTTGGTAATTTTTTTTCACATTGGTAATTTCTGTTTTCTGTTGGTAATTTTTTTTCACATTGGTAATTTGTTTTCTGTCCTTATCAATCATGGTAGAGGTCAATTTTATTACAATTTTATTTTATTACACTTTTCAATTTTATTACACTTTTCAAAGGACAAGCTTTGGGCTTTGTACAAACAATTTTCTCCATTAAATGTCTCTTTTCTGGCTGATTTCTGCTGTTATCTTTATCTTCCGCTTTGGGTTTAATTTGGTCTTCTCTTTCTAATTTCTTATGAAGGTAAGAAAAGTAACATTAAGGTAACCTTTTTAAGGAGGTTTAGAGACAGAGCAAGTAGTGAACAAGATTTGTGTATGAAGCACACCAAATTCAAGCCTGGGTATCACTTTCACTTGAAGTCTTGGAGATTACCTCCAGGTTGTAGACACACACACAGATGCTTGGGCTTCAGGAGATGCTCATCCTTGGACACACACTGAGTGTTTCTGCATATTGCAGTATGAGATCCAGAGCCAATCAAAGTCCTGAAGGACAAGTTGTTCACTGCATTGAACATGTCTGGATAGTCTACTGGTGTGTCATCATGGCCCAGACTAAACATGAGTCTGGACTTTCAGGCAAGGATAAGCTCTTAAAGTTTAAGCCTCTTTTTCACATCTCTAAAGGTTTCCCTAGGAAATCAGTGGAAGAGGGTTTGTCTCAGCACCACCATCTACATAAATTTGAGTTCTTATAGAGAGCAGAATAATGAAGGTTATTTATTTTGAACCATGGGTCCTGGATATCTTTGATTTTCCTCAGATTATTTTCTCCCAACCCTTTTCTGACAGTAAGTAATATGTTTCTTATGACTTATTAATTTCTATATGGACTTAAATTTGTGGAAACTTTTCCACTGTGAAGTTGTACAACTGCAAAAGAATTTGGAAAAACAGCAGATCCCATGAGACAGACCTGCCTCCAACCTGGAGATCTCCTCCTGCATTTGTGAAGCATCCATTCAGTTCCTTTACCACCAGAGCTATACTCGGGAATAAATCTTGAAGCTGTGGGAGCTCTAATGTGGCAGTGGAGGGGAAGGTGGGGCCTGCTTGCTAAAAACAATCTGTTCCCATAAAATTTAAGGAAAGGCAATATTTTTGCACACTTTTCTGTATTGGAATATCATTAAAGTATTGGATATACAATGCATCTTGCCTTTCTTTTATTCTTTCAAAAACTATTTATTAAATGCCTACTATACACCAAGCATTGTGCAAAGGATAAAGGGATAAAATGGTGAGCACAAAAACAGAGAAAAGAAAGCTAAAAGATAGTTATGACTGGAAAGAGTACAAATGGAAAAGAAAAAGTGAATTGCTGGTGGGACTTTGTATGCTCTTGGGTCCTTGAATCAGAAAAAAGTAGTTATGCTGGATCCCTCTGACATGTATAGCAAGGAGTGTGTGTGTGCGTGTGTGTGTGTGTGTGTGTCTGTGTGTGTGTGTGTGTGGTGCCTTTTGGAGAAGATGAGGGAGCATAAGGAGAATACCTCAATTTCTGCCCAATAGAAGTGGGAGGATGGAATCACTGATGTTCCAGAAGCTAAGAAAGGAAAAATGTAAATTATTTTCTTTACGCATGTGGTTTGCACAACAACCTCCAACATAAGACTCCCACTTGGGTCCTAAAGTTGGAAAAATCTAGGGAGTATGGGGAAGAGGAACAGAGCTACAAGACTTGACATTGTATACCAGGTGCCAGCACTAGCAGACAAACTCCTAGAGGGAGACCTTTGTAAGACATTCTCCAGGTTCATTAGCCATGTGCACTATGAATCTGGTAGTAGTATCATCTACCTAAATTAGAGAGAGATACTTCTCACATAAGTCTCTTATGTGCAGGCCGGGTAGCAAAGGAAGAGTTCTTTAAGTGGGGGTAATTTGAAAAGCCCTTAAGAATTCCCTACCCCAAATGGTACTTCCCATGTTGACTGAAATTCATTTTGTTTCAAAGCTTAGAAGCCATCTTTACTCATCTCACTATAACTACAGAAGTAGTTATAGAATAAACAGTAATTAAAGATTCTGAAATCAAATGGCCTTGTTCATCCTGGGCTTCCCCACTAATCATTCACGTGACTTTGGGGTATGTTTCTTAATAATAGCTAAGAATTACATTTATTGACCATGTAATCACTTAGCAACAATAGGGCCAATCACTTTACATGTATTTACATGTATCACTACTCCCCACAATACCCTATGAGGTATGAGGTATAATTACCAGTTAACAGACAAGGAAACTGAGGCATGTATGTAACTCTGAGGTCCAAAACTAGTAAGTGGAAGAGCTGAAATTCAAACCTAAACAGACTTAACTATTATTATACTGGTCCCCTCACTTAAACCCTCTAAGCCACTACTACCTCAGAGAGTAGTAAGGATCAGATAATTCTTATATGTTTGATAGAGTGCAAAAGTGTTCAACACTATATTACTGTTATTTCAGATAAATTAACTCTTGAGAAGAATTAGAGCAGTACTCAGCAAACCGATTTCAATTTTACTTTATTAAGCTCTGTATTAGGTGCAAAGGTGCTACAGTGATATATAAGACTTGATTCTTGCCCTCAAGAAACAGAATTCAAGGCTTACTTACATTGCTCTCCTAAATAAAATCCTTCAAGGGCTCTATATTGCTTTCAGAAAGCTCATGTCCCTAGCATGACATAAAAGGCCCATCACAATTCCACCCTGTCTTGCCTCCTTGAATGTATCTCCTGCCACATCCCCCATCCACACTCCAACCTGAGCTACTTATTCTTCAGATGTGCAAGACATTTCACATCTCAATAACTCACAATGTGTTCCATTAGTCTGGGAAATTCCTTCCCCTACCTCCATTTCTCCAACTTCCTGATTCAACTCAAATCTCTCTGGAATTCCCAACCCCTGCTACATGAAATGCTCCCTCTCTGTGTTCCCACAGAATCCTGCACACACTCACTGTACTTACCACATTGCACTGAAACACTTCTGCTCATTTTCCTCCACCACCATTCTGTAAGCTCCTGAAGACTTAGTGGTCTCTTAACCCAACTCCCACAACAATTTTATGCACAGTAGACACTCAATGAATGTGTACATAATGAACAAATTAACAAATAAACTTTAATTAGTGCTCTAATGAGGGTATAACGATTTAATGGAAGAATGAGCAGAGTGAAATTGACTAAGAGGGTCTGTGATGACTTCTCTGAGGAGGTGGCATCTAAACTGGCTCTTTGTGGGAAGGTAGTACTTGAATTAATGGACATATGCAGAGGACCTCCCAGTAAGAAAAGGTTTGAGGAAAGGCCCTTGAAGGAACTTTTGAGGTATAATAAGTAAACCTCTGTGACTAGAACATAGGGAAGAAAAACGGAGAGTAAGGCAATAAAGTGGCAAGAGATTAGTGGCAATAAAACTGGGACTTGGAGAAAAGCCAAACCATCAAAGTAATTCACAAGCAATTTTCAATTTAAAAAAATCTTACTGCTGTAAGTAATGTGATCAGCTCCCAATTCTTCTTTTTGTATTTCTTCTCAGTCATTCCTAACTGACCCCTGATAACCATATCAGAACTACAGCTATGTGTACAAGGAGAGGTTGTAGTGGAAGGATAGAAACAGGAAAGGAAAATAGTATGGAGAGAAAAATAGGAGGAAACTTATCTAAATTAACATACCAAGCAGATAGGAGTGTCTCACCCGTAAAACAGCAGAGACCATGTCATCAGTAATTTGACTATTCTTAGATTTATTTTTAATTTTATGTCATTTTTTACCATATATATTTCTGCAACCAACCCACATTAACTAATCTAAGATGCAGAGACAGAGATCTCTAAAGGCAACCAATATCATTTTAGGAAGGAAATGCTTTGGCCCACATGCTTTGCACTGCACCTAATAGCCCCTGGCATCACTAAAGAGTCAATCTGGGACAGTATTGAATACAGGTTGCATTATATAACAACAAAATGCACAACCACTTTACTCACTGTGCTCCCTGCTTCAAGCACCAACTCAATATTTACTGCACACCTGTTATGAGAAAGACACTGTTCCTGGCACAGATAGGGAATCTGGGATGAATCTGGTAAGATCCAGGCCTTTAAAGAATGTACAGAGTAGGTGAGCCAAATGTGTACATGATAATGCAATTCAGCATGTAATGTATGAAAAACGTAGCATGGCAGCAAACAAGAGGCATTAAGTTGAAATGGGGAAAGACTTCATGACAGGGTTAACTTCAGGGACTACTAGGAAAAGTTTTCATTATGTTTCTTTTTTTATTTATATTTATATATTTTAATTACAAAGGTGACATATGTTCATTATATAAAATTTCTAAATACAGGAAAAGGAAAAAAATCACAAATAAACCACTATATTTTTGTATATGCCATTTAAAAATTTATTTATTATAAAAATGAAACCATACTGTACATTCCTTTCAGTAAACAGCTTTTTCAGGCAACAATATATTACAACCATCTTTCCATGTAATTTACTATACTTCTACAACTGACTTTTATATTTAAATAGGTGCATATCAAAAGGTATAAAAAAGTATACAGTAAAAGCTGTCTCTCTCCCATCCCATTCTGCCATTATCTTTTAGTTTTAACCAGAACCAACCACTGTTACCAGTTTCTTGTGATTATTCCACAAATATTTTGCTTATGTGTAAATATTTCATTTTAAGTAAGTGGTAGCCAGGCACACAAAATTTTGTACCTCATTTTTCTCTCCCCAGGCAATACACATATCACTGCCTTGTTCCTCTTGGTAGCTACAAAGTGTTCCATTGTATGAAAATATAATAACTTGCATCCAGTCCCCTTTGATGGACATTCAGAAAATTTCTAATATTTCACTATTACAATATTGCTAGAGGTATCCTTAAAATGTAAATATGTACAAATTTGTAAATATATCTAGAGGAAAAATTGCTAGAAGTGGAGTTTAAGCTCAAAGGATATGTATATTTTAGAATTTGAAAAATACTACCACAGTGTCCTCCATTCAGGTGGTCCTCCTGCCAATTACAAATGAGAATGCCTATCCCTTTCCCTTACTTGTGGCTGTCCAGTCAAAAACTATCTCCCATTCTCCCATGCTCCCCCATCCCCAATACAAACACACCTTAGAAACAGGTGAGATCACCTATCTGGCCAATGGAATGTGTGAATATGAACACAAATGACAGGCATCATGTCAAGGCTAAAGTAATTGAGAAGAGAGTGTGCATCCTCCACCATATCTTTGCTTTTCTGCCCGCTGGAAAGAGAAGATTTCAAGGCTCTAGAAATGGTAGAGCCACACGATGCAAGGAACCTGAGTCCCTGAATCCATACAGAGAAAAAGTGCCTATCAACCAGAAACATTCACATGGGACTATTACATGAGGGAGAAATAAGTTCCTATTGTATTAAACTGTTGAAATATCAGTGTTTGTTAAAACATCTTGCTTTATTGTAACAAATATACCAATATATCCTTTTTTATGTAAAATCTCAGATCCTGGGGCGCCTGAGTAGCTCAGTTAAGTATCCGACTTTTGATTTTGGCTCAGGTCATGATCTCAGGGTCATGAGATCGAGTCCCACATCAAGCTCTGCATTGGGTATGGAGCCTGCTTGAGATTCTCTCTCTCCCTCGGTCCTTCCCACCACCTCTCTCAAATAAATAAATAAAATCTTTAAAATCCTAGATCCCTAGACACTAATAATGAAGCAGAAAGAGAAAGAGAAATTAAGAAAATAATCCCATTCACAATTACACCAAAACCAATAAAATTAGAATAAACTTAACCGAGGAGGTGAAAGACCTGTACTCTGAAAACTCTAAAACACTGATGAAAGAAATTGAAGACAACACAAACAAATGGAAAGACATTCCAGGCTCATGGACTGGAAGAACAAGTATTGTTAAAAATGTCCAGACTACCCAAAGCAATCTACAGGTTTAATGCAATCCCTATCTAAATATCAATACATTTTTCACAGAACTAAAACAAACAATCCTAAAATTTGTATGGAACCACAAAAGATCCCAAATAGCCAAAGCAATCCTGAAAAAGAAAAACAAAACTGGAGGTTTCTTGAAGTTCCAGACTTCAAGAAATATTAAAAGGCTGCAGTAACCAAAACAGTATGATACTAGACACATAGATTAATAGAACAGAATGGAAAACCCAAATATAAACCCACAATTATATGGTCAATTAATCTTTGATAAAGCAGGAAAGAATAGACAATGGGGAAAAGACAGTCTCTTCAAGAAATGGTGCTGGGAAAACTGGACAGCTACATGCAAAAGAAAGAAACCAGACCACTTTCTTATACCATACACAAAAATAAACTCAAAATGGATTAAAGAGCTAAATGTGAGATCTGAAACCATAAAAATCCTAGAAGCAGGGTGCCTGGGTGGCTCAGTCAGTTAAATGTCTGACTCTTAATCTCAGCTCAGGTCTTGATGTCAAGGTTGTGAGTTCAAGCCCCATGTTGGGCTCCACACTGAGCATGGAGCCTGCTTTAAAAAAAAAAAAAAAAAAATCCTAGAAGAGCACAGGCAATAATTCCTCTGACATCAGCCCTAGCAACATTTTTCTAGATATGTTTCCTGAGACAAGGGAAATAAAAGCAAAAATAAACTATTGGGACTACTTCAAAATAAAAAGCTTCTGCACAGCAAACAATCAACAAAACTAAAAGGCAACCTGCTGGAATGCAAAAACATATTTGCAAATGATATATCCAATAAACGGTTAATATCCAAAATATATAAAGAACTTATATACCTCAATACCCAAAAAACAATCCAAGTAAAAAACGGGCAGAAGACACAAACATATGTTTCTCCAAAGAAGACATCCAGATGGCCAAGACACATGAAAAGATGTTCAACATCACTGATCATCAGGGAAATAAATACAAATCAAAACCACAATGAGGTATCACCTCACACCTGTCAGAATGACTAAAATCAAAACCACAAGAAACAAAAGGTGTTGGTGAGGATAAGGACCAATTCACTGTTGGCAGGAATGCAAACTGGGGCGGCCACTGTGGAAAACAGTATGGAGGTTCCTCAAAAAGTTAAAAATAGAACTACTCTATGACCCAGTAATTGCATTACTGGGTATTTATCCAAAAAATACAAAAACACTAATTCAAAGGGATACATGCACCTCTATGTTTATAGCAACATTATTTACAATAGCCAAATTACAGAAGCAACTCAAGTGCCCATCAACTGGTGAAAGCATAAAGAAGACGTGGTGTGGGGTGTGCCTGAGTGGCTCAGTCAGTTAAGTGTCCAGCTCTTGGTTTCAGCTCAGGTCATGATCTCATGGATTGTGGGGTCGAGCCCCACATCCAGCCCCACACTCGGTGGCATGGAGTCTGCTTGAGATTCTCTGCTCCTCTCTCTGCCCATGCGTGTGCATGCTCTCTTTCTCTCAAATAAATAAAATCTTTAAAAAAGAATGAAATCTTGCCATTTGCAACAACATGGATGGAGCTAGAGAGTGTAATGTTAAGCGAAATAAGTCAGTCAGAGAAAGACAAATACCATATGACCTCACTCATATGTGGAATTTAAGAAACAAAACAAATAAGCAAAGGAAAAAGAGAGCAAGACAAACCAAGAAACAAACTCTTAACTATAGAAAACAAACTGATGGTTACAGGGGGGAGGTTGGTGGTGGGATGGGTGAAATAGGTGATGGGGAGTAAGGAGTACACTTTTTGTGATGAGCACGGGGTATTGTATGGAAGCATTGAATTGCTGTATTTTACACCCGAAACTAATACGGGTGTACGTTAACTATACTGGAATTAAAATTAAAAACTTAATTTAAAAAGTATCATTTAAAATAGCAACCAAAAATGAGAAAGAGCTAACAAAATACATGCAAAATATGTATGCTTAAAAAAATACAAAACTTTAAAGAGATAAATAAAAAATGGCACTATATAACATGTTCTTGGATTGGAAGACTCAATATTGTTAGAATGTCAAGTCTTTTCCAAACTTAACTCTATATTCAATGCAGTCTCAAAAAGAATTCCAGCATAGTTTTTGGTAGAATTTAGCAGACCAATTCTAAACTTTATATGGAAAAGTAGACGGCCTAGAATGGGTAGAACAAGTTTGAGAAAGAGAAATAAAGGAGGATTCACATTACCTGATTTCTGTACTTAATATAAAACCAAGCAATTGTGGGGCATCTGGGTGAATCAGTCGGTTAAGTGTCTTGACTTGATTTTGGCTCAGGTCGTGATGTCAGGGTCATGAGATTGAGCCCGCATCGGGTTCCATGCTAGGCGTGGAGCCTGGTTAGTTTCTCTCTCTCTCTCCCTCTGCCCCTCCCTACCCTCACGCTGGTGCATGTGCACTCTAAAAACAAAAACAAAAAACAAAAAACTAAGCAATTAAGACAACATGGTACTGGTAAAATATATAAATATACATCAATGAAATAAAACTGAAAAATAAAAACAACCCAGATCCACAGTTCAAAGGACACATTTAGAAAATATTCCTTAAGTATTTCAACGTTAAGTATGACAATGGCTATTAGGAACGTATCATCTCCTGGATTACCAAGAACTGTTTTTTATTTCTTTATCACAAGTGAATTTATTAAATACCACTGTAATATCTGTGGAAATAATCCTAAAATTTATTTCCTTTGATCTAATAAGGTGATACATTAAATTAATATTTCCTAATGTTGAAACAGCCTTATATATCTGAAATAAACAGTGTTTACTTGGTTATGATATTTTTTTTAAAGATTTTATTCATTTGAGAGAGAGAGGGAGCGTGAGAGAGAGCGAGAGCAGGGTGAATGGCAGAGGGAGCAGGAGACTCCCCACTGAGCAGGGAGCCTGATGCGGACTCAATCCAGGACCCTGAGATCATGACCTGAGCCAAAGACAGACACTTAACTGAGCCACCCAGGCGCCCCTTGGTTATGATATCTTTATGTGCTGTTGGATGTAAAGGAATAACCAAGAAAAAAATAATAGACGGGGAAACTCTTTAAATGATTCATAATTTCAAATTTCAATTGAGGAATTAAAAGAGTATCTGTTACCCGGAAATGCATGTGAATGAGGTATCGCACTACCCAGATCAAAAATAAAAGAAATGGAATTCCTGAATGAAAAGAAAAGAGAACTAGAGGGCAGGTCTAGGAGGCCTGATTGCAAATAAAAGAAATTCAAGAGGGACCACATTGGAGAAAGCAATAATCAAAACACAGTGCAAGAAAACTTCCGTCAGGAGGAGACTTGAGTTGTTAGATCAAAAGCACTCACCGCATGCCAGGCAGGATAAATGAAAAAAGGCACTTAGATATATCCTGGCAAAATTTCTCCAGTTTAATAAAGAAAAAATATAAACTTTCAAAAAAGAAAGAACAGGTTACTTACAAACGAATGAGCATGAGGCTGGCACTGGGACACAGCTAAGCACAGAGGCTCTGAAGTAAGACTACCTGGCTTCAAATCTTGGTGTGCACCTGGTTAAGTTACTTAACTTGTGTTTCTGTAAAACAAGGATGATGACAGTACTTAGCTTCTAAGGTTGGCTGGAAGCAGTATTTGAGATAATACATGGAAGAGTCCAGCATATAGTTAATTATAATCACTGTACTTTGACTTGTTAATACTGAAAGCTGTATCAGAGAGTGAAAACTATGTAGACTTTTGAGAAGGCAAGAGCCTGAACCCTCCCCAGAGCTTAATGTTTAGCACTAATGATCTGAAAAGCTGCAGGATGAGCCCCACTCTACTGCCTCTAATGTTACCTGAGCTCATGCAAGTGAGAACTGATGGGCAGAAAGAATCTCACTCATTAATTTTTACTAATGTGAACAAGGCAAGGATGATAGTTTTTTTAGCCTGGAGCTAAAGATTATCAGAAATGAAAAAGTTGTAGACTCTGTCAAGAGTAAATGGACTCACAGTGGAATCTCTTAAGTCATTGAGGACTCTCCTACAATGAATAGATCTTATTGTTACTGCCATGCAGGACCCTCCAAAAAGTGAACTAGTATGGGATTTGTGGCTACCTGATTTGGGTGTCATAAAAAAGTTATTTCATTCATTCAGCAAATTGTTTGGGCACGTCTATGTTATGTGTGAGGCAATATACTGGGGATCTGACTGTGAATAAGACACATCAAGTCCCTTCCCTCAAAGAGTTTACATACATGAATCTTGATTTATGTGACCCAAATTTGAATGCCCATGTGATATAAGAAACTGATCATACTAAGGTCATTAAAAAAATTTAAAACACACACCTCTTCTACCCAATTACACAGAAACAAAACAAAGAATCAACTTTTTTTTTTTAAGATTTTATTTATTTATTTGACAGAAAGAGACACAGCAAGAGAAGGAACACAAGCAGGGGGAGAGGGAGAAGCAGGCTTCCCGCTGAGCAGGGAGCCCAATGTGGGGCACGATCCCAGGACCCTGGGATCATGACCTGAGCCAAAGGCAGATGTTTAATGACTGAGCCCCCCAGGCACCCAAAAAATCAACTTTCAATAGTTAATCATGAATAGTTGAATGTTACTATAACTTAATTTGTCTCATTTCTTATAGTTCTGTGAATGCAAAAGCTAGCATAACAATTTGGTGGAACTCTTGTATTAATTAGTTCAATTTTACTTAGTAAGCACTTAGCACCAACCAGAAATATTTTAAATGTTCCTCTCTAGATGCTAGCTAAAAATTCCCTAGTCCACTACCTATCTTCAGATGGAAGATTTCTTCAATCCAAAAGGAAGATATAGAATTAAATTGTATATAATGAATGTAGTGGGTTGAATGGTGTGAATGGTGGCCACTGAAAAGATATGCTCGTGCCCTATTACCTAGAACCTGTGAATATTACCTTATTTAAATAAAGGGCCTTTGCAGGTGTAATTAAGGATCTTGAGATGAGGAAAGTATCTGGCTTATCTAGGTGTACCCTAAATCTAATGACAAGTGGAGTCTTAAAGTCGGTCCTTATAAAAGTCCTTTTCTGAGAAAGGACAGAAAGAGGAAAAGACACAGAGCAGAAAAGAAGGAGGCTATGAGAACACAGAGGCAGAGCTTGGAGTGAGGCAGCCAGGCAAGGAATGCCAGCAGCCAGCAGAAGCTGGGAGGCCAAGAACCTTTCAGACTTCTGGCCTCCCAGACTGCGGGAAAGCACATTTCTGTTGTTTATACCCCTCAGTCTGTGATCATTGGTTACCCCAAGACAGAGTGAACAGAGGCATTCTGGTAAGGAACCCTGGGTTCAAGTCCCACACCTGGCAGTTAGTCCCTATTTGCTCCTTAACAAGTCCCTTAGGCTCCGGAGCCTCCACTGCCTTATTAGTAAAAATGGGATAATCAGACCTGTGCTACTATCCCCCAGAGTTCTGACAAGACTAAAATGAAATCATGTCTGTGAAAACACTCAGAATATTGTAAAATTCTAAGCAAAGATGTATTGTTATTGTTATTATTATTATTATTATTATACTTTATCTGGAATTCCAAATGAGGTTTGGAGCCTAGGCTCTTCAGTCAAAACCACTTGCTGCAACCCTTTATGCAAATCAATACTTGCCTAATTTTAACAATGCCAACATTCTATCAATTCTTAATACCAAATTTTATTTATAGAATTAAGCTATCACTAATATACATGGTACACATCTTTAGTGCTAGCATTTAATGAAGGTCTAATTACCACTAACCCTATCATCTATTTTATTTCCCTCCAGATACCTTCTACCACTGTCATACTCATTTAGTAAAGAGACCATCTAATTGGTTTATTGCCCCATATATATTAACAAATCAGTTCTAGCTGATTTGCCTTCAACAATATCTGTGAACTCACTTAACATAATCGTAATTCTTTCTCTAGCTGACCTTAATTATCCCATACTGAATTTTTCTCAGCAAAGAGTGAACCATTAATAACCTCTTCCTCCTATTTCTGGTTTTCCCCAATAGGTAGATCCTGATCTACTGCCAGACCTAGTTCTTCTTTCCTAAAATGAAGTATATTTATGAAGTATAATCATAAACTAAGGACGTTAGTTCCACAAGTTATGCACAAAAGTTAATTCCGTAACTCTATAATCTTACTTTATCCATGTATAAGTTTATATTTTCTAGAGAACTTTTCCATTTTTATTTTACATAAAACATCCTCAAACACATTCTAAATTATTGAGAGGTTGGTTCTACGGCAAGCTGCAAATATCTTTCCTTCAGGGCAAGGAAGTAGGACATTAAAAATAAAAAAAAAAATGGTACTCTGATAATGCAATCTTGTACCAGAATTTATTTTCTTGTGTCTTAATCATTCCATTCTATATCGGAGTTGAATGGCATTCAAATCTTCCTTAGATCTAACCCAGAGTACCATAAAAATTTTATTGTCTGAAATGTTGCCTCTTCAGAGATCTTTAAGTAAATGTAAAAGAATTCTTCCTAAAGACCAGTTGAACAATAAAAACTTCAATGGACTTCAAGATTTCTAAATGTAATAATCACTTGCTATTATTTTCATCAACAACATACATCCTTAAAATGAGATGTCCTTCAAGAATGCTATAGGTGGGCTGCCTGGGTGGCTCAGTCGTTAAAGCGTCTGCCTTTGGCTCAGGTCATGATCCCAGGGTCCTGGGATCGAGCCCCGCATCGGGCTCCCTGCTCGGCGGGAAGCCTGCTTCTCCCTCTCCCACTCCCCCTGCTTGTGTTCCCTCTCTCGCTCACTCTCTCTCAAAAAAAAAAAAAAAGAATGCTTTAGGTGTTCCTACCAAGCCACTGAATTGTGAGTACTATGTTATCTTCATATACCTAACTTCACTACCTTTTCATAGGGAACAATTAAATCACCTCCAATATGCATGCTAAGCATCCAGTTCTCAGGATGGTCACTAAAAAATTTCAAATCAAAAATTATCCTTGGAAATCCACAGCCATTATTTTGTGTATATAGGTGAATATTACCATATGGCATTATCCGTAAATTTAAATATAGGCTTTATCCCCCTACAAATGGATTTATAAAGGTAGTTACTGCATCATCTCAAATCAATAAGAAATTTAGTAACAACAGTCTCCTAATTTTCATGATCTCTGAATGGCCTACAAAAAAGTAAACTGTAAGCCTCTTCCAACTGTAGCCTCCACATTTTTTAATCAATTCCACATGAAACTGCCAAAATACTACATATTCTGTGAAATGTGTTAACTCCCCTGACAAGGAATATCTTCCTTAAAAGTTCTAACTCTAGATCCTCGGAAGTCTTCTTAAGAAACTTAAAAAACATCCTGCCCGGCTGGCTCAGTCTGCAGAGCATGTGACTCTTGATCTCAGGGCTGTAAGTTGGAGCCCCATGGTGGGTATAGAGATTACTTAATAATAAAACCTTAAAAAAAAAAAAAAAAAGAAAGAAAGAAACTTAAAAAACATCCTAAAAAGCCATCCATTCCCCCAATCACCCATCTTAGCCACCAAAGTATAGAATCTGGCCCCTCGCCACTAGAGGGGGGTGTTTCTTCTATTGGTTTCTCTTCCCCCTAATCTGGCTCACCAGAATTTCTGGTGGAACTAGAAATAAGCCTCAAGATAAACATTCTGACCTTTATTTCTCCTTTATATTGTATGGTCCCTTCATTTTATTTCAGGCTATAAGTTGCCACTAAAATATCAACTTCAATCCCTAATTATTTGTATTATTATGCCCAATACCCACACTTCCTTGCCTTTTGACAGACTAATAACAAGCTACACAGAGCTGATTCTAGAGACTTCAACATTAGTTCACTGGAAAATAATCAGAAAATCCAACCAAGCCTGAGTATTCGTTTTTTAAAAACAGGGGTTTTTTATTTGCCATATTCACATGATTTCAATTGAATCACAATAATACTATGGGAAAAAAAGACAATTATTAACCAATTTCAAAGAAGAAACTCAATGTTTTCAAGTGACTTGCCCAAGATTACAGGTGCCAAATAGTAAAGCCATAATGAAGACTCAAGTACCCTGACCCCTAGACATTTCTGGTGCTAGTTTATGCCATGAGTAAGACAGGAGATGAGAAAATAGACCAGTTCTTTACTGCTTTCTGTGAAGAGCCCCAGTCTGAGGCAGAGCCCTGTAGAGAAGACTGAGCCAAGCACTGGCCAGTCAGAATCTGCATACACTTTATGAAGCCAGAAGAAAGGGGAGGGAAGAGCTCTGATGAAAGCAAGTCTGTCATAATAAAATCAACTCCATCTGATGTGGAACTGCTGAGACAAAGTAGGTACACCACTCAGAATGCTTCTGGCTGCAAGTGACAAAATCCCAGATCATGCTGGCTTACACAATAAGGAACTGCATTATCTCACAGAACTAGAAGTTCAGAGGTAGATCAGACCAAGTACAATACAGTACAATCAGCAATTCAGTAAGGTCATCGAAGGCTCAGATTTCTTCTCTCATTCTGCCACCTTCTAGATGAGCTTCATCCAAAGCTAGTTTCTCTCATTGTCCTAAGATGGCCTGAGCAGTTCTAGCCAACATATTCACACATAACATCATCAGAGGAAGAAAAGGTACCATCCCTTAATCTCTTTTTAGGGATAAGAAAATCTTTCCCAGAAGCACTCTGGCCCTCCTCCAGACTTCCTTTCACATTTCATTGGCCAGAATAGGTTACAGGCCATTCCTAAGCCTTCACTGCAAAGGAAATGGGATCAACCATAATTGCTTAGACTAATCATTTGGGGTAAAATGAATGCTGAAGAGTCAATCACCATGACCATACCATGGGCAATTTATAATGATGAGTATTACTGTGACATTGTTTTCACTCCAGAACAAAACTGTAATTGAATTATGCTGCTTCCATGATCATAACTATGAGGCATGTGCTTTGCCTGAGACTCAGATAATTACTCCTTGCTCACATCTCATATTTATCATCATAAAACTTATTCATCAGATATAAAACATTTTATTAAAACTTTCCTGTTCGATCCATTATTTTTTTAAATTTTTAATGCAACATTTTAGAGCAAGAATAGTAAATAGGTTTGTGTCCCACACCTACTCCAGTAGAAACAGCTATCTAGAACCCTACTTCAAGACAGATCCAAAGCTGAGTTTGGAGCCAGTGAAAAATAGTGACATGACGCATTAGTGGTATCTTATCTTCCATGGACTTGGGTTTGGGCGTATCCTGAGTATATCTGCCAACCCCCATTTAGAGAAAATCTCTTTAAATAATTCTCCTCCAATAATGGTGGATTTCTCTGTTGCAATGCCTTTTTTATTTTAGTGGGGATCCAATCTACCTTCTCCCCTCTCTTCATTCTCCCCGTGTAACTTACATACACACACACACACACACACACACACACACATATATGTATATGTATACATACACACATAACATACACCAGGCATGAACTCCAAAAATTACTTTATATATAATCAGTTCCACAGGAATTCTAAAAACTGACCCCTTTTGTAAGTCCATAGAAAGGCTTGGCAGAATGGCTTCACTTACAAACTGTCTCACTTAAAGGAGGCAGAGGGTTTTGGGGGCCCAGTCTGGATGTAGGCCTAGGCAGAATTGAGGGACAGATGGAAAAAGAATGGCCATCTATTCCCAGTTAAAATGGACGAGTCCACAGTTGCCAGACAAAAACCAGAAAGGAACTAAAACCTAATCCAGGGCAAAGGTGACTAATCAATAAGCGAAGGATCCTTAAATAATGACAGATTGCAAACAATATGCAGAGTTTATGTGTGTAAGATGCATCTAAAAAGACAGGGAAGGGCAAGAGTGGTTGTTCTGGGATGAATTAACTTAATGGCTTTTTTCTTTTGTCCTATTCCTTATCTACATTTTTCTGAGTGTCCTATACTGCACATACCCTGCCTTCTTAATGAGCAGGGGAAAAAATAAAGGAAATATGTTTTTATCTTATCGTTTGATGTTTTGGTTGTTCCAATTAACCTCTAACTGCCTTGTAGTTAAGATCAAGCTTGTCCAACTATTCTCCTATGGCTGGGAAGCAAGGTTGTTTTAATTTTTTGATATCACAAGCAACAAAGTACTCTTGTAGCTGAAAATTAATTTGAAATATAAAAGAAGAAAAATTAGAAAAAAGTCCCTAAAAAAATGAATCAAATGTGTTTAATCACCCCATAATACTCTGAAATTACCACTACTCAAAAATTTGGTAAATTAGCATATTTTTTTAAGTCAAATCATTTTTTTACCCAATTGCCAGTTGGCCAGTTTGCTTTCACCTAAATTGTATTCGGCCAAAATTGGTTTTGGCCAAAATAACTTTTAAGTCAAACTGGTATTGGACAAAGAACATACTACCAGCATCAGGGGAAAGTCTAAAGGCAGAGATAAGAAACAGGACCCCTAAAATACATTCAGTAATAAAGAATAAGCAAGATGGCCTGGACAAATATGAAAAAAGAAAATAACCTAGTACAATGGTTCAAAAGTAGAAGGAAATCTTTTATCAAGGAGCTGTAAAACTAACCCAAGTAGCTTAGTAAGCACTAGTAAGGATACCATGTTAATTGAGTTTCATCTACCTGCTTGAGTTCTCTCCCCAGAGTAGACAATGCTAAAGCTTTCCCCCGTGTTCCCTATAAAAAAGCCTAATCTGCCTGGGACTCAAATTGAAGACGAATGTTCCCCCAAATCATTCCACAATCACTTTCCCAGTAAATGAGGTTCTGGAGCTAGCCACTGCGTGAAGGAGGATCCAAACCAGTGTTTTGACATATTATGGTTCCCATTCCAAATTTTGGAAGGTAATATCCCATACTGTCAGACAAAGTAGAAATGGCAGATGATAGGAATTTGCACAGACAGAAGCAATCCCAATTGCATTTACAAGTAAAGGACTCAGGTAGTGGACTTCAGCTTCTACAATAGCTGGTCAATATGGCTAGAAAGAGCTAGAGGACATCTCTAGTTTGAAGTCTTCAAAGGAACCTGACTGTAGTTAGGATTTCTTTTTAGCCACTTGTTGTTCAATGGAAAATCCTGGAGAGCTTTCTGAGCAGCCTGTATTCACTCCAATATTAACTGGCTGCCAGGCTGTTGGTGTTGAGGTGAACAGGGAGGTAGGAGGGTGAAAGACATCACTGCTATTTAAAAAAAAGGTGTCCTATAGGGGGGATAACAGAGAACTGTATTTATATTCAATCACAACAAAGTAGGTGTGAAAAAAAGGTAGATAATTCAGTCTCAGTTTTGGTGAGAAGCAGAACAACATGGAGATGGACTATTCACAAATGCTGTTGGGGCAACTGAGTAGCCATCTGGAGAAAAATGAAGTTGGACCCACCCATCACACCATACACCAAGAAAAATGAGCAAAAACTTAAGTGTAAAGTAGAAACCACAAAAACAGTAGAAAACAATGTGAGAGAATTCTTTCATAACCTTGTAGTCGGGCGGGCTTTTCTAACTATGACCCAAAATCCAGAAGTCATAAAAGACTAACAAATTCAACTACATTTCAGAAAAAAATCTACTTAGCAAAAACATCATAAACAAAGATAATGGGAGGGGGCATGTTGCAACTCATATTACAAAGGGCAAATATTATACACATCAGCTACAAGGTGGTTTTTAAATGAACCCCCCACCCACGCCCAAGAAGGGCAAAGGATTAAAGACACACTTCACAAAAAAGGAAATACAAATGGCTCCTAAATATATGAAAAGGTATTCAAACTCATTCATAAGAGAAATAGAAACTAAAACTACACCAAGATAACATTTTTCACCTATCAGATTGGAAAAAATCCAAAAGCTCAATAATACATTTTGTGGGCAAGAATATGGGTAACAAGGCACTCCCATATATTTCTGGTGGAGGTGTACATTGTACAACCTCTATGGAGGGCAATTTGGTAGTACCTATAAAACTACAATGAGATACACTCTTTGGTCAGCAATTGTACTTTTAAGAATTTACCCTATAAATACATTTATACCAGTATGAAATAATCTATGTAACAAAAGTACTTATTGCAGTATTGTTTCTAATAGCAAAAGATTGAAAATTTCCCAAATGCCCATCAATATGGGACTCATTAAAAAAAATGATGCTATATTCACACAATGATGTGGAATAAATTTCCAAAATGTATTATTAAAGTGAAATATATCTGGGGGATGCCTGGGTGGCTCAGTCAGCTAAGCATTCAACTTTTGATTCTGGCTCAGGTCATGATCTCAGGGTCGTGACATCGAGCCCTGCATTGGGCTCTGTGCTGGCCGTGGAGACTGCTTAAGATTCTCTCCCTCACCCTTCTCTGTTTGCCCTTGCCCCTCTAAAAAAAAAAAAAAAAAGAAATATATCTGGGATATTTTCCCACTGTTATGGAAAGAACTCCAAGATAACACTGTTAAGTGACAAAGGGAGAATAATACATATAAGCTTCTACTTATATAAAAGAGAAAAACAGAATTTATATTTGTAGTGCCCTGAATATGTATTTAAAAATTCTGGAAGGATGGGAGTTGAATAGATGGGGAACAGGGTGGAAGGGAAATTTTCATTTCTAAACATTTTGTTGTTTTAATCAAGTGAATACATTACCTTTTTAAAAGTTAAAACTTAAAATGCTTAATATAGTAAATGTTTAGTAAATAAAATTCAAGTTACATCTATGAAATACTCTACATTTGGGCCAGTCTGTGGGTGCTATAGATGGCAGACAAGTGACTGTGCACGTGGGGAGGCCTTAAACGGCAGCATCCAGAACTGAGAAGCAAAGTGAGGGTTACGGTTGGAAACCTGATGACTAGATGTGAAGAACTCACTGATGAACTGGTTGCTTATGGCCAGAGCAGAGATGGTGAAGAAAAGAGAGAAGAGCACAATCTTGTGAAAGCACCATAGTAAAAGAGACACATCAAAATAGGTAAGCCAGAGATTCATTCTTAGAGACAGTTGACATCAAAAGGTGGTACAATTTCTTAGGATACTGAATTGGTTCTTAGTTCAAACGCATGTCACAGAGTGGTAGAACTCAGGGCGTATGGCCCTCAATCGGGGCAACTAGAAGTCTCTGTCAACTAGTTGCCATGGTGAGCCAGGGAGTGCAGGAGCAGCGGCACAGGCATGTGCAGCAGGCCTCCTCTGCTGCTCTCTTATGCCTAAACTCCAAGGAAAACTCTCTCAGAAAAGTTAGTAAGGCCACAGGGTGGTTAGGATAAACAAAACAGAATATTTTGAATAAAATTCCTGAAAACTGCTTTCATTCATTCATCAAATGTTTCCAGAGCACCTATTCTGTGCCAAGAACTGCTCTAAGTGCCCAATAAATTCATTCCCCCAAAGTAAGTATCTCGGAGATAATTTTTAAAAAGATATTTTAAAAGATTTTGAGATAATAGAAGCTTCTCTTAAAAAAATTTTTGAAATATGAAAAATTCACTAAAAAGTCAATTGACAGCTATAAAATGCTATGAAACTGTGGTAGATTTCAATTTTTATCCAACTATTCTATTGTCTTAAAAGAGTGAAAACAGTGACTTGACATGTGAATTTAAAAATAAGACAATCGGGGCGCCTGGGTGGCTCAGTTAAGCATCTGCCTTCAGCTCAGGTTGTGGTCTCGGGGTCCTGGGATCGAGCCCCACATCGGGCTCTCTGCTCGGCGGGGAGCCTGCTTCTCCCTCTCCCTCTGCCCCTCCCCACTGCTCATTCTCTCTCTCTCTCATAAATCAATAAAATCTTTTTAAAAAAATAAAATAAGACAATCATTCTCAGAAATTAGAAATATTGAGGAAGTCTGTTTCAATTTTACTAAACTTCAATAGGATAAATCTTTAAAATACAGCTTTCTATTCTTATCACTACAACTGATAGAACAGGAAAACATAACTGGAAAAGGGAACTAATTCAGAACAGATGTCAGGGAGGAATTTTTCCAGTAGTGAGCTATAAACATGCAGACTAAATACTGGAAAATGTATTATGGTAAAAAAATCAGAATCAGTTACTAATTACATGATCTAAGCAGGAAACCAGATACCTAAATATGTAGAACAGGCATTTAAAAAACAGCTCTAAATTAATGGGCAAACCATGTTTTTACTTTCCAAACCTCAGATAATACATAAACCCACAATGTGTTAAAATGCAGGTATTTCTCAAAGCCTATAAAGTCGGCTCTTATTTATCCATAAAGATATATCCAACTGCAAATGTTAACAAGTTTGCAAACAGAATTTATTGTATTCTTTCTTCCTGATGTGCTAATATTTTTTCAGCCTAATACCTACTTGGTACTTTCCTTTTGACCAACCTTCTTAATATTTCACCCTAGCTACTTACACTCTACAAAGAGATAGAAAGACTTACAACCCCACCATCACCAGTCATTCTCCACAAAAAAGTGAAAAGGACAGTTATTCCTTGGCTGCTACTTCTAAGAAGAAATGGTTTGTGCCTAGCATGCAGTGAGGATCAGAAACGAACTGAAACACTATCTATTCCAATGAAAGTTTATTAATTTGTATGAAGTCAATTTGCTACTCATCCATATTCAAATGAATGTACAAAAACAAACTCCATAGCTAAATATAAAATGACTTTTGGACTATCCAGGTTTCTGCTTGTTTCTACTTTATGGATAAAAGAAGGCTGTGATGCTAGCAGTACATTAACTCTCTCAGGCTACCAAGATCCCACTCAATGGCTACAATTATCAAGCAGGCCAAAGCAGTTTAATATTATATTACTATTATGAACACACACTATATACATACAAAAGTTATTGAGCCTACTGACTACAGCAATCAGGTAGTGACAGGAGACCAGACCAGAGTTGACTCATGATTCGCAATACTTAACTGGCCTAAAAAATGCATTCAACTTTAGAACCTAAAAGAGGGGCGCCTGGGTGGCTCAGTCGTTAAGCGTCTGCCTTCAGCTCAGGTCATGATCTCAGGGTCCTGGGATCGAGCCCCGCATCGGGCTCCCTGCTCGGCAGGAAGCCTGTTTCTCCCTCTCCCACTTCCCCTGCTTGTGTTCCCACTCTCGCTCTCTCTCTGTCAAATAAACAAAATCTTAAAAAAAAATTAAAAATTTAAAAAAAAAAGAACCTAAAAGATCCTGAAAGGTCATATAGTGAGCCCAGCAATGTCATTTTATACATAATGATATTAAGGCTCCCAAAAAAGCTTAATAAACTTATCCAAAGTTGGGCAGCTTCATGGCAGCAAAGCCAGACCCAGGCCTCTGAGAAGCAATCTAATGCTCTCTGTGAAATACAGCATCTCACTCTCAGAGAATATGCTGAAGCAACTGAAGTACATGTGAGGAAATCATTTTTTTTTCAGAGTTGGGTAATAAGAAAAAGGGTTATGTGGTTATACTTGGAAAGAAATATTAACTTCATCTATCATTTCTAGCTAAAATGAAGATCTTATTTTATAGGTATACATGATATCCTGAATTGATTGATCACACAGGAGTAATAACTTTTCTCCCCCAAATCACTGTGGTCTTCCAAAGTTTACCAGCAACTGGGGAAAACATGACTAAGAAATAAACTCTTTTTAACCACATTGCAAGCCTGTTATTTACTAATGGACAAAAAAAAAAAAATTAATGAGATTTTAAAATATTATCAGCACTTATACTATTAAATAATCTTTCTCAGTTTTTACTCTTTCTAAAATCTTCCATAACACAGAAAGTCTTCCCTGATATATTATATTGCTTTTTCCTTTTAAAGTAAATTTTAATATTCTAAGTCACGCGGGCCTCTCTCTAAAACTTCCAATAAATGTAATTCCAAAATCTCCTTGCCTAATTTACTTCAGCATATATATAGTGCCATACAAATCTAGTTAAATATATTTTGGAAAAGGTAAGAAATTAAGAAATTTTTATATTTAATTCATTATACACAGATGTTAGAGTTCTCAGTTTTCTAAACCTTAAGAAATTTTTCCAAAAGAAGAATGACAGGGCGCCTGGGTGGCTCAGTCATTAAGCATCTGCCTTTGGCTCAGGTCATGATCCCAGGGTCCTGGGATCGAGCCCCACGTCAGGCTCCCTGCTCGGTGGGAAGCCTGCTTCTCCCTCTCCCACTCCCCCTGCTTGTGCTCCCTCTCTCGCTGTGTCTCTCTGTCAAATAAATAAATAAAATCTTTAAAAAAAAGAAGAATGACATTACATTTCCTAGCCTACAGCATCCAGTTCATCACTGAGAAAAAGCAGCGTAAGAGAAAGTGCAAACAGAGGCAGAAAGAGGGTAGAATAAGAATCAAACCAAAGTCAATCAGGAAAAAAAAATCATAGCAAATCTTCCCACACAGAGGTACAAGCCAAACTGCAATTTCCTTGTATCACCATGCAACTGTCTGGGCTTGTGGCAGGTACCTTGACAAGGTATCTTCAATCAGGAAGTCAAAAGTTGAAGTTAAAGAAAACAACTAACATATGATCTCATTTACATCCATTCATGCCAAGAATCTCCTAATCCACATAATTTGTTACTCATTTTATGGCTGCTCTCTATTTATATTCAAATTTAGAAGGGGGAGATATTTTATGGATATTTACTATCCATGTTAAACTTAGGTGCCACCAAAATTTCAAAGATATGTGGAGCATGTTTCTGAAGGTTATAGTTTGACAGGGGAATAAACTATGGACACAAAAGGAGAAAAAGAAAGCAGTAAAATAACTCTATAAAAGACTAAAGCATAATCCGAGTTCGTTTCTTGAGCTAGTTTTACAGGAAAGATAAGATTTCAATAAGCAGAGAAGGGGAAGAAGGGAATGTCATACAAAGGAAAACTATGAACAAATGTGGGAGGGTGAAAAGATGTTTGAAGAACAGTAAAGATACCAGTTTGACTAGAATGGGGAAATTCTCTGGAAATAAAGAAGCCAGGATGTGGAGACTTTCGGGTTTTACTTTGAAGACAATATCCAGCTGCTGAAGACTTCTGAGCAACAATAGAATTGGTGTGGAAGACATGGTATGCAGGCAGATCAGACAGAAAATTACTACAGTAGTCCCATGTTCCTGAGCCCAGAACACTTCAGTTTGTAAGTCAACGTCAGCTGCAGTTACCAAATTTTATATATTTATGTTTTTTATATTTTATATATATGCACATATATATGCATATATAACACAGAACTTCTACAGTGATTCTAGAAACTTGCAATCACACAATTCTTTCATTTTCCCTTCCTATTTTCACCTTAGGTAACAACTTTTGGCTTGGATTTTTATTTCACCTTTCTTTACCCAATCTTTGCATTAAGACGACTCATCCTCATTCTTTGTGTATTAGCAAAATCAACATTATGTGTCATTTCTTAATCAGAAGAGCATTTAAAGTAATTTTTTAAATCACCCTTTGCTGGCCGCCTGGGTGGCTCAGTTGGTTAAGCGACTGCCTTCGGCTCAGGTCATGATCCTGAAGTCCTGGGGTCGAGTCCCGCATCAGGCTCCCCGCTCAGCGGGGAGTCTGCTTCCCGCTCTGACCCTCTTCCTTCTCGTGCTCTCTATCTCTCATTCTCTCTCTCTCAAATAAATAAAATCTTTAAAAAAAATAATAAATCACCCTTTGTTAAAGCAATTGTTTTGTATCACACACAATAAATCTCCCCCAAATTTCATATTTTATCTTCCAAGAGAAAGAGCACTTTTCTTTTCTTGCAGACTACACCTACGAAACTGAAACAAAATGAAAGGTTATTTATGATCCAGTGAATCTGTAAAGGTTACTTCATAGAGAGTTTTTAACAGATTGGCTGCCATAAGTATCATGAAATTTGCTTTGTGTGTGTAAACTAGGCCACACCTGAATGTCCCTCTTCTAGGAAAAGGACCAAACCAGGTAAGTTTTCAACATTTCACAGATTAAGGTAGTCTTATTCTATTTGACTTCCCAAAAGAAGGGCATTCATTATAAAGTATTAAGCTTCATTTAATCCAAAATAGTCATCAAAAAGGTAATTTAGATTACTGAAAGCCATATTACATACACCTTACAGAATATTGTGTGATTTCTAGTAAATAAAATTTATGAAAAGGTATAGAACAATAGAGAGTAATTTGAAAAAGAAAAGAGAATGATTCATTTTGAGGAATTGCATAGGTTTAGGCACCTAGGAGTATGGAGAGGATGGGGTCCCAGATTGCAAGAGAGCCTTGTCTCTGCTTCCATGACTTTCCATTTGAGTGCAAAAATGTTGCCACTTATCAGTGACCACTGGAACCTCTCTAACAGTCAGTCCAGCTTCCTACCCAGAGGAGCACTAAGCCAGCTGATTGGCTCAGCGCAGACAACAGCCCTCAGCCCAAAAGCAGTCAAGGAACAAAGATTGGTGACCTGATATTCAGGAAGGAAAGGATGTAAACGAGGCAAGGGGTGGGGGGAAGCACAGAATCAACCAATACAGACGTCCAGAAAGACACATCCACTCAAAGAAAGAAATGCTTTTACCTGGAGATATTTGGCCAGGGATGGATTTTTTTTTAAGGTAAACAAGCATACGGGTTTAAAACTGTCACTGGAGGAGCCCAATTCATATGAACAAATTTAGTAGCTTTACAACTAACTTGAGTGGGCAAGGACCTTTTATATTAACATTTAGAAGATGGAGTTTATTCAATAAATTCATTAAAAGATGTCCTGTTTCCTAAAAACTGTACCTAATTTTAGGGTTCCTGCTTTACAATGATTCCAGGTCTGCGTGAGATTTCAAATTGAAGAGGGAATGGGTGGGGTGCAGAACACATGAAATTTTTACAGCATGGAAATAAAAGTATTTTTAAACCTTCTTGGGGGTGAAGAATTAAGCAAGAAGTAATACGTGGAAACTGTCAAGTGCTTCTCTACACACCCACCCACCAGATACCATCGCAGCCGGGTAGGGGAGTCTCCCTCTTCTTGCCTGACAGCTTCACTTTCTTTGAGGTCTTGAGCTGGTGATCACACTGGCCCGTCATGGTATTTTCAGTTAACAAAGCAGTTACTCAACAGGGGAAAAAGCCACAAAGGAGCAGAGCAGCTGCTGCTGCACCCGTGATGCAAGTGCAGGATGAGCCCCGGGCCGCCACCGCCGCCTCGGCTCCTCCGTGACGTCCGGGAGGGGTATCCCCGGCTCTCAGGAAGTGGTGGCCGCGGGCGGCTCCGCCCCCACGCGACTCGGGGCTGGCCGGGCCGCCGGGTGGCAGGAATGCCCAGCAAGTTGGCAGACGGCTTTCGCCGTCCGGCACACGCACGCCCTGCGGGCCGCGCGCCCCGCTCCCTCGCCCGCGCCTCGCCCTCTTCTCCCGTCACAGCCCGCACCCCCTCTCTCCCAAGGCTCACACCCACTCACCCCGACCCCTGCGCAGAGCCTGGCCCAGCGCCGCCGGTCACTAGACGGGGTCGAGTCAGGTCCAAGATGGCGACTCCGCCCCCGCCCCCTCCGCACTCCTGGCGGGGTCAGGGTGCCCCCTCACGCGGCGGGCTCGCGCCCGAGGCCCGGCTAAAAATATCCAGGCTCGACTATATTTGGTTCGGCCGGATCCCGACGCGGCCGCGCGCATTCCGCCCCGCCCCCAGCGCCCCGCCCCGCCCCGCCCCGCCCCGCCCCGCGCGCTCCGCCCCGCCCCGCGCAGCACTGAATGGAGAAGGGGCGGGGGTGACCGAGGGGAACCTACTCCGCTATCTGCGGCGCGCGCCGGCGGCGGGGCCCGGCCAACCGCCGAATTTAGTAACATCTCCTGCGTCAATCACGCGCCTCCTGTGCGTCAGCGCCGCGCGGCTCCAGGTCCTGCTCCCCCCACCCCCCCAGTCTTTGAATGGATACAATGGAGCAGCGCCCTCCTTCCTTCTGAGACTGGATTGGAACCCGCGGCAGTGCAGAGGCTCCGTTCCCCTCTGCCGGGTCAACTTTCGGAGCATCCTCCCACGGTCTTCTCCACACCACCCTGTCTGAAGTGGAAGTGGAATCGAAGAAATATACCTGTCGTATATATAATATTATTGTTTTCAAGTTTCTGGTGCTAACTCGAACCTTCGATTCTGAACTGTGTGCTGTCAACAATGGGATCCTCCCCCCACTGCGCCACACACACACACACACACACGCAAACATTGGGACATGTCAAAGAAACAGAATGTCACATCTGATTTAAGCGGACTACATGGAGACCATGCCTGTCTGAGTGGTTGCACTCAGTATTTTCTCCTCCTCAAAAATTCCTGTCTCAGAGGTTGCTTTCACTCAGCTGCACTTTGGAACTAGGAGACTTTAACTTTGATAAATTTTTGTTTTTGTTTGCATTGAGAAATTCACACTTAAATTCATCATTTCCAGGAAGAAACTGCTCTCCCTCACACAGTCGCCCAGGCTTTCAGCACACCATTTCATCACAAATGTGTCCCAGAAGACCAGAGCAAATCCCATGGCGAGGGACTAATAAATCCTGTTGATTGATTTCGAAATATTTAATTTGGCAGATGGGGGCAACCATCAAAAAGTGAAAGTGCGAGCTGAGATTTCCATTTCTGCGGGGGGGAGAGGGGGAATGATTTGCAACAGTCAGACCCGCTCAGCTGTTCAACACGTGTGTGTTTGTTTTACACACATTAAGTAGTTTCTGCTGCAGCGCGCACGTGGATGATGGATGTGCACCCAGTTGGGTTATAGTGGGTCCAGTTAGGAAATCCACACCTTAGTATAATGAAATAAGACCTATCTTCCTGGAGCCATCTGCATCCCAGTGCGAAACACGCACTCAGCAAATGATGCGAGGAGGAGATGGATTAGCCTAGACGCTGAGGGCCAGCGAGGCTTAAACAGCTTTGGAACTGTTGCTTGAGGAAAGCGCAGCTGCACCTCAGGGAGTCTTCGGGCGGGTGCCTGACTCCTGCACCAGCTGCCAGGTCACTCGGAGAAGCTGGCTGGCGGAGCCTTCCCTTTCGGAAGAGCTGTCCTCTCCCTTACCCCCTCTCCCTGGCTCTATGCCTCGGGGCAGCCTCGGAGTCGCGCCAGCCGCACTCCTCCAACTCTACTCCACCCGAGCCTGACAGCTGGGCGGTCCCGCCTGACCCGCCGGCTGGCCGCTGCACCCTCTAGCCGACTCGCGCCCTGGCGAGCTGCGCCGCTGCAAAGGGGTTGGCGGCGCGGGTCCAAAAGGCCCCCCTGCCGCGGCTGGCCGCGCGGCGCAGTTTCCATTGTGCAGCCCTGAGAATGGTCGGGGAACGCGCGCGCGCACACACATGCACACACACACACACACACACACACACCCTCGCACACGCGGAACCGGCTAGGCCAGGGGAGGGAGGAGGAGGGTGACGTAGCGTCCCATGGCGTCACATTGACGTCTCGCATTCCAGGCACTCTATGGAGAGGCCGCTAGGGCTCCTGTGGCATAAATGACGTGCCGAGAGAGCGAGCGAACGCGCTGCCGGGAGAGCGGAGTCTCCTGCCTCCCGCCCCCCACCCCTCCAGCTCCTGCTCCTCCTCCGCTCCCCACACACAGACAAGCTCACACCCGCTCCCTCACTCGCACACACAGACACGCGCGCACACAAGCTCCGCGCACACACTCCACTCTCTCCCGCGCGCTCACACCCCTCTCGCCCTGCGCCCTCGCGGGTGCAGAGCCGCGCGGCAGCCGGACGCCCCTCCCGGACTCACTTTGCAACGCTGACAGCGCCGGCGGTGGCCTTGGAGGTGGGAACTGCGGCGGCATCCTCCCCCCTGGTCGCGGCCGGAGCCAGGACGCCAGCGGAACCCCTCGCCGGCACTCTCCCATGAGTCGGGATCGCAGCATCCCCTGCCAGACGCTCGCCACCTCTGGGAGCCGCTGGGCTTGTACACAGCAGCCCTTCCGGGACAGCAGCTGTGACTCCCCCCCCAGTACCGATTTCGGGGCAGCTCTCTAGAAACTCGCTCTAAAGACGGAACCGCCACAGCACTCAAGTACGTATGAGATTCGCCCAGTTAATTGGGGGACTTGCTAAAAAGTTGGCGCGCTGGGAGGCGTCGCTCCTGAAATTGACAACTTTGAGTATGGGGTTTTTTTCCCCCTCGCCTCCTCGCTCTGGCTTTGCTCGCCGAGCGGCCCGGTGGGTTCTGATCTGAAACTTTTCCCCTGTAGCGGGCCCGCGGGGATCTCTAGAGCTCGCGGGATTCCTCCCCCCACCCGAAGAGGCGAAAAGCCTCTAACAAAGAGGAGGACCGGGATTTGTTCAGTAGCAGCTCCAGCGATGTAATTCAGGGTATTTCGGCTCTAGTTGTCATGGTAATGATGCTCTCGGCGGCGGCGGCGGCAGCAGCGGCAGGGAGTTGCAGCTCCGGTGATGAACGGCAGTAATTTTCCTGCCTTTTAACTAGGATTGAAAATAGGGGCTCCGGTGGGTCCAAGTTAATATACCTAATGGTGACTTCCAGCTAGTTGACTCGGAGGAAGCTTGGGAGGGAAGGGGCATGGGCAGTAGTGGCTGGAGTTTGCAAAGTCTCTCCGACGATCTCTGGAAAGAGGGTGTAATTGTAGGAATGTGGCTTATTGTATTGAAATGAGCCTGGGGCTCCACTAGGCACGTCTGCCTGGCGTAGCCTACTTGCCCTTGTACACTTTTCCCTTCAGAGGTAATCGGGTGTAATTGCCGACTCCCGAGCCCGGACACGCGTGGGGATGGTGTTCCTTTCCTTCGGGCCTTGGCTTGGTGTGGGAATGTTTTACTCTTAACTGACAGAACTCGCACTTTTGGAGAAGTTGCTCTGAGTGTTTCACTCTTAATAGAAATAAATGAAAGTTCTCAGTGGTGAAGGGAGAGCGGTTATGAGAGCGCAGCCTGCGGAGATAGACTACCAAAGGCACCTCTCGAACCCGTTGGAAGCTTGGGTCAGTACTAAGAGAGAAAGCATTTGTCCCTTAATTCTAAAGGACGTTCCTGGAGATTGCCTTTTATTTATGCCTCCGGATTCTTCAGAGGGAAGAGCTGCAAGGAGTTTGGTAATCAGAAATGTCGGGCTGTTATCCTAGAGCCTTAGGGTGCCAGGAGAGAGGTTAATGGCAAATCCGTCCTGAGTCTTCTATTCCCACGACGGAGAAATATTTTATAGAACTGAGTTGAGGAAAGAAAAAGCTGCCCAACGCGGCTACTGGGAACAATGAATGAGGTTAGAGTTCATTCGAGTTATCTTACCTGTATAAGGTGCTCCTAATGTGAATACCAAAGACTCCTCAGGCCAAGCCACCTCCACACCGGCTCCCTCCAGCCCCGCACCCACCCACTCCCTTCCTTGCGACCGCGCGCTCGCAGAAATTCTCCCCCGCGGTTTGTCTCCTCTCCCTCGGTCTTTCTGAGAATCTCTGTCTTTCCCTTTCTGTCGGTCTCTCCTCCACTCCTACTGCCCCCGCCCAACCTCCGCCCCCGCTCCCCAGGGTTGGAAACTCCGCGGAGGAGCCCCGGTCACAATGGTGCGTTTCACGGTTTCCTCCACATACTTCACCACGGGGAGGGGAACATGGGGGTGTTCCTTTCGTCTGCCCACGAGAAAGAAAGGAGCTTTGACAGAGGTAGTTATTTCTACCTAATTTACAACCCCGAGGCTCAGTGCTCCCGGCCCCCGCGGCCGCGAGCCGGAGCGGCGGAACGTGTTTCCCGGCGCGGAGGCTTTGCCTAGGTAACCGGCCATGGGAGTGGGCGGGGGGGGGGGGCGTGGGGCTCTTGGCTTGGCTGTAGGAAACGTGGTGTGACTCTTTCCCGCGAACGCGCGGCACTCGAGGGGAGCCCTTTCCTTGAGGCGACGCAACCCTCGCCCAGCGGAGTCAGAGGCCGATCCTCGGAGAAAGACTACGCTCGAAAGGACCCAGGGGAGGGCAGGAATGAGGGCACCTACTGCAGGAGGTGGTGGGAGGTTGCTGGAGACCCGTATTGAAAATTCTGGGCGGACGGGAAGCTCGTGCCACAGCCGTGGGAAGATCCGCCCGTGCTTGCGCTAGAGCGAGCGCAAGATTTCCGTACCATCGGCCGGGGCAGGGCTGGGGCTGGGGGTGGCAAGGGAATCCCCCGTTTCCTGGCTTTCGAGGGCTTACCGGACCTGGGGGTTCAGATACGCCCCTCTTCCTTCAGGCAAGCCGCTGGCTCAGGGGCGCGGGGGACGAAACTTACACGCCCCTCTCGGCCCGCGCACCCCCTAGGGTTTTTTGGGTTGTGTTTTGGTTTTTTTTTTCGGTTTCACGTTCCCAACCCTTGAGATATGAATGGGTCTAGACAAAGGGGGCGCTGTAGGCCAGAGTTTGGGGCAGTGGATCCTTCCCCCAAGGCCCGCGGAGCTGCGCTTCCAGCTACAAAGTTTCGCTGAGGCTATGCGCAGAGACGCTCGCCCCGGAGCCGCGCTCGGCGCCCTCCGGAACGTGCCCCCTCGGGGCCGCCGGATGGCCCCGAACCTCGAAGTCGCCCACCCTCCGGGATACCTCCTGCTGGGTGCAGGGGGCCTCCCTCCGCCCACCCCACCAGCCTGGAACTGCAACTACCTTGTCCCCTTGTTTCCAGCGCGGGCCTATTTCCACTGTGCCCTTTTGTTTGCTTGACCCCTGGCCCCCCAAACTCGCGGCTAATAAAAGCAAAGCTCCATTAGCATTTAGAATGAAAAGCGCAGACTTTCTTAATTCCTCGGGGCATTCACGCATTCGTTCCGGACCTTGTGCATTTCCTATGCAACGTGTAAATTCTGTTTGGGGGGGGAGGGACAGTGGAGTTGGAAAACGGCTATTTTCCGCTCGTGCACACTCACTGACTTCTCAAATTGGTCGAAACTCGTCCTCGGGTGCTCTTTCTTTGGTTTTCCTGACTTGGCGAGCTCAGAACCAATTGTGGGGACAAGAGAGATCAATTTCTGGGCGATTACAGAATGCACGTATTTTTAGACGAGGTTTGGGTGCCACAAAACGGCGGTGAGCGCAGTGGGTGCCTGACGACCTTTCTGTGGCTCCCCCCCAAGGCGGTGTGATGCTTCTTGCCCAGGGACCCCGTTCACCTTAAGAACTGCTTCCTTGCCCTTACAATTCTTTGTAATTAACGTAGCATGCATAGTGACCCCCTACCAAACCACCCTCTCCCGATACGCCCAGCCCAGGCCACGACGACCACCCTGGTCTCACTTTGAGCTCTCTCCTCTCTCCCGGTGCCCGCAGAGCCTACTGCGGAAGAGCGCAGTCCGGCAAGCCCCGGCCCTGAGCCTGGACCCTCAGCGGAGCCAGGCAGCAGCACTGCCACCGCTTCGCCTCGCCGGACGTCCCCGCCGCCTACCCTCTCAGCCTCCGCTGGAGAGACCCACAGCCCCACCATTCAGCGCGCAAGATATCCTCCAGGTAGGTCTGAAGGCATGACCCCCTTATTCCTCCCAGGTTGGGAGAGGTGGGGGTGGGGGGAGCCACACACCCAGAAGGCAGGCTGTTCAACTTGACCAGCGCCAGGACAGTGACTGCTGGCCACGCATTTCACAGCACAGGTGGCTTCCTTGCACGAAGCTCCTCTGGATACCACACCCTGTTGCTACCTAGTGGAGCAGCCAGATTAAATTAAGCGTTGCATTTCTCAAAAATATTTTTCCTAAGAAAAATGGCATACACCAATAGATTAGAATCTTTTTATACATTTTAATGTCTCCATTTTTGCTCTCCTTTTATATCCAGTTTATGCATGTAAAAGTTATGAGCTTGCTTTGAGCAATACAGAGCATTTATGTTTGTATAAAACCCAAATCATTTGATGCAGAGGTTGGGATTATTAAAGCCCAGACAGAGGAAAAGAGGAAAAGCATTTGAGCTGAAAACCAAGGAGTAAATTCGAATTGAGCAAAAGAAAGGATTGCAGGTTTGGCTTATAACACCTCTTTATGCATTTGTTAAAGAGATACCAGGTGCCTGGACTGTGTAATCACCAAGAGATACCAGGTGCCTGGACTGTGTAATCTATATATGCAGATAAATAGAACTTAGTACCAGGCAAACTCATATTCTAGCTGGAAACCTCAGAAAGACACAAAGAAGAGCAATGCATGGAGATTGCCAAGGAAAGATGACAGAAGACGAATGGAGAAATCGTAGAGGTGCTGAAGGAAGGAGAATAGATGGAACATCGGGCAGTGTTCTTTCTTTTAAATCATTAGCCTTTCATTTCACCCCAACAACAAGACAGCAGGATAAGTAATCCTTGAACTTCAAACTAGTGAGTGTTTTTAAGGCCCTTCTTGGAAAATGAAGGCTTGAACTGGCCTGTCCTTATCACTGCTTCTTCCAACAGGCCCTCATCACCCTTTTTCCAGTCAAGATTTCATCCCATACACGCATGACTCAATCAGATTTGGAAATGTGGGTAAGAGAAAGATGTCAAAGGAAATGTGAAATACTCACCTTTTTTTATTAGTCACAAGTTCTATACCATAGACTCCAAACAGAGGTGAAGCACCTGCTTTTCCTCTGGTTCAGAAAAACCAACCACCAGAAACTGCCCATTTTATCATTTCTAGTTAGCCATACAGAAAGGGAAATAATTGGATAAAAAAAAATCAGCCATCAGATCCAATAATTCTCAAGACCGTCTCATCCAGCTCAACCTCTCTGAACAATAATAAGCATCCGGGGATACTAGTCCCTTTGGGAGCTCATCATAGTCAACTGGAAGAGAAACTGAACCTACTAAGAAACTGCTTTCTTTTGCAGAGGTACTAATTCTTCTGTCATAAGAAAATTTGTAGGCTAACTCACCTATTACAGTAGCTGTAAACTGTTGTCTTAAAACAGCCACTGATATATTTTATTAGTCAGAATTGGGGGAAAAATATATATGTATATGTATATATATATATATATATATATATATATATATATATATATATATATATATATATATATACTGTATATGGCAGAGAGCACGTTTGGTGGGTGTTTTGTTGCAGCTGCTGATCTTTTTCTTTGCAGATGGCACAAACTCCCCCGAGTCCATTTCCTGGGCCTATGTTCCCACCTCTCCACCTAGCTGGCTGAAGTCATCAACAGGGGTCCAGTTTGTGTAGGCTGTGAGCTGTGTTTGGAGAAATGGGGAGGGGGTGGGAGAAAGCGACCACAACGTGTGTGGGTAGGCTCAGTTGGCACTCATAAAATGTTAGAATGTCAGTCTCCCTTGGCCAGTAAGTCCCACGTAGGACAGCCTTTTTTTTTTTTTTTTTTTTAACTAACTCATAGATTTCTAAATCAGTGCGTGTGACTTTGGGGACTTGTGGCCTCTTTCCCCAAAAATAAACCAACAGAGCATTCACTGGCTTTCTTTTTGTCCTCCCAACTTGTGGCTGAGACCATCCCCAATTAGTTTATAGGGCTCAAAAACCACCTTGTCAAAACATCACTGGGCTTATTGAAAGAAGGAATCCAATTTCCCAGATCTGGTGGAGAACAAGGGCAGGAGAAGGAAGGTGGGCAGAGGTCCCCAGGAGACCTGGTTTTGGCATTCTATGGCCCCTTTGACAGTCTGTCAGGGATTCTGCTTTCTTCCCCCCGGGGAAGAAAGTAAAGCATGAAGCTTTAAATCTGTGCTACCAGAAGGAGAAAGGGATGGCCCTTCCTCTCCCATTTCCCAGATTAGAGAGCAGTGAATCCAGTGCTACCTGTCAGCTAGGAGAGAGTGCTGACCTGCTTCTGACGGACCCTCTTCCCTGCCCTGCAGATATGCCCTGCGTGCAAGCCCAATATAGCCCTTCGCCTCCAGGTTCCAGTTATGCAGTGCAGACCTACGGCTCGGAATACACCACGGAGATTATGAACCCCGACTACGCCAAGCTGACCATGGACCTTGGCAGCACTGAGATCACGGCCACCGCCACCACGTCCCTGCCCAGCTTCAGTACCTTCATGGAAGGCTACTCGAGCAACTACGAACTCAAGCCCTCCTGCCTGTACCAAATGCAGCCGTCCGGGCCGCGGCCCTTGATCAAGATGGAGGAGGGCCGCGCGCACGACTACCACCATCACCATCATCACCACCATCACCACCACCAGCAGCAGCCGCAGCCACAGCCGCAGCAGCCGTCCATTCCGCCCCCGTCCGGCCCGGAGGACGAGGTGCTGCCCAGCACCTCCATGTACTTCAAGCAGTCCCCGCCATCCACACCCACCACACCGGGCTTCCCCCCGCAGGCGGGGGCGCTGTGGGACGACGCGCTGCCCTCGGCGCAGGGATGCATCGCTCCCGGCCCGCTGCTCGACCCGCCGATGAAGGCCGTGCCCACCGTGGCCGCGCGCTTCCCGCTCTTCCACTTCAAGCCCTCGCCGCCGCACCCGCCCGCCCCCAGCCCGGCAGGCGGCCACCACCTGGGCTACGACCCGACGGCCGCCGCCGCGCTCAGCCTGCCGCTGGGAGCCGCCGCCGCCGCCGCCAGCAGCCAGGCCGCCGCGCTCGAGGGCCACCCGTACGGGCTGCCGCTGGCCAAGAGGGCGGCCGCGCTGGCCTTCCCGCCGCTCGGCCTCACGGCCTCCCCCACCGCGTCCAGCCTGCTGGGCGAGAGCCCCAGCCTGCCGTCGCCGCCCAACAGGAGCTCGTCGTCGGGGGAGGGCACGTGCGCCGTGTGTGGGGACAACGCCGCCTGCCAGCACTACGGGGTGCGCACCTGCGAGGGCTGCAAGGGCTTCTTCAAGGTGAGCGCACGCCTCCTCCTGGCGCCCCCTCCCCTCTGCAGCCAGCCTCCTCTGCCACCCGCTCAAGTGAGCGTCCAAGAGGGGCCTTCTTCCCCTTAGAGGAGTGGCATTGTTATCCTGTGCGTTCCTGTAGCCATTCCTAGCACCCTCACACCCACTCTCTCCGGGGTTTTTAACTTGAGGTCCATCACCGGAGGCCCACCTGGATGGACTCCAGGGGGTGTGAACCTCCTGACTTGGCTTTACCTTATGAGCATTTTTCTGGAGAGAGCCTGCAGCAGATTCTCAAAAGGATCCCTGGCCTTAAAAAAAAATGCAAAAGCCTCATTGTAGTTCTCCTCTGTCCATGCAGGGTATCTGAGGGGATGGGGTCTGTGTGCCAGGCCCTGGACATTTGTATCTCATTTAATCCTCATGTAAGAGCTGGGACTCTAGAATCAGACCTGAGATTGAATTCTGATCACCCACTAGCTATTTTTATTAAGAGTATCTTGAAAGTAGGTATTAATTATCCTTGCTTCTCAGATGAGGAAGTGGAGGCTCAGAGCGGTTATTCAAGTTACCCCAAGACACACACTCAGAGTGAGAAGGAGACAGGATGCCAACTCACGTTTGCTTGTTCCCAAAGTATACACCCTCTTCGTAGATCTAAAACGGCAGAATAGACAGGAGCAACTGGCTGGTTATAGGTTGGGGCAGCTCCCTCTGTAGAAGAGGGAAGCTGGGATCTCACCAGGCCACTGCATCCCTGTGCCACCCACAGTGCCAGATGTGGACACTGTTGGTTATCTCATAGACCCAAAGGAGAATTTTACCATGGGAGGGTCTTCAGCTTCCCGCATGTCTGACCCCTGAGTAAACTGAAGCCTAGAACGAGAAGCCTGGTGCATTCTATAAAGGGTGATTTAGTGGCATGTTTGGCAGGTCCAGCTGGTTTCTTTCAACGCTTGAGGTCAGCGCTCTTTCTACTGTTGAGGGGGAGAAGAGAATAACTCTTGCTGCTCTACTTTTGCTATCAACTCCCAGACGTCTCAGACACTTAATTCTGTGCCACCCTCCCCACTCCCTTGGCCATTATGTCAGGCATCTGCAAACCCTCAAATGTTCTCCCACAAAAACCACTCCCTAGACTCCAGTACTGGGCAGGGTGGAGGGAAACCGGAAGCTAGATGCTGATTGGGTAACTAGTATTTGGGAGGCCAATAGCATATATCTGGGAGTGTGCTAAAATTGGTGTCAGAACACTCAAATAGGAGTCCTTGATCTGTCACCTACCAATCCATGACGTTGAACATGGTATGTCTTTCGAGGCTTCCATTTTCCAATCAGGTGAATAAAATTCAGAGAAGGGCTATGAGTATTAAATTAGATAAAACAGTTATGGACACAGTTTATAATCTTTAAAGGGCCATAAAACAGTAGTTCATTATTAAATGAAAACTACAAAGTATTTATTAAAATGCACATGTGTGTGGATTGGTGTACCTACCAGCAAGCAACAGTTATTTTTGATCTGGGGTTAGGAATCATGCGATTAATTAAGTTCTGCAGATAAATGAGAAAATGCTTGTGGAAAGACTTTGCAATATGTCAGTGCCATTTAGGAAGTATGCAGAAGTATGATGTTTTAAATGTAGAACCCTCAGTTTAGCCATTTTTTTTCTGTCTGAACTGCTCAAGCTTTACCAGGGTTCTTTCCAAGTTAACCACATTCCTGTAGCAGATTTCATTTTCACAGTATTTCAGTGGAAATGCTGAAGGGCAATGAAACAGGCAGCCAAAAAGGGTAAAAGAAAGAAAAACAATTAAGAGAAGTACGACTAACCCACAAATATAATCATCTCTGAATAATTGAGAGTTAACCAAAATACAGGAGTGGTAATACATTCCTAGTCTAGAAATGTCAATTAAGTGTTCCCCAACAGCGTCCCTTTTCTGCAGCAATGCCTTGAAAACAAATCTATACTTGAAAGGGTGGGGGTAGGATGGGGGAGAACCACCCCACAGATCTGTTAATTAAAGGAACAGGAGCAGGTTTTACCCAGTGGCTTTCTACCATTAAATTGAATTCTTTAAAAATGTGACATGAGGTGCAGTTAATGATGGGAATTCTGTGATTGAACCATAACGATCTCTCCCTGTCCTTAAACTGTGCAGGCACACACAAATGTGAGGAAGGTTTCGGGTTATTGGGAAGATGTATACCTGAAGCAAAATGCCACCAGCACTCAAATTGGCATATAGCCTTGAGGATGATGGCAAGAAACAGAGTTTTAGAAATTACTGCATGTCCAATGAAAGAGAGCTTCATTCAGGAAACATAAGTTTCCTACCCTTACAGACTGTTGAGAATTTAAATGCTGGAAACTCAGAGATATGTTTGTGTTTTGGAATTTTGCATTTTAAACTAAATGGATCTGGCTTTGGTAGATTTTTAAAGTCATAGAAGCAGTTTAGAAACCATTCCCTAAAATGAAATTAAAAGGTGATAGGGTGAAAACTAATACATGGGGGTTGAGAATTGCTAAAAGGAAAAGATTAAAAGTAATTCTAGAATTTTGGACCCAAAATAGATCACCAATCCCAAATTATCTGGATTTCTTTTTCTTTCTTTCTTTCTTTCTTTCTTTCTTTCTTTCTTTCTTTCTTTCTTTCTTTCTTTCTTTCTTTCTTTCTTTCTTTTTCTTTCTTTCTGTCTTTCTTTCATGCAGCCCAGGTTTACCAAATAAATTCCAACTGTCTGCTCTATTTGGAGTTGTATAGATTCAGGTAATTTCTGAATAATTTCACCCTAAATGGTAAATACATCCACTTGCACAAATGTTTCTAATTTTTTTTTAAATCAATCGTTTTTTAAAATCTGGAGCATAAAATATGCTTCATTATTTCTCCATGTGTCATTTTAAAATTATATGTGATTCTGAAGAATAAAACATCATTTTATATCCAAGTCCAAGGTTTATGATGTGTTGTTTACAGTATGGCTATTTTGATGTCTATGTCAATAGTCATTTATGAAATAACCTATTAATAGGAATTTTTATTGAAAATTTATGGTTCTCACATTTCCTTGTTTTATTTTACTCTTTTTGTTTGTTTTTTTCAGATGTGATAGTGGTTTTTGGTAACCAATTTTAAGATTTTGCTTTCAAAAATCAGAAATAACCAGTTTACAATACATATCCTCTTAAGAGAATATTCTCTTAATACATATTATCTTAATATCTTGAAAATAAAATAAGTGAGATAGGCAGATCAAGTGATAGTGAGTTTTGTTGCATAAAAACATTTTCTATGTGTTTTAACTAGTCAAATCCTGATTTTGCTTTTTATGATTTCATCTCTATTGGGACACAAAGCCAGTTACTGTGATATTTGACTTACAATAGTGATAGCCAACAAAGTACATCCCAGATAATTTTGATTTTATTTTAATAAGGTCAGCAATAATCAGGGGAGTGGAACAAGTAGAAAATTGTTCCCAAAGGGATATTAAAAGTGGAGATAATCTAATCCTCCAAGGTATGATATGTTGACCTGGTAATTTCAGATATGATTTTATCATTCAGACTTGGGTGTCTCCTGAGACTTGCTTCAGAACAATCCGAGATGATTTTCATTGTCAGCAGCTAACACTAATAAAATTGTTTTTCCTGCAGGCTAGCGTGTTAGGAAATTAAATTTATCTAATTATACGAATTGCACTGTCGCTTTTCACATTGTAATTAAAATACATCTTGTCAGGTCCTACCTCTTTCCAGAAACTATTAGTTGACTATCTCTGTATTGTGTTTTCTCAGAGAACGGTTCAGAAAAATGCAAAATATGTTTGCCTGGCAAATAAAAACTGCCCTGTAGACAAGAGACGTCGAAACCGATGTCAGTACTGTCGATTTCAGAAGTGTCTCAGTGTTGGCATGGTTAAAGAAGGTATGAATATAATACTTTTTATTCAGCTTGCTTATACATATTCTCAGATATCACTGAAAAAATGTTAATATTGATGTTGGGAGGGTGAATTTTCCTAGTTTCCCTTTCTTTCCAACATTTTACTTTCATGGTGTGTATTACCGTTTAAAAATAGCTGAGGACTACTTATTCTAATTTCTCAAAATCAATAGAGAGCTTGTGTACATACATCTCTGTTCTATTTAAGAAGGAGACTTTTAGGGCTAATTCATTACCAGATGTAAGTATGGGTGACTTTTATGCTGCTTGTTTCAACTCTCATTAAATCATTGTGTGGATATAATTCCAAACTTATTGCCACTTTGAAATGGTTGGTCTCATTAATGATTGCTCAACTGTAATGTGTTTTGATTCCTTTTTGTGATTTATGGCTCTTCATGGATATCTTTGAAGACATTTTTTCTTTCTTTTTTCTTTCTTTCTCTTGGCATCAGTTGTCCGTACAGATAGTCTGAAAGGGAGGAGAGGTCGGCTGCCTTCCAAACCAAAGAGCCCATTACAGCAGGAACCTTCTCAGCCCTCCCCACCTTCTCCTCCGATCTGTATGATGAATGCCCTTGTCCGAGCTTTAACAGACTCAACACCCAGAGATCTCGATTACTCCAGAGTAAGTTTTATGATGTCCTACTTTTCAAATGAATGATCAGGTCTCTGTTCATGATACTAGTAACATGAGTTGATTGAATGTCTTTGTGCCTGGCATTGGACTAAACAGTTTTCATACCTTTCCTATATTTCTCACTTCATTTAGCAATTCTGGTGCATCCATTGCACCAAATCATTTTTGCCTTATTGGATCTCTAAATGCCTTAACAAATGACCCTGACAGTGCTGCACCTGTCATACCATTGTTGCAGGATTCCTGGTAGTTGTGCCAATGAAAATTTGCACAGGTGAATTACAATGTGTAGATTTCTTTTGTGGTTTAGAGGAAGTGGCTAGTGCTTTTTTCATATTGTGATCAAACCATCTGGGTGAGCCTCAAGTCATCCTTCAGCAGTTTACCCAATTGCATTGACACTGATTGACCTGCTGCTTATTCAGAGGGATTAGACCACTGATGGAGAGGAGTGAGCTCTGGTCTTGACATTGGGAGGTGTCAGGGGGACCCGGATGGAACGCTGCTTCTGCTGCTTCCTGCCAGTGTCACCTGGCTCCCGCTCTTGGCTTTCTCATCCCTACAGTGGAGATGATTATAATATTTAACCCCAGAGGGATGTTTGGAACATCAGCCACACAGGAGTGATGGTTTTGAAAACCATAAATGAGTACCAGGATTGTTATTTAAGTCAACCAAAGCATATCAATATTTGTATCTCTTAAGAGATGTGGTAAAATATCGTCAGTCTGAACTCTGAAAATTCCCAGAAATCTGGATAACACAGAGGAGAACCATGAGAAGGGTTTTTTGGAGCAAATGTATAAATATTACTGGAGGGCAGTTTTGAAAAAGACTTAGAGACGCAAACTTCTAGTAAGGGGTCTCACCAGAGAGGGAAAGAAAGGAAAAAGACCACAATTATGAAGTTATTTCTGCATGCTATACATTGCAGTCTATTGTCCCATTTCACCATTTAAAGACCCGTGAACTGTGAGGATAGCTACCCCCTCTCTAATACAAGGAAACTGAGAAACACAGTTTGCACACAGACGAGAGAGAAAGTCCAGTCCAGGGATCTTCAGTTGGTGGATCTGGCTTGGCAGCTACTACCGGATTGCCCTCCCCAGGTCTCATCAGTATTTCAGACTTCTGATGGAAGAGTTGGCAAAGAGTGTGTGTGTGTGTGTGTGTGTGTCTGCTATGTGCCTTCCTTCCGGGTTGCAATGTTGACGGAAATGAAGGGGTGATTTGTATATCCGCTGCGATCCTCCTTGCCTCATCCTCGCTCTCATTATAGGCTGTGAAGCTTCCTCTGCACACCTAATCATGAGACTTTGAATGAGAAGCATGGTAGACCCTTAGCACCAAAGGTTGAGGACTCTTATTCTGATTACAAGTAGCATCTCTTAACTAAAGTCAAGTCTCAAATAATAGTCTAACAGAATAATGCAGTGGTTAAGGGCTTAGGGCTGTGGAACCATGCAGGCCTAGATGAAAATCCCAACACCGTCATTTAGTAGATGGGTGACCTTGAGCAACCGATTAAACCTTGTAATGCCTCAGTTTCCTCATCTGTGTTACAGAGTAAAAACAATAATATCTACTTCCTGGGGTGGTTTGTGAAGAAGAGTCAATAAGATGCTATTTGTCAAAGCTTTAGCACGGTGCCCTGTGCATATATCTCCCTGACCGACCCTTCTTACTTTACTATTTGTTGAATGTATGAAAGCTACACATGTCACGGTCCATGTAGCCATACCATTAAGGTAAGTGTTATCATCTATTTCACAGATGAGGAAATGAAAACTGGGAAAGGTTAAAGGAGTGACGTGCCCAAAGTCACATAGCTGATATTTATCAGAGAGAGAATTAGAAGCCAAGTGTGTTGGACCCCAAAGTCTGTGTTCCTAAATACCATGCTTCACTGTGTCTTTGGTTTCAATGAGAGTGGGTGCTAGAAATAACAACATCTCCTCCCTGAAGCAACTTTGGGCCTCCCCTTATGCAATTTGTCTGAATTGATGAAGCTGCTCCACACTGCCTACGCCAAGCCTGTAGAACAGTCTTGACGTTGTTCCAGGGCATTGGAAATCGCTACTGATGGTCAGTCCATAAAATTTAGGCCCCCAGAGTGATTTTTTGGCCCCAAATTATCCAATTATTGGTCTACGTGGCCTAATTAGTCATTCAGTGGCAAACCCTACCCAGCACTTTGAGTTGTCCCAGCTGGGAACTGTCTCCACACTGAAAAATCAATCCAGTGTGTTTGCTTGCCTCTGCACTATTCAGTGTGTTAGACTAGAGTCATCATCCTCAACAACAAACATTTATCCAATTTAATTGTTAGCTTTGTCCAAAATAGCAGGCTGGCCATGCCAGAGTCTGGGTCACATTGATACTACCTTTGGGGGCCTTGCTCAATTTTGTAAAGCATATTTATTTTAATTGCATTGTTTTGGAATCAGGTTGAACCTCATAACTTGGATTCTCCTGCTTTTAGATAGCTTTAAAAAATTATCAAAACTTGGACCAAAATCAATTAAATTAGGAGACTTTTTAAAAATACAGTGAGTTTTCATCAAAAACTTGGATGAAGGCATAGAAGGCATGCTGATCACATTTGCAGATGACAGAAATCTGGGAGGGATCGCTAATATGATGGATGTCAGTATCAACATTCAGAGTGTTTTCGACAGGTTGGAACAGGATGGGCTAAAGCCATCATGAAGAAAGTTAACAAAAATAAATGTGAAGCTCAGCATTTAGAATTTCAAAACATGGGAGAGCCTTGGCCCATCAGTAGTTCACATTAAGAAGATCTTGGGACTTCATTCCATACACTCTCAATATGAACCAACAAAATATATGTGTGGTGGAAGGAAGGGATGCTGAATTACCTTAGGTTGCAGTAATAGAAATATAGGACCATAACCAAGTTGGGGGTGGTCCCACAGGCTCTGTCCTATGAGACCACACTCCAAGGGTTAAGTCCATTCCCAAACTGGAGTTTAAGAGGGATGTGGAGACAAACCATTTCTGGAAATTTGTAAGGGATGATTGGAGGAAATGAAAATATCTAGACAGGAAGAGGGAAGGTTTGGCAGGATTAGGTTACTCTTTTACCCTGTGGAAAGAGGACTGTTGCTCCCAAGGGCAGATCTAGAGGAAGAAGAAGGGGGGCCTCTTCCAGCTCATTCTGAAGATAAGGATGAGCTCTCTTAGCTACAGGAGCTGCTGTGGAAGCATGAGTTCATCGACACACGAAATAACTAAGGAGAACACATAACAGGATTTCTCACAAGCAGAGAAGTTATTTTGAATATTGAATTCCCTCCAACTCTTAAGATTTTACGATTCTGGGGTTTACCTCATTATTCCTAAATGCAAATAATCTTATATTTATACGACTTTAGATATATATGTGTATGTGTGTGTATGTGAATATGTTAAGTAACTAGTTACTTAACAAGATTGAACTTGCTTTGTTCTCTAAAAAGCATTACCATAAAATGAATGAAGCAAAATGAATTTATTGGGTGCCTACTTTGAGCTAGGCACCATCACATATATTCTTACATAATTTCACTTAAGCCACAGCTTTATGTGCTATAATTTATGGTTTCCATCCTTTATTTACAAAGGTCATTCATTGAAACTCAGTTTTCATAATACCTTCTCCTTCTATACATTTGCATAGAACGGAGGTGACTTTGAGATCATCTAATCCAACCGCCATATTTTCAGAGGAGTAAACAGAGGCTTCCAGGACTTAAGTGTCTTGCCTAAGGTCAGGGGCAAGAGCTAGTGCTAGATCTGAATCTCATCACTCAAGGTATTAAGTTCCTATTTCACCATACTGCCACGTCTCTGTAATGCAAATTTACTAGTTTTTTTTTTAATAGAAGCTTTATTAGGTTTTTAAAATTATAAAACAGTAATATATACCCATTGGTTTTCTTTAAAAGGCAGACCATTTAGAAGAAGACAAAGTGAAAAATGAAAGTCTCCTCTTCCTTGATTCCTAACTAATCCCACTCTTCAGTGGTAACAAATGTTACCATTCTAGTATGTGTCCATAATTTATTACATTTTAAATAAGAATTTGCCCTGTGGGATTTGAGTCAGACAGTTGATTTGACCAAGACAATTTGTTGACAATGCCAGTTTTCCCCATGAATCGGGCAAATCGAGAACTGAGATAATGTTTGCCAGATAGGTATGTTCTAACCTTGTTCCGGCATGTGTGCCTCTAAGGTCGTGAGTGAGTGGTTTTCCTCATTTGTGGGAAAGTGAGGTGGAGGAGTTGCGTTCCAAGTCACAGAGGGAATGCATGCGTGTGTTGGAGGCCAGAAAGAGAGGCTCCTCACCCTGGGAAGTGTTCCTGGCTCTGGGACCTTCACTTCTCCTTTGGGCCAAACTTCTCCCCTTCAAAAGTGAGCTCAGATCATTGTATATCAGTGCAGTCAAAACATGTCACGTTTGATTTGTTTCTCCTCGAAATGTAGCTATTCTCTGCCTCACAGTTGCTTTTAATTTAGCAATACAAGTATATATAGATACCAGGCTTGGCTTCAGAGCCTACATAATTACTAATGAGAAAATATACTTAATGTCCTCATTAGTTGGTCATTTCAAGTATTTTTTCAGGAAACTGGGATGCTTCTTGGTAATTGGTGTCACTTAGGGTAGTAACAGAGTCCAAACAGAAGAGATGCTGCTCGGATAAAACCAGGCACCAGCAAATGTCATTTAAATATGTTAACGAGATAGCCTGAGAAACAAGGCGGCGAACACATGTTAGACTACAAAGTAAACAGTATAAAGACTCTGCAAAGAGAATGGATGCATGAAGCTACTCAGAAGACCCTCTCAAATTGCCACCAATGCACTAGATGATTTCAGGCCAGCTCCTGTGCACAGGGGGCCTCAGCTCCCTTGTCTGAATGGTGAGGAGATTGGACTAAATGCACTTCAATGATCTCTCCCAGCCCTGTCATTCTCTGTCCCTCTGTCCATTACCCCTGCTATAATTCCACTGTGGGTGGTGTGGTGCCCAGGAAGACCCAAGGTGTTTGCTTAAAAATTCAGATTCCTGGGCCACACCCAGACCTACTGAATCAGAACTGGGAGAGGGGGAGGAGGCAGACAGGAATCTGCATTTTAACAAGTGCCTTGGGTGACTTGTTGCTGTACTAAGGTTTGAGAACCACCAATACAGTTTAATAAAAACAATCCAATTTTACCTCAAATCTCCTGTTTCCCAGATTTTTTTTGAGACTGAGAAGGAATGAGGATAGACATAAATTTTCAGAAAGTAACCAAGTCGTTTAACAAATACTTATCGAATGGCTACTGGGTGTCAAGCACTGTTCTGTAGCAGTGGACATATTGTTGAAGAGTGGACACAGTGGACACTGCCCTCCTGCGTGCAGCTGACAGGGCATGAAGGAAAGAGAAAGTAAGCAAAGGTATCACTGTTGTGACGTCATTAGTGGGAGGAGAAGACAGTTTTTTTTGTTTGTTTTGTTTGTTTTGTTTTTTAGCAGGGGAGGCGGTTAGAAAAGAAAAATGGCTGGGAGCGCTGGGGAGAACACATTTGTTGCCTTTTTTTTTTTTTTTTAAGTGTCACCTTTTAAAGTGTAAGAACCTAGGAATATATCTACATAGTCTGGCTCATATAATGATCACATCTAAAATGTATAAAGAAATAGAAAGACCCAGGGAAAAGTAACATTCTGAGGGGAGATAAAATGTTCTTAGGACATTTTACATATTCAGCTTGGACTGGCAATGAGATAGAGTAAATATCAGATTCCATTCTGCTCTGAAAACATCACACTGTTAATGTCCCAGGGCTGGCATTCATGGAGGGTCTCATTTAATTCCCATTCAAACAACTTATTTTAGGTCTTTAGGGTTGTTGATGAAGTCGACCTGCACAGCCCTAGTGTTGCCATATGCAAAATGGAGACTCGTTTAAGTAACTTCTGTTGATATTTTCAGCTCTAGATTCTCATTCTAGGTTATTCAGAGAAACTTCCTTCGGACATTATCTGTAGCCTCTTCTAAATGGTTAGTAAATGTAATACTGTGCCTTTGACTAGAGGTACAGCCATATTTTGGATGGATTGATTATTCACATAGGCTGGAATAAAAAGCCTAAACAGGAAAAAAAGATTCATTTTTTAAAGTCTTTCTCTATTTGGCCTAAATTCGTTGGGAATGATTGATAAACAAATATTTCCAGATTTTCTCTGGTGAACCCCAAACTTGCCTAGCCCAGAGGCAGAGTGATATAGGGGAGCCCAGAAGCAGAAAATGGAGATCTGATTCTTCTAACCCCAGATCCAGTATTCCTTGGTGAGATTTGATAAAAACTGCTAGGACAGGTGAGAAAGGATCCAAAATGTTTTGTTCTGTTTCTTTAAATCTTATGTTCAGTAGAGGGGATGTTTGGTTTGTCTTTTCCCCTACCATTGGGTGCTGACCCACCAGTCACCTGAATTCAGGCTGAATCCAGTTTGGCCCCAGAATTCTGGAACGTGGACCAGAAACACTGCAGGTGAAGCCCAGAGGGTCTGGCTGGAGTCTGGCATGCCAGGCCCGCTGGCTTTTCTCCTTGCTGGACTCCATCAGAGACAATGGCACATGCTGGGTAGGCAGGGTCTACATCTCCCTGTGTGCAGGATGAATGAAATGTGAACCCAGCAGGGACGGAGGCCTGCAGAGGATGCTGGGTGGAAGCTAAGCACTCTGGAGGATTCTGAGCAGATATTGAAAGCAGAGAGATTATTGAGTTGTGAGCCATGGTTTCAGGGAGGTCAATGCAGGAAGGGGCTATTAGGTCCCATTCCCAGGGAAAAGTTTACAACCTTTGGTCTTTTTCTCTCCATTTAACACACTATTTTAAGGCAAAATAATGCTGAATCAGTGTCAAATTCTAGGCAGTAACATCATACCTGGTATGATTAGCAACATTTAAAATCATCGAATGCAAGAGCCACCATATGGAACATTCGCCAGGATAGTTGATAATCTGGGCCATAAAACACACCTTAACAAAATTAAAAGAAGAGGAAACAGATAATGTCTGCCATCAAATCACAATGCAACTAAACTAGAAATCAGTAACAGAAAGATAGCTGAATGCAAAGAGCCAGAAGGGATCTTAAAAATAAGGTAGCCTGGTCATTTCCTTCTCCAGATAAGTTAAGTAACTTGGCTAGGGCTGCACAGCAAGTCAATGCCAGAGCCTGGAGCAGGACCCCATGACCTGCTGCCTAGTCCAACCTTCTTTACTCCACTCCAGATACCACTCGGGAGTTTCACATGTAGTGCTGTCAGCTTTCTAAAGGGGGTTCTGCTCTCATTTTCCTCCTGTCCTTGGAAAGTATATGGAATTAGATTCATAGAAGAAGAGAAAGTGGAAAGAAAAAAAAAACAGTTAAATAAAATCTCTTTTTCCACTCTCTTCCAGTTAGTAGTCTATGTGCTAAAAGGAGGTGGGGGGACGTGTCGTGACATCAGGATCGTGCCACCATCCTTGACTATCTGTGGGAAGGAGGACTGCTTCCTACTCCCGGACTTTGCTCCCAAGAAGTCCAATCACAGCACAGAAACATCCAGGGCTTCATAGACTCCAAGCCCTGGGTGGGATTATTGAGAAAGAGGAGCCAGGACTCTGAACTGGACCTGATGTTATAGGATTCTAGAAAGTCAGGGCTGAGAATTAGAAACCTTCAGGTTCAGCCCCTTTCCCCATTTTATAAATATGGAAGTGGAGGGCCAGTGTTAGTTCCAAGGATCATAATCGTTATCAGTATCATCGCTGTCGTCATTTGCTAGATATCTTCCTTATGTCGGGCCCTTCAAGTATATCATCACATATAATCCTTACAACAGAATCTTGGGGAGGGTATTATCCCCATTTTGCAGAGGAGAAAACTGAGGCTTAGAAAAACGAAGTAATTTATCCCAGGTATCTACAGGCAGAGCTACATTCTTTCACAAAATCGGGCCCTGGACAAATCTAGGATTAAAGCAGCTGGGCCCCTTGTCTGATGGTGTCTTGCTATTTCATGATGCCTCTTGGGAAAGCACACAGGGAAAAAAAAGAGACCCAGTTAAGACAAGTGCCTCATTTCCTCCCATCTAAGTAGTTCCTCAGTCAGCACCTGGTGCTTGCTGGCTGTTCCTCCACCAGCCAGGTTAGGGCATTGTGACAAACCTATGCACCGCCCCCCCACACCTCTTCTTTCACTGAACAATATTCAACAACTTACTGGGGGTCAATTACGTGCCAGTCACTGTGCTGCTGACAAAACATGGGACCAAATACACACGCGGAGACCTCCAATTAGAGCAAAGCAAAATGCTTTTTAAAACTATGCCACAGGCTACCAGCTAGGAACATCAGACATATTAACAGCCAGGAAGTGGGTGCCTGGGTGGCTCAGTCGGTTAAGCGGCTGCCTTCAGCTCAGGTCATGATCCCAGAGTCCTAGGATAAGTCCCACATCGGGCTCCTTGCTCAGCAGAGAGCCTGCTTCTCCCTCTTCCTGCCATTCCCCCAGCTTATGCTCTCTCTCTCTCTATGAAAAATAAATAAATAAAATCTTAAAAAAAAAAAAAAACAGCCAGTAAGTGTAGGAGTGGAAGTCACAGGGCCATGTTTAAGTGTTGGCTGGACCACTGTTGCTTGTGTGCCTTGGGAAAGTCTCTTAGCCTCCCTGAGTCCCCCTGAGCCTCGTTTTTCTCATCTGTAAAATACAGATTAAAATCCATACCCCAGGAGGAACTGAGAGAAAGCCACAAACGCACCCAAGGCTGCGTTAGGGCACATATGTACATGAGTATTTCTGCAGATCTCTTAAGTCTCTGTATTGTTGGTTGTCCCTTGATTATTATCTTGCTGTATCAATCTTCCTGCCAAAAGCAGGAAAGACTTTTTCCTCCAGTGACTCAAGCAAAACCCTGACTCTACCAGAATATCCAAAAGCTGGACAAGGACTGTATTCCTACTTGTACCTTTCTTCTCCTGGGATCTTTAGATCAGCGCCGTCCAATAGAATATTCTGCAGTGATGGAAATGTTCTACACCACACATGGCTTTGGAGCACTTGAAATATGGCCAGTGTGGCTGAGAAACTGGGCTTTATATTTTATTTAATTTTCATGAATTTAAGTTGCCACAAGTCCTGAGTCTGATGGCACATGACTGCCTGGGCCCTGCTAAGGAAACACCACCCCCCTCCCCAGCCTGGTTTGTTTTACCTCACAGAAATCCACCTGTGGCAAGCAAAAATCATTCTCTTCTCCTATTGGTTAATTCTGTGGTTCCCAGACTCCAGTGTGCATGAGAATCAGCTGGAGATCTCCATAAAACAGTCTCTCCTACCCTCAGAGTTTCTGCTTCCGTAGGTCCCGTAGGCCCAAGATGTTCATTTCCGGCACATTCCCAGGTGCTGCTGGTCTGGGGACTACACTTTGAGAACTGTGGCTTAATTAGCATCTTAGAGACAGCTGTGCTTTAGCAGAATCAGTAGACCCTGGAGGCCTACTTGGACACAAACCTCTGGGCTAATGGTTCTTCTCAACAATGGCTGCTCTTTGGAATCACCTGGGGAGCCTTTGAAATTCCTGATGACCAGTCCCCCACACCAGACCAGTTAAACTTGAATCTCTGTGCGGATGAGCTAGACATGGTGTTTTTTTTAAACTTGATTTCAGTCTTGCACCAGGATTGAAAACTACTGCACTAATGGGACTTCAGATTTCTTTTGTCTGTTAAGAGGTGGCAAAATTTGCTGTTTACATTGTGAAAATCAGATGCAAAAAAAAAAAAAGGTTTTATAACCGTGGGACCTAAAAATGAGGATTTAGGCACTGACAGTCTTGGAAAAGCCTATTTGCAAATGGTGCTGCTGTCCCCATGGAACTGAGCTAACGTGGCTCTCTGTGGTTTGCCTTCTAGTACTGTCCCGCCGAACAGGCTGCTGCAGGAACTGATGCTGAGCACGTGCAACAGTTCTACAATCTCCTGACAGCCTCCATTGATGTGTCCAGAAGCTGGGCAGAAAAGATTCCTGGATTTACTGATCTCCCCAAAGAAGATCAGACATTACTTATAGAATCAGCCTTTTTGGAGCTGTTTGTTCTCAGACTTTCCATCAGGTAATTATGATGATTTTATCTTTTTTTTTTTTTTTTAAGTTCTCCCCTTGCTTTGAAGAAGTTGGAAACCTGCTGTGTTTGTAACGGAGTCATCGATGAAAAGTTTGCTCAGGAAGGAAATAGGAAGTATGGTCAGGCGTGAGTGAAACTGGGCCATGGGTGAGAGCACTAGCCTGAGAGCCAGGACTCCCGGGTTCTAGTCTCAGTTGCAACATGGACTTGCTGTAAGACCCTGAGCTGGTCACTAGCCTCCCCTGAAATTCACTTTGCTTTGTGAAACGAGGAGGTTAGATCTGTTGATCTCTGAAGCCCAGGGCAGTTCTAACATTCTATGATTCTAGGAAGATTCTCTCATGGTGCATAAGGTATTTCCTGGTAGGCGAGTATTTGTTTTGAACATTGCATTTACCTCATGGGTTTCTATTTAACGAGTGACTGTTCTAGTACGCCAGATGGGGCTCTAAAGAGTTCCCACAGCTTCTCAACCCCCAATGTTTACTCCAAGAGAATAGCTTCTGGATCAAGAGATCTGGTCCAATGTCTCCTACTCAGTGACACCAAAGACAGAGAGGCAGTGATTTTCCAAAAAGCTGGAACCTGGGATCCAAGCTTCTCTCTAAGCTCTTCCTACGGTGTTACCAGAAACTCTTGTTTGAAGAGCAGATTCCCGTGCCTCATTCTCAGCTATTTTGGTTTGGAGCTACTTTGGGAAGAAGTCCAGAAATCTGCATTTTTAACTCATGCTCCCATGATTCTGATGCCAGTGGCCTGAGGTCCAGGTTTTAAACTCTAAGCCTGAACCATTCTTTCCTGTGTGTGCCTCTGTGGCAGGATCTGTAGGAGAGACAGAGGTGGAGTTACATCTAGGGAGTCAGTCTTTAGCATAATTACAGCCAGTCTGGTGTGCACAGAAGCCAAGCCAGCAATGGGACTGTCCTCTATTAGGCAGGCAGCAAAGGATTAAGTAAGGGATGAGCTGTATGCAGGCAGGTGCCACATATGCACTCTCACCAAGTTTTCTCCAGTGCCTGTTTCCAGGGATGGCACATACCTGGTGCTAAGGACATAATTGCTAAGTGAATGAATGAATAAAGCTATTCATCCAAGAAGCCCAAATCAAGAGATATTAACTTGTTAGCGCAATGAGCTGAAAGAGAGAAGTATGTAGCAAGAGACTGGAAAATTAAAGGAAAGGTAGGATTCAAGTAAGGACCATAGAGAATTCAGAATTAGTTACGCCTGACACTCATTGAGCTCCTCTTATGTACCAGGCCCTGTGCATGGGCTTTCAGATCCTTTATTGAATTCCCACAACAATCTTGGGACGTAGTAATCAGAATTCCTGTTTTATAGAGAAGGAAAAGGAGAGATGAAAGGAGTCTCCCAGGCCCCACAGCTAAGTGGTGACGTCTTGGTGTTCCAGGGCACTTTTCATGAGAGAGGAACAAGATGATGATGGACATGATGTAAACTATCAGGCAGGTTTAGAAATAGCCCTCTGCAGCCCCACTGCTAAAAGTACAGAAGGAGGCCTAAAACAACGCCTACTTTGATTTTGCATCCCTTTTTATTTCTGTGATTGACTTCTGGCAGTTGCAAGGACTTGGTGTTCTTAGAGTCTGCACAGTGGAATTGTAGTGTCTAGTCTCGGGTCTTATCAGTTTTTGACATTTAAGAATAAAAGGGAGAAGTCCTGGCCAAGGAGCCCTGAAGGGAACAAGCTCGCGTTCACTACAGAAAGAGGCGGTGCCTGGGGCTTCACTTCCATCCTCCCAGAGTGCCTGTTACTCTGCGTCCCATCCCTGGCGGGACAGCACCTGATTTGAGTAATAAGAGAGCAGGGGCTCCCCCCACAACCCAGCTCCCCAGGGCTGCCGCTCACCCAGACAGCGCAGACAGGTGGCGGTGGTGGGTGATCCCAGGAGCACAGTCTTGTCCATCAGGAGTATCTAGGAAGGTTCCATAGCACCAGGCTGGGCTCTGAACACTGTCCCATGGCTGTTTAGGTGCCTTTGTGTTCTGATGTTGGACAGACTGAACACACCCATTTGATGTGTCTCTATTTCCCACCCCTATGACTTTGTCTTGTAGGTCGAACACTGCTGAAGATAAGTTTGTGTTCTGCAATGGACTTGTCCTGCATCGACTTCAGTGCCTTCGTGGATTTGGGGAGTGGCTCGACTCCATTAAAGACTTTTCCTTAAGTTTGCAGAGCCTGAACCTTGATATCCAAGCCTTAGCATGCCTGTCAGCACTGAGCATGATCACAGGTAAGCACCACCCTGGCCACTGGAGTGACCATGTCCCCCTTCCTCTCCTTTCCTGTGTTAAAGGTGGATTCTGGCTTTGGCTGTCACACACCTACACACACACAACACACACATAAACACACCAGAAAATTGGGGAAATGACTGCCACTTAGAGCCAGCCTTGGCTTGCCATAAATAAAACCAGCACGTTGCCACATCCCTATGGAAATGAGTGTTGAGTCCAGTGAATCAATAAGTGCTCACTGATCTCAGCACTCTGCTCACATCAGTGGGTTTTCAGAGACGATAGCGCACATCCCTGGAGGAGCCAGAACATGCACACGAATGTGTGTGAGACAGGGTGCTGTGCCATGGTGGGGCGTGGGAGTGGGTACAAAGGTGGGGGTGTGCTTCTCAAAAGACGTAACATGTTAAAAGCATGGATGGTCCTTGATAAAAGCACGGGATATCTCCAGGCTAAAATGGAAGGACTGAGAATTCTAGGGATACATAAAAATTTGCTAAACCCATTGACTACATGGCTGTCATAAGTTTCAGGAAGGAAATGAGTAAAAAAAAAAAAAAAAAAAAAATAGAGTGCTGGGAAGTGAGACTGGCCTGGCAGGGAAGAGTGGGGCGAGGCATGAAGAGCCTTTCACACATCAGTGAGGAGGTCCGAGTTCATTCGGAGAGGAGTGAGGATCCGTGGGAAGTGTCGACCAGGAGAGCATCCGAGCCAGGCTTTCATTTTAGAAAGAGCTACCCCGACAGCTGGTTTTGAGCACCAATAAGAGGAAAAAGGCCAGAGCAGCTAAAGGAGCTGTGGTTTAAGAGGAAAGCCAATGAGGCTTACATCTTTGTGTGTTTGTTTTACTCACTAAGTAGAAATTAATAGATGACGATGAGCCCAGGACACGTGAGGGCCGGACAGTCCCCACCTGGAGACATTGAGCAGCTCAGTGCAGAGAACACCGAGAAGGAATTAGGAGAAGGTGGTGCCAGTCCCACCTCTGCCTCTAGCCTGCCATGTGTCCTGCAGCTACTGCTGCCCGGCTCACTGCCCTTTATGTGGAGATTTGCTCAGGGAAGAGGCAGTTTGGCCTAGCAGAAGCAGCGTGGACTATGGAATCCAGCACCCCCAAGTTGTAATCTGGGGCCCTGTATTTAATAAGTGTGTGTACTCAGTAATGCATTTCATTTCTCTGGACTGCAGTTTCCCCATCTGTAAAATGGGGATAACAACTCCTATTCTATGAGGCAGCAGTAAGGATTATGGGAAAGTAGGTTTGTGATGTGGCCAAACTGGATTTGGAAGAGGCACTCGATCCACCTACATTCCGTCCTGGAATGGTGGTGACAGGGACCCCCTCAAAGTAGGCACATGCCTGCCCCTCCCCCTTGAAAGCCCTAGGGAGTACAGAATCAAACTCGGTGGCATGAGGAAGCTGATGGTGGCTTTAGGAGATGTTATGTTTGGTGAATATCTCCTTGGATGCTTGAGAGGCTCAAAGGAGGACACTGGTATTATTGAAGAAATGAAGCTGCACTCGCCCAGCGCTCGGGCACAGCCCCCCAGTCCCCCAACCCCGTCCCCCCGTCCTTTGTGGGGTAGTCCCAGTCCCCGCCCTCGGTCCTGCAGGCCTGGGCAGGGCTGTCCTAGGTGCTGTGGTTAATACCCACAAGGAGGAATAAGCTCTTCTTCTCTCATTTCTGCACCTTGCAGTACTTTGTGATTTGCTCATTGGGAGGGGGGGTTGAAATGTCTGAAAGCATCAGGAAATGGCAGAAAAGGTGATGTCTGGGAAACAGCAATGTGCGTTGTTGCAGATACTCATTTCCATTTGAATATGGGCTCCCAGGAAATCCTGACTTCGGAGTAAACTCCACTGATGGTGGGGCTGTGATCAGCTGGGCTGCTGGCATCAGAAAACTCATCCCAAAATTGTCTGCTCCTAAACCACAAGGAAGAACTCATGAAAAGGAAATCTCTTTTCCAGGAAAATTAGGAAGAATCTGGGCAGTATTAGAAGTTGGCACTCACATGGCTTTTATTTTCTACTTCTTTTCTTCTGCTTCTTCCACCTGTTTCTAGGCCTCCTTGTGAAAAACTAGGTGGTGAGGTGGGGCAGGAAATGGTTTCTTTCAGATCGCTCTCATTCCGCACAGTTGTGGTTGTCAAATGTTTTTAAGTCCCCAAATCTCCTTTCACCGGTGCCCCATCCCTGACGAGGGAGCAACAGAAATGCTTTGCTTCTGATGGGATACCGGTGAGGTGAGGTCTGGTAACAGTTCATTATGTTTCATACATAAGACCCCCAAACAGAAAGTTAGTGTGGAATTACCGTTTTATAAGTATCCATTTGTTTAAATAAATATTGAGGGCCTACTATATGCCAGGCCTGGTGTCAGTCTCTCAGGATGCAAAGATAAGCCATGCATCAATTCTACTGTCAGAAAGGGTATAGCCTTCTAGGAAGTCATATGTGATTAGGATGCGATGAACTCGTTGTGTGGCGGTTAGTGTCCAGGTCCTTAGAAGCAATAGATTTGGTGCAGGGAAAGTCCAGATTACTGCTCACTTTTTTCAGGCAGAGAAAGGTGGAGGTGCTGGTCATGAATGGCTTCCCAAGGAGGTAGCGTGTATCCATGGGAAGATGCAGAGGAAGGACAATCCAGATCAAGGGAAACAGCAGGTCCTGCCTGCTCCTTTGGGGAAAAGCAAGTACCGCGGTGTTCCATAACACATATGTTAAATCCCACATATAATCTGGATAGAAAGAAGAATCAAGAGTGCAGGCTATCCTACTTGAAGAGTGTCTGCCCTGGAGTGAGCATGAGACAGAGACCTCATGTCCACAGTGGGTCCTAGGCTCTCTGCTTCCGGTGGCGAGAGCTGCACTTTGGGGAAATTTAAAGGATTTTCAGGGAAAAGATTGGTTCGATGTGGTATTTATCTTATGGCCTGGTATGATGATCTAGCCTCAAAGTAAAATGCCTTTCCCATGCAGTGAAAAGGGAACTAAGATCGGAAAGGCCATTTTAGACCAGATGGCGGAGGGAATCTTGAGTGCCCAAATGCCATTTGGCATCACTACACTAAAAGAATGTTCTCCACGGCTTTCTTTTCCCTCTCAGGTCTTCTGTCAAGTGAGAAAATGACTCCTTTCTCTTATGCCTGTAGTCTTTTTCCTGGTCTTGTTGGAACATGAATTCTAAGATTGAGGAACAAGAAGGAAGGCTGAACCAGGGGCAGAAAGTAATGAACAATGACAGAGAAGGGCCAGGCAGGTGGCTGATCCTGCCATACCCTCCACCACCTGTCTTCCCAGAGCTCCCCTGCTCATTCTAAATGGTTACCTGGTTACCCTGTTTTTATATCCCGTATAGCCATCAGCTGCATTGCAAAGAAAACTAAGTGTAAAACTTGGCAGGGCAATATCATTTTTTAAAAAGAGGTAGGGATTGTCTTGGGATTTGGAGATTGGAGATCTGAGTTCAAGTCTTCACTCTGCTACTTCCTAGCTGTGCGGTCTTGGGCTAATTTCTTATGTACTCTCTCTCTCTTTTTTTCCTTACACTCTCTGAATCTCAGTTTTCTCATTTTTCACAAAGATGATCGTGTCTGCTTGTAGGTTTCCTATAAAGATTAAATGAGCTAATGTGTACTTTGAAGAGAAAAAAAATATTAGACAAACCTTCATTATTATTATCTTAAATGTTATTTTCTTACCCCCAGGAAGAGCTAGCTCTGCTCTTGAGAATCCATATAATTTCCTGCATCCCTACAATTGCACATACACATTATATTAAATAATTTATTTGTGTCTCTTCTTCTCTAACTAGATTGTGGGTTTCTTGAAGGGCAGGAAGAGTCTTATTCATCTTTATAATTACTTTGGCATTTAAAAATGTCTTGGCACGTGACAAATACTGGTTAAATGAATGGGTTAACTGTGAACTTCAGAAAGTCTCCCCAAATTAGGAAAATTAATTATTTTTAGCCTCCCACTTTGTTATTAGAAAATAATCTGAATTCCTGAGGACTACCATATTTCAATTCAGATTAATTCAGTGATATTTATTGAGCATCTGCTATGTGCCAGGCACACAATCACTCATCCTCAAAGAGTTTGTGGTCTCCTTGGGGAGACAGACACATACTCTAGTAAACCAAAGACAGACAGACTGGGAAGCACTACACTACAGCCTCAGCACAGACTGCTGACCAGCTTGTGGCTTCCTGATCAGCATGACCGCCCTGCAGTAAAGGCTGTTACATATGCAATGAGAAGTAGCAGTGAGATGACTTCCCCAAGAAGTGGAGCTCAGAGCAGAGCAGGAAGGTCCTCGTTGTTGGTTAGTGTTAGCTTTCCTCTTTGGCTGCAGCCGTATTACTGTTGTCTCCGTGTTGGCCTGTGCCCTTAGGCCTGCTCGGAAGGAGAAGGAATTGCTTGTCATTATTGGGTCTCCTGATGGCTACCATCACCATGTTCTCATCCCCTGCTGCTTGCCACGAGGAAGAGGATTTGTTTCTTGTGTGTGCCCAAGAGACAGAACGGGGAACTGTAAAAATTCAGCTCAATGTAAGAAAAACTTTGATACTGGGACAAGTGGCATCGGGGAGTTAGGTTTATGGAGACTGGATGAATGCTGGGTGCAGACTGGCTCAGGCATCTCGTAGGGACCAGGATTGGCTAGAGCAGAGCTTCCCCAGCTTTCGTGTGCATGAACTCACTAAGCGTCTTGTTAAACTGCACGTTCTGATGAGGCAGGTCCAGGGCAGGGCCCGAGATTCTGCATTTCTAGCAAGCTGCCAGGTAATGTTGATGCTGCTGGTGCAGGGACCACACTTGAGTAGCAAGGGACAATGAAAGCTAATGGTGATTAGGATTCCATGAAATTAACAATAGCTACCGTTTTAAAATACCCCATGCCAGGCACCACGCCAAGGCTTTACATGTGCTCTTTTGTTTAATGTTGTTTATAGTAAGTAGATTTGGAAGGACCTGGGATGGATTACAGCAGAGATGGGAAGCAGAGGGACCAGCCAAGAGCTATGGAAACAATCTAGGTAATAGTTACTGAAGACCTAGCCCAGAGGTAGTGAGAATGAGAGGAGGAGCTCGATGCAAGGAACATCACAGAGATAATAATCAAAGTTCTTGCGGTGGATTAACTATGATGGTCACGGGGGTGGAATCATTAGACATGGTTATGAGAGCGATGGGGAGGGTGGTGAAATCCTTCATAGGCAAACTCAGAGAAGTGGCTGATTTGAATAAGATGTTAATGAGTTGAGTTTTAGACATAGAGGATTCTTGCTAATATTTTTTAAGTACTTAACTATATGCTGGCATTGTCCCAAATACTTCACATGTATTAATTCATTTAATTCTCACCACAACCCAAGAGGCAGGTACCCTTATCAGCCCTATTTTACAAACATGGAAACAGACCCAAGGTCAGCGGGCTCATAAGTGGCAGAGCTAGGTTTGATATCCAGGAATCTGGCTCCAAAGCTTCTAATGTGGTAGGTTTTAGAGTTTGTGAAGTTCTTTACCATTGTGTGCTGCTCCTTAATTTCCAACTTGTGTGTTTATTCTGAGCAGCCTACATGTTCAGCATTCTTTTAATCATATTTTACAGGTCATTGTTCCTCCATGTACATGTTCATTGAACAGATAGTTATTGGTGTCTCCTATGTAGTAAGCTTGGTGCTGCAGGTATAATGGTGGGCAAACACAGCCCATGCCCCCATGGAGCTTACATTTAATGGAGGAGGCAGGCAAGAGTCAGGTAAACATCTGATTTCGCCCTGCTATATCCTTCAAAGGGAAAAAATAGAATGCCTATAGGAGAACATGATCTAAACTGGGAGCACAAAGGAAAGTTCCCTTGAAGAAAAATTTGATCTGCATACAGGATGAATAGATCTTAACGAGGTGAAAAGGGAAAACCATGAGCACAGACCTTAATAGCTATATTATTTCACTCAATCTCTCCCTCCCTCTCTCCCCCCCTCTTTCCTCTCTCCTATTCCTTCCCTTTCCCCCTCCCTCCCGCCTCTCTCTCCTCCTCCCACCTGCCTCCCTTCCTCTCTCAGCACAGGTAGCTAAAATTGTATAGGAATCCAGCAGTTTCTTTAGATACCAACACCACACGGGTCAGGAATATGATCTGTTGTCTGTCTGTTTTGTTCACTGCTCTACCCCAATGGCTATACCATTGCTAGGCACAGAATAGGCGCTCAGTACGTATTTGTTGAAAGAAGTAATTAACCAATTAGTTAATCAGGTACACAGAAAGTAGGAAGGAGTTACAGGGAGGCTGAATTCATCTCAGGATGAAGAACATTCTAATATGTTGTTCAAGGCATCTTGGTATAATAGAAACACGTCTGGACTTGGAGCAAAATAAATAAGCCATTTGCTAAATTTGACTGTGGGCAAGTCACTTAACTCTCTGAGCCCAAGCTTTCTTATCTATTAAATAAAGATCATCTTTGTCCTGCCTGATTCACAAGGATGTTGAGAGGGTGTGATAAAATAATGTAAGTAAAAGAGTATAATATAAAGTGCTACTAAGTATATTGTTATTATCTAGCTGGTGCCGGGCACTGTCTTTGTGACATCTCGGTAGGGAGTTTTGTCTTGGGTGGGAGTGTGAACTAAATCACTCAGATCCTTTCCAACTCGTACGTATTACGATCATGACACATAAATGCGTTACTTAACCATTTCTAGAACATGCGTCTTAAAGTTTTGGATGCAGAAAGCTGAGCTCAGAATCGGAAGTATTGGATAAAAATGATGTAGATCAAAGAGCAAGAAATGCCGGAAGAGCTTGTTTTGTTTGATGGTGGACAAAGATCTTACATGAAAATCTGTGTGTGATTCTCTAGGAAGGGGGAAATCCAAATGTCCGATTTCCCCCAGATTTGATGAAGTCTCTGTCAGCACTGCAGCCATGTTTACCAGGCACCAAAAAGAAAGGAGGTCCCTTAAACTAAAACGTCAATGATTGGGGTTTTAAGGAATTTCAGATTACTGGGAAGGTCCCCCGCCACTCAGTGACTCCCCGGTGATTTGGAAATCTCCATGACTGCTGGCAGAAATTTGCATGGAGACTGAATTTTACCTCAGCCCTTTTGAAAAAGTAAAGAAACCACAAATCCAGTAGCTGTTCGAAACAACAAAGAAGGTGCCTTTGGCCTCTAACAGGAGTGTCTCTGAATTCCTCAAGGAATTCCAGGCCTAGGGTTGATCCAGCTGGCAGGGAGGGATCGATCTCCACTTGAATTCACTGAATAAATAATGGTTGCCATAGTTATTGAGCAGTCACAACTGGTTGGAGAGCAGGGAAAACTCTGAGGCACCTTCTGTGAGTTTGGCCATGAGAAAGTCTAGTTATAAGGTTCCATAATCAAGCCTCTCCCCAAACCCAGCCAACCCCTTGCTCCATTTCTTTATCCTGAAGACGAATATAGGATCTTGAATATAATGCAAGACATGGGGCACTGAAAGGAAGGCAAAGTTTAAATCAATGGATTGGTATTTTATTTCAGGAAAAGCATCTCTCCCCAGGTTGTGAACCTAATTTGATATAGCTCGGTATTAATAGAATTTACTATCAGACAAGATGACTATTTGATCATGTTACAGCTGCTAGAGAGACCAAATCCCAGATTGTGCTATGTTAACAGGTTAATACACAAATACTGCTAACTTGGAAATTTTAAAAGAAAGGAAAAGAGTTAGCTGACAATCTCATAAATAGTCTCACTTTTCTGTTTCCTTTGACCCTTCTCTATAAGCAGAAATAAATTTTGCATGGCTGTCATCACAGCTTAGATACTATTTTATATTCTGTTCTTTCTTTAATGTGATATATATTTTTTTCCATGTTGCTTCATAGCCTTCCTATTTGTCCTTTCTGATGTCTGCAGAATCTCCCATTATGTGCATATACCATTTAGCAGTTTCCCTATTCTTCCACCCGTTATCTTTTTCCCATTTTTTAAATAGATACTGCTACCCCAAATGTCTTCATGCATACAGTTTTAGTCTTCTGCTGAATTTTGCCTTCAGATAAATTCCCAAGAGTTGGATTACTTGGTCAGAGCCTATGAACATTTTACAGCTCTTGAAGTTCACTGCCAAACTTGCAGTCTGCTTTTTTGTGTTTTTTTTGGGGGGGGGTGGGTAAAACTTTAGGAAGAACACTGTTGCAGGCAGAATTTCTCTTGAAGTTCACTCCTGGGTACGTCTTTTGAGACTAAACAAAGGGACTATGTATGCAGTAGAGATAAACATAGAGGACAGTTTTGCACCTGGGCTGATTAGCTAATAGTTTCCTGGGAAAAGCAAAATCATGCACTGCAAAGCTTGAGAAGTGGGGCACTTTGCTGCCTTTTGTTTGACCCTGCAGTTGCCAACCATTTGCCATGCGGCAAGCACTGTTGTGGGTACTGTACCATGGGTGTAGCACACTGCAGTTGGCAGAAGGCCTTCATGTAGCATCATCTTAGTTGAGCCTGACAATAACCTGTGGAAGTAGGTTTTATTGTAATTGTGCTTTTTCTTTCAATTTATTGTGTAATATTTAGGATACACAGAAAACGGGGTACCTGACTTGCTCAGTCTGTGGAGTATGCAACTCTTGATCTCAGGGTTGTGAGCTTGAGCCCTACATTGAGTATACAGATTACTTAAAAAATAAAATCTTGGGGGTCCTGAGTGGCTTAGTTGGTTAAGTGTCTGATTCTTGATTTCAGCTTGGGTTATGATCTCAGGGTTGTGAGATCGAGCCCCCACGTCAGACTCTGCGCTGGGCATGGAGCCTGCTTAAGATTCTCTCTCCCCGTCTCCCCCTCCCCCGCCAACCTCCCCCCCAACCCCACTCTGACGTGCCTACGTGCATATGCACATGCACACTCTTTTAAATAAAATAAAATAAAGTCTTTAAAAAAGAGACACACAGAAAGGAACGAAGAAGAATACAATAAAGACTTGTATATCTACCACCCTGTAATCCCCATTTTCCTAGAAGGACACGGAACCTCAAAGAGATGAGGTCCCATGGCCAGTAAGTAACCAGAACAGGAACCCAGCTCAGCTCTGTCTGGCTGCACAACCAGTGCCCTCTGCTCTATATGATGGTGCACCGAGATGAGACGCCCGCAAGGTACAATCCAACCTCGGAGATGCTGCTGGCAATTTTCATGGTTGTAGTTTAATGTGATTATAACACATCAGAGCTGGAAGGGACCTGAGAGGTCATTAAGTCCAGCCTCCTCCTTTCAAGATAAGCCTTAAAGAGGGAGGAACTCATCCAAGTCATACACAACTAGCCAACCTAGGGAAGAGTGCAGAGCTCCTGGTCCTTGGGCCTCCTTTGATTTAGGTCAAGAGAAGAAAGAAATGTCTGGGTCTTGCTTCATTTTGCTAACTGATTTTTTTTTTTGTTTTTGTCTTAAGGAAATAACTTGCCTAACAAAAATATCCCCAACTGAGGATTAGGAGTATACTTATCTTGATGAGCACTGAGTAATGTCTAGGATTGTTGAATCACTGAACACTTTTGTACACCTGAAACGAATATAATGCTATACGTTAATTATACCAGAATTTAAAAAAATAAAAAAAATACATACCTCCAACTGAAAAAATAAACGCTGGAAAAATTAGACGCTGTCGCTTGATTTCCCTTTGGAAGGATGTCTTCCATCCCACAAGAATTATTGTTTTATATGTAGATATACTTAGAGATAAAAAACCCTGACTGAGATAAGTAGGGCCAAGCTCTCTCTCAGGAAAGAGGCTTTGGTATCTAAATGCTGAGGGAGAGCAAAGTGATTTGTGCTGGACGTGAGGCTCCTTTCTGAATAGAGAAGCAACATTGCTCTGGGGCAGGAGGACACGGTCTTTGGGACTTTGGGAAAATCACTTAACCTTAAAATAAAATAGGAGATCATAATATTTAACATGGGGATCCCTTTATATATTGTTTTATAAAATACGAGATACAGGTGTTCATGTCTGGCTACACTGGGCCTCTTCCTTTCTCTTTGACTTTTCCATCTCCACCGTAGGAAGACGTGTGTATTTTGTACAGAGCGCCAGGTGTAGGTCAATAGGTGTTTCAAGGGAGGCCAAAAACAAGGAAAAGAAAAGCTGGATTCTTCTCAATGCTGGTTAGCATGAAAACACAAGAAATATGCTTTATGCTGGGTCTCGTGGGGCAGCCCTTGCATTAGCAAATGGAACTTACAGGCCACCCCCCTTCCCCACCTGTTAAGATGGGAACACTCATTCCTTTGCCTGGATGTGTTTCTTTGTCACTCTGAAGAAGAGTTGCTTCCTGACAGGGCTTTTGTAGGATGATGTCTGCAAAATAGTTACCACTCTGTCATTCATTCAGTGTGACTGTGGGCCAGGAACGGTGTGCTTCACCTAAGTTGGTCCTTCTAGAAACCCTAAATTAGGGATAATCATTACCTTCATCTTATAAGGAAACTGGGGCCCAAACATTAAGAGGCTAACTCAGGGGCACACAGCGAGGAAATGGCAGGACTGGGATTCAAACCCTGGTGCTGTTTGATACCAAAGGCCATGAGTTACCTCTAAGAGGGAGGCGCTTGGATTGTAAAATGCTATCCCAACTGGTAGAAGAAGACACAGGCCTCAATTCAGGATGCAAAGTCTCTTAAGATGGGGGTGTCCAGGGACACCTGGCTGGCTCGGTCCGCTGAGTATCTGCCTTCGGCTCAGGTCGTGATTTCAGGGTCCTGGGATCGAGGCCCACATACGGCTCCCTGCTCAGCGGGGAGTCTGCTTCTGTCTCTCTCTCTCTCTCTCTCTCTCTCTCTGCCCCTCCCCACCCCCACTCATTCTCCCTCCCTCCCTCTCTCTCTCTCTCAAATAAATAAAATCTAAAAAAAAAAAAAAAAAAAATGATGGGGGTGCCTGGTTGGCTCAGTCGGTAGAGCATCCAACTCTTGATCTCAGGGTCATGAGTTCAAGCCCCATGTTGGGCATGGAGCCTACTTTAAAAAAAAGAGAGAGACAAAAGCAAGAACAGAAAAAAACAAAGTCTCTTAAGATGTAACCACTTCCTGAACTTGCCCTTTTCTATCCCTCTGCAGAACGACATGGGTTAAAAGAACCAAAGAGAGTGGAGGAGCTATGCAACAAGATCACAAGCAGCTTGAAAGACCACCAGAGTAAGGGACAGGCTTTGGAGCCCAGTGAGCCCAAAGTCCTGGGTGCGCTGGTAGAACTGCGCAAGATCTGCACCCTGGGCCTCCAGCGCATCTTCTACCTGAAGCTGGAAGACTTGGTGTCTCCACCTTCCATCATCGACAAGCTCTTCCTGGACACCCTGCCTTTCTGAACGGGAGCAGCCGGAGCAGGGAGCCACCTCAGTGGCCAGCACCTACTTGCTAAGCAGCAGAGGAATGGGTCTGGACACCTACCATTTTCTGTCCTTCCTTAAGAGAAAAAGCAGCTCCTGTCGAAAAGACTTTTTTTTTTTCTTTCTGGCACTTTTCCTTACAACCTAAAGCCAGAAAACTTGCAGAGTATTGTGTTGGGGTTGTGTTTTATATTTAGGCTTTGGGGTTGGTGTGGGAGGGGAGGGTATAGTTCATGAGGGTTTTCTAAGAAATTGCTAACAAAGCACTTTTGGACGATGCTATCCCAGCAGGAAAAAAAAAAAAAGGATAATATAACTGTTTTAAAACTCTTTCTGGGGAATACAATTATAGTGTCTTTGTATTTAAAAACAAGAACAGCCAAGGGTTGTTTGCCAGGGTAGGATGTGTCTTAAGGTTGATCTTTAGAATACACTTCCTGTATCAAGGGTATGTATGTGGTGCAAACAAGGCAGAAATTCTCTCTTCTTAATTTCTCTCTTCCTTTATTTTATTTTAACAAATGGTGAAAGATGGGGATTACCTATAAATCAGACATAGCAAAATGATAATGGTTGTTCGCTTCCATATACAAGTGCAATTTTTAAAGTGCTGTCTTACTAAGTCTTGTTTATTAACTCTCCTTTATTTTATATGGAAATAAAAGAGAGGCAGTCATTTTGGCAAATGACACATGTTAATTTTCCTAGCAGAGGCTTTGTCCACCTGCCCTGTAGAACCCCTCTGAGGTATGGTCCATCTAAGATTTTAGGTCATTCTTAATGGATCCAGATCTCTGCCCTGACTTTCCAGCTGTCCCGAAGGGGGCTCAGATCATAAAATGGATTGCATACAGCTGTTTCGGTTGTGTTCTATCAACCCAGACCGAGTTCCCTAAACTTGCTTCAGTTAATAGCAACTGACTGGCACATTCATTTGGAAGCCCCGGGAGCATTCAGTGAGTCTCACGTGTTTGATCCCTAAATAAGAACATACAAATAAATAGGAACTGATCATACAGGGTAAACACCAGAGGTAATACGATTTTTAAAATATATATAATTTAATTTTTGTTACTGGTTACAAAGACAATTTTGGAGAGCAAGCGAGTCTTATTTAAAAAATAATAGTATGAATGTGACTACTAGACCGGATTAGTGGGTTGCGTTTCAACATTCCGTGTTCGTACTCCCTTTTGTATGTTTATACTGTCGATGCCATATTACTATGAGATAATTTGTTGCATAGTGTCCTTATTTGTATAAACATTTGTATGCACGTTATATTGTAACAGCTTTGCCTGTATTTATTGCAAGACCACCAGCTCCTGGAAGCTGAGTTACAGAGTACTTAAATGGGGTGTTCACAGTGACTTGGATACACCAATTAGAAATTAAATAAACAAATATATATATAAATATAGCAGGTTACATATATATATTTATAATGTGTCTTTTTATTAACCATTTGTACAATAAATGTTACTTCCCATGCAGTTATTTTATGATTCATTTGCAGTGACTTTTAAGGCAGTACTGTTTAGCACTTTGATATTAAAATTTTGCTTATGTTTTGCTAAATTCGAATAATGTTTGAAGATTTTTAGGTCTAAAAGTCTTTATATTATATACTCTGTATCAAGTCAAAATATCTTTGGCCATTTTGCTAAGAAACAAACTTTGAATGTCAAACTGATGTCACAGTAGTTTTTGTTAGCTTTAAATCATTTTTGCTTTAGTCTTTTTAAAGAAAAAAATAACAAAACTATGCTGTTTATATTGTCATTAAATTATACAATCAAACAAATGCCAAATGAATTGCCTAATTGCTGCAAAGGATAACCCAGTAGCAAAGCATATACATTTTTTCCCCCAAGATTCATTCTGATATTTGATGATGTATTATGTTTGTATGAGCTTTTATGAAATATTATTTTTATATCCAGGTGATAGGGTCTGCAGCGTTAGGCTCTTGGAACATTATACTTGTCAACTGGTGCCCCACCCCTTCGAAACTCATAGAGCAGAAAACTGGGGCCCAGCGAAAGTAAAAATTGCCCAAGGTCCAACAGGCTAGTACCAGAATCAAGACTAGGACCTAATTCTCCTTTCCATACTGTTTTTACTCAACTTATTGCATCTATAGGAAAACAGGCTTTTAAAAATAACCACTAATATTTACATTTTACCTGATAACCATGAGTAAAGTAGTACTTTTGCATTAATTTTTTGAGCATATATGCAAACATAATGAACATTATTAAATATCAGGAAAGCTAACATTTCATACATGGTAGCTTCAGACCAAATTCAAATTGAATTTGAATAAATTAGAAATACTGTGCATACATAACCCTTTTGGGCACCGTTAGTATTGGAAAGTTAATCCTTATTTTCTGTCATGTCCGTAAAAGAAAAACAAAACAAACAGAAAAACCAGAGGCCTGGAGAAATGCTGTTACTTTTTATTTTTACACCCATCAGATTTAAGGAAAAGACTTTTTAGCCGTGATTCATCGGAAGGAATGAAGGTTTTTAGTTATAGGTCCAAACACTAGTGTTGAAAATAAAGGTTATAGCCAGTGTTCTTCTGTCTTCCATAGTTGTAAGAACTATGAGAGCCTCCCAAGTAATCCATCAATTCAACTCTCTTCTTTTGTCTTAATGTTGACACACAAGTTTATACAGAGTGGATGACCAAACTAGCTCAGAAGAGGACAGCAAGAATTAAAGCAGGTGATTCTTCCCCTGTGGGAGAGCTCTCTCAGTGTGAACATGCCTTCTGTGGGCAGAAATCAGGAATCCACCAGCTGTTAATGGAGAGTGCCTTGCTTTCATTTCAGACAGCAGAGTTTTCCAAAGTTTCTCTGCTCTTCTAACAGCATTGCTCTTTAGTGTGTGTTAACCTGTGGTTTGAAAGAAATGCTCTTGTACATTAACAATGTAAATTTAAATGATTAAATTAAATTACATTTTATCAATGGCTACTGGTGTGTTGAATAAGCATGCTTCATTTAACAGTATTCTTTTCATCATGTAGTATTTGCTGTGAACTCTTAAACACATCCCCAAGTGGATTTTTTAAAGGCTTACTAATACTGAAAAATTAATAGGCATTCTGAATTGGAAATATATTAAACCTTACTGATTGGGAAGAAGGACATTCTAAATTCAATAACCATGTATTGACTACTTCCTGTGGACAAAGCACTGCTGTATGCTTTGAGGAGATACAAACACGTACAGTGTTTGAAGCTACTTTCTTTCAAATATATATATAATATATATATATAATATATATTTATAATATTTAATAGAGCTAATAATTTCTTGCCTAAAAATATTCTTTAAGGGTATAAAGGATTTTTTCTATATCAAGATGATGGGATATCAATTGTTTATGAACCAGAATTTACAAGAATCAAGATTAGAATTCTCCAAGATTGATCAGTACTCTCCGCCTTTTTGCTGACACCACTACTCTATATTGCCTAGAAACCCCTCTCTGTGGGCAATGCAAATGCAGCTTTCATTCAACTCTACCCCAAACATCATATATTCTAGATTAGGGCAAATGTTTTTTGTGTGTGCATTGACGGCTCAAAAAAATAAATGTGGAGCTCTATAGTTCATCAGTTCATACACAAAGAATTTTCTGTGACATCTAAGTGCTGTGTTCAGTCTAGGGGCCAAACACTTCTTGCTTCTCAGCAGTGCCTTCATCTCCTCAACTATACAGTGTGATTAGTAAGAAAAGAATGAGAGACATGGTGGAACTCCATCTTGCATATGGATTTAAATATAGGTGCTTAGCCAAAGGGGACTCCAAAGGCAAAAGTCTGGTTTGAACGAGGAGGGAGGTGGGAAGTTCAGGACTAAATACGGGGCAGATGCCTGTAGTTGAAATTTAAGACTACAAAGGAAGCTAATTGTTGACTTTTTTTTTAATTTAATGCACAAATTGAGTGTTGTTAAGTACATCCCCACTGTTGTTTAACCAATGGCCAGAGCTCTTTTCATCCTACACAACTGAAACTCTGTAGCCATTAAAAAATAACTCCCCATCCACTCCTCCTGCAGCTCTGGTAACCACCATTCTCTGTCTTTATGAATTTGACTACTATAGGAACCTCATATAAGTGAAATCTTACAGTATTTGTCCATTTGTGTCTGGCTTATTTCATTTAGCCTAACGACCTCAATATTCATATTGTAGTATGTGTCCTTTCTAAGGCTAAATAATATACCATTGTACGTCTATACTACACTTTGCTCAGTGGACACCGGTTGCTTCCTCCTTTTGGCAATTGTGAGTAATGCTGCTATAAACCTGGGTGTACAAATATCTCTGCAGGACCCTGCTTTCAATTCTCTTGGCTAACTGTTGATGTTTGAGCTTAAGGATGATATCAGTGCTTTTCAAGGATAATCTTGATTATAAGTGATTTTTTGCCTCAAGCACTGATATCAGGCCTTCCCCATTTCTCTCTCAGAAGGAACCTGAGGTTATTCCATGAGCAAGCTGTTTGTAAACCTTTGTTCTAAGACAAGGCTAAAAATGGAAAGGACTAAAATCTAAGAGCATTAAATGGTCCATCATCTTGTCCAAATACTTTTTGAAAAATTCCATACTTTGCCCAAGGAGTTGAAGATCCCATCAAATTTCAAAGAGGGTTTTTGCACCTTCTATTATCTGACACCCTTCACCATGAACAAAATTCCTCAAAAAATACTTCAGAAAATTCTTCCTCAGGGCTATCTCTGAATGACACTGTGACACTAACAGACAATATTTTTTGTTTGTGTGTTCTGTTTTGCTAGCATTGCAAGGAGAGTGTCATTCCTCTTTTATTTTTTTTTCTTTCGTCTCTGCCCATCTCATGGTTCCATCAATGAGCCCAAGGGTCACTGGCCCCTTCTCCGATCATCTGCTGTGATGCTGGCCATCCCTCATGCTGGGCTTCTAAAGGGCATTTGATTTGATGGGAAGAGAAGAAATACCTAATATTTATTAGGCATCTATTGTGTGTGTCAGACACTCTGGTAAATACTTTCATACATGATCTCATTTAATACTTACTACTTCTGAGATGGTGTCGTCATCCACGTCTGAAAATGGGGAAAGACGCTGGGAAGGGTTAAGTACCGAGTTCCTATTAGATTTGAACACACGTCAGTATGTCTCTTCGGCTCCTGGCTGCCTTCCAGAGGCTTAGTCTTTAGACACCTGCTCCTCTCTGGAGCACAGAGATCATTTACCCTCAGTTACCTGCTTATCAGCAAGTGCTGAGGAATTCTGCACAGGCACCAGAATAACAATCCTATACACAACTCAACCTCATTTCCCTTCCTGTCAGACTTATCACCTGTCCTCCTCATCCCTCAGACTCTTTGACTCAAGGCCCCCACCATTTTGTCTCTAGGTCTCTAACTTTGTCCCTCAACTGCCTTATACCCAAAGAGTCTTAGAATAATGAAAACCTGCTCCACTTCTGAGATCATTTCTGATGCTTTCCCCCTCTCAACACAAATGCTCTTTACCCTCAGAGCAGACTTCAATCGTTTGAACCCTCCCAACTCTTTCCTGCTTCCAGCCAACCTCCCAATTTCCAGGTGATTTAAAACTTCCACTCAGGCTCTATAGTCAATAGCCATCTTCCTCTGGACTCTACAACCACCTCTCTGTCCCTTTCCAGCCACATTCACTAACCCCTTACCACACCCAAAGACCAGCCTCATCACACCCAGAATCTATTTTTGTTGTCCCTGCGGAGAGATGCTAGAGCATTGCAGAGAACCAGGCTGTCCTTAAGCATCTCAGGCTTGTTCTCTTCCTAGCAGCCTGGCCTGCATTTGCCCATTGAATCTATGTGTCTCCTAACACACTTTCCACCTCTGATTCCTAAAATCCTCATTTCTGCTCCCTCAGCATCTCACCCTTGCTCATTTTTTCCCGCCAGTTTCTAATAAATTGTTCAGAATCACACAAAGATGTTTTTCAATATATAGCAAAACACACATGTAAGTATACTACCTAACAAAGCTGCTTTCATGTGTTTCGTTGTCCATTTATACATACTTAGGGGTTTTTTTATTTTAAAAAATAAAGGGTCCTGGCGCCCGGGTGGCTCAGTTGGTTAAGTGACTGCCTTCGGCTCAGGTCATGATCCTGGAGTCCCGGGATCGAGTCCCACATCGGGCTCCCTGCCCAGCAGGGAGTCTGCTTCTCCCTCTGACCCTCTTCCCTCTCGCGCTCTCTGTCTCTCATTCTCTCTCTCTCAAATAAATAAATTCTTTTAAAAAAATAAAGGGTCCATCCTTTACATTTGTATTTTTGCTTTTTACATTGCCAAGATTCCATGGGAAATTAAAATAATATAAAATTGGAAAATAAACTGATTAAAAAGAACAAAGTAAAACATATACACAAAAATGGAAGTGATTTAAAACAAAAAAATAATGAGAAAAATGATTTTTTAAGGTCACTGTTTTTATTTTATTCTAGTGCCTCTTTGTTTTATCATTTTGTTGTTTTTGTTTTCGTTTGTCGTTTTTGTTTCGTTTTGTTTTCGTTTCGACAACATGGTAAGTGGCATTTCTAACAAGTTCCCAGGTGATGCTGATGCTATGGTTCCAGGTCCCATCACCTGAGAACTTGCTAGAAATGCAAATTTTCAGGGGCACCTGTGTGGCTCAGTCGGGTAAGCATCTGCCTTTAGCTCAGGTCATGATCCCAGGATCCTGGTATGGAGCCCCGAGTCAGGCTCCCTGCTCGGTGGGGAGTCTGCTTCTTCCTCTCCCTCTGTGATCTCTTTCGCTCTTGCTCTCTCTCAAATAAATAAATGAAATCTTTTTAAAAAATGAAATGCAAATGTTCAGGCCCCACCCCAAATGTACTGAATCAGAAATTCTAGGTGTGGGGCCCAACACTCTGTGTTCTAACAAGCCCTCCACATGATCATGATGTATATGAGAGTTTGAATCACTGCCTTGAGCTTACCAAGAAGTAGAGCTGCAAGGCTATGGGGTATACAAATCTTCTGCTTTACTAGATACACCAGTTGGCTTCAAAAGGATTTGTACCAGTTTACACTCTCAACAACAATGTATGAAAACTCCTACTGTTCTAGATCTTCCCCCACACTTGGATTTCATCAGAATTTTTTGTTTTAGCTAATCCAGTGGTTACAAAATGGCATCTTGTTGTGCTTTGTACAATTATGAATAGAATTGCCATCAGCATTTATCGACAGGTCTGTGTGTCAACATGTTTTATTTCTCTAGAGTAAAAACCTCAGAGTGGAATTACCAGGTAGGTTTAAGCTTGTAAGAAGCTGCCAAACCTTTCTACAGAGAAATAGAATATCTGACCGGGCACATGGTTGCTCAGGATAAATGCATTTCTCAGACTTCCTTGCACCAAGGCATGGGCTTGGCCCATGTAAGTGGATGTAAGTCAATGCATGTAAGTCAAAGTGTCATCTGGTTACTATCTCCTATGTGTCACTCTCTCCTTCCAGATGGTATTTGACAGTAGCCTTCTAGAGACAACATTATTATTGTCTGGCCCCAGAAAGTGGCTCTATGTGTGGACATTTCAAGTTGGAGAAGAATCAAGAGTAGTATCATGATAGGTGATATTTTAGGATGGCTTATACATACTGCTGGTCTTGGAATAGAACTGATATGCATTGTAACCCACATGCTAGCCGGGGCCTCTTCTACTTAGGATCTAGAAGAGATTGTTTCAAACTCGATAATCCACAAAGAGAAAAATCCAAAGACTTCCTCCAGATACCTGCAAATTCTGCCAATTTTACACTAGATCTAGCTTTGGGGTCTCACGTCTGTTCGTTTAGCTCTGCTAATGGACTGTCTTGCTGTACTTCTGGTGTCATCCCTATTTCCGGTGTTTTCCTTACTTTCCACCCCAAAATCACATACTGAACTTTCCCAGGTTCTAGAAACCTATCTTAAGCAATAGCTGGTGACTTAGCCCCTTGTTTATTCCTCTCTCCACCTTCCATCTGGAACATGGATGCTACCTTAGACTATGAAGATAAGGGTACCTCCTAGGGATTGGAGAAAAGTAAGTTGGAAGGAATAAGGGTCTCAGAGGGTTTTGGTTTTCTTTGTTTGTCTTTTTGGTTTTGGGGGGTTTTATTTTTGGTTTTTGTTGTTGTTTTGTTTTAAGATTTTATTTATTTATTCATGAGAGACAGAGAGAGAGAGAGAGAGAGAGAGAGAGAGAGAGAGGCAGAGGGAGAAGCAGCCTCCCAAGGAGTAGGGAGCCTGATGCGGGACTCGATCCCAGGACCCTGGGATCATGACCTGAGCCGAAGGCAGATGCTTAACCATCATCTGAGCCACCCAGGCGCCCTTGTTTTGTTTTTTTTAAAGATTTTATTTATTTATTTGACAGAGAGATAGAGAGAGAGCACAAGTAGGCAGAGAGGCAGGCAGAGGGAGAGGGAGAAGCAGGCTCTCCACCGAGCAGGGAGCCCGACGTGGGGCTCAATCCCAGGACCCTGGGATCATGACCCGAGCCGAAGGCAGCCGCTAAACTGACTGAACCATCCAGGCGCCCCTGTTTTGTTTTTTTGAGATGAGATACCCTCACAGCCCTGGGTTGCTTGTATCTAAACTTTGCATAAAAGAGAAATAAATTCCTTGTTAAAACCACTGTTAAGAGTTTTTTCATTACCCGAAGCTGAACTATATCCCACCTAAGACATATAAGATGCAAGAAACAGTCCATCTGCAGCATAGGTTAAAAAAAAAAAACGTCAAGAGTATTAAAGATAGTGACTCAGTATGAGTCATTCATGTTTTGAGACTATCAAGTAAGCCAAAGATATCTTAGGTCACAATTTGTTTATTTATTAATTCCTTGATTCATTCAGCTTTGAACTAGGTCCTCTGTTTCTAATACTTCATAACCTTGTAGATGTAATGCTGCCTGCCCCCTCGTAGTCTTCATTCTTTTTTCTTAGGGTTTCTCTCTCATCACCTTCTAATTTTACTTTTGCCACTGACCACCTTATTCAGCATTTTCCAATTCCTATTCCTGAAAGAGAAAATCTAATAAGTTTAGCTCAACTTTTCTTTCTAAGCCAACTGTAAGTCCCTGAACAATCTGTGGATTGGGTGCCCTTGAGACTTCTCTGGTCCAATCAGCTATGGTTGAAGAAGAACATGCATTGACCCTTCAGAAAATATTGTGACTTGGGGCGCCTGGGTGCTCAGTCTGTTAAGCATCTGACCCTGGGTTTCAGCTCAGGTCCTGATCTCAGGTCGTGGGATAGAGCCCCGAGATGGGCTCCTCACTCAGTAGGGAGTTTGCTGGAGATTCTCTCTCTCCCTCTCCCTCTGCCCCTCCCCCACCTGCATTTTCATTCACTCTCTCTCTAAAATAAATACATAAATCTTAAAAAAAAATACTGTGACTTGAATAGTCTCACTCTGAAGGGGCTGTAAATATGGTGGCACTGTGACTATCATGTCTAGTATAGTAGGAAGCTTGATTTGGCTAATGGAGCCAGTTGTGGAGACAGCTTTGGTAGAACCATTCCTTCTTGATCTCCTTAGTGCCTAGCACAATGTCTGCTTCCCTGAAACCCTTAGAAAATGCTTCTTGAGTGAATTCAGTGTAGATATACCTTGATGGGGGTGAGAGATGGAAAACATATCAAATTCCCAAATTCCATATGTCATTTCAAAGTTGGTATCTAGAGCCAAAGGTCTAGTTTCATAGTTTTCTGAACTTCAGTGTTAAAAAAAAAAAAAAAAAAAGACAGAGAGAAAATCAACACAATCCTAAGGAAGGTTTGTTTTTTCCTTTCCTTTAGAAAGCAGCTGTCAGTTTAACTTATCCCAAAATACTGTCAGTGATGAGCATGACTGAAAATGCGTTTTATCTGTAATTAGAGAGATTACATTAAACACTATTATTTGCAGATACACATTGAATTAACCCTAATCGAGGCTAGCAAATAGTAGAGCCTGCCTATTTTTTGCCCCAAAATTTTTAGAAAATTGTGACAGTTGACACACGAGGGACAATGCTGACTAGATTTCTTTCCATCAAATACCAGACAGTAATTGTAATTGCCTTTAAAAATGTTTTAAGCAGTTTTGTTAGTAAATCAGAAGTTGCCACAAATCATGCTGAATAGTTTCTAAACATGGGGGTTGTTGACTGTGCATTCCAATATGAGTTTAATGAATTGATTTTCTAAGGAATTTAACTTTGCATCTGTTTTCAGGTATAATTAATTCACTCTGATTAATGTGATTAGCATGGATATCAGTGGATTACACATTATGCCCTTTATTTATTCACTTATTTTTAATCTGCCATACTGTCCATTGGGAAATTATATAAGTGTTTTTTGGGGAAACATCTTGCTGGTGACTCTGATCACATTGGATTACGGCAAAGTGGAATCCTGGTAGGAATTTACTAATTATTCACGGGCTGTGCAGCAATGTACTTTTACTTGAGGGACCTATTAAAGTTTACACGGTCCTTGCTTTTAAAGAGCTTGTAATTCAGAGGGGGAGATGAGACAAATGGTCCAATGCAAGTCACTCACAAGGAAGAAATGTCCTCAGATTCTTCTTTGTCTGAGCACCTCTCCCCTACTCTCCTTAAATAATGCTATTCCTTAGAATGCCCCCCCTCTTCTCTAATGCCTCCCACTATCTTGAGCAGTACTATTCATACCTCAACTACCTTGATGTATGAATACCCCCAAAGCTATATGTCTACTTCCCAAATCTATATGTCTAACTCAGTCCTTCCCCATGAGCTGCAGACCTAGAGGCTCCAGATGCCTCCAGATATCTTCACTTGGACATCCCATAGGTATTTCAAATTTAACAAACCCAAATTCATGATTTCCACCCAAACTTGCCACTCCTGTCTTCCCAATCTCTATAAATGGCTCCTCCCTCCATGCAATCATCCAAGCTAAACTATTATTATAAGTCTCAGAACAAGAAGGGATTCATTTATTCTCTGAGGTTCTCAAAATTTAACGTTCATCTTCAGCGTTCATTGAAATCATCTGGAAAGCTTACTAAAACACAGTTTCCTGAGACTCGTGCCCAGAAATTCTGATTCAGCAGTCTGGAGTGCAGATCTGTGAGTTTGCATTTCTAACAAGCTCATGGGTGACACCAATGCTGTTGGTCTAGGGACCACATTTTGAGAACAATTGCCCTAGAGAATGAAAAGAATGCAGGCACATTTCCATGACCCACCAAATCACTACTATATGAGGAATCATTGCTAGAGAATGAAAGCCCAGGATGAAAATCTCCTCTGTTTACCCAAAGGATACAAAAATACTGATTTGAACGGATACATGCACCCCAATGCTTATAGCAGCATTATCTACAATAGCCCAATTATGGAAAGAGCCCAAATGTCCATTGACTGATGAATGGATAAAGAAGATGTAGTATATATACAATGGAATATTACTCAGCCATAAAAAAGAATGAAATCTTGCCATTTGCAACGATGTGGTTGGAGCTAAGCAAAATAAGTCAGTCAGAGAAAGACAAATAGCATATGATTTCACTCATATATGGAATGTAAGAAACAAAGTGTTGAATATAGCAGCGGGGGGGCAGGGGGTAAGAGGCAAATCATAAAGCAGACTCTTAACTGTAGGGAGCAAACTGAGGGTTGCTGAAGGGGAGGAGGGTGCGAGAGATAGGTTAAATGGGTGATGGGTATTAAGGAGGGCACTTGTGATGAGCACTGAGTGTTGTATATAAGTGATGAATCACTAAATCCTACACCAGCAACTAATATTATACTGTATGTTACCTAACTGGAATTTAAATAAAAACTTGAAAGAAAAATAAAAAGAAAGAAAATCTTCTCTGGGGAGAGAATTTCTGATTAATCAGAGGCAGTATGAACACTACATCAAAAACTAATGATGTACTATATGTTGACTAACTGAAAATAATAAAAAAGAAATAAATAAAAAGAAATAATGATACAGCATGTGATTTTAGTATTCCTTCACCCGTCAGCTATGTCCTGAGTGCCTGTTCTCCGCTAGGCACAGTGCAAGGCACTGAGCTAGGCTCTGAGACATAATGCTGAGTAAAACCATGAGAAGATGATTTTTATTTCTTACATATACACATCTTTATCCATTCACCAGTCGATGGGCACTTGGGCTGCTTCCATAATTTGGCTGTTGTTGATAAAGTTGCTATAAACACTGGGGTGCATGTATCCCTTTGAATCAGTATTTTTGTGTCCTTTGGGTAAATACCTGGTCATGCAATTGCTGGGTCATAGGGTAGCTCTATTTTTAACTTTTTGAGGAACCTCCATACTGTTTCCACAGTGGCTGCACCAGTTTGCATTCCCACCAACAGGGCAGAAGAGTTCCCCTTTCTCCACATCCTTACCAACACCTGTTGTTTCCTGTGTTGTTAATTTTAGCCATTCTGACTGGAGTGAAGTGATATCTCAGACACAGTGAAGTTTGAAAATGTGAACTCAGGCAATCCATTGAGACTTAGATATTTCATCTATAAAATGGAGATAGTGATGCCACTATACAGACCTCACAAGAAATACCAAATAGAAGACTATATTAAGTGTCTAGTTCAGTGCCTGGCTCATTGACTCTCAATAAGGATATTCAACAAATGGTAATTAGTTCCTATTTTTGTGTTAGAATCAGCCACTTTAAAGTGCTATGCAAATGCTAGTTGTAATTATTTTTAGCATTATATCATGGGCTCCTCATTGAGCTTACGCAGGTAGTCAGGTAGGCTTTCACAATATGAGAAAAGACCCCAAACAACTGAAGACATGGCAGAACTTTGGGGGTTGTAGAGCGCAGAGTTTCTTGAAGATTATTGGGGCTTGGAGCGCCTGAGTGGCTCAGTCGTTAAGCGTCTGTCTTTGGCTCAGGTCCTGATTCCAGGGTCGTGGGATCGAGCCCTGCATGGGGCTCCCTGCTCCGCGGGAAGCCTGCTTCTCCCTCTCCCACTTCCCCTGCTTGTGTTCCCGCTCTCGCTGTGCCTCTCTCTGTCAAATAAATCAATAAAATCTTAAAAAAAAAAAAGAATATTGGGGCTTAAGTGTTAATAATTGTTTCCAACTTTCCCTCCAAAAAACTTTGCCATGTTGGCATATTTGATTAATTGTAATTCTTCAGATAAATTGGAGTTGGCTCAGAAGCCAAAAGAAACAGGAAAATTTGATCATTCTTATGATAGTCTAGGATTTCAAGTGTCACCTTGTCAGAAAGGAAAGGGATATGGAGATAAAGAGAAAACTTCTACTTGTTCTTAAAGGACTGAATGAGGTACCACCAATCAATGGAATGCTATAAATCCTATGGAAATGGTATAGATTTGAATTTATTGATATAAAAAAATGAGGAACACAGCAGTATGTATGTATGTCATTTTGATTTTTTAAAAAAGAATAAGGCTTATTTACGTGTCTCCACATAGAAAAAAGTCTGGAGATACACACCAAATTGTTAACAGTATTTATTTCTCTGTGAAATAATTATGGTACTAATCCAAAGATTAGTCAGTAGTTTCTAGATTTTTTCTGATGACTATATATGATTGGCATAATAAGCATTTAGGAAAGAGAGAATGCGTCCACCAGTCCTACAAGGAATAAGTAAATCTGAGGAAGCCCTCAGGCAATAGTTCTCAATCTTGGCTGCATATTAGTATCACCTGGGGAGTTTTTAAACATCTCAGTTGCCAGGCTGCCCCCAAGACCAATTAAATAAAAGTCTCTGGGGCTAAAACCCAGGTTTCAGTATTTTCTAAAGCTCCCCAGGTGTTTTCTACGTGGAGTCAAGGTTGAGGACTCCACCTCAGGTGACTTTCTCCTGCATTTCCTTGCTCTTGGTAGGCCCCTAGGGCCCTGGCTTAGGGTGGAGGGGGGCTGGACCCATCCCCACAGCAAAGCTAGTCTACCAGGAGGGACCTCAGTGCTACTTGGTTTTATTTGCTTGCAGTTTTATTAAAACTTCAGAATAATTTTGAAATGGAGCAGAGCTAGAAATGACTTCAGCCACTGGATGGATGTAGGGAGCAGCAGTGGAAAGAGGATATGAGTTAGAATATCTGGGTTTCTTGTGAGGTGTGCGGTCCAACAGCTGCATGGTCTTCGACAAGTGACTTTTCTCTTAGTCTCAGGTCCCTCATAGCTCTGCCTCTCTGGGTTGCTACTTTAGAATTTAGTGAACTAAAAGCCATTAAGAGTTTTGTAAAATGTAGAATACTATAAGTGTATTATTATTTTTATTATTTTGTAGCTAATATATAAAGAGCATACTCAGGGAAAGATGATACCTGAGGAAGACATGAGAAAGGCTGACTTACTCTTCCTTGGAAGACCTGGGCCCCTAGATGGACAGGGAGACTTAAATTCAAAGACAATTAAATAGGGGGCAAATCCATGGACTGAAATTAAAAGCACTTGACAGGCCAAACATGAAACATTTCTTTCTGAGAAATCCAGAGAAGAGACTCTGAGAAAGATCTTCCCTTTGCTTTTCTGATGACTTCCAGGAATTTATCCCAAAGTGGTGATGTCCCTGAATAAATAGGTTTTCTTCTCATAATTAAGCCAGAGGTTCTGGGAAGGGGCTGACACAAGACTGAATTCATTACTGAGATTGCTCACAATTTAATTCAGGTCCCAAAGAGGTGGTCCCTATGTGTCACCAGAAAAGAGTCCTTGCATCTAGGCAACAGTCTACATATGTCTCTATACTGACTTTTTCTTTTCCTCTGGACTTAATCTATTCTCTGAAAAATAATAGGCCCCGGAAGGAACTTTACTGCAACACTGTCTATGGGAGGAGCTCAGCAGTAGATGAGGCCATTTGAGATATCATTCGACATCAGTAGTGACTAGAGGAGGTTGAGAGTCCCTTAAGAATAGGGACTTTGTATTCCCTGCAAGTCACATAGCACAGGACCTAGGAAAAGTATACAATGAATCAATGCCTTGGAAACTGCTCCTGCAGTTTCCTAGCAGTTTCCTCCACAGTTCCTGGCCATGGTAAAAAGTTAATAATTATTTATGGAATGAACAACATTTCCATCACATCTAACACACTGAAAATGTCCGCTGTTGTGTAAGCATGTTTTCCTTTTACCCACCTTAGCTCATTATTGGCTGCAACCTCTCATAACTGGATTTATTACCCCACATTTTCAGGGTTAATGTGGATCTACACTGAAGATAAACCCTAGCATGTAGATGGTACATTCTAGTTGTGTAGTTTAATTAGATCCTCACAACTTCGAGAAGAATGACTATTGTAGTAATCCAGGCAAAAGATAAAGGAAACCCAAACAAGGAGAGTGGCCGTCGGAGGGAGAAAAGTGAGAAGCTTTCGAACCAGGTGCCTGGCTTGAACACCTGAGTGGATGATGGTGCTCTTCACTGAGATAAGAAGGAGGTATAGTTTTGAGGGGAAATATGATAAGCTTAGTTATGGACATGCTGACTTACAGGTCCCTGTCTATCATCCAGGTGGTGGTGTTGAGTAGACCGCTGGGTATGCAGATATGAAACTCAGAGGAGACATCTGTATAGATATATTCTTGAGCACCATCAACATATAATAGTAATAGAAATCCAGCAAGAATGAGTACAGGCAGAACAGTGAAAGCAGTGTTAGGGAGAAGGATGTGCCAGAGCAGCAGCAGAGAGTTGAGGAGAATGGTAAAAATGGATATAGCCAGCAGTAGAGAAGAGGGGTTAGTGTGGAAGGGGACATGAGGTCAAAGCGGAGATTTGTGAAGATGGCAAAGACATGTTTAAATGCCAATGGGAAAGAAAAAGGTGGCCCCACTAAGCACCTCTGTATCTGTCCGTCACCACACCTGACCCCAATAACCCTCAGAGAGTATCAGTCACTGCTTTACTTCTGCCTTTGAAACCTAACACAGGTTCTTCTCTTAGCCAAGTCTAACTCAGAATCATACTAAAAGTGGAATTCTAGGAAATACAGTTCTCAGTTTATCCAAGTTGACATATCACAATCCAGCACAGTCCCACCAACTTGGTATCCACATGCACTTCTTTAACCATATTTAATTTCCAAATAAAAACAGCAACAAGACCATGCTTTTGTGTAACATGATTAAATTGTCATACAAATGAAAACTTGTTAACCTTCTCCTAATAAAAGGGTACACAAAAGTCTACTTCATTTATCCCGAAGAGAAAGTTTTGCCACCCACCCAGCACTAAACTGAGACTTGAAAAAGCTATTACATAATTCAACCAGCTCAGTTGCTTCCAAGGTGATAGGAAGACTAGTACTGCATTCATTCTCTGTAAAATGAGTTTCCTGGTCAGAACCAAGGCTGATGGGATACCATTATGGTGAATAAAGCATTCTGTAAGTCCACAGATGAGTGGTTTTGGATGAAACACTGCAGGAAGGGATGGCAAATCCGTATCCAAAATAAATATTCTAGTAAGAACAATGCATTTCTCTTCTATGGTGGAAATGGTCCAATGTAATCAGCCTGATGCCAGGTGACCTGAGAAATAGTGCCATATCTCCAGTTGGCATTGGTCTTTGTTGTTGGCAGTTGGGGACTCATGAATGGAAATAACCATACTGGTGAGAGAAAGTCCATGTTGCTGGATGACCTCAATCCCTGCAACTATGGCCACTTTATTTATGAGAGCCTTGAGCGAGGACAGAAGTGACTGGGAAAAGATGCTTATTGACATCCATAAGAAGGGTCATCCTGTCTACTTGATTATTAAGATCCTTCTCTGGTAAGATTGGCCTTTGGTGAGCATTCATCTGGGACACACATATCATATTCTGAGTTCATTCAAAGAGGTCTATCTTCATATCCCTTCTCCAAAACTCATTGCCTCTGACTCTTCCATCATCATCCTTCCAAGTCCATAACCAAACAACCAAACTGATAGCCTTTGCTCATGAATTAATGCAGATCCATACTTCTGGTCATTTTTGTCCTTCCAGGCAAATTAATCAACCAGGTACACTGTTTTGCCCACTGAGAGAATTTCTCTTCAACACTGTCCTTCGTGGCCACATCTGAGTGGGGCTGTAGTGCTGCAGACACACAACTTCAACTTCTGCTAGCATTTTTGATAGAAACGTCGGTAAACCCAACCCCTTATTTTCCTTCCTCAATCAGCTGATCCTAAAAAACACCCCCATGAGGCCATAGATGCACATTGAGAGAGGAGAGACAATGGAGCAAAAGTGGGTTTCTCAGAAATCTGGGCCACTTACTGATGAAATTTCCTCCGTCTCCAGGACCTGCTTGGGCCTCATCTCTTACATATCACTCCCACCTGATGATGAAGTGATACTGTGCACACCCAACACTATAGCTTATTGGGTCCGACATCACTTATTCTGTGATGAGCAGCTCAGGATGCATGGTGTCCCATAGCTAGCGTGTTTAGTCTCTAGTAGGGCCTGGAACTATGCCAGAAGCTGTTTCCCGAAAAAATAGTAATTGGGGGAGGATGACATAACTTTGTTTCAAAATCTCTAAAGATCTGTGCTATGATTCACCCACAAAGGCTTGCCAAATGCTCTACAATGCATCTCTATCTGTCAAGACACTTCAAGAACCTTTGGATCTGCTGACTCAGACAACTGCTTCTGGTGGTCTTTACCAATGGGCATCGAGAAAAAAAGCACTTGCCAAATCCAGAGCTGCCAGAGTGTATGTTGTTTTGGTTCAGCAAAGAAACCACACTGGAACTATAGCCGGGCAAGCAGTTAGAAAGAAGAGCTCTTGGCAGAGTGGAGGAGAATAAGGGCATGCTACAACTCGCTGGGAACCTATGCATCTGTCTATTACCACATCCGACTACTAGGACCTTCAGAGAATAATGGCTGCATATCTGCTTCCACCTTCCATATTTGCGCAAGTTTCTCTTTAGGCCAACTCTACCCATGAGTCACAGTGTAAAGGGAATTCTGGGATACGATTCCCAGCTTAATCAAGTTGACCCAGCATAACCCAGGACACTGGGTTTTATTATTGTTCTTATTTTTTACTCTTTAGCATGTATATTCTTTTGCATGTGTGGTTTAGTTCATAATTTTAAAAAAGGATGTTAAAACCACTTTAAAAATTGATGTATAGAAGCCCTTGTTGCAGAGATATTTGTAAAAAAAAATCACTTGTGACTGAGAAAAATTACATTTTGTTGTACACCACATTCTTCCCTCTCCTACAGAAGAGATTCCTTTTCTGAGTGCTGAGATGAGTCTCAGGATGCAACTTGGAGAGGGAACTGTGAGATGGGGGTGAGGTGCCAGTTTGGGATGAGAGGCTGAAGAATTTAGGAGAACAATTCTGGAGGGGGCGGGGAAGATTTTGAAGAGTAAAGAAAATTGCTGTCCACAATGGAAAATTGGGAAAAGAACAGAGATGTTGGAAGGGGATTTTATTAAGGTTTAAAATATGATTTTGCAACACAAAGCCTCTCCCCTTAATGCACGGAATTCTCAGCAAAATATCCATTTCTCATCCATGCATGGAAGAGGCAGATCTATAGTGGGTCTAGGTCAAAATGCTGAGTGCAATCTCAGTAGCAGGTCTTGGGCCAGAGCTATGGCTGCTCCCAGGGAGTCTGCTATAACTCCTGTTATATTGGTAAAAAAAAAAACAAACAATGTGAAACACTGTTACTAAATTGCTGTAAGCAGTTTTCTGCCCTGCAAGAAGACACTTTGAGGCAGATTATCCTTTTTTTCAGGGGATAAAGCCCTGAATTGGCCCTTTAGTTACTCAAACATAAAACAAGTTTCCACTTATTGTTCTTGGGAAGATCCGTGATGTAACCTGAAAGCAGATATTTTAGCCAAAAAGCCAAGTGACTGTGGTATAGTATAAATTGTCTTGGCTAGCCTTTAGCAGCCAAAATTATGCATCTACAGACTTTGTTGCTTCTTTGGGAGAAATGTTTATTTTCTCTGTATAGAATTAAACTGGATGTTCCTTACCTAGAAGCAGGTGTTTATTCTTGTAGAGATATTTGTGCCTTTATGGGCAGAAAGAGGAAGCTGTGAGGAAGAGAAAAGCAGGGGGGATGTGTAAACAAGATCTTCACCTCACCCTGGAATAGTCTTTTGAGTTGGGCTCAGTTTGGTACATGCCAGTTGTTTAATCTCCTGTACCTGGGACATGTGGTTAAGAGCATGGGCTCTGGAGTTAGACCACTTCATCTGAATCTTCCCTCCCATTTATAGGCTCTGTTGCCTTGAACAAATTACCTAACTTCTCTGTTCTTCATTTTATTATAAAATGGGAGGGATGATAGTTGTTACTCTATAAAGTTGTCGAGATGATTGAAAGACGTGTATAGAGGGTTTAGTACAATGCTTGGCATATAATAATGACACAATACATTTTAGAATAATCAAGGAAATGCTGACATCAGGCCATCAATGATATCATTGCCTAGCAGGAACCAGCAGGTGAGGCCACTTCAGAGTTGGTTGGAGTCTCTTCAGAAGTATAATTCCCATTGCTACTCAACCCAAGAAACTGTGGATTACAGGGGTAGATGATGGAACGAGAAACCAAGAATAGACAATGTGAGAAATGAGTCAGAAATGAGTGAGACAGAAATATTTACAATGAAGTTCCAGATCTCCTGGAAGAAATAGAGAAACTGCATCTGAAATTAAAGAGGAGGCTTCTGAGACGCCAGAAACAAGACTCTGAAAACCAGAAGAAATAAAGCCTGCTCCAGCGCTGGTTAAGGGAGACATCATAGGATGACAAGCAACTTAACATACGAGACAGAGGAGGGCTGGGATCTACCCTCATCTCGGGGGACTTGCTCACCGTTTGTGAGGAACACACTGAATAACACACTGAATAGGATACTGTTTCTATCAGCATCGCTGTGTAACAACTTCGTCCTCCCCCCGCCCACCACGCCGCCTCACACACAAACTTAGCGGCAGAAAACAGCAATTATACTATACTCACCGCATCTGCAGGGAGGCTTGTTTCTGCTCTCTGACATCTGGGGCCTCATCTAGGGGTTTGGAATCATCTGGAGGTATCTTCACAGTTGATGCTGGGCGCGGCTGCAACCTCATTAGGGCTGTCAGCTGGAAAAAGTACACATGACCTCCCCATGTGGTATCTCTGCAGGAGATAGCTTGCACTTCCTCATCTTAGTGGCTGAGTTCTGAAAGTGAGTATCCCAAAGGGCTGGGCAGAGATTTAATCACTTTCTATAATCTAATCTCAGAAGTTCCATGGTGTCCCTTCTTCCGAAGTCAAAAACCCACTCAGCTTCTAGTGAAGAGAACATAGATTCCACTTCTCCATGGGAGGAGTGTCAAAGTCATGTTGTAAAGAAGAGGCAGGACGGGAATTATCCTTTTGGTTATCTTTGGAAAATAAAATCTGCCACATATGGATGGCACTACTGAACTGCTCTTCTTGCCTAGGCTGGGGGGCGTTCTTTTTACATCCCTCTACACCTGGGACTCTAATGCTAAACGAGCAAGGTATTGCTCCATATGGGAGTCCAATAGGACGGAATTTCTTGAAAAGTTCAGATTAGGAAAGGGTGGCTGCATGATGTGTTACCACATGGAAGGAAAAGTCTCTTCCAACACAATGAGTGGAAGAATACTGACAAAACATGATTTTGGAAAAGCCAGAAGCAATAGAAACATATCTTGGTTGGAGAACAAGTGGAAATTAGCAGCAGGATGAAGAACAGGGAGAAAGAGCAGACCGGTGAAGGCCGTAAAAGGAAAAATATTTTCTGTGAAATAGAAATAAGCCTTGGATGGGGCCCTTGGATGGGGCACTTGGATGGCTCAGTCGGTAGAGCATGCAACTCTTGATCTCAGAGTTGTGAGGTCAAGCCCCACGTTGGGTGTAGAGATTACTTAAAAATAAAATACTTTTTTTAAAAAAGAAATAAACCTTGGACAGAATTAGCCAATCCTAACTTATAAGAAGTAGGTAGCAAACTGTTTTCGGTTGGGGAGGCAGGGGGCATTAACTGAGAGAAATTATTTGTTGTTAATGTGTATTCTGTCATATTCGGGAATGACAGCTCAAATGGGGACCATACTTCTAAGAGATGGTGATATCTTAGAACCACTTAGTACTTTACCATTATTACTTCTTATAACATTGTTGTAACAGGTATACCACATTCATTTCTTATTCTATTGTTTTTTTTAAATGTTACATCTTTTATTTATTACGTTAAGTATTTAGTATCCTAATTTGCATTATCTTTGAATCTAGGTTATACTTTCTGGAGTCTGTCAAACTATTTAGTCATCACTACCTGGAACATTTTAGCAGCAGGTGGCAGCAAAATCTGAGAGCTGACATAAAATTCTTGGCAGGAAAGTAAACACCTAATTAAGAATTTACGTCAAACCTCAGGATCGTTAATCAGGAGTAGCAAATGCATTACTTCCCCGCTCCCCTTGTTTCTATTTAGATCACACCCCCCATTTTAGTGAGTGATTGTCCAAATTGCGTATATACCCTATCCCTGGCCCCCATAAGCTCACACACACTCCTGCAGACACAGAATAGCCAGCCAGCCAAGTGTACCATGCTGGAGGCTCGCTTCAGGAGGGCGAGCTCTAGCATAGCCCAGAGCACAGAGACCCAGCAGAATAAACCAAATTGGAATCCGTTGGGGAAATCCAGGGTCTGAAACAAGAGACCAAGTTCAAATACCAGTTTGCAAACCAGAGGCAGACCCAAAGCCAGGAACCTGAATGAGACAAAGAAGAACTATAAAGCAAGAGCAAGAATGAAGCCTAACAGTAACTCACCTTTAGAGGTCAGTGAGGGCAGCTGCTTGGTTATTTTGAGCTGGCCTAAAGAGACGGAGAAGAAACTAGAGCTCTCTTAAAGGTATCCAAGGGTTGACTACATCACCTGGATAAGATTCTCCAACTATCTGGGCTGGCCAAAGAACAGAGTTCTGGGATCCTTTTCTGGTTTTACCCTGTATTTGATGGGTGATCCAAACTGGTTGTTTCCAAGCTTGAGGTGACTCCCTCATTAGATGAGAGTTGGTACATATCTAATCTTGCTGGGAGAGATGGTAGTGATTTGGGATGGCAGTTCCAATTCGCTCTTATTTAAGAAGCACTGCCCTTGTCATTTCAGATTCTATCTGGCTGGGGCTCAGTACTTAAGTTGTCAAACCAGGTAGAGGTGCATACATTTTAAACCAAATACAAAATCATTTTAAAGTCCATTAAACAGATTTTTTTTTTTGGAGAGTAATTCAAAATTGCCAAGCAACTTTATTTTCAGAGGCTTCCTTAATCATGATAAAGTTCCAAACTGTATTTTTCAATAATTATATTTTGCAAGCATTTTTTTAAAAGCAGGTGTCAGAGCTTTTAGGCATTTTCAATCCTTTTTCCTACTTGTTGTAAAGGCCCACAATTCAGGCCTTGGAACATGTATCAAACTCTCAAATGAGACACCATCATTTGAAGAGTCTCTATAAGGTTTGGAAGTGAATATTTTATAATCATTCTTTATTCCTGAAGATTTCCATACAACTCCATGTTTCACTGTAAAAAGAAAATGGATTTTCATGTCATATGTCTAAACGAAAAACAACAGTGTTTGTTTCATAGAGCATTTCAGAAGATGTTTAACAGGTGGGAGGACTAGCTTTTGCTCTTAGGAAGAAAAGACCTATTGTGATCAGTAACTGCCTCTTGAGAAGGAGCTATGTTTATTTCTGGCCTTGCAAACTAAGAGGCGGACTGTCTTCACAGAGCAGGTGTTTGTGGACAGCTAGCAGCAAGATGAAATCAAAGTACTTCATGGTGAAGAGTTGCCAGGTGCCCAGAGAGGCCCCAAAGGGGCTATACCCCCCGTGTGATCTCCGTGTTTCAGAGGCTATACCTCAGGAACCTGATTTAGCAGCATGGTGAGAATGGATCTCTCTTTCTCTCTCAGAGGGACGCCTACTTACAAGCTCTGATGTATAAACCAGAAAGCTCATTTATTTATTTTTGGAAGCCCATTTCCCAACTTATATCTAGGGACTAGTATATTCTTCATCTAAAGACAGATCTACACAGAAAACAAAATTATTATCAGAAGTCTGCTGCACATAAGCGTAGATGCAGAACAAGGGGAATTAGCACATGACTCAAGTGTTCAATAGCATTAGCTTTGATGTAGCCCAATGTACTTATCTCCATAAGGAACAAGACAGATTAAATCCTGCACTTGTTCCTTTATCTGGACTTGATCTAATAGCTTTTCTAGTTCTGACATTTTATATTCCATTTCAGCTTGATTTCCATTTTCTTCTGGTGCAAATGGAAGCCTAACAGGAACTCAGAAGGGTCAGACAAAGCACAGCAGTAGAGAACTGTGGCTCAAGATGTATGAGGAAGAAAGAGTGCCCTGAGCCACTCTGCATGACTTCAAATCTCTAGACCCAGATGAATTCTATCCCACGATGTACAAGAAACACAGAACTGTTTGTCATCCTCTGAGACATTTTGAGCCATCACAGAAATGAGAAGAGGTGCTTACGTACTAGAAACAAGTACACGTTTTACATTTCTAAATAGAGAAATGATTTGAGCCTGAAAAGAAAGGACAAGTAAGTCTAATGTAAACCTCTGGAAAAGTTTAGGCAGATTATTGAGCATTAAAAAGAATGAAGTGGGGCGCCTGGGTGGCTCAGTTGGTTAAGCGACAGCCTTCGGCTCAGGTCATGATCCTGGAATCCCGGGATCGAGTCCCGCATTGGGCTCCCTGCTCAGCAGGGAGTCTGCTTCTCCCTCTGACCCTCTTCCCTCTTGTGCTCTCTCTCTCTCTCATTCTCTCTCTCTCAAATAAATAAATAAAATCTTTAAAAAAAAAAAATGAAGTGATCCCCAGGAAGCAACATGAGTTCACCACCCATGAATTGCCATTCATCCAGTTCATCCTTTATACTCTAGGCTGGGTTATTAGCAGGCATATTTGTTTATTGGTTTATCAGATTTAATTTTTTTATTTTTTTAAATTTATTATTTATTTGAGAGAGAGACAGACAGAGATAGTGAGAGAGAGCATGAACAGGGAGGAGAGGGAGAAGCAGGCTCCCCATCGAGCAGGGAGCCCAACACAGGGCTCGAACCCAGGACCCTGGATCATGACCTGAGCCGAAGGCAGATGCTTAACCCACTGAGCCACCCAGGTGCCCCGGTTTATCAGATTTAAATGTAAATCATATTTAAATCAAAACAAATCCAAATTTAAATTATAAAATCCATTGGATGGCATTTAATTTTCTTTCTACGTTCTAAATCAGTTAACTTAGCCGCAATTATTTGTTCATGAGAAGTCTTTTTTCTTTTAAGTTTTTTTATTTATTTATAAGAGAGAGAGAAAGAGAGCACAGAGGGCAGAGTAGAGGGAGAGGGACAAGCAGACTCCACACAGGGTGCAGAGCCCCACGCAGGGCTTGATCTCATGACCCTGAGGTCATGACCCAAGCTGAAACCAAGAGTCCAACACCCAACTGACTGTGCCACACAGGGGCCCCTCATGAGAAGTCTTAGTAAAACTCTGTAGTGAGTCCATCTTGACTATTTGCCCACTCTGCCTCCTATAGTCACCCCAGAGACATTTTAGTTCTAACACTATTGCCTCTATCTAGAACATCTCTAAATTCCTCTTTCAGAATTCCCTTCTGAAGTTTACTTTCTGTCTTCCCAGGTAGAAAGTCATTCCCCTTTCGAGAATGGTTTTTTAGAAATGGTCTAGTCTATTAGAAACAAAAAAGGATGAACTTTGATCACCTAGTCAATTAGATGAAGGGGTGGGGAAGTGAAGAAGGTAAAGATGAAGGGTATACACATAAACCAAGGGAATTGATTTAGCTGGGGGTCTTATAAATTGGACCTGAAAGCAATCTTTAGACAGGAATTTTTTAATGGAAGAAAATGTCCTTAATACTTTCAAATTCTTAGAGATCATCTTGCTTTCAAATGTTTTAAAAATGCATATTTAAAATGATAAGGGAAACTGAATATAGGAAGACTACAGACTTTTCTATACTTTACTTTTTTCTGATACAGCATTGTAACCTGAGCATTACAAATATCTTTTAGTAAGAGAACAGATTTTATTCCACTTCAAATGCATTTTTATATGTATGATTTTTTTAAATTGGATAACAGATTTTATCTTCTAAGCCTCTCATAGGCTATAAATCTTGGTTCTTTTATTTAAACTTAAAGAGAATTTTTAAAAACACATAGGAAAAAAATTTAGATAGTTTTAAAGTTTGTGTCTCTGCTTAAAATCTTTTGAAAACAAAATTCAAAAGTTTAACTCTAAATGCAAAATTTTTCAGTTACCAATAGACTCACATTATATTCATAACAATGTTACACATGACTTTAACCAAATTTTGAAAGTTAGGAGATCAGCAGTAGTGTCAGAAAGTAACTCCTGTAATGTTACTTTCCCAATATGCCTCACCCATGCGAATTTTCCCAGGGGACATTTCAAATAATTGTTACCAGAAGTTAATTGAATAAGAAATTTTTAAAAAATAAGAAATTATGTTTATTTATAACCTTATCCAGGAAGGACTAAAGATGATTACAAAACTATATATAATTCAATGAGATTTTTTTTTTAAAGCAAGGGAAGGATTAAAAAGAAAATGAATGTGGGGAAAGTAAGCCAGGACTAAAGTGAGTTTTCACAGGGTGCCTGGCTGACTCAGTTGGTAGAGCAGGTGACTTTTGATCTCAAAGTTATGAGTTCAAGCCCCATGTTGGGTGTGGAGCCTATTTAAAAGAAAATAAAAATAAAGTGAGTTTTCACATTCATGCTTTGAAGTCCTGTATCCTTGCTAAATTTGACTCAGGCTTTCTAACAGCCACTACAAAGAAAGAAACAATCAGTTCCAAGATTCATGAAGTTAAAAAAAAAAAAAGTCTATTTAGAGAGGGGCTACATTCTAGGTTCTAGTCCCTGAGGGTGGAAGAGCTTAATCATCGGTTAACCTAAAATATTTCCTGGTGGTAAACAGAGCTGGTTACAAGTAGAATTATGTAATTTGTCAAGAGTACTTGAAATACGATTTAGACCATGTCACTCCTCTGCTCTGAAAAGTTTAGGAGCTCACCATTACCTATAAATTAACTATTAACTTCTGGATCTGCTGTTTTGGGGCCATCCTCAAAATCAAATCAAGGTGAGCTCCCTGAAGGCAGACAGCATTTCTTATCCAATACTGTGTTATCAGCATTGTAACAGGCCTTTGGGACAGAGTGGGTGTTAACAGAGGCTCGAAGATATTATATGGAGGAACTCTCAACCAGCCAAGAAAGTTGGTGGAAACCTCTCCAGCCTTGATCTCTGTTCTTGAAAGGCCTTCCCTGCCAGCTCAATCTGTTGAATGCTGACCAACATCTTCAGGGTCAATAATAATAATAATAATAATAATAATAATAATAATATCTCCATCACCCACAATAGCTACACCATTATAACACTATACACTTATTATATTATATAAAATTGTCATATATACTTATTATATTATATGCTTATTCTTAGACACTATAATAACATCACTTTACTAGTGCTCTACAAAGTGTAGCCACAACCATTTTAAACTGTTCTCACCGCCAGCTTGCTTTGTGGTCTGAGTAGGGATCACAGTCTCTCCTCTACAATGCAGAAACCAAATCTTACAGATGTGCATCTTTATTAAGTGGTATATGCCATTTCCTCCCGATTTCCACAGTGGGATGTGGTCCCTTCCTCTCCTTCAGATCCTGGGGGAATTTTTGTTTGCACATCTCTTATGACACTTAATAGTAACTCCATACATTGTATATAGTGCATTACAGTTTAAAAAACACTTGCTCATGCTTAATTCCTGTTTCTTTCTCATTCTCACAACAATTTCACTTAAAGAAAAATAATCATCTCCTATCTTAAAGCCCTTGCTGCTCTCTCCACACACTCCAAAAATGCAAAAAATGAAAGCTGCTCAGGAGATTATACCAGCCATCACCACCACCATACTCACTTCACCATCCTCCAAGAACAATGGAAACTAACATTTTTAGATCCCTCCTCTCTGCCAGGTGCTGGGATACTTTTTTTTTATAGATAATACTGCTTCAATTTATCTCTCCTTTGCCTTTAGATTGTTAAATTTGATTCCCTTTCTCCCTGCCCCCCACCAAAACCAAACCAAAACAAAACAAAAAACAGCCAAAATCTGTAAGTAAAATATATACTTTCCTTCCCTGTGGATACTTTGACTAATGCGGAAAAAGAAGAAGACTGGAGAAGCTGAGAAGGAATTGACACCCTTTCTGAAACTCTGCAGCACTGACTGATTTAGGGACCAATTTTGGCTGGAGTTCAGCAGGATGGTATAACACAGAACACATAGGGTAGAACAAGGATGTGTTGACAAGAACTGCCAGTTAGAGGAATTTCTGATGAAGACTTCATCAGATAGGAAAAGACTCCAGGAAAGGTATTTTGGTGAGGAGGCTTTTCATTCCTTACCTTGGCTCAGAGTGACAGTTTCAAGACAGAAGGTGGCTGGGGAACAGAACCAAGATGGAGGTCACCACCAGAAATCTCCTGGTCTGAGTACAGGAAAATCCCTGTACCAAGATGTAGCATTACACACTTCCAATGGACACTCTTCACGTGGAGTACAATGGGCATAGTGCCCTCAGAGTTGTGCAACATGGGGTCTGTCCCTTGGTGTCTGGCTCTTTTCTCCATTCCACTGAGTGCCATAAGGGATATCCATGTTGGAGACCCTCAAGAGAATTGGGAACTCTCAAGCTTTCATGACTCATTTGATGATTTGGTGCTTAGTGTTTTGATTTCAGCTCATTTTATGACTTCCTATAACTTCCTATTAAAGATTGCGGGCGGGGGTGGGGGGGAACGCCTGGGTGACTCAGTCAGTCAAGCGTCTGCCTTCGGCTCAGGTCATGATCTCAGGATCCTGGGATCGAGTCCTGCACCAGGCTCCTTGCTCAGTGGGGAGTCTGCTTCTCCCTCTGCCTGTCACTCCCCCTGCTTGTTCTCTCTCGCTCTTGCTAAGTTTTTTTAAATCTAAAAAAAAAAAAAAGATGGGGGTGCAGGGAGCATAATGGGATTCTCTAGACATGCTGAGTAGGGACATGAAGGCCAGCATCATGCCGAATGCATGATTCCTCCCACAGCATAACTCAGACTCCTTGTGGCAAAGATTTCCCTGGAAAAAGGTCCATTTTACTCAGACTGTGTGACCTCCATTGCTTTAGCTATGTTTTCCTGGGGGGAGAGCATCACCTCTTGAGAAAGTGAATTTGAAATTATTCCAATTCATATATAGGGCCTGTTGACTATTTTCTACCCCTTTAGGTCTGTGGCTCTCAAAACCGACTGCACTTTAGAATTAAATGCCTGGTTTCCACTTAGGAACAATTAAATCAGGATCTCTGAAGGTGGAGCCCAGACAGGTCTCCAAGTGGCTTTGTTGTGCCATAGGGTTGGGAATCTATACATCGGTGGTTTTCTTTTTCTTTTTAAAGATTTTATTTATTTCAGAGAGAGAAAGATAACCTGTGCACATGTGCGCAAGCGAGCAGGGAAGGCAGAGGGGCAGAGGGGGAGGGAGGGGGACAAGCAGACTCTACACTGAGTGGAGCCCTGATGCAGGGCTCTAGCTCAGGACCCTGAGATTACCACCTGAGCCGAAATGAAGAGTAGGACGCTCCACCAAGTGAGCCACCCAGGTGCCCCACGTCAGGTGGCTTTCTTATTATTCCTCTGATCTCACCCTCACTGACAAACTGAGCTTCAGAAGGTATGCCCAGCTGGAGAAACACAGTCATGAAACTAGAAAAGAAACCAATGAGATTGCAAAGGCAATGAGACAAACGACATCATCTAAAACAAATATTTAGCCAGTGCTGCATTCCAGGCCACTAGTTGTGAACAAACAATAACACAAGGCGCCTGCCCTCAATAAATTGTGCTCTAGTTGGAAAGACAGACATGTGAGCAACTCTATCACAGAGCAAAATTAAATGAAGTTACTGTAGGAGTGCAGGCTGGGGAAAGAAGGGAAGGGTTTGGGGGAGAGAAAAGATTTGGGATGGATCTTCAGGGAGGAGTAAAATTTTGATCAACAGAAAGGAGGCAGAAAGCATTCCAGAGGGGGGACCAGCTTCAGCAAAGACACAGAAGCAAGAAAGTGGATGGGATATTAGGGAATTACAGGAACCTGGTAGAGAGCTTCAGAAAATGGCAGGCTAGGTGGCTAGAAATTTAAATTAAAATTTGGAGGGCCTCGGAAGCCCCACGAGGAACTGGTTGGTGTGTGTGAATCTGCTATGATGTGTGTCTTAGATGGAGGGAGCCACGACACGGATTCAAAATTTAAATAGTGCCATGATCAGATCTGACACAAATAGGAACATGGTCAACATGAATTTTGATAAATGCATCTGAGATAGTTACTCATCCTGCCCCTAGGCAACCTTCTGTCTGCTTATCTGACCCCACCACTCTGGAAACTTGGATATACCTCTGTTGCATTCTTTGTGTCTTTTACATCGTTCTTTCTGTTCAGAATGCACTTTCCTCCCTTTGTCAATAATTCCTGTGTGTTGACCAAACTCTGAAGTCATCATCTCTGTGCTTCTTTCTATAGCACTTTTTAAGGATAGCTAATAATGGCGTTTGTCAATTATATTTATTGGCATGTCTGTCTTTCCCTCCAGACTATGAGCCCCTAGACGACAAGAATGGAATCTTTAAATCTTCAATCACCAGTACTAGGCATAGTAGCTGGCTTGTTGGCCATATAGACTGACTGAATAAATGAATGGGAAAGCACTTGCCATGTGTTGGAAAGATTTAAACTTAGCAATCATGGGGGCACCGGGGTGGCTAGGTCGGTTAAGCGTTGGACTCTTGGTTTCTGCCTAGGTCATGATCACAGGGTTGTGAGATCGAGCCCTGTGTCCAGCCCCCTGTCAAGCCCCACACCTGCTCACGCGCAGCGGGGAGTCTTCTTGAGATTCTCTCCTTCCCCCTCCCCCTCTCCCTCTCCTTCTGCCCTTCCCCCTCCTCAAGCATGCACTCTCTCTCCCTAAAATAGAATCTTAAACTTAGCAATCATGACCTTTAAGGTTTAAGTACAGGGAATCAGGAAATCTTTTCCATATTTAAAAAACCATACATTCAGGTTTTAAACATTTATCTTCTGAAGTGTTCCCTTATGCAAGCAAAATGAGTTGCTGAACCCACCAATTTATTTCCATGGGGGAAGCAATATTTCTTTCTTTGGAAATAATCTGCCAAAGAAATATTAAAGTTAATGTGTCTTTGGCTAGAGGAAATACCAATACCACTCAAAAGCCCCTGCAATCCATCGAGGCCTACAGAAGGGGAAAAAAAATCCCCTAAGGGCTGTGACAATGGTATTTGGGGGCTTGCTGGGCAGAGAAGAGGGAGGGTGGGACTCTTTGTGAATTTTGTTGATTTCCAATTCCTTAAATGTATTTCACTAGTTGGGGGATTAAAAGGTTTACTGGTGAGAGTGTCAGTTGTCAAAGGATTGAAGACAGATTCTATAATCCTGTAAAAGAGAGTTCCGGCAGCTTCTCCAACAGGAATCTAGAAATATTTGGTATCTTGGAAATCATTTTGCCCTATTGTTAAATTCTCTTAGTTCTTCTATGACGATCCTGCTGCGCCTGGAAGAAATGGCAACTTTCGTGAACTTGACTCATGTTGCTCTCATGCTCTCTTAGCAAGGCACTCTTTCTCCTGGCAGTCTATCAGGTTTTGACTCACATGCTTTGATGCTGTGTTGTTAGATGCACACATTAAGGACTGTTATGTCTTCTTGGAAAAGTAACCTCTTCATCATTATGTAATGTGCTCCTCTTTATTGCTTCTAATTTTCCTTGTCCTGAAATCTGCTTTGTCCGAAATTAATGGAGCTACTTCTGCTTTCTTTTGATAAGTGTTAGCATGGTGTATCTTTCACCATCCCTTTACTTTTAACATTTCTGTGTCTTTATTTTTAAGATGGGCTTTGTGTAGAAAACATATACTCGGGTCTTGTTTTTTTGTTCACATCGATAATCACGCTGACCAAAAAAAATGGTGTAGCCAGAGCATTCATGTTAAAGTGCTTACTGATACAGTTGGTTTAAAACGTACCATGTTCGTAACTATTTTCTATTTATTGTAATCATTTCTCCCCTACCCCCTTTTTGCCTTCTCTAGTATATCAATTCTACTTCTTTTTAAACGTTTTTTTACTGATTATGCTAGAGTTTATAATATATAACTAATCTAAGTATACCTTCATATTTATTTAAGTAATCTCTACGGCCCCACATGGGGCTCAAACTCACAACCCTGAGATAAAGGGGCACATGCTTTTCCGACTGAGTCAGCCAGGCACCCTTAAGTATACCTTCAAATAACACTATACCACCTTATGTGTAATGCACTTACCTTCCAACAAGAGTATTCCCAATTCCTCCCTCCTATCCCTTAAAATATTGCCACCATTTATTTTACCTAGTATATTGTTACTATTACTTTGAACTATTAACTCAATGAAGAATAAGTAAAAGTTTTTAATTTCACTTATTCCTTCTCCTGGGCTCTTCTTTATGTAGATCCAAATTTATGATCTATATCATTTTCCTTCTCCCTGAAGAAGTTCTTTTAACATTTTTTGCAGAGCAGATCTACTGGAACTGAATTGCCTCTTTTTTTGTGGGGGGATATGAAAAAGTATTTTTTTCTTCACTTGTAAAGGATAATTTCACTGAATATCAAATTCTAGGTTGTGCTTTATTGGCTTTTTTTTTTCCTCCAACACTTTAAATATTTCTCTCTACTGTCTTCTTGCTTGCATGGTTTTTGATGAGAATTCTGATGTAACTCTTATCCTTGGTCCTTGTGTGAAATGGACTAACACCATCTTGTACCAATCCTCCATGATGCCTGTCCTGTGACCTGAAACCTTCTTGAGCACAACCCTTCCCCCCTCCACATTCTTTCTTTTTGTTTAACCACAGCCTGGAGATAGGACTTTGACACACACCTAATCTTTTTTTTTTTAAGATATTTATTTATTTATTGCAATTGGAGAGAGGGGCAGAAGGAGATGGAGAGAGAGAATCTCTAGTAGATTCCACACTGAGCACAGAGCCCAACTCAGCGCTTGATCCCACAACCCTAAGATCATGACCTGAGCCGAAATCAACACTCGACTCGGAGGCTCAACCGCCTCAGCTGCCAAGGCGCCCCGACACACCAAGTCTTCTATATTCTCCCCTTGGGTAGTCCCCTAGCAGTACTCCCAGCCTCTAGGGCTATACAAGGTTTTAAGGGAGGTGGAGTGGCAGAGATATACTTGTCTGGTGGGTACCCACTCAGCCTTCTGTTTTAAGTTCCTTTAATAAAGCATTTCTCATTAAGTTGGACTTGGCCTTTTTCTTCTGTTTTAGGCTCCTTCTGACTTTGGAGGTCATTTTGCATATACCTCCCCTTCACAGAATAGTTTTCTACAGGTAAGGTGTTTATTTTCTCTCTGGCTTCTTTCAAGATTTTTTTCATTTTTTTTTTTTTTTTTGAGTTTGAATATGATATACCTAGATGTAGATTTTTTGGCGTTTATTTTGCTTGGTTTTCTCTGAGCTTACTGCATCTGTGGTTTGGTGTCTGTCATTAATTTTGGAAAAAGCCATTATTACTTCAAATATTTCTTCTGCTTCATTCTCTTTCTCTTTTCCTTCTGGTATTCCAACTAGTGTATATTACATCTTTTGAAATTGCCCCACAGATTTTTCCTGTTCTTTTTTTTTTTCATTCTGTTTTTTTCTTTGCATTTCAGTTTGGGAAGTTTCTATTGATGTATCTTCATACTCACTGATTCTTTCCTTGGGACCATGTCCAGTCTACTGACAAGCCCATCAAAGGCATTCATCATCTTCATTACAGTGTTTTTTATTCCTGGCATTTTCTTTTGATTCTTTCTTAGTTTCCATGTCTCTGGTTACATTACCCATCTGTTCTTGCATGTTGTCAGCTTCTTCCATTAAGCCCCTTGCCATATTAATCATACTTATTTTAAATTCCCTATCTGATCATTTACAGAATCTATGTCATATGAGTCTGGTTCTAATCCTTGCTTTGTCTCTTTAGACTATGTTTCTCCCTTGCCTATTAATAGCCCTTGCAATTTTTTGATGAAAGCCAGATATGATGTATCAGGTAGTAGGAACTGAGGTGAATTGGCTTTTACTGTGAAGTTTTGTGTTAATCTCCTAGGACTAAGCTATGTTTAATGTCTGCTGTACCAGTAGGTATCAGAGGCTTCAATTTCTTCTGGTATTTTTGTTTTAAAATTTTTCCTTAAAACTTCTTATATGGAGATTGCACCTTGCAGCTCTTTAAACTGTAATCCACTATGATTATATTGGAGGGGTAGTGTGGTGGTAAGGTGTAGGGGGAAAGGAACATCCTATAATCCTATGATTAAGTTTTTGTCTTTTGGTGGGCCCCTGTCCTTGGGCTATGACTTTCACAAGGGTTTCTCAACCTTTCCCCTACCCCACCTTAAGAGAGACAGGAAGGTTAAGAGGGGAGAGTTAGGTAACTTCTCATCTCCGCCCACCCCCCCATAAGTCTCTGGCTAAATCTTTTCCTTTGTAAAGTAGGCCTTTGTTATGGAGAAGGTCCTGGGTGTGTTTCAAAATGGTTTATTTTCCCCTCCTCTGCCAGAAACATGAGGAGTTTTGGCTTCAGAACCTGGTGAGGTTCCTGGAGGTACAAATCCATGGAAATGTGGGGTCCCCCCAAAGACTGCAGCCCCCAGGAGTTTCTCACTGTCACACAAGTCCACACTTCACTACGAACAATTTGTCAGTTACCATTTAGACGTTCCTACCAGCTTCAGATGTTCCAGAGGCTTCTGTTTCAGGTAAGCTGATGTTGGCTGTGATTCTTTGTATTTACTGGTCTCTCCAGATTTTGGAGGGCAGTTTGCCTGCAACCTCAATTCCCTGATAAGTCCAAGAAAAGTCATTGATGCTTAAGTTTGTTCAGCTTTGTTCTTGTTGTAAGGATGGGAGTGATGACTTTCAAGTTCTTTACATGTTGGAGCTGAAACTAGAAGCCCTCAGAAGTCTGTAAAAGCAAACTTAAAAAAATAGTATTGTCATTTATTCAATTATTCACTAATTAAGGTACAAGGCATTGAACTAGAATCTATGGGTAGATACACAGGTAAGCAAACATGGATCCTGCCTTCAGGGAGCTTATATTCTTTAAGAAAAAAAATTTAGTATGGTTGACACACAATGTTACATTAGTTTGAGGTGTACAACAGTGAGTGATTCCACATCTCTATACATCATGTTCTGCTCACCACAGTGTAGCTACCATCTATCACCATAGAACACTGCTACAATATAATTGACTCTATTCCCTGTGCTGTGCTTTTTATCCCAGTGACTTACTCAGTCCATAACTGAAAGCTGTATCTCCCACTCCCCTTCACCCATTTTGCCCATTCCTCCACCCTCCCCTTCCCTCTGGCAAATGTCAGTTTGTTCTCTGTTTGTATAGGTCTGTTGTTTATTCATTTGTTTTAGACCTGGAGGGTATTGTGGTAAGTGAAATAAGTCAAACCGAGAAAGACAAATACCAAAGGATTTCACTCAAATGTGGAACCAGGAAGCTTATATTCTAACGTGGGACGGTACAAGACAACGTCTCAACCCCTGTGCTTGAATGTGTTCAAAGGCATGTGGAAGCATTAACTTCCCCAGTGCCCAGTGCAACTGGGCCAAGTGGCAGAAGCTAAGAGCAACTATTTTAGTTTTGCTTTATAAATATCATCATTTTCTATTTGTGCCACGACAAGGAAAAGGTTGAAAAGCATTGAAGATGGTATTACTATAGTAAAATGTAGATAGTGATGTGTCAAAAAAAAAAAGATCAGATTATAAGGTAGATATTTGGAGAAGTCAGGCATTAAATTGAAAAATTCTAGAAATATGGGGAGGGGTCACATTTGGGGTGAACATGGAAAGATGAGTAGGATTTGGATGTGCAAAGAGAGAGGAGCAATTGGTGTAGGAGAGGGGGAAGGACTGGGGTGAAGAATAACAAGGAGTAACAAGGAGTTTAATTTGATTAGAGCACAGGATGTGTGAAGGGGAGTAATGGGAGATAGAAAGCAAGGTTGCACCCATGCAGAATATCTATCAATTTGCTTTCTGTATATCTATCATATCATATCATGTTTTATTTATTTATTTATCTTAAGCAGGCTCCACACCCAGTTTGTTTGTTTGTTTGTTTAATTTATTTATTTATGAATGACAGGGAGAGAGAATCTTAAGCAGGCTCCACACTGGGGACCCGATGCGGGGCTCAATCTCACCACCCTGAGATCATGACCTGAGCTGAAATCACAAGTCAGATGCTTAACTGACTGAGCCACCCAGGCACTCTATCTATCATGTGATTTTTAACTGACATTCCTGATAATAGTAACTAAGGCACTATAAAATTCAAGGTACCTTGCAAATTGCCGAAGTTTAAATAACATTTAGTATGATTCTAATGCTAAGTATGTTTACTGGGTTTGTTTTGTTTTGTTTTGTGAGTAAAGCAATAGAAGTTTATTAAGTGAGGATACAGTAAAAGCTGTCAAGAGTGAGAGGGTCCCAACAGGGTTGCCAAAGAGGGCCTTTAGGGTTGGTCTTTTATAGAAAGCTAACCAGGGAACTTAAATCCTTTAACATCTCTATTGATATCACCATTGTCATTACAAATAGAAATTTGCATCTTTGGAGGGTGAGTTGGACAGTGAGAGGTGTGGCTATGAGGAATTAGGTGAATAAAGCAAAAATTAGAGTTAAAATTACCCTTGAAAATTGTTTAAATTGCCCATAAGCTCCATCAAGCATGGCTTTATAAATACTACCTTATGCAATAATTCTTGGGCACACCAAGTTTTGAGAATAATTAAGGTAATTAAAAGAACAAAAAGTGGGGTGGGTAGGGGGGTTTTTAGGCAGATGTCTGGGCATTTAAGATACTCTACATGTGAAATGATGATTAAATTCCTATGTGGGGAATGGTTGATGAGTGGAGAATTCCAGAGTTACTGTATGCCCAGAGTTTACTCCTTTTGGTTTGATACGAGGTCTCTATAACTAATATACATGAACAAACTGTTCGGTGGATGTGGTGTGTGCGTGCGCATATGTACATGTGCGGGTGATGGTGGTAGGGGATAGTAAAGCAGAAAGTAGAAAGGTTTAAGTACTAAAGTCAACTGGAGCCAGGACTTTGAATGTGCTCCAAACTCTGTTTCTTTTTTGTGCATCTAAACATTTTCCCCTCCCTCCCCTCTCTCTTCCATGTCTTTTTATTTTATTTTCAAAGAGATGGAGGGCCTTAACTAGGGTAGGAATTACTATTGCTAATTCGCCACTACCTCAGAGAGAGGTAATAGAAATAATATTAAGGCAGTATCTATTTCCTTATTTACTAAGAGGTTTTGTTTGTTTTAAATCAAGAATTGCTAGCTCTTTATTTTCCTTTCTTATTGTGGGATAACTTACATAATGTACATAGACCTTAGGTGTACAGCTTGATGAATTTTCACGTATGTAATCACACCATGTCAATATATAAAACATTTCCAGCACCCTAGAAAGCTCCTTTATGCCCTCTCCCAGTTAATGCAATCCCAAAGGTATTACTATTATTACTTTATTTTTAACCTTTTTTCATCTCGGTTCCCAAGATGGTTGGGAAGATAGAATGCACAAAGAAATAGAATGCATTCAGAACTGCAGTAGATGTTTTAATAATTCATGGATCAAGAAAGAACCTAGTGAGGATAGTGGCTTTTGAATGTTTTTTGAGGGTGGCTCAGTAGGTTAAGCATCTGCTTTCAGCTCAGGTCATGATCCTGGTGAGCCTTCAGGCTCGCTCCCTGCTCAGTGGGGAGTTTGCCTCTCCCTCTCCGTCTGCCCTTCCCCCTACTCATGTTCACTTTCTCTCTCTCAAATAAAATCTTTAAAAAAAAATGTTTTTTGAACATGACCTGTAGTAAAAAATACCCCCCCAAAAAACAAAAATACTTTTTTAAAACCATGAAATAGGACATACCTACTATTCTCATCTCTTCACAATTACAAATAGGATCTAAGAGCAGCATGGCTTCTTCTGATTTACCAGTCTATGGAGTGAAAAACAGGGCCACTAAGAGCTCTTGCCGTGAGCATCTTCTCCTTTCAAGAAACCAGTTCAGCCTGAGGCCGGAATCCCAAATTCCTGGGAAAGGTATCTTATTCCAGTTCAAGTCAGGTGTCTGTTCCTGGACCAATTCACTGTGGTCATGGGCATGCATTCGCACTTGTACAAAATGGCTGCCAGAGGCTCATAACTGACAGCCTGCAGATTGGGCTGGGAGAGGCAGTTCCCAGAAAAGGATTGGGCTGGGAAGATAACCTCAGATTCTATCTCTATTATTGTGCCAAATCTGAATTTGACTCTCAGGTTCTCCATATACTTGCTCTGTGATACTAAAAAAAGTATTTCTTAATTCATACAGTGAATATATATTATTTTCTTAGTCTTTTCAATGTTTTCATGTTCCAAACACTGTGCTAGGTGCTAAGCAAATAGTAATATATACCTTTTCTCAAGAAATAGATTTATTCAGGTATGACTGACATTCAGTAAACACATATACACATATTTAAAGTGTACAATTTGGGGGGCACCTGGGTGGCTTAGTTGTTAAGCATCTGCCTTCAGCTCAGGTCCCCTGGGATCAAGGCCCACATCGGGCCCCTGCTCAGCGGGAAGCCTGCTTCTCCCTCTCCCGCTCTTCCTGCTTGTGTTCCCTCTCTCGCAGTCTCTCTCTCTCTGTCAAATAAATAAATAAAATCTTAAAAAAAAAATAAAGTGTACAATTTGGGGGGCGCCTGGGTGGCTCAGTTGTTTAAGAGTCTGGCTCTTGGTTTTGGCTCAGGTCTTGATCTCAGGGTTGTGGGATCAAGCCCCATGCTCCGCGGGGAATCTGCTTGAGATTCTCTCCCTCTGCTCCTCCCCTACTTGTGCGTGCTTTCTCTCTCTCTCTGTCTCAGATAAATAAGTAAGTCTTTAAAAAAAATGCATTAAAAAATAAAGTGTACAATTTGGTAAGTTTTGATATGTATAAACCCATGCAACTAGTACCCCAATAAAGATAATGAACATATCACCCTCAAAGTTTCCTCATGACCCTTTATAATTCTTCCCTCTACCCTCACCCCATTTAGCTATTACTCTTAATTCTTCAGAAAGGTCCTGTAATTCCTTATAAACAGAAACTTGATTCTCCTATTTTTGAATGTGGTCTTTTCTCCCACTACATTGTAAAATTGGCAATTTAGGAAAGCTATTTCTCTAGCTACCTTATTGAACTTCGCTTCAATTTTAATTCTTTCCTTTGGGTCTTCCAGGTAAGCAATCTTAATATGTGAAAATATTTTTTTCCCTTTTTCTTTCAAATATATGTATTTACTGTTTTATTTAGTTTGCCTTCCTGTTTCAGTTAGGACCTGGGGAAAATGTTGGCTGGTAGCAGCAGGCCTGCCCTGACAACCTCAGAGCCCCCAGGCATGAAAACAAAGAGTTCCACACACACTGTATGTTTAAATATTTAGAGATTATAAATCAAGCGAACAAACTGTTAGATTAAAAAGCTTTACCCTGCTAACTTGACACACCTAAATGATAGCAAACATACAGATAATAGCCGAGAAGGCTAGGTTCAAATTTAGAGTCCTTGAGATGTGTCTCCTGACTATAGTTGAGGCAGGTTTTCAGAACTTATTTTGAATGACCTTCATTTCAAAAAGATCTTGCTTAACTGACCTTTGCATGAAAAACATTTTCCCATGGCATGGCTTAATACTTTCATATTTCTTCTTAAAATTAAAAATTTACAAGCCTTTCATTCCTAGAGTAAAACAAACATCAGCATTCATTACACCCACAAAGAATCTCCAAATTGCTTAGGTATTTTTGCTTTACTTTAGAAATTGCTTTTCAAGACTTTCTCACAGGCCCCTAATCTTCTTTAGTCTACAATTTCTACCTCTACTCCAACTCCACTGGAGACCTTAAGACCTGAATTTCCTGAGCTGTGGCTTGAACATTCTTTTGATTTCTGAGGATAATACTGTCAGGAGATACATTCTAAACAAGTCATCTGAACATTCACAAGCACATAAGAAAGGGTGGGTCTGGAAGTCAGGCCATGTGACCCGGACCGGGCTTCAAAGCCAGCCATCTGCTTGGTCATTGGCAGCCGCTGGTCACTGGAAGAGCTTGAGAAGGAAATTAGGAAACCCAGTGGAGTTCCAACTCTGTTACTAACTGGCTGAACTGGAGTGAGTCACTTAAAACTCTTTGTTTAACCTCAGCGTCGTTATCAATAAAATTGGGATAAGGACAGTGGCATGAAGGACTCCCCCAGCTTTGGCGGGGCGGGAAATCATAACTTGTCTGAGTTTCAATTTCCGCGCCTGTTACGGTTGTTAAGACTTGTGTCCTGTTCACCTCATTGGGTTTTGGGGGACGAATGGGAGAAGGCACAACCTTTCGGAGCTTCAGTTTCTACATATGTAAAAACCTTAGAACACATGGCCAGCCCGCCAATAAAATTCCTGTTAAAACAGGAAAATGGACAGAAAAACTTTGCAAAATGTAGAAAGCTATGCATGTGTGAATTAAGTCGTACTGAAAACACAACACAAAAACCTAGAAGGTGATTGTGGGTCTCTCTCCTCCTGGCTCCAGTGTTGCAACCTTACAACACAAACTAAGACCAATTTCTTACCTCGTTCCCCCGGCGGGAAGCCGTCACAGCGTGGGTGCCACATCCCGTAGGGCCCAAAAGGGCCGGGAGGGGGCGTGATCCAGCCCGGCCAGCCCCTCACGACGCCCCGCCCCGTCGCGCCCGCGCCTGCGCCATGCACAGCAAGCGGCCTCGAGCGCCCCGGCGGGAGGTAAGGGGTTTGCGGGAGGCGGCCTCGGGGGCGTCAGGCCCTGACGGGCTTTGTGGCATGGGCGCTGAGTCCGCGCGCGGGAGAGGCTCCCGGTGGGAAGCCTGGCATCGGGTCCGGAATGCGAGCGCTTTGAGGGCTCCTCCCGGCTCCAAGAAGTGGCGGTTTCGTTTTTGGAAGCCCTTGTCGAAGCGGGTGTTGGGAGGCCGCCGACAGGGCGAGCGCGGCGGCCTCCTGGGGTCGCGGGGTGGGAAAGTTTCCTGCCCCTGCCCTGCCCGTGACGCAGTGTGGGCCCTAGGTCGTCAGGGTCGCCCGGCTGCGTGGCCCGAGACCGCCCGTGCATCCGTTCTCTGGTGGGGGCGTCTGGTGCTTGTGGCCCAGGGGCGCCGTGGGCGACACTGCGAGGGGTGACGCGAGCCTCGGGGGCAGTGAGGGGAGGACCGGGAGCCAGAGGTCGGAGCCTCCCGTCAGCCAGACCGGGAGGTGGTCTCCCGCATCTGACTCCCGCCTCGATAAATTCAGAATCAGAGGGCTTAGAGAAGAGACCATATGCGAGGATCAAGGGCCGGGACTTTTCTTTCCAAAGTCAGTGCCCGGTCCCCTAGTCAGAAGCACGGGGAGACGTGCCTGAGGACATTCGGGGCCACCACTGGGAGGACGTGGGATCTCTAGGCTGATGGACGGTGTTCATCGCTTTTGGGAGGAGGGCGGAAGGTTGCTGGCAGTTTGGACTTTTTCTGGGAAATGGGGCTTTTCACTTCCAAATAATCTATGTAGTGAACCCCCCGGTACTTTTTCCTCACGGGAAACAGGAGTATTAATGGTACTCAGCTGATAGTTGTAAGCACTAAAGAGTACTTTGTAGAGCACCTGGCACCCCGGCGTCCGCAAGTGTTAGTGCAATTCTTCAAAATGTTTGAGCTGTCTTCTGTGAAACATCAGTTCAGACGTTTTTAGAAAGCCTTTTTATTTTGAAATAATTTTACAAGTACAGAGAAGTTGCAAAAGTAAGAGAGTTCTCTACAGTTTCCTTTAATGTTAATGCCTTAGAGAACTATATAGTACAATTATCAAAAATGAGAAAGTATCATTGGTACAATTCGATTAACCAAACTACCACCTTTTTTCAGATTTCATAATTTTTTATACTAATGTCCTTTTCTTCTGTTCCAGGATCCAATATAAGATCCCACATTGCATTTAATTGGCATGGCTCCTTAGTCTTGTCTTGTCTTTCCTCATCTTGACACTTGTGAAGAATCCTGGTCAATTATTTTGTAGAGTGTCCTTCATTCAGTTAGGTTTTATCTGATGTTTTCTTAAGATTAGATTAAGGTTACGCATTTTTGTTGATACCACAGAAGTGGAGGTACCCTTCTCAGTTCATCATATGAGGGGTTCATGTTATGACACACTGCTTTTGATACTACTGTTGATCACTTGGTTAAGGATGGTGTCTGCTAGGATTCTCTAAATTTACTACTTTTCCCTTGAAATGAATCAGATATCTTGGGAGAGTTTCTAAACTGTAAAAATATCTTGTTTCTGCTCAAACCTTCACTTGCTGATTTTACCATCCATTGGTGGATCTTGCCTTCAGTGATTATTACTTTGATGTTCCAATGGTGGTTTTCTGTTTCCCTCATTTCCTTCTTTTATTAATTGGACTTCTTTAAGGAAGAGCTGCCCCTTCCTATTTATTTATTCAGTTATTTTTTTGTATCAGTATGGACTCATTTATTTTACTATTGGTCATTTTTGTTATTTATATTATCTCAGTGTTTTTGTTCCAGCCTTGTCCCTTGGGAATTTTTTCAGGTTGCTTCCTTTTGACAGGCTTCCATCACTTTTTGAGAACTTCCTTATTTTCTGGCACCATAAGATATTCCAGGCTTACCTTGTGTTTTCCCTGCCCCAGCCCTGGAATCAACCACTTCTCCAAGGGCCCATGGTTTCCTTTTCTGGAGAGTGGTACTTAAACACCAAGATCAGGGCACTAGGTGTGCTCATGTTTGTGGTTCCTGGCAGAAGACGGGAATATATATAAATATATATTTATATTTTTTAATAAATAGTTGTCCTTTACAAATAAATAAAACATTTTTAAAAATCTTTTTTTTAAAAGATTTTATTTATTAGAGAGAGCACAAAGCAGAGGGAGCAGCAGGCAGAGAGGGAGAAGCAGACTCCCCACTGAGCAGGGAGCCCGATGTGGGACTCTATCCCAGGACCCTGGAATCATGACCTGAGCCGAAGGCAGATGCTTACCGACTGAGCCACCCAGGCATCCCAATAAATAAAACATTTTATATTATATTTATTATATATTTATTTATGTACTTATAAAATATTAAATACTTATATTTTATTTATATTCATTATGTTTATTTGAAAATATATTTCTTAGCTATGTACATATATATCCACATAGTCCATGGATACACACACACACACACACCCATGCATACACAAAGATTTGTTTTTGTATTTATCTGTGTATATGTACTCATATATCTGTGTGTATATATTTAAAAAAAAATTCATTCTGAGAGTTCCATTTGTAAACCAACACCACAGGGTTCATTCTAGTCATGCCCCTTATTTGTTACTTCTTCCGTTGACAGAAATCTGGCTTTCATGTTCTACAAAATATTTTCTTATTTGCTCAATTCTCATATACACATAAAGGATTTTCAGGATTTCTAACTCATACTCCTATAAAAAACAAATTTGCTAATTAGAAAACAGTGTGTGTAGTTCTTTTTGTCTTTAGCCTTGTGGTATCCAGTTAAAATAGTGTTTTCCAGAGTTACCTATTTTAATTATTTTCTTCCCCTACTTTCAGTGTGGTTATGCTATTCATTCGTTTTTATTAGTTCGTGTTCCATTTTGTGTTCCTCCACATTTTGTTTTTGTTTTTTAGTCTTCAAAAATTCATTCTTTGTAATGTACAGTTCTGTTAGTTTTGACAAATGCATATAATTGTGTATCTACCACCACTGTCATGACACAGAACTGTTTTTTTTTAAAGATTTTATTTATTTTTCAAAAGAGAGAGAGAGAGACAGTGAGAGAGGGAACACAAGCAGGGGGAGTGGGGGAGGGAGAAGCAGGCCTCCCACTGAGCAGGGAGCCCGATGTGGGACTCACTCCCAGGACCCTGGGATCATGACCTGAGCTGAAGGCAGATGCTTAACGACTGAGCCACCCAGGCGCCCGACACAGAACTATTCTATCACCCCAAATATTCCATTACGCTTAAAAAAAAAAAATGTTACAAGGAAATCAACTCTACAGAAGTTTGGGAAATTAGGCATTTTTTTGTGTTTTGTCTTGTGTTTTTCATAGGCCTCTTTGACACAGTTGTGATGTTAAAGTAAATGTATTTTTTATTTTTGTCATATCAGAAATATGTTCCAGGTTTTTGACTGAAAAATCAAGAAATGCTGAAATACAATTACTTGTTTTTCAATATATTTTAACACCACGTTTTGTATGTTGGATTACATACCTTCCTTTAACAACTTACAAACCTTATTTGAGCTATTTTATAATTGGAGCTACTGCTGGACAACTTTCTGTAACATCATGATTTATGCAATTATTTGAATGTTATGTTCTCATGTTAGTGTATGTAGGCATTTTATTATAATTTTATAAAAATGGAAATGGTGGAGAGAAGAAAAAAATACTGGCCAGGAGGAGACCAAGAGTTGGAAAAGTCTCTTGGGAGGTTCTTGGGGCAGAATGTCTTCCCTGATAAATGATTCTTATGAGGCAGTAGGTTTTCCTTGGACACAAAAAGCTGAGGGACAGAATCATGCATAACTCTAACCTGGAAATACCACTTTTGGAACTGAAAAAATCTATCATCATAGCATAGGGGAACAGTGCAAACAAGTCAAATATCTAATAATTTTTTTTGTTACGTATACTATAAACTGATTAGTGGAGGAGAAGACAGAATCATTAGAGTTGTATATCAAATGATACATAAATTTTAGAGGCAGATGGGATATAAAAGGGCATCTAGACAGCACAACATTGCAAAGCCAAAAGTAGAGATTGGGAGATAATACTTAGATTATATGGATCTATTTACGAACACTGTATTTTCTTATTCAAATAATAAAGTTTTTGTTCAGAGGAGTGGCATGTTGCAAATGGTGTTTTCGGTATATTAATTGGTGGTAATCTGTGAGGAAAAATTGGAGATGGGAAAGAATCTAAAGGCGGCCAATTAAGACACTTGTAAGGTGCTGTGCATATTGCATTGTTTGGAATGATGGGATTAGAAATGATGAAGGGATGTGTGAAGAAATATTTTAGTTCCATCAGCATCTACTGAGAACCAGGTATGGTTTAAAAAAAAAAAAAAAGGAATGGTGGTAGATAAAAAGATAATCTTCCTATGGGATATAACTTGCATGGTAGAAAAAAATGCAAGCAATATGATAAACTGGGAACATTCTGAGACAATAATTTATGAGTCTTTTATATATATATATGTTAAATATAATAAGGAAAAGATACCCCTGTAGTAAAATAGATACATAGCACTAGCAGGCAGTTCATAAGAAGAATTGCAAATGGCTAATGAATCAATGCCACCAGTAATTTAAGGAATGCAAAATAAAACAATAATTAGACACCATTTTTGAAGGTCTAAGGAGGATGATAGTACCATGTATTAGTGGGAATATGGGTAATTGGATATTTTGATATGTTGCTAGTGGGTATGTAAACAGGCACAACCTTTTGGGACATTTGGTATCAAAGCCTTAAAAAAATGTGTGTGCCTATTTGATTTCTAATTACTTATTTTGAAGAAACAGATGGTAGTATGGATTTATGTGTAAGAAGGGTAATTACACTGTAGTGCAGTATATAATAGTGGAAAATTGTGCACAACCTAAATAGCCAACAATAGATGATTGATTAAATTATGGAGCATCTATGTAATGTAACACTATGCTGCTATAAAAGATGTAGAAAAATAGTAATTTACGTGGAAAGATTTGTATTATATTTGATCAGAGTATTCAAAATAAATCCTTTCATTCATTCATTCATTCATTCATTTATCCACCCAGTAATAGCATACTTTATTATATTCATAGCTCCTTGGCATTCATCTCCTTTGGGTTTATTTTATTGTTAAAGTGTGCCTTTTAGTTGTTCTTTTAATGAGGGGGCTTGCTTATAAACTGTTATGTCTGAAAATGATTATTTTGCCTTCACTTCTGAATAATAATTTACCTGGGTATATACCAACTCTCTCAGCACCTTGAGGATATTCCTGTCTTTTGATATCTTGCTTTGATGAAAAGTTTGCTGCTTTTGTTGCTTTAGTTTATCTTTATCTCTGGTTTGCTTTTTCTGAGATTTTTTTGTTTGCCCTTCACGTTCTGCAATTTCCCTACCATGTGTTGGTAAATCTTTTTTTTAATTTATGCCACTTGGGGCTTATGTGCATTTTCAATTTGAGGTCTTGCATCTTAATTCTCAGCATGTTCTCTTTGAATAATGCCTTTTCACCACTTTCTTTCTTCTTCCCTTATGGGACTCCTATTTGTTATTGAGCTTCTCATTTTATCTTTTATGTTTTCATCTCTTTATTCCTCTGTGTTCTGACTGATAATTTTCCAATCAATAATTCTCCCTTCTGCTACATAGTTTATTGTTTAGCCCATTTTTGAGGTTTTTATTTCTCAATTTGTACTTGGTTTTTCAGATTAGCCTACTACTATTTCATAGTATTACCTAATTTTTAAAAGGATTCTATTCCTTCCTTTATATCTTTTAGTATTTTTAACTAATTATTAATTATTCTTTTTAGATTATTATCTTTAGTCCCTTAGCTATGAATTTTCCTGTTGTGTTGGGTCTGTGGACTCTCAGCAATGAACTTCTCTAGGTATCTCCAATTCCCATTCACTACTGTACCTGTTGAACTCTTATTTTTGGTGTGTGGAGATTTCCATTTTTTGCTTTCAAGCTTAAACATAAAAACCAAGTTACTAAGTTGATGAGATAGTCATATAACCAACACTTCAAGATTTTCAACTGTGAAAGAAAGAGAAACAACATTATTTAGATTTATAGTTCTTAATGCTTCTGCAGTGATGTCTTTTTTTTTAATATCATAAAAGCAATGGACTCTGTCCTCTGAAATAACTCAAAAATACATTCACAATTATTCATAAAGATTCAGGGACTCCATAAAGTGTATTTGCGAACGTCTGTCTGTATGGACCCTGGTTTAAGACCCCATAACCCATTGGGATTAACATAGTCAATTTTTTTTTTTTTTAATACGGCAGAGGTTGTGGGCTAATGAGATGGCATGAAAGCAAAGTTGCACAACGGTGATTTAACAGTGGAGCCCTTTATTGATGTAAAATCTAACGTGCACAAATTTATGAAGTAGATATAAGTAAATTTTCTCCAACTGAAGCAGGCATGGGGTCCTGGAGCCTGCTCACTTGCTGTCCTCTACCCTCACGTACCCTGGCCCCAAAAGCATACTCTTGGACATTTTGGAACACTGGTAGGAAACTCCTGGTGAATTAGAAAAAGCATTTGAGGGGCGCTTGGGTAGTTCAGTCATTAAGTGTCTGCCTTCGACTCAGGTCATGATCCCAGGATCCTGGGATTGAGCCCTGCATTGGGCTCCCTGCTCCGTGGGAAGCCTGCTTCTCCCTCTCCCACTCCCCCTGCTTGTGTTCCCTCTCTCACTGTGTCTCTCTCTGTCAAATAAATAAATAAAATCTTAAAAAAAAAAAAAGAAAAAGCATTTGATTGTACTCTCAGGAATCCTGGATTCTTATTCCAGCTCTGTCACTGGTTATTTGTATTGGTTGCAGACAACACTAATCACTCTCTAAGAAAGGGAAGAGACAGTTTAAAGGACATCAGTGAGAAGAGTTGCATATGATGTTATAATATATTTGAAGTATATAATTACATAAATTAGGTCAGAAATGGGAGTTTGATACAAGCAGAAATGTTAGGAAATTTTTTCTTTTGATTTTGCCATTTGACATCTTTTTAAAAAAGGTTAGTCATTGTCCAGGATACATTGGGAAATGAAAACTTGGACAGTAAACTCATAGTTTAAAAATAAAAAAAGGTATTTAAGTGTATATGTTCTTATTTGGAAAAGAACCTGGAAAGACATGAAAAGAGAGATGATTGATTCTGTTTTATCCTCTTTTTTGTATTTTCTAAACATTTTAAAGTGCATATACATCTGTAGAAAGAAAAAGGTTTCAAAATAAAAGGTTTAAGTCAAGTTCAGAATTAAGTTGAAATATATATTTAGAATAAATTATAAAATTACCTCATTGTTGGCTTTTAAAAATAATAGAAACTGATTAAAAACATTCTTAAATATTTCCCTTTTAGATTTTTCTATGTGAGTGGAGAAGACAGTTGCTGCAAGTAGAAGTCACACAATATTTTTTTAGGATGTCTGAAGATGAAGAAAAAGTGAAATTACGCCGTCTTGAACCAGCTATCCAGAAATTCATTAAGATAGTAATCCCAACAGACCTGGAGAGGCTAAGAAAGCACCAGATAAATATTGAGAAGGTGGGTTTTTTTCATTTCCTACCACAAGAAACAGTTGCGAATTCTGACTTATATTTGTGCATTTCAACTAAATTTAGAATATTAGATAAGAGGCTTTGGTAAAACATCCATCTCCTATTGATTTAGTAACATTCATTTTTTCATCTGGGTTTTTGTTTTACAAATATACCTCATATTATTCTTTTTTTAGGGAGGGATATAAGAATAGAAACTATACCTTTTAAGTTGTACATATTGACATATTAGGCGGTTAATAATTAAAATGCAAATTGTTTGATAGTGCACCATAATGTGAAGGCAGTGAACTTGGCTAATGGGCCTGCCTTAATTTCCTTCACCCCATGGGAAGTTTTTTGAACTTTGGTGTCTATAAGTAACTCCTATCCTCTTCAGGTGCACATAGAGTCAAGAGGTAAATCATTGTGTGATATGAGGGAATTTCCCAAACTGACTTCTTCCCTTTGAGGAAAGCCCCAAATTGAGAAATACCACCTAGAGGTCAGTTTAGGAAATAAGTAGAGAGAAGAACTAGTCTCATGGATCATGGTAAAGGTTGCATAGAATCTGGACTGGCCAGCATCTGGTGGCATAGCTGTGGCATTCATGGGAACGTCGGGTTTACTGAATACTGAGCATTGACTTGGCAGATTATATCATTTTATTTGCTGTAGGTCAGTAGGATTTGCTCCTTCAAAAAGACCTCCCCAGTATAAATTTCAAGCTGTGTGGCCGGCCCTCCATTAATTTTTTGCGGTGGGGGGGGTGGGGTGGAAGTGGTCATTAAGCCTTTCAGTATAAACAGTATTTGTCACCCTCACCTGAGTACCTTATACAACTAAGAGTGTCAGCTTTTTTCCGCCCCAAAGATACCATCTGTTTTCCTAGTATTTAAGTCTTTCCAAAAAGTATAGAAAATAAGTACCAGGAATATTAAGATGAAAATTTCAATGCAAGTATGAAGCTATCTGGAATTCAAGATTGCTATTTTGTCATCTCTTAAGTTTTTCTTTATTCGTAGACAATAAGTACTGTGACTTTTTAGGGTGGGAGAGTTGTCTGGTAAACTGGTTATTCTTGTCATGAGTAGAAACAAATTACAGGGCTCCATGCTTTGATTAATGAGGAGGGCTCGTTCTTTTAGCACTATAACAATATAGAAATCGAGTTGTTTACTTTGGTTGATCATATCTGGGTGGCCGGTTGGTAAGGTGTGTTTTAAAGTCCTGAGCTTATATCAAAGCCCTCAGTTACAAAGATGACTAGAATTTGGCAGTTGAATTGATTCTGAAAGCTAGACATAGGTGGACTATGGCCTATTAAGATAATTTCTTTCCTTTATTGCCCAATATTACCTTTGAGGTTTGGCATGTCTTAGATTTCCCATTTCTTGTACTTACTCTATATAAAGTGCCTGCAGTCATACCCTCAGATCCTAGCCACATGTACCACCCATCAGTTATCAATGGAAAAGCCAGAACCCTGGGAACAAGGAAGGTGGGGATAGGAAAGGATTTATTATTGAGTTGGTTAGTTGTGCCAAACTTTATAAGAAAATTATTCCAGAGTTATATTGATCTTTCTCTGCCATAACATTTTTCCTTTAGCATTTTGTGAAATTTTTACTTAATGTGAAATTTTTAGACAATATCAGAATAATTACAATTTACAATATAGGTGATGTCTGAAGCTAAGCAAACTCATGCTGATCTGTGTTTTATTCTGTATTCTTGATCATTATACTGTCTCTAGGATTTCTAGTTTTACCATGAAAGTGACTTTTTAGGTAGAAACATTTAAAAACTGCCGTGTTCACTGTGGACAAAAGAGTTAAGAACTAGGTTTGGACTCCAGGTGTTTGACAGTGCCTCACTTTAAAAAAGGCATATTCTTCCTGGGGGAAGGGTGTAGAAAGATAAAATACTTATTATGTTAGCCATCAGTCATCCAATATGAATTTAAAAGAAGAAAGTCACACTGAAGGGAAATTGAAGGTAAGCCTTGGTGGAGTGATTCCCCAACATCCTTAAACAATGAGAGTAGTGTGCTGTGGACACCTGGGACTGTATTCCATAGGTCCTTCAGTATTACATTTTATTACACATGATAGATTAGAATGCAGTGCTGAAATTTGAAGTGTTAGCATTCAGCTTTCTTGGCTAACGTAAGATAGGCTTAAACATAGTTAACAGAAACAAGATCATATGCTTGGAACATGATTTTCTTTGTTTCATATTGTAAGGTTAGGAGAAAACTTACTGTGTAGCATGTACTGTGCTAGTATATGGTTAAAGTACAAGTGGCAGAAAACCCCGAAATAGTGTATTAAATCAGATAGACCTTTTTTGTTTTTGCTTTATTTTTAACTGCTCATAGTTACAGAGACACTCCAGGCTGCAGTGGCAGCTCAGCAGTCAGTAAAGACCCGGGCTCTTTTTATCCTGCTCTCTGATCCTCAGCTTGTTTCTATCTTGCATGTAAAATAGCAGCTCCAGCCTCAGCTATTACATCCACATTCTAGCTAAGATGAAATAACGAGAATCATATTTTTGCTATGTTCTTTTTTTCTGTCACTTCTCTTTTTTCTCTTTTAAAGAGAATCTTCCTGTTCTTGTTTCATGGATGCAGTATCATAGCATCTCTCTGGTGGTTTTATTATTATTTTTTAAGTTTTTATCTGCTTCTTTGTTTTCCCTGAGTTTCTTTATTCTTTCTTCCCTTTTAAATTTATTTTTTGCTTTCTCTCCCCCCACCTCCCTCCTTTCTTCTTTGTGTCAGCCTGCAGTATTATGGGCATTGCTTGGCTAGCTGTTGATATTTAAGAGTGCTAATTGGAAAGTATTTGTGTGTGTAGCAGGAAGTAGGTGGAGTCTTGTTACCTGGAGGGGTGAGCAGGTGAAGGATCTGTTTTAATGGGGAACCACAAGATACTCTTCTGGAATGTGGTCTTCTGTGGTGATAGGGGCAGTGTAGTTGCTTGGGCCTGCAGAGAGCATTGGTAGACTACCTCTTCCTTCATAAACTTTCAACCAATCCTTCCACCCCACCATACACATACATAGTTGGGTTTTAGAAAAGAGCAGAGATAAATGCTTGTGTTCAATCTTCCAGGCTTAATGAGAAGGGAAGTCATTAATTACAAGAAATAAATGTATGTCAGCTTTTCCTAAGTGTTGGTGTTTGCTGTTTCTTTTGTTGTTAGCACTGAGAAGTTCATAAAAAATAAGGTTTCTGATCCTTAAGAAGTATACAGTCCAGTTAAGGAAATAAATTAAGTAATATTCAGAGAATAATAGTGACATATAATTGTGAAAATGAGTGGCATGGACTGTCCAGGTTAGGTATGAAGCACAAAGTATATGGTACAAAATCAAACCTAATCAGTCTCATTGAATTGTTTTATATATATATAAAACAAATTTTATGTATATATAAATATATATATAAAACACTCACTTTGATCACTTCATGTATAAGAACCTTATATAATAATATACTTCCAATTCCTCTTCCAAGGTCTTTATAGTATTAATGTCATATAGTTTGCTTCTGTGTATGTTATTACCCAATAATACATTGTTGTTATTTTTGTTTTAAACAGAGTTTTCTTTCAAAGAGATTTTTAAAAAAAAAAATTTTTTTTTTAAAGATTTTATTTATTTGAGAGAGAGAGGGAGAGTCGGGGCAGAGGGAGAGGGAGAAAGTCTTAAGCAGACTGTGCACTCAGTGTGGAGCCTGAGGTGGGGCTCGATCCCATGACCCTGAGATCATGACCTGAGCCAAAATCAAGAGTCCCCATGCTTAACCAACTGAGCCACCCAGGCGTCCCCCATAAAACGTTTTATATGTACCATTTTCAGTGCTCTTCATTCCTTTGTGTAGAGCCAGGTTTCTCTCTGGTATCATTTTTCCATCAGCCTGAAGGACTTCTTTTTTTTTTTTTTTTTAAGATGTATCTATTGAGAGAGAGAGAGAGAAGGAACTAGCGGGAGAGGGAGAGAGAGAGAAAATCTCAAGCAGATTCTGAGGAGCCCATCAGGGGACTCGATCTCATGACCTGAGGTCATGACCTGAGCTGAAATCAAGAGTTGGATGCTTAACTGACTGAGCCACCCAGGTGCCCTTACATGGGGCATTTTCATGTTTCTGTCCTTTCACAGTATTTCTAGGTTGATTTTTTTTTTTCTTTCAATGTATACTATACCAGTGATACAGTTATCTCCTAACATTAATTATTTGGATTTTTTATTTCAACCAAGAATAGTTTGGTGTTGATGTTTATACAAGTATTGTGCCATAATGTTACCACATTTTGCTATGGTTCCTGTCAAATGAAGAATTTTCCCATTATCATGCTCATAAAGTTTCGTGGTTGAAACTCTGAAAGCTAAACATTGCCTTGGTAAAAACTGAAGCATGTATATTAAATGTTCATTTTCATTTTTGTGTACTTTCTAATCTGCAGTATTAATGTTACTTTTTCTCAAAGTCAGATTTTATTTTTAATACATTGACAAACTTCTAAAATTCTTCATAAATAATATCTCATGAGCACTCTTAATCTTATTTTTCATTCTTTTACATTCTCATTATTTTTTTCATCTCCAAAGAATTTGCAAGACAGAGTACACTGTCTTTTTTCAGCAAAATAAATTTATTTCCTTTACCATTTGCCAGAATGTTTTTGAAGATTTCCTACTTGTTTTGTCATTGGACAGTTAATTGCCACTATTAAGTCAATAACTTTAGCTGGTATGTTTAAGTTTGGTTAGGTGAGTGGGGATTTTTGTGGTAACTAGAAGTAATAAGTTTAGTAATTAAAAAAAAAACTGTATCTTTCCTCTCTTTTGTATAGTACCAAAGATGCAGAATCTGGGATAAGTTGCATGAAGAACATATCAATGCAGGACGTACAGTTCAGGTAAGGCTATTACGTTGTTTCTAGTAAATCAATATGGAAAAGACAGTCTTAAGAAAATTTTGCTAAAATAACTACCCTTGTGGTTGGATCCTTTTATGCATATTTGTAACTATTTCTTTAAGGGTGCATTTTTAGCAGGATTTACTGAATCAAATGTCATACATATTTTTAAGATTCTGATTCATATTACCAAAATTTCCTCCAGAAACAATGTATCAACTTATACTCAAAATCATCGCATTTTCCAAAAACCTTACCACCATTAGTATTACCCATTTCTTAAAATTTTGCTGATTAGTAGTTAAAATACTGTTGCTTTGTTGTTTTAATCTGGAGTGTTTCTTTTTATTGCTTTGAATGGTAAAAGTTTTTTTCATATGTGCCTTGGATAGTAATATTTCTTTTGTAAATTTCCTGTTCAGGTCCCCTGCATATATTCTGTTGTCTTTTGCAAGAGTTTTGAATAATTTTAAGATATTGTTCTTCTGTCTATAATACTGTTACAGTAACATAATGTTGCAAATATTTTTTGCAACTATTGTTTTTTTAATAAATATTATTTTAAATTAATTTTAAAAAAATCATGTATTTACATAGTTAAAAGCCAAATAAAGTTAGAAGGCTTTACCCTTCTCCGTCTCCAAGTCCTACTTGGAAGAAACCACTTTTAATCATTTTGGCCATTTTCCCTGGTATTTAGCTCTTTATTCCTTAATATCATGTGTAGACTGGTATTAATCAGGTTCGGGCATTATCTCTTCTTGCCATAATAGGTGAGATCTAGCTTTTTATTCTGCTTTTGTACTTCCTTTCTCCTTACACAATTACATATATTGTAATTTTTGGTTAAATTATAAGTATTTCATTATTTTGATTACAAAGATATTGTTTCCTTCTAAGTCAAATAGTGAGATAGTATAGTCTTTGCTTTTTATGAAGTTAATAGTTGTCTCTTTTTTTTATTTCCTGGCTCTCTGTGTATTTGTAGTTAATTTTTTTCTAAATGCTATCAATAATAATTTTCATATGCTCAAATATACTACGTTCCATTCCTTATCCTGAAGACTCCGTCCTGTAGCCCTGATCCCAGTCCCAATCTGGACTTAGTTTGTTGCACAGCTGCTGTTCTGGGACTTCCTTCAGCTGCTCTTCTGTGTTGGGTCCCTGTTTTCCTGGATATCATGTCTTAGTCATTTTTGGTTTACTCCATTGCTTTGTTGGAATACATCTTATAGTAGCTCTCTAAATAAGGGTACCTTGGAGATAAATTTTTATGTTGTTATGAGTCTGAAAAATACCCTTCTTCTCCCCTTACATGTGATTGCTAATTTCAGTAGGTATAGAATTCTAGTTGGAATTCTCTCAAATTTGAAGGTTCTCTAGTTTAGTGTTGCTCTTAATAAAGCTGATACCTGATTTCCCAATTGTATGAGATCTGTTTTTCCCCCCTCTTTGGGAGCTTTTGTAATCTGTTTAATCCCTGGTGTCCTCAAATTTGATCATGATGTGCTTTGTGTTAGACTCTTTCAATCTAAAAACTTACGTTCTTTATTAGTTCTGGGAAATTTAATTATTTTTTAAAGACTTATTTATTTTAGCAAGTGTGTACTAGCAGGGGGAGGGGCAGAGGGAGGAAGAGAGAATGCAGACCCCCGCTGAGTCCAGAGCTCCACAATGATCCCAGGATCTTGAGATCATGACCTGAGCGGAGATCAAGACTCAGATGTTTAACCAACTGAGCTACCTGGTGGGAAATTTAAATTATTTGATAATTTATTCCTCTGCTTTTTTTTTTATCTTTAATTGCAGGAGTCAGCAAACAGTGGCATTTTCCTTGGAGGAACCTCCAAATATCAGTAGCTGGAGGTTCTGGTTTAGTTTTCTAGAGAAGAATCCTCATTCCCCTAGGGCAAGTAGACATTTATTCTTCAGTTACAGAAGCAGGCTAAGTGAAAGCTGCTAGGCTTTCATTGTTCAGTACAGGTTTTCACATAAATCTTTTAGCCCTGTGCCTGGTGTTTGAGTCTCTACAGTTTGTTTCTCCAAAGAGTGTATCTGTGGTCTTCTTGCATCTCAGAGGTTTCTATAGCTGCAGTGTAGTTAATAGATTGGAACAGAGTGAAATGAATGCAAGAGATTCTTTAGGAGAGATTACAGAGATATTGGAGATGGAAAAAAACAGATTGACATGAGGTCTGATAGAAATTTGACTTACCTCTTTACATATGTATTTTACTGCTTGCTAACTAGATTATAGACCTGAAGATCAGGGATTGTGTGTCAGCTGTTTGCATATTCCACAGTACCTGGTGTTCAGCAAGATTCAGTGTTTATTGAATGGTATTAAGCACTTAAATGTCAGTGAGATTATGACGACTAGGATTTCTTACCATCTTCACTGTTCAGTAGGTCAGTAAAAATCACTTATTTTCTTGAGACAATGGTTATAGTCAGTGTTTATTTACTGATTAAAGAATATATATATATTTACATTATTGATCTCCATCTGGCACAAAAGATTTATGTGTGCCATTAAAACAGATTGAAAACTGTTTTTAGATGTAGGTATTTGCTTAGTTTTATTCATATATGCTCTGAATTTTCTGTCTAGGGTAGTTCTTTGCTAGTTCATAAAACATTTTTGAACAATTTCATGAACAGTTACAATAGATTTTCTAGATTTCTCATTATTAGATATATATAATAAGAGCTATCATTTCACTTTCATTCTAGCATCTTTGTTGAAAAGCAGTTCTTAATTTAAACATAGTCTAATTTGTCAGTCTTTTGTTTTATGGTCATGCTTTGGGTGTCTTGTTCAAGGAATGCTCTCTATCCTAAGATCAAGAAGATACTTTCTTATATTTTCTATTGAATTTTTAAAATGTTTTGCTTTTAACATTTAAGTCTTTAATCCATCCAAAATTGATGATATAAAGTAGATACAAATAAAATTTCCTTTATTCCATTTGGAAAACCAGTTGTCTCTCACTATTAACTGATTTCTACAGGGATGTTTACATATCACAATTCCATATATATCTGCATCTGTTTCTGGTCTTTTATTCCACTGGTCAGTTTGTCTATCTCTCCATCAAGTTCTGCACTATCTTAATTAGGATAGCCTTGTATAAGGCTTGATATCTGGTAGGACAGTGCTTCCATCTTACTTGTCCTTTTCAGGAGTGTTTTGGCTATACTTGGCCCTTTAGTCTTCCATATGAAATTTGGATTTGCCTGTCAAAGTCCATACACAATCTTGTTGGGAATTTGGAAATTGCATTGGATTTATCCATGTATATAGAGAAAATTGACGTGTTTATAATGTCCAGTTTTCCTACCTGTGAATATGGTATATTCTTGCACTTCTAATGTCTTTTTTAATATTCTGCATACCAATTGTGGTAGATTTTTAAAGATACCTGCAAATATTTCTTCCTAGTTGGTATTCTACATTATGACCGTAGAGTATGAGTCCCTTCCTGTTGAATCTAGGCTGAGGCAGAAATGATGCTGCCTGATTTCTGAGGCCAAGTTAGGTCAGGTGGCTTCCACTGGTTCTCTGAGGGTGCTTGCTCTAGGGGAGCTTTGCCATCATGTGAAATGTCCAACTATCCTGAGACCCTTTTGTGGGAGATAGCTACAGCCACAACTGAGCTTTCAGGAACTTGCAGCCTTAAGTGCCAGCCACATGAGTGGGCTATCTCAGAACATTTAGTGCAGTTGAGCTTTCAGATGACTGTAGCCTCAATGGGTACCTGACTCAGCCACACGGGAGACCCCAAGTGAGAATTGCCCAACTGAGGATGTCCTAACTTTATGGACTACAAAATCATTAGCAAAATCAAATGGTGATTTTAGGCCCTTAAGTTGTGTAGGAATTTGTTATGCAACAACAAATGACTGGAATACAGTGAATACAATTATTCATCTGTTTCATTTATCTGGTGTTAAGTACTTTTTTAATATTACATATTATAATATATAAATATACATATATTTCTATATATCTTTTTGGTACCTTCTGAGGTTGAAATAAGTATAAAGTTGTTATACTACTATCAATACCTTAGTGTAGTTAGGTAATACAAGAATAGTCCAGATTTATTGTAATTAAGCAGTTATGACTCTGGAGCCTTTAATAATAAATGATATGTCTAGAATGTGTTTACTCTAAGTTGTTTAAATGTTTACCAGTGGACTTGTTCTCTGTGTTTGTAAGGAAATCAGGTTATTATGATACCAAATGTTTTTAGCTGTACAAAATTTGCTCACAAAATTACATGTTGTAAAAACACATTAGGAATCCTTAAATCAATATTTAACAAAGGCAAATATATGCATAGCCACTCTTTTAATCATTAAATACATAATTAACCATTTTTCAGAATTTCAATTACCTCAGAATAATTACTTTCTACAATTATCAGTATAGATAAGTATATGTTTAAACATATCTTTTAAATCTTTAGAAACTTCAGGATATTTCTGAAAGAAGGGGGAAAAGCCAAAACTAGTTATTAAATTTAGTTCTAGAACTGAAGAGAGCGATATGTCACCTTCATTTTACTGAACGTTTGGCCATAGTTCGCAGTTTACTACTTGCATACTACAGGCTTGCTAATTAGTGGGTTAGTATACTTTCTTCTTTTTAAACTTGCTTCGTTGACTGTAGACCCATTTATCTAACTTGTGGACATTGCTATAAATTTTCAAAACTTGGCCTATCAGCTTTTCTGACCTAATTATTAAAAGAGCAGAAACATTTGAATTTTTGCTATGTTCTAGATAGTATTCTAGACCCTGGGGATATAGCTGTGAGCAAAACAAAATTCTAGTTGTCATTGAATGTATATTCTGGGGATGGTGAGTGGAAAAAGCAAAGACAGATAATTTTTTAATAAATAAATATATAATGGAGCTTCTCCCTCTCCCTCTGCTGTTCCCCCTGCTTGTACTCTCTCTGTGTCAAATAAATAAATAAAATCTTTTAAATATATATAATATTTAGATGGTTAGAAGTGCCGTGAAGTAAAAGTAAAGCAAGTTAAAGGGAACAGAAAAAAATCACAGAAGGTGATGAATGTTCTTATATACATGGTGGTTGTGAAAGGTTTCTTTCTTTTTTTTTAAGATTTTATTTATTTGACAGAGAGAAAGACATTGAGAGAGGGAACACAAGCAGGGGGCATGGGAGAGGGAGAAGCAGACTCCTTGCAGAGCAGAGACCCCGATGTGGGGCTCGATCCCAGGACCCTGGGATCATGACCTGAGCCAAATGCAGACGCTTAACAACTGTGCCACCCAGGTGCCCCGGTTGTGAAAAGTTTCTGATGACATTTGAACAGAGACTTCAAGGAAGTTAAGGCATAAACCTTGGGTACTAGGAAATCAGATGGGAAGACGGAGGTAAGAGGACGCAGTGGCATATTCAAGAGGGTAGTAAGGAGGTCAGTGTGGCTGACGTGAGCAAGGAGAAGAATACAGGAGATGAGGTAAGGGAGATTGCCTGGGTCTGGTGATGGAAAACCTGACAGGGTGTGGTAATTTGAAGTTGGGTAGAGAGTCTTTGGAAGGACCTGAGTGGATGATGACCTGATAGGACTTTAAAAGAGCACCTTGACTATTATGAAAGGACAAATCTAAGGGAGCAAGGATGAAAATAAGAATACCATTTAGGTAACTAATGTAAGAATCAGGATACTATGGGTTTACTTTTTAAAGATTTTTTTTTAAATTTTAGAGAGAGCGTGCTTGAGCCGGGGGGAGGGGGAAGGGAGGGGCAGAGAGAGGGACAAGCAGACTCTGCACTAAGCCCCGATTGGGGCTCCATCTCATGACCCTGAGATCATAACCTGAGCTGAAATCAAGAGTTGGCCACTCAACTGACTGAGCTACCCGGGCACACCTGGGTTTATACACACATGTATAGACAATTTTGTGTAGAATGTCAGGGACCTACAATGTTAGATTTTTACCTACTCTTTTTGTAGGCCTGGTAAACATGGTTCTGAAATTAAAAGCTTGACAGAGGAATAAGGAACTACCCTGACATCAACCTAACTGATGAAGTAACTTTTTGACAAATTATACACACACACTTTAAACATACCAAATATGGAAAATAGTAAAAATAATGTAACACTTATGTTCTTATCACCCAACTTGGTTAAATATTGACATTTTGTCACAATTTCTTCCTTTTTAAAAATTTTTCTTCTTATTTTTTAGAGGAGGGAGGGGCAAAGGGAGGGGGGAGAGAGAGAGACTGGGAGTCTTAAGACTCTTCGCTCAACATGGAGCCTGATGTGGGGCTCTATCTCACAACTCTGAGATCACGACCTGAGCCGAAATCAAGAGTCTGACCCTTAACTGACTGAGCCACCCAGGCACTCCTTCCCTTTTTTCTTTCTTTTTTTAAGAAAACTTTACAATACCACTGAAATCCCTCGTGTACCTCTTCTTGATTCCGTTTACCTTGTTCCTAAGAAAATCTTTTCTCCTGATTTAAGTATTTATCATTTCTTTTTAAAACATGTTTTTTATTATCATTGTTGTTTTTAAGTAAGCTCTGCTTCCAGTGTGAGACCCGAACTTACAACTCTGGGATCAAGAGTTGCACACTCCACTGACTGAGCCAGCCAGGCACCAAGTATTTATCATTTCTGTACATTTAACTCTTCATAAATAATAAATGATACTGTGTTGCATTTTTCTTTCTGCTTTTTTTTCCCAAACAACTTTTTTGAGGTGTAATTGACAATAAAGTACACAATTTGATAACTTTTGACATGTGTATAACCATGAGACCATCACTACAATCAAGATAATTAATATATCCATCACTCCAAAAAGTTCCTTCATACCCCATTGTAACTGTCTTCTGGATTCTCCTGCCCACATCCCTGTTCACCCCTTCCCACTCACTTGTACAGTAGTTTGGATTTCCTAGAATTTTATATAAATAGAATGAAATAAGCACTTCTTTTGTCTGGCTTCTTTCACTCTGCATAAATATTTTGGGGTTCATTCATGTTATAACGTGTATCAGTATTTCATTCCTTTTCATTGTTGAGTAGGTATTCTATTGTATGACTATACCACAGCTTGTTCATCTGTTCATCTGTGATGGACATTTGGGTTGTTTCCAGTTTGGGGCTATTAAAAATGAAGCTGCTATGAACATTTGAGTAAAGGACTTTGTATGGACAAAGGATTTCATTTCTCTTGGATAAATACTTATGAATGGAATGGCAGGATCATATAGTTGTAATTCCTTAATTATTTAAGAAACTGCCAAGCTGTTTCGTGAAATGGTTGTACCATTTTATACTCCCACCAGTCAATACGGTTAGTCTTTTTTTTTTTTTTTTTTTTTTTTTTTAAGATTTTATGCATTTGAGAGAGAGAGAGTGAGCAGGAGAGCACAAATGGTGGGGAGGGGCAGAGGGAGAGGTAGAGGGAGAAACAGACTCCCCGCTGAGCAGGGAGCCCAACTTGGGGCTTGATGCCAGGACTCTGAGATCATGACCTGAGTTGAAGTCAGATGCTTAACCGAGCCACCCAGGCGCCCCAGTGTGGTTAGTATTATTAATTTTATCCGTTCTATAGGTCTGTAGTGGTATCTCACTGTGATTTTAATTTTTGATTAATGATATTTCTGTTTTATTTTGAATTGAGTATTTTTTATTCTATTGTATCCCCTTGTCTTGCTAGCTATAACTTTTTGTTTTGTTATTTTAGTGGTCACTTTAGGGTTTATAGTATACATCTAATTACAGCTTTAAGTGATACATTACTTCACAAGTTTAAGAAATGTAAAATATACTTCTATTTCTCCTCTCACAGTCTTTATGCTATTGTTTTATGTTTTACTTATACATATGTTATATACTTTTTAATGTTTAAACTATCAGTTATCTTTTTCAAGTGATACAGATATTAGTGGGAAAAAATCTTACATATTTTGTCATTTCCATTTCTGGTGTGTTTAATGCCTTTGTGTAAACCCATATTTCCATCTGGCATAATTTTCCTTTTGCCTGAAAGATTTCTTTTAACATTTTTTGGAGCACAGTTATGCTGGTGATAAATTCTTTCATCTTTTGTATATCTGAAAAGCCTTTATTTGGCCTTTGTTTTAAAAAAATTTTTTTTTAAAGATTTTGTTTATTTATTTATTTGAAAGAGAGACAGCGAGAGAGGGAACACAAGCAGGCGGAGTGGGAGAGGGAGAAGCAGGCTTCCCGCTGAGCAGGGAGCCCGATGAGGGGCTCGATCCCAGGACCCTGAGATGACCTGAGCCAAAGGCAGACGCTTAACACCTGAGCCACCCAGGTGCCCCGGGCCTTTGTTTTTAAAAGGAATTTTGCTATATATAGAATTCTACATTGACTTTTTTCTTCCAGTACTTTAAAGGTGTTTTCAACTTTTTTTCCACTTGCATTTTTTTCCAATGAGAAATCTGTTTCATTCTTATCTTTATTCTCAGTGTGTAATATGTCTTTATTCTCTGGCTGTTATGATTTCCCTTTTTCATTGACTTTGAGTACTTTGATTATGATGAACCTTGGTGGCATTTTCTTCACATTTCTTGTGCTTTCAATTTGTAGAATATCTCAGATCTCTAGGTTTATAGTTTCTTTCAGATTTGAAAAATTTTGGCCATTATTTCTTTGAATATTTTTCTGTCCCTTCCCATCTCTCCTCTTCTTCAGAGATTCCAGTTACATGTATGTTAGACTGCTTGAATTTACAACTTACTGATGCACTTTTAAATTTTTTGGATTCTTCCTTCTCTTTGTGTTTAATTTTGGATAGTTTTATTTCTAAGCCTTCATGTTTACTAGTCTTAGCAAGCAGCAACATCCAATCTGCTGTTAATATATTCAAGGCATTTTTCATCACACATATTGTAGTTTTCAATTCTAGAACTTTGATTTGGGTGCCTCTCTCTCTGTGTGTATCTTTCTTTTTATTAAGTAGACTACACCCAACATGGGGCTTGAACTCAGGACCCTGAGATCAAAGTCGCATGCTCTACCAACTGAGCCATCCAGGTGCCCTGATTTGGGTCTCTTTATATCTTCTATGTCTCCTTAACTTTTTAAACATATCCATGTCAATTCTGGGTCAGTTTCAGTCAAGTGATTATTCTCCTTATTATGGGTCATATTTTCCTATTTCTTTGTATGTCTGGTGATCTTTGGGAAGCCTTTGCCTGGCTGAGTGCTAGATTTTTTGGGGGCGGTGGGAAGTGCTAGGTATTTTCATGTTCCTATAAATCTTCTCGAGCTTCATTCTGGGATATAGTTAAGATACTTGGAAACAATTTGATTCTTTCGGGTCTTTTATGATTTATTAGGCTTGATTGGAGCAATCCCCAGTATTCCAATAAAGCCTTTCTGGGGGTGCCTGGGTGGCTCAGTCGTTAAGCATCTGCCTTCGGCTCGGGTCATGATCCCAGGGTCTTGGGATCGAGCCCCACATTGGGCTCTCTGCTCAGCAGGAAGCCTGCTTCTCACTCTCCCACTCCCCCTGCTTGTGTTCCCTTTCTCGCTGTCTCTCTCTCCATCAAATAAATAAAAAAATCAAATGTTTAAAAAAAAACAAAACCTTTCTGAGTGTTCGACTCAGTGCCCTGGGAATTAACGAGTTTTTAGCTGGTGGAACAGACACTGTTTAAAGATTTGAATGACTACTAAGCATTGTTCTTCTAATCTTTTGGGATGATTTTTTTCTTCCAGCCTCAGGTAGTTTTCTCACATGCATGTACTGGTCAGTTCTCTGCTAAATACTTGAAGGTTATCCCTCTGCATTTCTGGAGGGTTCTCTTTCTGTGCACCTTTCTCCTCTCCAGTGCTTCAGTACTCTCTTCTGCAAACTCTGCAGAAGCAGAGGTCTGTCTTATTATTGAGTTTTGAAACTGCAAGTGGAATAAGTTTAACAGTTTTCTTCTCTGGGATAAGAAAACATTAGAGTTAAGATAGATTTGGTGATTGAATTTTGAAAGTAAGTGGAAAAGCTGGAAATTGTTACTACTGTAATAATTTACTGCAGAATATTAACTTAGTTTTTATAAAAGAAACTTGATCAGCCTAGTCTCCATAATAGTGGTGATATAGAACTTGTTGAGAACACAAATTTCTGATACCTTAGAGATTCTGAGATAGTAGATTTCAGACCTCATTTAGAAAGATACTGCTCCTGGGGTGGGGACTGGGTAGTTCAGTCGGTTAACCGTCTGGACTCGATTTTGGCTCAGGCTGTGATCTCAGGGTTGTGTGATCCAGCCTGGAGTTGGGCTCTGCACTCAGTGCTTAGTGCAGTCTGCTTGAGATTCTCTCCCTCTTCCTCTGCCCCTCCCTGCACTCCTGCGCACATACTCTCTCTCAAATAAATAAAATCTTAAAAAAAAAAATTGTAAAGCCACTGCTCTACAGACAGCCTATCCCAGTTCTATAAGCAATGAAAATAAATAAAATCAGCCTTGGAACTTGTAGGAGTGAAACATGACTTTCATGATTTTAACACAAGAAATGTAGAACAGGTGAGCTATATATTTTTAATTTTTTTAATTTTTTAGGAGAATTTAAAAGGGAGAAACAGTAGAAAAGAGAGATGATGAGGATGGGAAAAGGGAAATGTGAGGATAATAGACAGAAGTTAGGAGAACAGGGAGCGGAACAAGATGGCGGAGGAGTAGGAGACCTGGATTTTGTCTGGTCTCAGGAATTCAGCTGGATAGGGATCAAACCATTCTGAACACCTACGAACTCAACAGGAGATCGAAAAAAAGAATAACAACAACTCTCTGAAAAGAAAAGCAACCACTTTCTGGAAGGTAGGACGTGTAGAGAAGTGAATCCGAGGCGATATTCGGGAAGATAGATGGCAGGGGGGGAGGGGGCCTCCGTCCGCTGTTTCTGACAAATGGTAGAGCCGTGGGGCACAAAATCGGAACTTTTAGAAGTCAGCTCTGCTGAGGGATGTCACTCCAGTGGCTAAGCAGGGTGTGGAACCCTCGCAGGACAGTGTGGTCTCAGGACCCTCGGGGTCACAGAAAGACCGGGGGTGTCTGAGTGCAGCAGAGCTCCCAGGTATCAGAGCGGGGAAGCCGGCTGCAGAGCTGGAGCCAAGGCGCGGGCTCTCAGCTTGGTGGTGCCATAAACTGTGATTGGTGACACAGTCGGGCCACTGCTCCTTCAGCAGGGACCCAACAAGCGGCAGATCCGGGGAGAGTCCACTTACTCTCCTGGGAGGAGCGGCTCGGGAGTGCACCACAGGAATCAGCTGGGTTTGGAGACTCCACACCGAGTTGGGTGCCAGAGATAGAAACGCTCAGGCACAGGCCGGGTGAGCACGGAGTGCGGCCGGAGACCAGGGAGACAGGAGTGATTGACTCCCTTTCTCTGGTGCTCACTGAGGGGCAGGGCTCCGAGTTCTTTCGCTCCTCCAGAGTGGAGATTGGGAGGCCGCCATTTTCACTCTCATCCTCCAAAGCCGAGGGGAAAGGTTGCAGGAAACAAACCTGATTACTTAGCCCGGACCAGGCAAGGGTGGGCAATTACGCCTCCAGCAAAGACATTTGGGAACCACGGCAACAGGCCCCTCCCCCAGAAGATCAGCAAGAACAGCCAGCCCAGACCAAGTTTACCTATCAGTGAGAATGGCAGAACTCCAGAGCTAGGGGAATACTGCACATAGAATCCATGGCTTTTTTTACCATGATTCTTCAGTCTTTCAAAGTTAATTTTTCTTTAACTTTTTTTTTAATTTTCCTTTTTCCCTTTTTCAACCAACATCTTATCAATCCCTTTTCTAAAAAACATTTTTATTTTTAATTTTTAGAGTCATATTCTATCCCTTCATAGTAGTTACCCTTATTTTTGGCATATGTATATAAGTTCTCTCTAAAATTTTGAGATAGTTTCTTCTAACAGATGAAAATATACCCTAAATCTCTAGTGTATGGCTTTGTTCTAGTCTCCTGCCTGATCACATTCTCTCCCTTTTTTTTTTTTAAATCCTCTTCTTTCTTTTTTCAAACACCTTCTTATCAATTCCTTTTATAAAATTTTTTATAATTTTCATCTTTACAGTCATATTCCATCCCTTTATCGTACCAGCGCTTACTTTTGTACATATATAAGTTTTTCTTTCTTTAAAATTTTGGGAGGCACTTTCTTCTAACAGACCAAAATACACCCAGAATCTAGTGTGTGGCACTGATCTATGCACCAGCCTGATCATATATGATCATATTCTGTTTTTTTTGTTTTGTTTTGTTCTGTTTTTGTTTGTTTTTATCTTTTTCTTTTTCTTTTTTTTCTTTTTGTTTTTTCTTTTCCTTTCTTTTCCCCCGGTTTCAGGTCTTTTCTGATTTGTTTAGAGTATATTTTCTGGGGACATTGTTAACCTGTTAGCATTTTGTTCTCTCATTCATCTACTCTCCTCTGGACAAAATGACAAGATGGAAAAAATCACCTCAACAAAAAGAACAAGAGGTAGTACCAACTGCCAGGGACCTACTCAGTACGGACATTAGTACGATGTCGGACCTAGAGTTCAGAGTCATGATTTTAAAGATAGCTGGGCTTGAAAAAAGCATGAAAGTTATTAGAGAAACCCTTTCTGGAGAAATAAAAGAACTAAAATCTAACCAAGTCAAAATCAAAAAGGCTATTAATGAGGTGCAATCAAAAATGGGGGTGCTAACCACTAGGATAAATGAGGGAGAAGAGACAATCAGTGATATAGAAGGCCAAATGATGCAAGATAAAGAAGCTGAGAAAAAGATAAACAACTACTGGATCATGAGGGCAGAATTCGAGAGGTAAGGGATACCATAAGATGAAACAACATTAGAATAATTGGGATCCCAGAAGAAGAAAAAAGAGAGAGAGGAGCAGAAGGTATATTGGAGCAAATTATAGCAGAGAACTTCCTTAATTTGGGGAAGGAAACAGGCATCAAAATCCAGGAGACACAGAGAAAACCTCTCAAAATCAATAAAAATAGGTCAACACCCTGACATCTAATACTAAAACTCACAAGTCTCAGAGACAAAGAGAAAATCCTGAAAGCAGCTCGGGAGAAGAGATCTGTAACCTGCAACAGACCTATCCCCAGAGACCTGGCAGGCCAGAAAGGACTGGCATGATCTTTTCAGAGCACTAAATGAGAAAAATATGCAGCCCAGAATACTACATCCAGCTAGGCTGTCATTAAAAATAGGAGAGATAAAAAGCTTCCAGGACAAACAAAAACTAAAGGAATTTGCAAACACAAAACCAGCCCTACAAAAAATCTTGAAAGGGGTCCTCTAAGCAAAGACAGAGCTTAAAAGCAACATAGACCAGAAAGGAACAGAGAAAATATACAGTAACAGTCACCTTACAGGCAATACAATGGCACTAATTCATATCTTTCAATAATTACCCTGAATGTAAATGGGCTAAATTCCCCAATCGAAAGACACAGGCTATCAGATTGGGTTAAAAAACAAGACCCATTGATACACTGTCTGCAAGAGACTCATTTTAGACCCAAAGACACCCCCACATTGAAAGTGAGGGGGTGGAAAACCATTTACTATGCTAATGGACACCAAAAGAAAGCTAGGGTGGCAATCCTTATATCAGACATACTAGATTTTAAACCAAAGACTGTAATAAGAGATGAGGAAAGACACTCCTACTTCAAGGGTCTATCCAACAAGATCTAACAATTGTAAATACTTATGTCCCTAACATGGCAGCAGCCAATTATATAAGGCAATTAATAACAAAAGCAAAGAAACACATTGACAACAGTACAATAATAGTGGGGGACTTCAACACCCCCCTCACTGAAATGGACAGATCATCTAAGCAAAAGATCAACAAGGAAATAAAGACTTTAAATGACACACTGGACCAAATGGACTTCACAGACATATTCAGAATATTCCATCCCAAAGCAATGGAATACACATTCTTCTCTAGTACCCATGGAACGTTCTCCGGAATAGATCACATCGTAGGTCACAAATCAGGTCTCAACCAGTACCAAAAGATTGGGATCATTCCCTGCATATTTTCGGACCACAATGCTTTGAAACTAGAACTCAATCACAAAAGGGAAGGTGGAAAGAACTCAAATACATGGAGGCTAAAGAGCATCCTACTAAAGAATGAATGGGTCAACCAGGAAATTAAGAATTAAAAAAATTCATGGAAACCAATGAAAATGAAAACAACTGTTCAAAATCTTTGGGATGCAGCAAAGGCAGTCTTAAGAGGAAAGTATATAGCAATACAAGCCTTTCTCAAGAAACAAGAAAGTCTCAAATACACATCCTAACCCTACACCTAAAGGAGCTAGAGAAAAAAACAGCAAATAAAGCCCAAACCCAGCAGGAGAAGAGAAATAATAAAGATCAGAGCAGAAATCAATGAAACAGAAACCAAAAGAACAGTAGAACAGATCAGTGAAACTAGGAGCTGCTTCTTTGAAAGAATTAACAAGGTTGATAAACCCCTGGCCAGACCTTATCAAAAAGAAAAGAGAAATGACCCAAATCAACAAAATCATGAAAGAGGAGAGATCACAACCAACACCAAAGAAATACAAAAAATTATAAGAACATATTATGAGCAACTATATGCCAGCAAATTAGATAACCTGGAAGAAATGGATGCATTCCTAGAGATGTATCAACTACCAAAACAACCAGGAAGAAATAGAAAACCTGAACAGACCTATAACCACTAAGGAAATTGAAGCAGTCATCAAAAATCCCCCAACAAACAAAAGCCCAGGGCCAGATGGCTTCCCACGGGAATTCTACCAAACATTTAAAGAAGAATTAATACCTATTCTCCTGAAATTGTTCAAAAAAATAGAAATGGAAGGAAAACATCCAAACTCGTTTTATGAGGCCACCATTACCTTGATCCCCAAACCAGACAAAGACCCCATCAAAAATGAGAATTACAGACCAAATATCCCTGATGAACATGGATGCAAAAATTCTCACCAAAATACTAGCCAATAGGATCCAACTGTACATTCAAAGGATTATTTACCACAACCAAGTGGGATTTATCCCTGGGCTGCAAGGTTGGTTCAACATCCGCAAATCAATCAACATGATATAATACATTAACAAAAGAAAGAACAAGAATCATATGATCTCAATAGATGTAGAAAAAACATTTGACAAAATACAGCATCCTTTCTTGATCAAAACTCTTCAGAGTATAGGGATAGAGGTTACATACCTCAATGTTACAAAAGCCATCTATGAAAAACCTACCGTGAATATAATTCTCAATGGGGTAAGACTGAGAGCTTTCTCCCTAAGGTCAGGAACGCGGCAGGGATGTCCACTATTACCACTGCTATTCAACATAGTATTAGAAGTCCTAGCCACAGCAATCAGACAACAAAAAGAAATACAAGGTATCCAAATCGGCAAAGAAGTGAAATTCTCACTGTTTGCAGATGATATGATACTTTATGTGGAAAACCCAAAAGACTTCACCCCAAAACTGCTAGAACTCATACAGGAATTCAGTAAAGTGGCAGGATATAATTTCAATGCACAGAAATCAGTGCCATTCCTATACGCCAACAAGACAGAAGAAAGAGAAATTAAGGAGTCGATCCCATTTACAATTGCACCCAAAACCATAAGATACCTAGGAATAAATCTAACCAAAGAGGCAAAGGATCTGTACTCAGAAAACTATAAAAGACTCATGAAAGAAATTGAGGAAGACACAAAGAAATGGAAAAACGTTCCATGCTCATGGATTGGAAGAACAAATATTGTGAAGATGTCAATGCTATCTAGAGCAATCTACACATTCAGTGCAATCCCCATCAAAATACCATCCACTTTTTTCAAAGAAATGGAACAAATAACCCTGAAATTTGTATGGCACCAGAAAAGACCCCGAATAGCCAGATGAATGTTGAAAAAGAAAAGCAAAGCTGGCGGCATCACAGTTCCAGACTTCAAGCTCTATTACGAAGCTGTCATCATCAAAACACTATGGTACTGGCACAAAAACAGACACATAGATCAATGGAACAGAGTAGAGAGCCCAGAAATGGACCCTCAACTCTATGGTCAACTTATCTTTGACAAAGCAGGAAAGAATGTCCAGTGGAAAAATAGTCCCTTCAACAAATGGTGTTGGGAAAATTGGACAGCCACATGCAGAAGAATGAAACTGGACCATTTCTTTACACCACATCCAAAAATAGACTCCAAATGGTTGAAAGACCTAAACGTGAGACAGGAGTCCATCAAAATCCTAAAGGAGAACACAGGCAGCAACGTCTTCGACCTCAGCCGTAGCAACTTCATCCTAGAAACATCGCCAAAGGCAAGGGAAGCAAGGGCAAAAATGAACTATTGGGACTTCATCAAGATAAAAAGCTTTTACACAGCAAAAGAAACTCCACAAAACCAAAACACAACCGACAGAATGGGAGAAAATATTTGCAAATGACATATCAGATAAAGGGCTAGTATCCAAAATCTATAAAGAATTGATCAAACTTAGCACCCAAAGAACAAATAATCCAATCAAGAAATGGGCAGAAGACATGAACGTTTTTCCAAAGAAGACATCCAAATGGCCAACAGACACATGAAAAAGTGCTCAACATCGCTCGGCATCAGGGAAATCCAAATCAAAACCTCAATAAGATACCACCTCACACCAGTCAGAATGGCTAAAATTAACAAGCCAGGAAACGACAGATGTTGGCAGGGATGCGGAGAAAGGGGAACCCTCCTACACTGTTGGTGGGAATGGAAGCTGGTGCAGTCATTCTGGAAAATAGTATGGAGGTTCCTCAAATAGTTGAAAATAGAGCTACCATACGGTCCAGCAATTGCACTACTGGGTATTTACCCCAAAGATACAAATGTAGGGATCCAAAGGGGTACTTGCACCCCGATGTTTATAGCAGCAATGTCCACAATAGCCAAACTGTGGAAAGAGCCAAGATGTCCATTGATAGATGAATGGATATAGAAGAGGTGGTATATACACACACACGGGAATATTATGCAGCCATCAAAAGGAATGAGATCTTGCCATTTGCAATGACATGGATGGAACTGCAGGGTGTTATGTTGAGCGAAATAAGGCAATCAGAGAAAGACATGTATCATATGACCTCACTGATATGAGGCATTCTTAATCTCAGGAAACAAATCTCAGGAGTTGGGGGGTGGGTGGGAGGGATGGGGTGGCTGGGTGATAGACACTGGGGGGAGGGTATGTGCTTTGGTGAGCACTGTGAATGGTGCAAGACTGTTGAATCACAGATCTGTACCTCTGAAACAAAGAATACAATATGTGTTAAAAAAAAAAAAAAAGATAGCAGGAGGGGAAGAATGAAGGGGGGAAATTGGAAGGGGAGATGACCAGGAGAGACAATGGACTCTGAAGAACAAACTGAGGGTTCTAGAGGGGTGGGGGGTGGGAGGATGGGTTAGCCTGGTGATGGGTATTAAAGAGGGCACGTTATGCATGGAGCACTGGGTGTTATGCACAAACAATGAATCATGGAACGCTACATCAAAAACTATGATGTAATGTATGGTGATTAACATAACAATAAAAAATTTTAAAAAGAGGAGAACAAGATCAGAGAGAGTCAAGGCCAGGTAAGGAATGGAAGAGAAGATAGAATAGATTCCAAAAATGAATGCTATTGGAAGATAAATTATTTTAGATTATTCTGAGCTTCAAATTAATTTAAATTTAAATTTTGCCTTTAAATATTTATGAGCTGACTAATCAGGATTTAGGGTTTTTGACCTCTACTCTGATTGGCATAAGTACTCTAGAACCTCAGGGAGGAAATTAAATCTAAGGTACCATTTATTGTAAGACATGCCATTGCTTTGTGTACCTCTTAGAAAGAAAAGTGCTGCCAGTTAAGAGTGGCCTGTTGCTTTTTTTTTTTTTTCGACATCTGTTTTAAGATGCATTCCAATTTCAAAGATCTTAGAATGTGGGAAAGATACTGTGTCCTAAAATTGATAAAATAGAGTATTTAGAAAACTTATACCCTTGTACTCCACCTCTGTCTTTCCCCAATTTGACCTATTTAATATCTTCTGTTTTCCTAATATTCTTTAGGGACAGCTCAGGTCTCACGTTCTTCATGAAGCCTATCTAGATTATCACAGTATGATATTTCAAGTTTCCTTTGAGTATGTTTCTTATGCCCCTTTGAATTTTGAATATTTCTCCTTAATAGAGAATTAAAAACAATATAGGAGTTCGGTAGTTCTGCTTTCTCTGCATCATCTGTTAACATTATACCATCTGCGCCAAGCAGTAGACCTAATCCTCCTTTTTTGTTCTTGTTCTACATGTATTTTTTAAATCCTTTTTATTGTTCTTACCCTTTTTCTTCAGCCTCCGCTCATTCTGGGCTCCTCCTTTACTTACATGAGTCTCTTTGTTTGACAGCACTCTTTTGTATTCATCCTTGTTCACATGCCTTTGTTTTTTTTTTTTAAGCAAATCTCTTAAAATTCTGAATTTACCATAGCACACCTTAAACAACCATGTTGGACTCTTCAGATGCCACTTTTTTTATCAGATCAGTTTTTTTGTTTATAGTGTCAGAATTTCACCTTTTAGAAACTTTCTCTTTCAAAAAAGATCTTCCTATCAAAATATAATTTCTGTGGCATCACACAGGTATTTTCTCCAGAAAAACTTGATTCATTTCCCTAAATTATTAGTGTTTCCATGATTCCTTATTTATTTACTTACTCATTTTGGCGGTGGGGGGGGGGCAGAAAACAAAGTTTATTGAGTGATAGCAGTGATAGTACAAAGCTCCTGAAGGCGGAAGGGACCTGAGAGGGTTGCCCTCCATTATTCCTTTTTTAACTATTAAGAACTCCAAGATGTCATGGTTGCTTTTTCTCATGGGTTTCATTTCCATTTCACTATTTTATGCTTATATGTCAGAGTTAATTCCAAAAACGGTTTCCTTTCAATATTTCTTCCAGCTAATGAAAGATGAAATGTTTTGTATGCTTAGTGACATATATTATGCATTCCTAGGGAACAAATCTAGTTGTGTTCTTGCATTCAGAGAGGAGATCTCTTTTGTTGTTGGACTACTGTTTTGCCACTTTGTGGAAAATATTAAGAAAGCATTCATTCATTTACCATGTTTACTGAATCAAAACATGTATCAGGGATCAAATATAGCCTTGAAGACACAATGGTAAAGAAATCAGGCATAGTCTCTGTCCCTACAAACTTCACAGTTTAGTCAAATGAATGTATCAATATCTTTTATCCAACAAGGTGGTAGGTAATATACTTCCACAATGAGATTGATACTCATTTTTACCCCTACCCAGTGCCTTCACACTTGTTTCTATCTTAGCTTAATTGACCATACAGGTTAATATATTTCTTTTCTAAAAATGTTATTAAAACTTCTTACTGTGAAATATAACATTATGTGCTATAAATGCATACAATATAAATATACACCTAAACAAATTATTATACTGGGAATACTTGTAACTACTACTCGGATCAAGAAATAGAAAATTGCTAGCATCCTAGAAATGCTTTATTGCCTCTTCCGTATAACAACCAACTTTCTCCCACAGAAAGTAATCACTATCTTGATCTATACGGTAATTGCTTCTTAGTATTTCTGTATAGTTTTACCACCAAAATGTGTCATTAAGCTATAGATTAGTCTGGTTTTTAACATTATGTAAATTGAAATAAACAGAATATATCCTTTGTGTCTGGCTTGAGATTTATCTGTGTTGTTGCCTATAGCGGTATTGATTCATTTTCATTACTGTATATAGTCCATTGTATGAGTTTACCATAGTGTATGGTAAACATATACTATGATATATTGATTGTCATTTGGGTTATTTTTAGTTCTTGTTTTGTTTTCAGTTTCTGTTACAGATAGATATTAACATTCTTGGATATTTTTACTGGTATACATGTGCATGCATTTCTGTTAAATGTATTCCTAGGACAGGAATTGCAGGTTCATTAGGCATCCTTATTTTCAACTGCAGTATAATGACAAACTATTTTCCAAAACAGTTGTACTAATTTTACACTCCAGCAATGAATGTGACTTCCTGTGGTCTCCATATCCTCACCAATATTTAGTAAAGTCAAAGTTTAATTTTAGGTGTTCTGGTGGGTAGCTAATTATGGTTTAATTTATATTTACCTGACTCTCAGTGAGATTGAGTAACTCTTTGGTTTTTTTTAAAAAGATTTATTTATTTATTTGAGAGAGTGTGCAGGAGCAGGGGGAGGGGCAGAGAGAAGGGATGAGGAGAGAAAGAGAAGCAGACCCCCTGCTGATTGGGAACAACAGGGGCTCATGACCCTGAGATCATGACCTAAGACAAAATCAAGAGTCAGACACTCAACCAACTGAGCCACCAAGGCACCCCGAGTAACTCTTTGTTTATGAGAAGTGCCTGTTTAGGGTTCTTATCTATATATCTGCAGGTTTTTGTCTTTTTCTTATCTATAAGAGTTCTTTATTCTGTCTGTGACTGCTTTGTAAGTGTATGTGTTGCAGTTACTTTCTTCCACTTAGTGGTCAACCTTTTCACTGTCTTTGTTGTATCCCTTGATGACTAGAAGGTCATTTTATTTAATATAGTCAAGGTTATCAGTTTTTTCTTGGTGCTTTTTGTGCCACATTTAAGAGGTATTTCCTACCCTAGAATAAAGATATTCTGTTGTTTTGCTTTTCACATTTAGGTCTATAATCCATCTGGTTGATTATTGTGTATGGTGTGAAGTGGTGTGTCTAGTTTTAATTTTTTTCCCATGGGGATACCCAAATGACCAAACACTTGTGTTTTGGAAAGATCATGCTTCCCTTCAGTGCCACCTTTGTTGTAAATTCAGTGCATATATGTTTGGGTTGTCTCTTGGCTATCTGTCTCTTTGGTGTATTTGTCTATTCTTGCACTAATACCACACTGTCTTAATTACTGTGGCTTTATAATCAGTCGATATCTAATAGAGGAAGTTTTATTAATCTTCTTCAAAGCTAGTATCAGCCCTTTATATGCAGTTCCATATACGTTTTAGAATCAGCTTGTCAAGTTCCACCAAAATAAAGAACCTTTTCAGATTTATTCTAATTTATTGAATCTATAGATTGAAACCCATGTTGTTGAAGGGTCAGCTGTACATGGTTTATTATTTTATCCTTTTACTTTGAACTGTCTTTATGTTTTAGATGTATTTCTTGAATTTCATATTCTTCCAATTTGAAAATTTTTATCTTTTAACTGGAATATTCCATTTATGTGGAATAAATGATATATTTAGGTTTAGATATTACATTCTTTTACATGCTTTCTACTTCTTCCACATATTCTTTATTCTTTTTCATATCCATTTTCACTTTCTTGTATTTTTTTTTTTAAGATTTTATTTATTTGACAGAGACAGAGCGAGAGAGGGAACACAAGCAGGGGGAGTGGGAGAGGGAGAAGCCAGCTTCCCGCAGAGCAGGGAGCCCAATGCAGGGCTCGATCCCAGGACCCTGGGATCATGACCTGAGCCGAAGGCAGACGCTTAATGACTGAGCCACCCAGGCACCCCTCACTTTCTTGTATTTTTTTTTATTGATCGAATTATTCTCAGTTTTGGAATTACATACTCTTTTAGAAATTACAACATACATCCATAAACAATATAGATTATACAGGTACCTTGGAATATTTCAGTTGTATATGTACCCCCCAAATTAAATGCTATTTTTATATATTTTAATCTTACACATATATTTAAGAGATACTACTATTATTGTTTTAGTATAGTTACTGGTCATGTAGATTTATCCATACTTTTACTATTTTTTTTTTACTTTTACTCTTTTTTTTAATGTTCTTCATTTCTTTCTGCATTTCCAACTTCATATCTGGGATCAGTTATTCTTTCTGAAGGACACTTTTATATTTACTGTGTATTTGCTGGAGACAAATTCCCTCAGTTTTTGTTTATCTTCATTTTACCTACCAAAAGATATTTTTGCTGGGTATAAAAATTTAGGGTGACTAATTTTTCCTCCATACTTTGAATGTATCATTCTGCTCTCTTCTCGCTTTTATTGTTGCTTTGAGAAGTCATAGTATAGTCTTACTGTTTCGTTTTCTGGTCTTTATTATGGTCTTTGGGGTGTGGCCCTGTGGTTTTTTTTTTTTTTTTTGGGTGAGTTTTCAAGGTTTATTGGTGTTTTTGTTGGTATGACCTTTGGAAAGTTGGTTGCACTGTTTATATATCGATTTTTCTTTTTACATTATATGGCAATGTATGTTATTCTGATACATACAGTACACAAAATAAGGTCCTTTAGAACACTTATAAATAATACATGTAATGTTGGATTTATATATTGGATCCCAGAATGTGATTGATTGGAGAAAAAAGTTGGACTAGGCATGTTGGATGAAGGAACCAGAAGTTACATAACAGAGGGTAAACACACAATGGTTTGAAGGGTAACTGCAGCATGTGCAACATTGGCAGGGTACCTCTGAGGTGGTAGAACTATTTTGCAAGAAATTGTATTGCCTCTAGCTCATTCTGAGAGGTCTTTTCCCTCTCTCTTTTCTTTTCCTTTTTTGCTTATACGTTTTTCCTTCTTGGGGTTTGTCAGCCTTCTTGAATCGTGGGGTTGATCCCAGGAACCTGGGATCATGACCTGAGCTAAAGGCAGACGCTTAACTGATTGAACCACACAGGTCCCTGCAGCCAAACACTTACTAAATTTTTTCTTATGTATACTTTATTTTTTTAAAAGATTTATTTATTTATTTATTTTAGCAAAAGAACATGTTGGGTGGGGGCAGAGGGAGAGAATCTTCAAGGAGACCCCACTGAGCATGGAGCCCAACACAGGGCTCAGTCAACCCATGAGATCATGACCTGAGCAGAAACCAAGAGTCAGACACTTAACTGACTGAGCCACGCAGGTACCCTTGTATACTCTATTTTTAAATGATAGTATATTTATTCTTTTTAAAAACCTGTATTTTGCTTTTTATAGTTCCAGTGTTTGCTGAATTTCCAAGCTTGATTTTTATTTCTTTGGACAAAATAACCATAATGTTTTAGACTACATTTGCTATTATGTATATCAGATGTCCCTTTGGGTGTTTCTATTGTCTTTTGTTTCTGCTGTTCTTCATCTTGTGTATGCTCTCTGTGCTCGATTATCTTTGGTGGGCATTATATTTGAAATCCTACTTATAGAAATTATTTGAGGGTAGCGACAATGTTATCTTCCTCTAGAGACGATTTCATTTACTCCCTCTATGCCTGTGGGGTACTAATTTTCCACAGTTATCTTTATACAGTTTCAGGGATTAAAGTTTTTATGCACTACCCAAAAGACTAGAAGCCAAACTATAGTTCATGTGAGGGCTGATTTATTTCAGGATCACCTGGGCTCTTGGGGTACAGCTCATTCAGATCCTAGCTCAAAGCACCATAGTGGTTATACTTAGTAGGCCCCAGCATTGAGTATTTTACCCAGAAATTTATGAGGCTGTCAAACACTCTGGTAAGTAAATACCTCCAAGCAAATGTGGCCTTGAGTTCAGGACTCACTTCTCTGGATTTTCACCTTTGTCTAATTCTTGGCCTACAAATTTCTTAACTATCTTGTTTGCTTTTTGATGCCTTTGAATTTTGTGTGTTTGCAATTTGTTTTATTGTCAGCTTTTTAATTAGTCATTGGTGGGAGGGTTAGTTTGAATTACCTACCTTGCTACACCCAGAGGCAGAAACACCTAACTTTATATTTTTCACATATGTTCCTTTTATTTGATTTTGGAGAGATTCTATAGCTGTGCTGTCCAATATCGTAGCTCCTTGCGACACGTAATTGTTGAGCACTTAAAATGTGGCTAGTTTGGGGGCTCCTGGGTAGCTTAGTCAATTAAATGTTGACTCTTGATCTCAGAGTCATGAGTTCAAGCCCCACTTGAAAACAATGTGGCTAGTTTGAATTGAGATGTGCTGTGAATGTACAATACGTAATTAATTTTTATATTGATTACATGTTTAAATGATAATATGTTGGATGTATTGGGTTAAATAAGACATTAAAATTAACTTCACCTGTTTTTCTTTACTTTTTAATGTGACTTAAGAAAATTTAAAACTATAAAGAAAAAAATTTAAAACTATATATATGCCTTGAATTTGTGGTTTGCATTATATTTCTGTTGGGTAGTATAGCTCTGTAGAGAAATTGTTGAGAACATATGCTCTATAGCCTGGATTTAATTCCTGGCTGTACTTTTTACTAGAAGTGTAATCCTAGGCTTTTTTAAAAAATGTCTTGCTTTACTTTTCTCTTCTATAAAATGAAAATAATAGTAATATTTGTTTCAAAGGTAAGTTGTGAAGCTAAAACAAGATGAAGAAGGTAAATACGTAGTACAATGGACAACTTATAGTGTTAATAAAAATTTAGCCATTATTTGTGTTTTTGTTACTATAGTATCAGATTTTATAGTTCAGTGGGTATTTTGTTTCTTAAGATTTTCCTCCCCACCCTTAGTAATAGAATTCTGGACACTATAATTTGACTGGAGACATAAACATAAGTGCAAATTCTATAAAATAGGAAGAATATGTCATAGACAAATGCTCATGAGCTGCAGAAACGTTAATGCTTCTCCAAGATAATACTGCCTAAAATATTTCTATGGACTATGTGACAACTATGTAACCAAGCTTTACAACTGTAGTTCAGAAAGGAATTGTATGACCAAGAGTTGGTGTTGTGTTAGAAATATTGTTCCAGCACTTGAAAACTGGACACAAGACTTAATTCTACCACTGTGTTCATCTGAAGTCCAGTTTCCCTCTTGTAAAATCATAAGGTTGGACTAGATAACATAGGCCTATATTTTCTATGATTTTTTTCCATATTAATGCTTGCATATCACATATTTTTAATTTACAGTACAGTTAACCTTAGGTTTTTTCGTTCACATAAGAGTGACAGATGGTTAAAGGAAGTATAGAGTCATGGCAGGATAGAAGCATAACTTTTTAATTCCCCCAGAACATCTTACAGATACATTAGGTTGTAGCTAAACTATTTTTTTCCAGAATTGTTCTTAATTTTACTAGAATAAAATGGGTCCTTTGGTTATATTAAGGAATTTTATTTATATATGTGTGAATTATGGTTGTAGTTTAATGGAAAGATTGCTGGGCTTTAAAGAATACCTGGGTTTTCATAAAAATCCTAGAAGAGAGCACAGGCAGTAATTTTCCTGACATTGGCCATATCAACATTTTTCTAGATAGGTCTCAGGAGGCAAGGGAAATAAAAAAAAACTATTGGGACTACATCAAAATAAAAAGCTTCTGCACAGTAAAGGAAACAATCAACAAAACTAAAATGCAACCTACTGAATGCAAGAAGATATTTGCAAATGACATACCCAATAAAGGGTTAGTATGTGAAATATAAAGAACTGATACAACTCAACACCCCCAAAACAAATAATCCAATTAGAAAATGGGCAGAAGACATGAACAGACATTTCTTCAAAGAAGACATCCAGATGGCCAACAGACACATGAAAAGATGCTCAACGTCACTCATCATCAGGGAAATGCAAATCAAAACTACAAGGAGATACCATCTCACACTTGTCAGAATGGTTAAAATCAAAACACAAGAAATAAATGTTGGTGAGTTTATGGAGAAAAAGGAATCCTCATGCACTGTTGGTAGGAATGCAAATTGATGCAGCCACTGTGGAAAACAATAAGGAGGTTCCTCAGAAAGTTAAAAATAGAAGTACCCTGGGGTGCCTGGGTGGCTCAGTTGGTTAAGCGACTGCCTTCAGCTCAGGTCATGATCCGGAGGTCCTGGGATCGGGCCCCACATCAGGCTCCCTGCTCAACAGGAAGCTTGCTTCTCCCTCTCCCACTCCCCCTGCTTGTGTTCCCTCTCTTGCTGTCTCTCTCTCTCTCTGTCAATTAAATAAATAAAATCTTTAAAAAAATAAAAAAAATAAATAGAAGTACCCTACAATCTAGTAATTGCATTACTGGTTATTTATCCCCAAAGTACCAAAGTCCTAATTCAAAGAGATATATGCACCTGTATGTTTATAGCAGTATTATTTACAATAGCGAAATTATGGAAGCAGGCCAGGTGCCCATGGAAGGATGAATGGATAAAGAAGATGTGATACACACACACACCCCACACCCCCCCTGGAATATTATTCAGCCATAAAAAAGAAAAGAATGAAATCTTGCCATTTGCAACAACGTGGATGGAGCTAGAGAGTATAATGCTAAGTGAAATAAGTCAGAGAAAGACAAATACCATATGATCTCACTCATATGTGGAATTTAAGAAACAAAAGAAACGAGCAAAGGAAAAAAGAGAAACCAAGAAACAGATTATTAACTCTAGAGAACAAACCAATAGTTACCAGAAGGGAGGGAGGTGGGAGAATGGGTGAAATTGGTGATGGGGATTAAGGAGTGCACTTGTGAACACTGGGTGTTGTATGGAATTTTTGAATCCCTGTATTGTACATCTGAAACTAATGTAATACTGTATGTTAACTATTCTGGAATTAAAATTAAAACTTAACAAAAAAATGCCTGGGTTTTAATTGAGCTTTGCTGCTAGATAAAATTAAGTAAATCCTAAACAAGTTTTCTTTGTTCTGATTTTTCTATAATACAATAATGTGGAATGTAATAATACAGGATGTAACACCTCACCCAGAGTAGGTACTTGAGAAATAAAAGAAACTGATACATTCTGTCCTATTATACAGAATTTGCATTAGTACCTGTGAAAGTGCCACAGGGGAGAATTTAAAATATCATATGAGAAATATTAAAATATATTCCTTTAAGATTTTATTTATTTATCTGAGAGACTGAGCAAGCGAGAGAGAGAGAGAGAGAGAGAGAGTACAAGCTGGGGGAGGGGCAGAGGGAGAGGGCGAAGCGGACTCCCTGCTGAGGAGGGAGCCCGATGTGGGACTCGATCCCAGGACCCTGGGATGATGACCTCAGCCGAAGACAGACGCTTAACCAACTGAGCCACCCAGGCGCCCCAGAGTATATTCTAAATTATGTGATAAATATTATAGAGATCTATCATTTTCCAGAAGCATCATACTCAGATCATTCTTGCAAGTTAGTTCTATTTCATTTTCAAAGAATAGTTGGTTTTTATGTTTCTCAAAGTATAGACCATTGGGAAAGATGGAAAGCTCCCCAGTTCATTCTGTGAAGCTAGCACAATCTTAAACCTGTTAAAGCGAGTTTAAATCTAGTAAAGAAAGTATAGACACCCACACCATTCCAGTATGCACATGTAGGCACACATATATAGACAGACGTGTGTTGAAAGCCCAAATAAATTATTAGCTAATTGAATTCAAAAAATTATATATGTGACCAGGAAGAGTTTATCTCAGGAATGTAAAAGATGGTTCTATATTATGAAACCTGCCCATAACTCATAATATTAGCATATTAGAGGAAAATTGATGATTATGTCAGTAGATGATTCTAAAAAGAGGGGGAAAGCATTTGATATAAATCTGACAACTACACTCAGAAATGCAAATTAAAGCAACAAGAGAGAACATGTAGTACTGGCAGTATGTGGAGAAATGGGCACTCATACTTCGGTGGTAGTATGAATTACTACTTAGGAAAAACTGATACAGATGTAGTGAAAAGAAGGGCCACATGCACCCCAATGTTCATAGCAGCAATGTCCACAATAGCCAAACTGTGGAAGGAGCCGAGATGCCCTTCAACAGATGAATGGTTAAAGGAGATGTGGTCCATATATACAATGGAATATTACTCAGCCATCAGAAAGGATGAATACCCAACTTTTACATCAACATGGATGGGACTGGAGGAGATTATGCTAAGTGAAATAAGTCAAACAGAGAAAGAAAATTACCATATGGTTTCACTTATTTGTGGAACATAAGGAATAGCATGGAGGACGTTAGGAGAAGGAAGGGAAAAATGAAGGCGGGGGAATCAGAGGGGGAGATGAACCATGAGAGGCTATGGACTCCAGGAATCAAACAGGGTTTTAGAGGGGAGGGGAGGGGGGGCGATGGGTGAGCCCGGTGATGAGTATTAAGGAGGGCATGTGTTGCATGGAGCCCTGGATGTTATATGCAAACAATGAATCATGGATCACTACATCAAAAACTAATGATGTACTGTATGGTGACTAACATAACATAAAAAAAAATTATAAAAAAAGAGGGGCGCCTGGGTAGCTCAGTTGGTTGGGCAATCACCTTCAGCTGGGGTCATGATCCTGGAGTCCTGGGATCAAGTCCCACATCGGGCTCCCTGTTCAGCGGGGACTCTGCTTCTCTCTCTGACCCTCCCCCCCATGTACTCTCTCTCTCTCAAATAAATAAATAAAATCTTTAAAACAAAAGGAAAAAAACCCAAAAGCCCCATTTATTTAAAAAAAAAACTGATAATAGCTATTGAAATAAGATGCACATGATCCTTTGAGTACTCTCACTTTTGGGAATCATTTCTACAAAATATGGTATAATAGTATATACTATCATACTAATATATACTATTATAGTATATTAGGATATATTCAAGGACTTATGTTTTGGAAACAACATGAATGACTGTTAATCACTTTCAGGGGTCATTGAATAAATTTTACATCTGTATCATGGAATATGGTACACCCATTAACCAAGAAGGATATCCCTGATAGTAGTATTATATTATTGGGGTGAGGAATAACAAATTATAGGTTATTATGCACAATGTCCATTTTTTGGTAAAAAGATGGAAAGTCTATATATGTTAATGTTTGTATGAGCAGTGGGAAATGTGTGGAAGGGACTGGGTTAAGAGGTGGTTGGATTGGTGAAGGGGGAAGTCATTAAGTTTTTCTTGAATGCTCTACAGTGTTTGATTTATTATGAAGAGCATTTGTTACCTTTGTAATACACTTAATGAAGGAAAAAATGCTAAATAAATTCAATGATAGGAGTCTCAAGCTCGATTGGCTAGAGACATGAAAAATAGAAAAATGTTATATATACCTTCTGTTGTAGAGAATACTTGAAATCATCTCTGTTCATGACCATTAATCACAGATTACCTCTGAAAATAAAGGTATTTTATATTAACAGAAAATAAAGGTATTTTATATTAACGTTTTAATGAATTTTTTTTCTTTTATAGCAACTCCGTTCCAATATCCGAGAAATGGAGAAACTTTGTTTGAAGGTCCGAAAGGGTGACCTAGTACTTCTGAAAAGAATGATAGATCCTGTTAAAGAAGAAGCATCAGCAGCAACAGCAGAATTTCTTCAACTCCATCTGGAATCTGTAGAAGAGCTTAAGAAACAATTTAATGATGAAGAAACTTTATTACAGCCTTCTTTGACCAGATCCATGACTGTTGGTGGTAACGTACAAAGTCTCATTCTTGATCATAGTAATGCAGTTAATTAAAGTTCACCATCTTGTATAGCTATTGCAGATACATAAGTTTCCAGGGATCACCTTCTGTTTCAGTATTTTGAATTCTTGGACCCTGAGAGTGCCTAGAATCGCACACCCTAGAAGTTTTGTAGGATGAAAATTTTGAGCTATGCTGTGTAGAGTGGAACTTCCAAGCTTCAAGTACCTATTTGTCTATGTATTGAAAATAAAGGTTATAATATTCCCTAGGGAGAATGTCATCCTTGATTGCAGAGGACACCCCCTTCATGTCCAGGTTGCAGGAGTAGCCTAATCAGGCATGCCTCTTTCTTTGGCATTCTGATTTTCTTTCATAGGGGATGTTAGATCCACCAGCTCACTTTTCTGAATTTAACTGACAACATTAAAAAAAAAAATATATATATATATATATATATTCAAAGAAACAGTCCAGCAAAACTTGTCATTTTTTTTTTAAGGATATAATTGATAATTTTTAATTGCATTATAATAAGTCCTTTATAAGGAACCCTGAAAAAAAAATTACTGGTGTAATACATAATAGGACTTGAAAGCAATTGGTCTTTTTTTAATCCTATGGGTATTGGAGGGCATATCCAATCCAAACTGATGAGATTTCCCTACTTGAGTTATTTACTGGAATGCTTACGTCTGAATATTTTTAACTACCAAAAGCCAAAGTTTTTAACTGTCCTGGTTTTATTTTATAATTGCTCACCTCATATTTCCTTTTTTGTTTCTCTTTTAATTTATGCTATCTTGTTATATTTTACATATGTTCCAAGATGCTTTAAATCTTAATGGTAAAGGTAGGGTATAAATAAATTATAAATTAGAATAGAATCTGAGAGATGTTATACCTGCCCAGTTTTCATCTTTTCATTTATGTGGGAGGCTCCCGTACTATCCCGTCTCCAAAACCAGATTATTTTTAACTTTATATTTTCAGTGTTAATGATCCAGTAATTTATAGGGAATTTGAAATTAAAATATTGGAGGAAACATTTAGGCCATCATCCATAGTTTCTTGGTAATCTTGCTTTTATTGTATCCTTAGTACCTAGCACATAGTACATAGTGCTTGGCACATAGTGGACCATACATAAATGTTTCATAACTGTGAATGAATAAATATCTTTTTGAGACAATTTTGTAATTTCAGATGTACTATACTCACTACACCCTGTGGATAAGCAGTACCTAAAGTGTTGTTTTGGGGAGAAGGAGATGTTAGCACTCAGCGCCTTGGTTGAAGAGTATTTGGGAAGAATGCTTTTTGATAGTTTGTAGTTACTGTTTACGTTATTCTTACAATATTTATCACCACCATATTGATGAGGCTAAATACTGCTCATATCATTTAGTGTGAACTGATACTTTATGTGCATGTATAGAGAAACTGGGCTTCCATGTGATTAAGCAGCTGTCCTGCTTAATCACCTAGACATTATGACAATGTTTAATCACCTAGACAACCTTAATTACCTAGATACTGTGACAGTTGTGATGGTGGTAACAGCAGTGAAGATATGCTAGATTTTCTGGAGTTGCTGACATCAGTCTCTCTTGCTATTTAGTTTTGAATTGCCCATCACCAGCAATTCCCTGGCAAACAAAAATTTTGAGTTCTGAGAGTTTCTCACAATATAATACTATGCTAATACTTGCTTTAGTTTGCATTTTATTATTGCATTATTTGAGTTTCTGTTAGTAGGACTGTTCGGGCTCAACAAGCTTGGATTTATATATCATCAGAGGAACTGGGTGATTATTAGAAGAAGACAATTGAGCAGTTTGCTGGCAATTAAATTTCTCTGTAGGAAGCTGGCTGGTGTGTGTGTGTGTGTGTGTGTGTGTGTGTGTGTGTGTGTGTGTGTGTGTGTGTGTGTGTGTGTGTGTGTGTGTGTGTGTGTGTGTGTGTGTGTGTGTGTGTGTGTGTGTGTGTGTGTAATCAAAATTTGAGGAAGCACGTATAGAGAGAACATGAAAAAGATTGAGGTAGAGCCAGAGGATGAAGGAGAAGAAATCTGGCTGGTGTGCGTGCGTGTGTGTGTGTGTGTGTGTGTGTGTGTAATCAAAATTTGAGGAAGCACGTATAGAGAGAACATGAAAAAGATTGAGGTAGAGCCAGAGGATGAAGGAGAAGAAATCTGGCTGGTGTGCGTGCGTGTGTGTGTGTGTGTGTGTGTGTGTGTAATCAAAATTTGAGGAAGCACGTATAGAGAGAACATGAAAAAGATTGAGGTAGAGCCAGAGGATGAAGGAGAAGAAATGATGAAATTCATTTTCCAACTCTTGATTCTCAAATTTCTCAATTCATGGAACATCAAATTAGCTAAAGACCTAATCACTTGCCACTGAGAGAAACTACAAGATTAAATCTCTGTAGCTAGTGCTGATTTGATTGAGACATCATTGTAAGTTACACCTAAAACAATGTATAGAATTTCAAATTCCAAATGGTGTACTGGTGAAATGGTGCTTTGACTTTGAATCCATTGCCAACATTAAGCAATTAAAATGAACTGTCTCACCGAGTACCTGAGTATTTCACCAAATGTGAGAGTTTCTACTAGGTTGCCTTAAAACTCCAGAAATAATATTAACAAATAATTGTGAGGATGGGAAAGAATAATGAAAACAAAGCAACTAATTCACATAAGACCTTAATTGCGAGCTAAGAATTGAGTTCGCCCTATGTGTGGTCTTCTAGTTATGGACTCTTTTCTGTCATTCTACATGTTTTTATCCTGTGCTTTCTGGTTTTTCTTTGTTTTTGCTTTAGATGCTCATTATAGTAGTGACAGCCTATACAGAAAAAATGTGTTTGATTTGCATAGAAGTTAAGTGCCTTAAAATATTTCTTCCCTTAAAAATTCAATCTGATTCTAAATAAATTGGTTGGAAATATCAGCAGAGATTCAGGAGCAATGTTGCCACATTTCCATGAGTGAGATCAAAATACAAAAATAGTTTTTCACTTACAGATAGAAACAAGTATAATAGGACGTTTTATGTTCTCTGGCGAGTAAAAGAAGCTTATTAAGTTTAGGGGGAAGCTGTGATGATTTTGCTGCTTCTTTTGTCCAGATTCTGAGAGTTCCTAAAGCAAATCTTCTTTGCCAATCTTGCTTGATCTGAGAAACTCCCTTCTGTCTCACTTGTGTGTCTACTTTCATTTTTAGCATATTGCTTCCCACCAAGAGAAGTGATGAACCTACAAATTTGATTTGTATTTAGAAAGGTGTATCAAGTCATATAGAGTGAATCAGTGCTTCTCTCCATCTTTGTCTTTCTTACTCCCCATCCAGCACATACAGTTCACCAGTGCAATAGGAACAGAATCTTATTACATTTTAAACAAATATTCACAAAAGAAAAGAATCCAATCTTAAAACCGCTGGGAACTTCAGACCGCATATTGAATTTGATGAAATATCAGATTTTATCACAGGTATATATACATATAGTGAACAGTTTGTGAAGCATGTGGATAGTTTTGTATATTATTCAGAAGATATGTTTTCTGTTGGTTTTAATTTTCTTAAAAATCCTCCTTTGCAGCTAAGTTAAGCCATGACTTAGAAGTCATTTTATTTTGATAGATAGGTTGGTATAGATGATCAATAGATTAATTTCACTATTTTTAAGCTGTCAGAACATGAAAAATTCAGGAAATGCCTTTGAATTAATTTAGACTTATAATGAAACTTTTCCTAACATACTGAAGTTCAGTGAAAATTTCTTATATGTTGTGTTTTAATTCTTGGTAGAATCATTGCCTTTCATGAAACACAGAGAGAAAGACAAAGAACGAATGTTTGGATGTATGGAGAGAAGGGAAAAGTCTTATGTCTGTGTTATTAGTTTCAATTAAAAATATCTTCATGTTTGAGCTTGTAGTCAATAATAAGGTTTTAAAACTGGAGTTTGAAAACCAGTGGGAAGTGATGTATGTTTTCTTCGTGCCCCCTTGCAGTTGTTTGCATGTGGATGGAACTATCTTAGATGATTTCATCATATAAAACAATAGCAATTTGACTTCTGTGCACAGGGTGAGTTCTTCATCCTTCCTTCCCGCAGCTATAATCTGTCTCTGTTTTCCCTCATCATGTCTGTAGCAATTCCTAAAAGTTCAAAGTCAATGGATGTTCACTGAGATAGTGATTTCTAATATAAGCTGGAATAAATGAATTATGGAAAGTTGTAGAAATTAAAGGGCTTCTTTCTTAATTGTTAGTTATGCCTCAAATTGATTAGTGATGTTCAGAGTTGTAAGTTTACAGCAGGATTTTCCATGCAATAGAACAGATTTCTTTGTTCTAAGACTCTATTTGAACTAAGATGCATACGCAGTTTGGTTTCAAGTGAGACGTAAATGACTTAAACACTTCTTATTTTTTACTAGGGGAAATCTTTTATGTTTGCTTAAAATGCCAAACATTTCCCACCCCTTCTTCATTTTTTAGATAAAGAATTTATGTATGACAGTCTCCCCTCATTTTGTTATATACCCTGGCATACTTCATTTAAATCCTCTATAATAGGATAAAGACTATGGCTTATAAAAATCCTTAGAGTGGATATTGTAATTATAAAGTTCTGCTTTACATTTGGTCTGTTAATGATAAAGATATCATTATTCAGTATCATCCTATTAAAGAAGTTGGAATAGGAGTTGGAGTTCTCATTACAATAGAAATATTAAGTGGAAGAATGGTTTTAGAATAATTCATTTATCTTGATTGATGTGAAAATGAAAGCGTCTTTATGTGATAAGTTAGGACATAGGGTAAATAACTCTTCATACTTGCCATAATGTTGTCATGTAAAACTTACTTTATCTGATGTTTTTGCTCTTCCTTTAAGATCAAAGGAAATGTATTCAGATAAGTTAAAATTCAAAATTAAAAGAACACTATCAATTCTGATAAGCCTACAAAATATTTTTTAGTCAACTGACTATGCCCTTCCTAAACACTTCAAACAGATTATTTTCCTTGAGAGGTAAAAACATTCATAGATTTCAAAAGTAAAATAGCAATGCAGTTTTATAAAATAGGCTAGGATGAAAAAGAAATTGAGAAGATGAACTTACAGTTATGACTTTTAGGAGTAGATCAGGTGTCACACGTCATTATGTTATGTCCTTGCATATAACACTTCAATAGCTCTCCACTCTCTTCCAGATAGTCCAGAGTCTTTCACTGGTCTACAGTAAGGCCCCTCCTAACAATCTATGTATAAAGTTCTGTGTTTGTAACTCTATGTCTTTTACTTTATCCTTTGGCAAGACCAACCTGCTGATTTTACGTTAAGCTTTATCTTTTCTTTGAGGGCCTTTTTTATGCTGGTCTCTCTATGTAGAATTTATATTCCCATTTTCTTTGTCTCATAAGATCACCTTTTTTAGGAAGCCGTCTCATAAACTGCACATCACACCAAGCTGGGTCAGTTGCCTTCCCAAGCTTGGAACGCCCACAAAATATTGTTTGTATCTATATCTGTTAATCTAAATACTATTACACTCTCTTACTGTTTTAGGATTGTCTCTATGTATGTCTGACTCTTCTAGAATGTAAGTTCTTTGAGAACATCTCCTTTGTATTACTCATAAAAATTTTTCATCTCTGGATACCCAATACATAATAGGTATCAGATAATGTTAAAGTGATAGGTATTTTGAGCTTGAAGTAAGGGGGACAAAAGGAATTACATTTCCACTGCCACTGTCCTAGAGCAGACCATCATTTTGCATTGGACATACTGCAGAGCCTCCCAACTGGTTTTTCACTCTCTAATTTTTTTTTTTTTTTTTTACCTTTCAACTTCATCCTTCACACTACAGCTATGGTTCCCTTTCTAAATCTGAAATCTGATTATGCACCCTCCAGCTTCCCAGTAGTCTCCAACTCCTTTTAATAGTTCCATATTGATCTTATGAGAAAAACAGAATTCTTTAGCATAGTTTACAATGCCATGAATAATGTCACCTTAGATTTCCAGTGACAAAACTTATATAAACTTTTGCTTTTCTCTTTCATAGTCTGTATTTCAGTTGAACTCTTTTTCAGTTCCCAAACCTATGCATATATTATTCTCTCTGACCTGAATACCCTCTGCTTTTCCCTCCACCTTTGCCCCAGTTCACCTATGTAATTTCTGTTCATCCTCAGGCTTCTGCTTCAAAACCTCCAACTACTCTCCCCTCCCCAAGTCTTGGTTAAATACCTCTCTTCTGTTCTCACATAGTGTTCCATATTTACTCATATCATAGTTCTTACCTGGCTATACTGAACTTGCCTGTTAATATGTATTGTACATAATATGGTAAGTTCCATTAATAATAGCTGCAGTAGCAATGGCTATTTATTGTAGTAGTAACTATTAAGCCGCTTATACTCAATATTTAAGCCAGGCACAGTGCAAAATAAATACCTATCACCTTGTTCTATTCTTATTTTTTTAGTTTTTATTTATTCATTTAAATAATCTCTACACCCAATGTGGAGCTCGAACTCACGACCCCAAGAACAAGAGTCACATGCTCTTCCAACTGAGCCAGCCAGGTGCCCCTTTCACCTTATTTTAAAAATGAGGAGGGCGCCTGGGTGGCTCAGTTGGTTAAGCGACTGCCTCTGGCTCAGGTCATGATCCTGGAGTCCCGGGATTGAGTCCCGCATCGGGCTCCCTGCTCAGCAGGGAGTCTGCTTCTCCCTCTGACCCTCCCCCTTCTCATGTGCTCTCTCTCATTCTCTCTCTCTTTCAAATAAATAAATAAAATCTTAAAAAAAAAAAAATGAGGAAAATGAGTCAAAGAGCTAGTCATTAGCCAAGCCAGGATTCTAACCCAGGTCTTTCTGACTAGGCCCGTGCTCTTAACCACTGTACTCTCTGGAGCTGTTTTGTGGTTTACTATTGTGTCTGTAGGACCTGAGTGTACTGATAGGCATTTAGTAGGCATTCGATCCATATTAGTTTAATGAATGAATGGTAAAACCAATACAAGGAAATAAAGACTTGAAGGTGGGGTTTGGAGTGTAAATTAATTCATCATCATAGCAGTTTTACTGGTTGATGACTTTTTAAAACTCAGAAAAGAAACAGAAACAATGGAGATATGGGCTAGAAAAATGACTCTTAGAAGAAGGATGACAATATGTATGAAAAGATCCACATGGTAAGAGGTGTTCATTTGATGTCAGATTTATTGTTACCCCAAACGACTGATTTTCATTGCAAAAAACACATCACTTTCCTACCTTTAACACCTTATGAATCTGGTATTTATTACTAAAATCCCCAAAGAAAAGGTTAATGATTTACATTGAAAGTGTGAAACCTGTTTCTAGTGGGTATCTCTACGTGGAATATTGGCCACATAGAAGAGTTTTCCTTCAGTGCTGCTTCCACATTGAGCTGTAGTTATTCAGATTGGGTAGGTGGCATTTTTTGAGATGACTTTGTAGAATTAAAGAAAAAAATATTTCTTAACCTGGGAACAATCTGCCCACAGATAAATCTATTTTTTATAAAATAGTCAATTTACTTTTAGCCTGAATTCAGTTAGTTAGCATTTTACATGGGAATTGTTTTACAAAATTGATTTATGCTATCTGCTTTCTAACAAAGCACATAAACCCTAAACATGAGGCTGTGTTCATCCAGGAACATTTCACACTGCTGAGGCTGAAGCCGATCCTCAGAACATGACTCAGGTATATGCGTTGCCTGAAATTCCTCGAGATCAAAATGCTGCAGAATCATGGGAAACCTTAGAAGCGGTATGTTAAAAATTATTTTCGTTTTGGTAGCTGAGAGGCATAAAAGTAAGTAACTTCCTTTTCTTCTCTCTCTTTTTAAGGACTTAATTGAACTTAGCCAACTGGTCACTGATTTCTCTCTCCTAGTGAATGTAAGTATTATAATTGTTTTTGGCTCAGAGATGTTAGATTAATAGGATAAGACGCTTTTATTAATTCCTATGCTTTTGATTAGAATTTTAATAGAAGTTACAATTTTTAAGACGTATTGAGCCATGGATAGAAGTCTAACAGTCCTCAGCCTCCAGATCAATTTAATAAACATTTATCAAGCATTTGTTATATAAAAGGTACTGTGTTAAACCTTGGCACCAGGGGTCTGACAAGGTTAGCTATAGAAATAAATGAGGCCTATTCTCTGCCTTTAAGGATTTATAGTGGGTGGAGGTAAGTTTGGATCCCCAAAACTGAAATTTCAAGCATGATTATTAAATGCAAAAATGAGGTATGAAGGGAAGTATTATCAGCTCTAACACAAGCATTTAATTCCAAGGGAGGGAGGCAGGGATTGTGAGGTGGAAGCATTAAGAATAGCTTCATGAGATAGGTAGCATTTGCTTGAGCCTTGAAAACTGAGTCAAATGTCCACAGATGGGAGTGGGGAAGGGTGCATTTGAAAACAGCTGAACAAAGACATGGAGTAGAGAAGTGTATGGCCTTTCAGGAATGACAAGTATTGCAGTATAATCAAAGCATGAGATACTATGGGCAAGCAAAATAAGGAGTGTGAGTGCCTGATTGAGATGGAATTGAGGGCCATACCAAAGAATTTGAATTTTAATTTGTAGGCATTGAGGAGCCGATATAGATTTTTGAGCAGGTTAGAGTGATATGATCCAGTCTGGTTGAGAAAGATTACTGTTAGTGTGAATAATGGCTTGGGGAAGGGAGTGATAATAGGCAGGATGACTAGTTAGGAATCAAGCAAGAGTTTCACTAAGAGCAATGGCAATACAAGTATAAAGGTACAGGACAGCTGAGAGGTATTTCTGGGGTAGACTTAGTAGAAATTGGAGGAAGATGGAAGAGTCAAACATTAAGGTTTTATTCTGCATAATGGGGTAGCCAGTCTCATATTGTTAACATAGATGAGGAAACAAAGTAGATTTGGTGGGAAAGACAGAATAGGTTTTCTGTCATTGTTTTTCTAAATTATTCTTAGTTTCCTTCCCAGGAAGTATAGGAATTTTGGATATATGTGTGTATCTGTATGCACATACAGGAACAAACCTGTGTCTGCTCATGCTTCTGTCTAGATTTAGTTCTTTGTTCTTGATCAAACCATGATCTGGGGGTTTTACATCTTTGAATTATGGTTTCCCTGATATCTGGCTTTCAAGTATAAGAAGTCCCTGGATTATACAATCTCAGAACTGGAATTGGACAGGACTTAACGAGGCCAGCGAATCTAATTCTTCTGTTCTTGCCCCAGCTTGTCATATAGATGGTTTTTTGCCTCTTTCTGAAAATTACAGTGCAGGGATACTTTATACTTCAGCCATTCCGTTTGGAGACTCTGCCTCTTAGAAGTTCTTCCTTATATAAACACTGCCCTATAATAACTTCCCTCTGGTACTTTTGCCCTCTTGGAGCCATATGCTGAACAAGTTTTGTCATATTTCCATATAAAATTTTTCAATTTTTTGAGACCAACATTATCCTTCCTCACCCTATCCAACCTCATCATATTTTTTTCTTTTAAGGACTCTTAATTCTTTAATATATTCCTTCTAGAATATGATTTCTAGGCTTTTCAATGCTAGTCCCTTCATCTGTTTGTTTTCTAGTTTTTGTATTTTTTCTTGAAATCTAATGCCTAAAATTGAACATCAGTAAATTGTTTAAAGCATTTTCCTTAGAAGCAAAATGCTTGAAGTTTCTGGATTAGGTGTCTGTATAATCTATCCATATACTTGCATCTAAAAGGGAATGATAGAAGAATCCCGAAATATATGTTGTTTCAGAATCGAGATTTATTCAGTTATTCTAACTCTCTGATGGAATGTAGTTTGTAAAATCTGTACATGTATGGTATATACAAATACATTTGTATTAAAATGTGAGTTGTAATGTATGTAAATTATACCTCAATAATAGTTGATTTAAGAAACAAACTAAACATGTACAGAGTTCTTCTCATTCCAGACAAATACATTTCCCTTCCAGTGGGATGAGCACATGAAAGGAAAATTGAGGGCTTGTGGCCATTTAATAATTATATATCTGATTAGATTACGTAAGCAGCTCCTAACCCCTAATCTAAGGAAGATTTGTGTAGGAAGGCTTTGGCTATGGCCATAGTTCTATACAAATGTCCTATTTATAATAATCTGTGTGAGGACATGGAACAGAATGTATTAGGCAAAAGCTCAAAGGAGAACCACTGATTACTATTCCCGGGGTGATTGAGTTCTCATGACCACATGGTCAGGACTCACAGAAGCTCCATTTAGGCACCAAATGACTTGGGAACATAAGCAGAGTAACCACATCCTCTCATTATCATCACATGGACATGATAGTATCTGGACAAATTAACCATGTATTTTTGGAGAACTTTCTGTGTGCATAGGACTGTGTTAATAAATAAGCTCAGTGAAGAATAGAGAACAGTTTAAAAAAAAAAAAACCTGTAGGATAGTCTTGATAATTGCATAACATTGTGAATGTACTTAATGCTACTAAATTGCACACTAAAAATGGTTAAAATTGTAAATTTTATATTATGTATTTTTTACCATAATGAAAAATGAACCTACAAAGCCATCGAGAGATCCAGGTGCGGTCCAATAATAATATCTAAGCGTCCTGCTTCAGTTTTCTTCAACCTTTATTGCTCGAGTGCCCTCTTCTCTTCCTGTACTTATGGAACTAGCCCTATTTCTTGTCAAGGGGAATTTAAAGAACTCTGGACCTGTCACTCAGTGGCATGTCACCCTTGCTGCTGGTCCAATTTTGCCTCTACCTTCTACCTTATTCCCTAGGCATAAAAACTGGGTTGTAGTGGATTCGATCAGATCAGGTCAATTGGATTTATTACCCACTTGACCTTAAGGATGTTGTTGGACGGCAATGAACTTTGTAAAATCGATGGGAGGACTAAATGAGATAATGTCTGTTACTTCCCATCCCCTTTCCTTCCACTGACTCCAACTGCATTCCTGTCTTTGTCCCTCCCTTATAGGATTCCCTCTTTGGCTCCTTGCTTAGAGTTCTACCACTGTTACCTTTAGACTTGTGCTAGTACTATAGTCCCTACAGTCCCCTCCTGTTGCTGAATCCTGTGATGTCAACATCCTACTTACCTACTCTGTTTATTGCCTACTCTAGGCCAGTATCATCCTGGACTCTATATATGGTAGTGCTTGTATGTTTCTGGGCTTTCCTGTATGTATTATTTATTGCCTGTGATTAAGAATTATAGATTAGGTACTTTTGGACCTCAGAACCAGGATAGCCCAGTGTTAACCTGCATTGGCCAAGATCTAAGACTAGAGCTAGCCTTGAAAAATGGCTGTAATTGAGAGTCAGGAATAAAGGAAAATAACCACTTTTGGCAATAACTTCTTAAAGAAACCTGTAGCTTTTAGCACATTAGTAAAACTATGCAACTACTAGCAGGACTCCCCAAGGGAGAGCGTTTTTATTGATGTAAATAGATTTGGGGATGGATTTGTTGAAAGTATTACTGTTGCTTGATATAGAGGATGCTGGGTATACAAGTTTCCACAACAAGCATTCAAGGGAAAAACAGTTCATTAGTTTTGACTTAAATGCCCAAATTGCATTCTGCTTGACCAACATTAACTCAATAAATCACATTTTTTCCCAGAATCTTAGATGCTTCTATAACTGCTTATTAAGATTCAGTTATTTTTTCAGAAAGAATATTAAGGGGACCTAATTCACTATTTTTTAAAATGAAATCCATAGACATATTCTTAGTCTTTTGAGAATTCTTTTTTCTTTTACTAAGGTACTAAGGGAAGAGTATGTTACTTTAGGGGAACACTAGTATCTTTCATATATGGTTTAACTCCCTGTTAAAGGGATGCTGAGAACATATATGAAGGGCCAAAGTCTAAAATGTCAAAAAGGGAGTTTGAAGATTATCAAGTGTGGGAGGCCCAGGCAGATGAAAGCAAACATAAGCAAATCAGAAGCAAAAAAGGGAGGTTGGTAGGTATAGGAAAATTATTTGGGGCCTGAGAAAAAGGAGACTATTGGCTATTTTCCCTCTACCCTCAGCTCATCAAGATGTGGAGGTTGGTGATCACACCTGTGATTTATCTGTGAATACAGACTTTCAGGCAAGAGTGGAAAGTGTTAGGGATGTCCCAAATAGAAACAATGATGGAAATTCAGTGTGAGAAATCCCAACAGGTTGGATGTTGCTTGTGTTAGCACTTAATGCTTCTGTGGGTTGGAAGAAGAAAGCTAACATTAAAAAAATTTATTGTCTGAGGAAAATAAAAAGTGAATGAACAGCTAGAAGAGATCTAATGCCAAGAATTTTCAAGCCTCATTGGAAAACGTTTAGTACACTTCTTAGAAAAGAAAGATTTTTGAGAAGATCAGGATGACTTTTTCTCCTCACATTCTGCAGACCCTATCTCATTTTATCCTCACTTCAACTCTATGAGGTATATCATCATCCTCACTTGAGAGGTGAGAGTATTGACACCTGGAGAGCTTGAGTAATTTGTCCAAGGGCACACAGTGCTGGGATTTGAACACAGGACATCTGGCCAAGAAGGTTATGCCCTTAATCCAGTTGTGTACATATTTTAGCGGTTTTTAAAGTGTGAGGATCATGGTCTTGCAGCATCACCTGGGAACTCATAAGACATGCAAATTCTCAGGCTTCACCTGAAGTTCTATGGAATCGGAAACTCTGGAGGTGGGACCCAGCAGTCTGTGCTTTAATAAGTCTTCTGGGCGATTCTGGTGCACACTCACATGTGAGAATCACTGTTGTCTTGGATGGAAATGTTAAAAGGAAAACTGATAAAGGATTTTTTTAGGGGTTGTGTTAGAGATGTCAAGATAGCAGTGGAGAATACAGGAATGAAGGGATACCATGAAAGGTCTACCAGGGAAAGGGTACATACTTGGTGTATGAGAAGGGAAGGAATGTCAGTAATGCTCAAGGAAGCAACTGTGGGGAAAAAATTAGCTGTGTTGTGTTTCATGTTCTTGAATGATGGTTGGAGTTAGAAGAGTGTTATATCTGATTCAGTGTAAGTTAAGAGGGCCATCAGATGCTTCAGGATTCAAGTTGAATTATTTCACAGTCATTGTAGAAGTGGGATTTAGCCGGGATCAAAGAGGGATTCTTTCCTTTTTTCTGTGAATTAAAAAAAAAAAAAAACCTAGGGGCGCCTGGGTGGCTCAGTCGGTTAAGTGTCCAACTCTGGTTTTTGGCTCAGGTCATGATCTCAGGATCATGGAATCGAGCCCCATGTTGGGCTCTGCACTCAGCATGGAGTCTGCTTAAGACTCTCTCCTTCCTCTCCCTCTCCCCCTCCCCACCACATGCACATGCACTCTCTCTTTTTCTCTTTCTCTCTAAAATAAATAAATGAATCTTTAAAAACAAACAAAGAAACCCTAGTCTGTATATTGATGTGATGGGGTTACTTGAGTTTTATACATTTGTCAGAATTCATCATTCTGTACCCTTAAAATGGGTGCATATTATTGTATGTAAATTCTGTCTAAATTTTATTTAAAATGGGAATGTGTTCCTGTGGCAAGTAATGAATTCCCATGATTGGAGGTGTTTGAGCTGAGGCTCAGTAACCACTAGTGAGAAATGTAGTGGGGCTTCACACCTCTGAGGGGAAGATCATTCCTTCTACCCAGAGGTTCCATGAGTCGCAGGTTCTGTTGTCAGTGCAGGTGTTGCCGTTTTTTGTAGAATGCTTTATTAATATCTTTGATCTGAAACATTTTAACTTGTAATGATTTTAAAATGTATTAAAGTGTACAGGTGTGAAACTCAGGACAGTAAATGCATTCACTGCTCCCTACCTCATATCACAAGTGAAGTTTTCATGACCGATCTCATTTTTAAAATGTATTGTATTCTCATTTTTAAAATGTAATCATTTATATTTATGGATCCAAGGGCATTTTACTTCTACGGCAAATTTACGTGTTTTAAGTCTTTGAATCTTCAAAGATAAGTTAAAGAGGTTTTTGTTCTTGTTTTTTTTTAAAAGATTTTATTTATTTATTTGACAGAGAGAGCGAGAGAGAGAACACAAGCAGGGGGAGTGGGAGAGGGAGAAGCAGGCTTCCCGCTGAGCAGGTATCCCGATGTGGGGCTCGATCCCAGGACCCTGGGATCGTGACCTGAGCCGAAGGCAGACGCTTAACGACTGAGCCACCCAGGCACCCCAGTTAAAGAGGTTTTTATGTATGATTTTGTTTTTGTTTTTTATCATCAACCTCACCACGACATGTAAATGCTTATTTGGATTTTTCTTCTCTTACAAAGGAGATTCATTTGGAGAATAATATGTTTGTATGTTTGAATGAATTTTAGTGTGAGATGCTTTTTCCTATAAAGGTGCCACCCTTTTATTATCTAATAATTAAGTCACTCTTTTTTTTCTTTATACAAGTGAATTTGTACTTTCGACATAGTTTATCAGACGCTATTAATGAACCACTATTCAGACTGCAAGGCTGCAGTACATGGGATCCTGATTACAGGAATTAAAATAGTGTGTATTGGCTGAGTGCTGTTCCCCAGCAGGACCGCTCACTCATAATTCCTTTGCATCTAGTCTCAGCAGGAGAAGATTGACAGCATTGAAGACCATGTCAACAGAGCTGCTGTGAATGTTGAAGAGGGAACCAAAAACTTGGGGAAGGTAAGATTCTGCTCCTGCTGACAAATCAATGGTACTCTGGCTCCCAGGAATCTCTAGTATTAACCCAATTGATCTGCTCTCTTTAATGTGGAAGGAACCAGCAATTAAGGAAATAAGGAACAAACTGACACATAGTAGTGCAAGAAATCAGTGACTGTTGTAATATTCTACTCTAAGATTCATTCTGTTGGGCAAGAAATTTTTTTAGGGAATATACCAAAGCCCCGCTATAAGGCATTTTGGTGTTACAAGGGAATATTTGCAGAGGTTCAGGGAGTGAAGTAGAGAGGGTTGCCAGAATCCAGCAGGGGCAAGAGTGTAAGGATGTTAAGATGTAATCATCTTAACATCTCTTTCCCATAGAATATTGCTTTTAACCCTAGGTATACAGCACAGGATAATCTCTATGCAACATAAAAGCTTTGGGGGTATCTATAGCAGCTGAAACTGTTTAAATAAGTTTGCTATATAGTCAGTGGATTGATTGTTTTGCAAGTAAAATCAATTTGTAGTAGTCCACTTCTTGTAGCTCATTTCTCCAAGTTCTGAGATGGGGAGGAGCAATTGTAGTACCTGTGGAATACTCCCCCCCACCCCCCAATTTCTAAGGTTAATTATGTACCAAGAGTTAAAGAAGCATTGCCAGGAGTAATGAGAGGAAAATGCACATCACCACAGGCAGATATTCTCAACTCAATTTCTAAATTGAATTTTTTTTTTTTTTTTAACAGGCTGCAAAATACAAGCTGGCAGCTCTGCCTGTGGCAGGTGCACTCATCGGAGGAGTGGTGGGGGGTCCGATTGGCCTCCTTGCAGGCTTCAAAGTGGCAGGAATTGCAGCTGCACTTGGTGGTGGGGTGTTGGGCTTCACAGGTGGAAAATTGATACAAAGAAAGAAGCAGAAAATGATGGAGAAGCTCACTTCCAGCTGTCCAGATCTTCCCAGCCAAACTGACAAAAAATGCAGTTAAAAACCAAACTTCAGTATTATTGGCACCAATATGTCTATCCTAACGAGGACCTTTGCTACTGTTGGACACTCAGCTTTTGGAACATGATTATATCAAGATAGTGGCTGTAGATGCTCAAATGGGATTGAACTGTGATAAGTAGATATATCTTTTTGTTTGCTGGAGTGTTAGTGGAGATGTTAGAGATTGAGGAGCCTGGGCTGAGGGTGTGTAATGTTGTCAGGTAAAGTTTAAAGACTGCCAAGGAGCAGATTTTTTTGCCTGGAAATGTGAAAAATGAATTTATAACTTTGATAAGGACTGGAGATGTATGGACATGATGGATTATGGAAGACTAGTCTATTCCATAACCCTGACTTGGAGACCCTAAGGCTAAGTGTATTCTAAATATGCTTATTTATCTCCTAAATATAGGAGGTTATTTAGGCCTGTTAACAAAGAAAAGAATGGGGAGTTCAGGAGCCTTTCTTATCAAATAAGGAAATCAGGATCTAGTAAGGGGTGCAGGTGAACTACACATAATGGAGTCCATTTGGTGAACCCTATTACAGTTTGGTCCATCTGTATTTTCTGGTGAACGACACTAATTGCGTAAGAAAATGGAAAGAGAGGTGCAACTTCTCTTTGAGATACCTTAATTTGTGACACTGGCTTCTTCTCTGAACTCTTTCTTCTGTCTCTTTAAATAAAGAACACAGAATCTCAAGTGATAGGGGACTATTAAGCCAGTCACTAAGCTTGGTCTGTCAGCCTGTCTCTTAACACCTCAGATCTAGTGCCCTCTGCCTTCCCTGCCTTGTAATTCTGCAAAGTTCTTTGACTTGTGGGGTGAATTCTACCCATGTGTAATGAGGACTTTTCTCATAATCTGTTTTCTTGTATTGTCTCCCATCGCTGTTCATCCTTTCCTGTAACCTCTAGGTTAAAGAGAGAAAGGAAGAGAAAGCTCCAAATATTTCCAACATTGTTAAAGTGTGAGGTAAAAAATAAAAGACAGGGGGACACCAGATCATTTCTTGGGGCATCTTAAAATTTCAAGAGACTGATGTATGGGCCACACAGGGAATCTCTGACCCTAAGTCTTTTCAGCTGGCCTTTTGGGGAGCTAAGAACTAGCTTTCTACCTCACTTCTGTTACTACCATCCTTTCCCCGGGCTTTGCTGTCTCTGTGCTTTGCTTTACTTTTCACAGCTGTTACTTCTTCCTAAGAAACATTCTTGCTCGTCTTTTCTCACATTGAAGATGATACATAAAGCCTGGTGCCAAGACTGATCCTGATGAAGGATTTGTGGTGCTAACCCCAACACTTGACATTGATAGCAAGCATGGCCCAGCCCAATCCAGTGTCTATCTCAAATAGCCAAAACAGGTAGCCTCATCCTGTACCCCCAGTTCATCTGAAATAGGAAGGAGCCACCTTTTGCCTTAATCTTTACCGTTTTCTGAGAGCAGAGAAATAGGCACCTTTACCACAAAATGTGTGAGCTCAGGAGCCAAACAGATTCCTCACGTCGTTGAATGGTTTATCACTTCTCTCTCATTGAGTTTACTCTTAATTTTTATTGTTTGCTTGCTACCTTTTACTTCTTTGTCTAATATAGATAGACCTTTCTCTCACACTTTTTTGGCTCTCACCAATGAAGTCTAATGAAGAGAAAGCACCATTTCTTACTGGCATTAAATAACTGGAAAATATCAAGTATTGCTATCTGCTGACTTGTATCTTCAGTGTGATGCCAAAAAGGAAGTGCTTTGAATAAGTGTCAGATTCTGATGCAGTGTTTGATATTGGTTACCTGTAAGGTTAGGATAATTATTTTGGAACTCCACCGTTTTAAATAATTTCTGATCTTTGCTGTCCTTTAACACGGGGTATTCAAACTAGAACGAGGACTCATCCAGGGTGCTTATTTAAAACAAGATTGCTAAACTTCAGTCCCCTAGGTAACTCTGACAGTGGGCAGCCAATCTGGCCTGGTCAGCTAAAATTATAAATTTAAGGTATAGTTACATCAAGATTCAGCTGTATCATTGAATTCTGTAATTTCCAAGTATTCTCACCTTCAACGTGGCCCAGTCTTCATTGCTCCATATCATTCCCACTCTGCCAACCCACAGTTGGCTACACTTTTTAGCCCACCATCTTTTTTTTTTAAAAGGTTGATTTATTTATTTTAGAAAGAGAAAGACAGCATGAGCGAGAGGGGCAGAGGGAGTCTTAAGCAGACTCCACATTGAGCGTGGAGCCTGATGTGGGGGCTCAGTCTCACAACCCTGAGTCGTGAGACCAAGAGTTGGACGCTTAACCGACTGTGCCACCCGGGTGCCCCTTACCCTTAGCCCACCATCATAATGGTACTAGGGACTCATTACCCTGTCAGGCTAGTTTTACACAGAAACTGGAGGAGAGAGGAGGCCTATTGTAATTGAAGCTTACATTTTGTTTGAGGATCTTGCATTTTTCATCACCCAGTTTGGGATACCACTGTATGTGCCCATATAGGAGTTTGATTTTTACTACTCATCAGGATTGGAATATTACTGCAGCAGTCTTCATGCTCAGGCAAATTGCAGTCCTTTTAAAAAGTTTTAATTTAAAATCACTTAGAAATTGTATCTAATTTCCCGATAATAGAATCTAATAGCTAACTTTTTATAGAAATTTCTAGAAGTGTTTAATCAACTATAAATTATATACCTATAAACTGTAAAGTGTTTAGAGATATGAATTAGTTAATATGACAGAGAAACCAATCTTAAACTGAATTTAATGCCCTAGGGTATCAGATTAAATTTATCTTCTCTGTGATTCATGTCTTATTTTTACTAGATTGAAGTTAGAAGATAAGGGTCACTTTAAGTTCTTAAAATTTACAGAGGTACAAACTTCCAGTTATAAAATTAAATCACAGGGGTGAGAAGTTCAGAATAGAGGGGGGAAAGGTAGAGGTTCATTTGAATAAAGTCAGTGCTTCTAAAGACCTCTTTTGTTTTTCTAAACTCTTTCTGATACAGTAATCTGAGAATTTCTCTGTAGAGCAGAGACTTTGAAACTTTGTGGTTGTAACCCACAGTAAAAAATGCATTTATATCAAAACTCAGAATATGTATAATGGCGAATACCATTATGTGTAGTGTACTCTGATGTTTTTTATTTCAGTTTTTAAAATACTGCCGGTTGCAACCTACCATATTGATTTCATAATCTACCAATGGGTTGTGACCCTTAGTTTGAAAAGAAGAAAACACCGTATGGAGGAACTGGTATCTATTGAATATCTTCTGTTTTCCAGGCACTTCACTAGGCATTTTACAGGTAAGGAAACTGAGTCTCAGAGAAGTTAAGTGACTTGCAGAGGGTTATTCAGCTGTAAAAGGTTGAAACCAGAGGGATGTTAACTAGGTCTCTTGAACTACAAAAATTTGTTACTCTCATACCATGCTGCTTCTGTATATAAAATTAAGGTAGGCCATCCATCCTGTTTCACCGAAATACTGATATATTCCATAAGGCAGGCTTGCTGTGAAATTACATGTGCTATTCGTTTGCAGTTTTTTTGTTGTTTTTTTTTTTAATCTTTTGTCATGAAGTGTCCTGCAGCCTCAAAGTTTTTAATAGTGACTGATGTAGAAGTACCTAATTTGGTACTTTGCTGAATTTGGTCCTTAGACTGTAAAATTAAAAATGTTTCCATCCCACCTACACATCCCTACAAATTTCCTCGTATTCTATGGGTTATAGCCATCTCTTCAGCAGTCCTTTTTTGTATTAAAAATGAAACCTGTTTTTTTAATCTGTCATAACTCATAGAATCAAATGATTACTGTCTTTTAAAATCATACTCTTGGGAAGCCACGTACTTACTGTAGGGACTTTAGTATTACTTAGAACATTTTTGAAACTTTTCTTTTGGAATTGCCTCCAAAGACATTTTGCAAACCACATAGAAGAGGCATCTCAGTGTTTATTAGTCACGGATTATACTCCCTTGTCCTTATGACCTCTCCTCTCATCCATTCTCAGTTTTGCTTTTCTTCTGTTGGCTTAGTTCTCCTACCCACCTACGCTGGAGCCAATAACCTAAGGGTGCCCAGACAGGGGGTATGCTGGCCGGAGTTCCTGGAGCAAGAACTTCTAGTTTATAGTGAAGCCGAATGCTGTAAAGGGAGGATCTTACAAGTCCAAAAACCTTTCTCTGTGGGCTGCCTGTAAGTGTTGTAAGTAGTTTGCACAGGACTAAGGACTGAATACTGGTAATATCAATCACAGGAAGGTGAGGAAGCCTAAAATGTAAGTATGTAATGTACAGCATTTCTCTGCAGTGAAGAACAGAAACCAAACCAAGCCATGCTTTGTGTTAACTTAAAACTGAAGGGTGTTTCTCAGGGTCTCCTTTGCCCTTTATTGCTGCCACATAAAAGCTGGGAGAAAGGATGATGAAAAGCCTGGGGAAAAGCTCTCCTGTGAAATGGACATGTTGTTCTTTCGTGTTAAAGTACAATGTGGCTTTGGCTCTCGGGTACTTATGAATGTTAGACCATGTTCCTAAGGAGTCATAGGACTAATAAAAGGCAGGAAAGCTTCCCTGGGAGCCTAAATTAATGTAAACAGTTCAGGTTCTGTTTGTGTTTTTAACAACATTTTGTTTCTAACAGGTGGTTCTTGCTATTTATATTCATTAATTTGACACAGTTTTACAGAGGAACTTCTTGGGTATTATAAACAGTCAATGGCAAAAGATGAATATTATTATCCATGTCACCACTCTCAAAGAAATTTGTTTTTGGAGATAAGAAATATATTTGTGCAAATTTAACAAAAGAAATAAATTGAATAAAAATTATTTGCCCAAGATCAAAGCTAGTTGGCACAACAGCTAGAATTATACCAAGGTCTAAGAAAAAAAAAATACCCTCGAAGTAATTTAACTAAGGTTTTGTTATGCCATATCAAGTTGCATGCTGAGGCTTATGGTCTTTCAGACCAGCTTAAATTCCAGGTGAGGCAATAGCTATAGTGAAAAGAAAATTGGGGGATCAGGAGATCAGAGTGCTAATTTTGGCTCTGTCTCACACCTCTCTCCCATGGTAAGCTTTTTCTCAGTGGTGGCTGCCTTCTCCTATTCCAGCCAGGGACTTGCCAACCATAAACCTCAGTGGTTAGCAACTTGACACTCTTTATTCTTCATATCTAGCCTCTTATTGGGTCCTGTCAATTCTACTTTGAATGTTAGTTCCATCTATTTATAAATATATGCATGGTCATCACTCTAGTAAAACACTCTTACCTCACACCCCTCACCCCATTTCCCCCAACTTTAAGCCATTCCTCACATCAGTGCCGCAAGAACGAGAACTAGGTCCCTCTTCCATTATTCTGCTGAAATATTTCCGGTGGCTCCCACTGAATACTCGATAAAGTTCAAATCCCTTAGGTTGGCATTCACAGCTTTCCATATTCTGGCCCCAGCTTTCTGTCTTCAAACTCAACTACTCGCCATCTGAAAATGCCACTGAGAATCAGACATTCCATAAAAATGATTTTAAGGTTTTTCTGTGGTGAAGTTAGGAACTGGTAATAAACTGTTTACATTTGTCTAGATGAAAATTCTGCAATACTACATTTTACATAACTAGTCAGCCTAAAAGTTGTTTCTTAAGGAAAATCTTTTGTCCCCCTAGAAGAAATTACATTTAATTTCTTAACCTCTGAAACAATGTCAGTCTTGTCACCTGTGCTTCTGATAGCCAGAGCATGGGGATTTTTCTTCAGCAGCATAGATACTCCAGCCTTGAATGGACTATTGTCTAGCTCCTGTGAGAAATTTGACTAATAAATATTTGAGAAAAACAACTCAAGAGTACATGTTATTCATACATTTCTCAAGTACTTGAGATTTTCTTGGAATTATGGTTAATCATTAAAAAGATGTTTACCTGGGTTTCATTAATTAAACCCCCTATTAAACCCTTGATGTTAGCAAGGGTCAGCACAAGAAAAGACCAGTGGTGAGAATTCTACAAATTCTGTAAAGCTTACTGAATTCATTATGTTGTTGAGTGGTGCTTGTATAAGGAAACATGCAATAAATTCATTCAGCAAACCTTGAATTGAATGCCTGTTGTGTGTTGCATGCCAGGGCCATACATAGAAAAATATTAGACCTATAGAATCTACCCTTGTAAATCATTCAAGCTAATGAATTCAGGTACGTAAAGCAGGTAAATCACAGTAACATGTGGTAAGTATCTTAAAAGAGGAATAAACAGGATGAAGGGGCACAGAAGAGATGGAGTGATTTGCTGCCTGGAAGAGAAGGGGAAGGCTCTTAACAGTGTGTTAAGAGGTAGGCATGGGATAGGATCTTGACCACGGTCTCCAATACCCAAGTTCATGTACCTTTCCCAGTACCTGAAAGAAGGTTATGGCCGACTGAAGACAAGAGTTGTGGACTTTGAGGTGGCAGAGGAATTCCATGTACAAAGCGTTGAAAACATGAAAGAGCAGTGTGCTCAGAGAAAACCAAGGAATTAAACTTGTGAGTGATGAGGCTGGTAGGATGGAAATATAGACTAGGGTGGTTATACGTGTTTTTAACTTAATTCTTTGTTTAAAGGAGTCGATGTGTTGCTTTCTATCAGATAAGACTGTTAGAACCCTTGGAGTTCTTCGTTTTGCCTCACCTTTGCCAGAGTTCTCGGTATATTTGGCATATTTGCTTTCCTTTCCCACATGCAAGAAGTGATGTGTGCTTTCTTGTCTCTCCATTGTGAGATCCCCTGCTTCATATTGAATGCCTGCTTTCTTCCTGTCCTGCTAGTCATTCCATAAATATTTATTGAAAACCCACTGAGAAAATAGTCATGAAACTTAACCTGTTAGTGTCCAAGAGTTTTATGGTCCAGTTTTACATTTCTACAGTATTTAACGACTGCAATTCATTGGCTTCATTCACTTGTGGCGAATTCTGCAATGTTTTTTAATTTCATAGCTATAAACTTTGATTTGTGGTGGTATGATCTCGCCAACTAGATTGTAAGCTGCTTTCAGGGCAGGGACTATATCATCTTCTTGGAATATTTTATGGCATGAAATATAGTGATGAGAAGGGGAAAAGAAATACCCCCCAAGAGTGACTTCCACATAATGAATGATGTCCTAGCATGTGTGTGGTGCCATCTTTCGGGGATATGCATGGAAATGTGAAAAATCTCCTAAGGCATTTCAAAACTTTGTTCAGTACTCACTTTTGTCTATTAACCTAGGACTGAGTGATGCAACAGAAGAAATCTGAAAAACACCTCCAGGACTTAGGAGCCACGAATTGAAAAATGAAGAATTTGGAGGTAAAGATATTTCTTTTTCCAGCTAAAAGTCTTGACCTAAAGAAGATACAGGACATGAATCACTGAAGAAATGGTATGGAAATGTTGGGTTTATCTTCTGTCTTACCATAGGATTGACGGGGTCAGAACAGTAGGCACCCAAGAAGGATTTACAGTCTGATGGCCTAGTATTGAAACGGAGTAGCAGCAGGAATGTAATTGCTGTTAGGCAGGCAGGGACTGGAATCAAGAAAGGACAGAGCGGAAGTTAAGAGGTAGGCATGAGACAGGATTTTGACCAAGGTCTCCAGTACCCAAGTTCATGTACTTTTCCCACCAAACAGCTTCTCAGTTGATAGGAATGAAAAGGAGTAAGGTGCGTGGCACTTTAATAATTCTTCATGGACGCTAGTTCCTTTCTTTCGTCTCTGGGCTTAATTGTTGGTGACAGACTGCTGCCTATTATTGGAGTTAGGGTGAGGGTCAACAACTCAGGACTTCGTTAGCCTCCCCCTTCCCTGTTGATACCGTGCCTGTCTTCCAGGGTGGTCATGAAGATGAAAAAAATTAATAACATGTTAAGTGTCTGGAATGGAGGCTGGCTCCTGGTAACTGTACAAATATAAGTGGTGACTGTTCCTGTAATTGTTATTATTTTTCCCCCCAAAGTTTAAAGGACCAGCACCATTAATGAAAAAGTATCATGGACCTACAAGAACAATGTTAGGGAGACACCTATAATGAGTGGAGACTTGATAGAAATAGCGAGAATTCTTAAAATGACTTTTTAAAAAGGCTTATTATTAAGAATGTGGTATAGTGATGACAGATGACTGGTTGGGAGTAAATTGTTTTCATCTCTGGTGAGAATGATACCCAAACATGAAAATGTAGAACAGGGCCAGGTAGGAATAGGGTGGTGATACATCCCAGTTTGTCTGGGACAGTCTTGATTTACATCTGTTGTCCTAGTGCAGTTATTACTAATGCTTCCTTTCACTCTCAAATGTCCTGGTTTGGATGAAAAAATTACATGGTCACCCTACCTATAAGGGCAATGAAAAGAAGTGCGGAGCTGTTCCCTCCATCCCCCTCAGAAAAGCATCCATGTGTTAAAAGAATTTACTGTTTCTAGGCTTAGATAAAAAGCATCCTCCTAAGGTTAGTGGGAACTTGTAGATCTACGTGATTGTAAAGCACTACCAGTAATTTCTGAGGGACCAGAAAATAGAAAAGGTGCCAGAACACCGAGCTTGGGCAAAAGTCTAAAATTTAAGAGGTAAAAGTTCTATTTCAGAAGCCACAGACCAGGTAATTTACCTTATAATCTAGTAAAATTCTGAAATAGACTATTAAACAGTATGTTAAATTGGAAAGCCATGCTCATTATGAAGGTATGAAGAATTGGTAAATCAGAATAGATGCCCTTTTGGGCAGTGGTTAGGGCAAGAAAACAATCATAGTATCAGGCTTCCAAGATTGGTCTGGTCCTCCCTGTGTCATGTACAAGTGTACAAATGGCATCAGAGAGTGGCCATGCAGCTTCCTTCCCGTCACCCATCCCAATAAGTAAAATGAGACACAGCACAGACGGGCAAGCACATGATCGTCTGACTGGCCCAGAGCTGGCAAAAACAACAGAGCCGCAGTTCTTAGCAGTGCTTTGCTATTACAGCAAGGTATTTTTTTAAGATTTATTTCTTTGAGAGAGTGGGAGGGGCAGAGGGAGAGAATCCTCAAGCTGATTCCCTGCTGAGTGCGGAACCCCATGCAGGGCTCTGTTCCCCCCGACCCTGAGATCCGCCAAAATCGAGTCGGATGCTTAACTGACTGCAGCACCTAGGTGCCCCTAGAGTAAGATGTTTGAGAAAAATGACAGCTTCGGGCACCTGGGTGGCTCAGTTGGTTAAGCGACTGTCTCCGGCTTGGGTCATGGTCCCGGAGTCCTGGGATCGAGTCCCACATCGGGCTCCCCCTTCTCTGTGGGCAGCCTGCTTCTCCCTCTGCCTGCCACTCCCCCTGCTTGTGTTTGCTGTCTCTATGTCAAATAAATAAATCTTAAAAAAAAAAAAAAAATGACAGCCTCTATTAATTTTCTTGGAACAGAATCCATTCTAGTTAATGGTGATATTTTCTTGTCCTTTGTTCATTTATTATGTAATTTGGCTTTTTTTTTCCCATAAGAATTACTGATCTTACAGTGCTCTAGATTGCTGTGAATACAAAGGTAGAGGAGTTCCTGCATCTACGGCATTCACATGGTATGAGAAAGGGATACATGTACTTCCAACTGTGTATTAGACTGGGTCTTCTAAAATACATAAAGAGCTCTGGGACCACGGGGTGGTAACTGTCCTGGGCATTGAAGGACGGATAGAATTTATTAGGCCAGGCAGGGGAGGTGGAGAGGGGGAATTTTAGAAAAGCAGTTTGTAGGCTGCACTTTTCCTCTTCCTCTCCAAAACCTATTGTCTAAGGGCAGGCCAGCCCTCCCTCAAAGTGCTCTGCAAGGGGGAGCTTTGACGCCTCAACTAAAGGCCAGGTTTGAGCTATCAGCATATGGGTTCATATAGCTTCCCATTCTGATTCAAGTACAATTAAATAATCTAAAACATAAAAACTGGAGAAGCTTGTGACTGGTCATCTGGATTCAGAGTAAAATGTTCACATTATGATATTTATGACGAATTAGTAAAAAATCTAAAATAGAAATATTTTATAAATATAGTTTTATTACTTGGAAATACATACAAAAATTCAAACACAGCTAAAAAACAGTTGCCAAGCAGAGGTCCTATCCAACCTGTTTTAATGAACACATAAAACAGTTATAATCCACATAAAACAATTTAAGTCCTGAAACAACTTATTGTCTTCAGGGTCTTTAAATATTGGGCTTAAAAATTGATTACTGTTTTATTCTTATCACCTACTTAAATCTCCCCCCCCAAAAAAATTACTAACATTTCAGTTTGATTCATGAGATGTTTTATTTAGAAAAATGATTAAAGCCATTTAACTGTAGTTATTTGGAAAACTGGAATACTGTGTGTTCATTTCCAGTCTTCTGTCACCATGCATTCTTCATGATTTCCAATTGTTGCTAACAGAAAGCACTTGTAACTTCCAGCAGCTCTTTGGCGTACTCTGGTCCAAAGAGCCCTGAAATTATTTAAGGTGGCAAGATTGTTTTTACTTCTCATTTTTGCTTTTTTGTTTAATGTCATTTTATTTTAGCTCTGCTGGACTACATCTCGTCAGAGAAAAAACAAAAAAGTTATTCTGCTTTTAATTGTTAATCCATTACACTCCTTCATCTATTCTTTTCGCTCTCAGGTTTTTCTATTTTTTTTTTTTTTTATGCCTTCTTGGCAAATTTAGCACTTTCTGCAAAGTTAAGCTCATTGAGCTTTAATAATTCAACACACTCACTCTCCTTTTTGGCCTTTATGATGCCAATTTTTCCTTCCTTTGTGATCTTTGACAACTTCATCATGGAGCTCAATGAAATGCTTTAAATGCCGATCCTCTAGCTTCCTTTTCAGGTTCATTTAACTATTTAAAAAACATGTTTAGAATTTCATCTAGAGAAAGTTTTCATCCTTTTGTAGTCCCCCTTACTACTAAACCAATTTTTTAAAAACGCGAAAAGGTAGCAGGTTGACAGGCAGAAGGGACTGCTTCTAGTTTGGGTTTTGCAGCTCAACTGTTGTTCAGTCTTGTATCCCCTCTCTTCACAGCTGAGGAGCCTGAGGCCCAAAGTAGACTGGATAAATGAGAAGACTTCCACCTATGACATTCTCCCATGCATGGTTCGGAGGGGAAGAAGTCTAATTGTGAGTTCTAGATTCCTGGATGTTCTCCGTAGTCCAACTGGTGACAAATCCCTGTGGAACCTACATCTTTTGTCATCTGATGTATCTGTTCCTCTCCATCTCTTAGTTCTGGCCATTCTCTCTCCTGTGCTGGACCCATTTCATCATATCTAGACCTGCTGCCACAATATCCTGTCTCAAACTTAAATATGAACATACTTCCTGGCTTGAAAATCTGTGAGTGGATCTCTACTGCCTGTAAGGTACAGAACAAACCTCTTAAGCTTGGCATTCAAGGCCTTGTACAATCAGCTCCCATTCTTTCTCTAACTTCCTTTCTCATTTTCTTAGCCACAGGCCGCCCCCTCCCCCTCCCCCTCCCCCCCACCCATGCACTAGCCCTATGGCAAAAACTTAATTTCTCTAATGTATTTTGGTGTTTTGCACTTGAGTTTTTTTCTTCTTTTCCTTTTATAAAATTGGGCACCCAGTCCTGATGAGTGCTCAAGCCCTTGAGGGGTACAAAAATTACCTGACATCACTTTGCATCTCACTCATTCAATAAACATTTAAGTCCCAATATGCATAAAAGCTAAATCATGCAGCATCAAATCTATTTTAACAGCCACTCCATTACCTTCGATCACACTGAACATGTGTTCCTTGAGGCCTTTTTCATAATAACCACTCCCAAGTCAGCTCTCTGCAATCCAATATTTGAGTGTTATCTTTTGTTTATAATATTTTTAAAGCCAATTACAGGATTATAAATTTATTTCTGTTAATTGTGTATGCTGCTCTTTGGTGTTGTGCGCTGCCCTGTTCATGAATTTTCATTCTAACTGCCTCAGATTTGGTCCATCCTCTGACCTGAAGACTACAACTTCGATTTCAGAGTTACTGATTAAAAGCAATGAACTGAACAGAACTAAGACCCAACCTTGAGGAATTTCTGTCCTGCCTAAAAGTCTGGTAAGATATCCTAAACATGCCCCTTATCACCTTAACAACATTTATTATTCTGAATGAAATGGATAAGTCATGCATAACTAAGAATTCTAGGCTGATTTTTTTTAAATAACAATCATTAAATATGCATTATAAATATTCACTTTTATTTTAAAAGAATTGGAAGATGTTACATATATTACACACTACATATAATGGCACATGTCAGCCTTTTAAGCTTAAAAATAATCTTTCCCCAAACTGGGATTGACTTAGACTCCAAGTATAAAATGACTCTTGGCCTATAGCACCAACCCAGGCCCAGAGGAAAGCCAATTTCGAACCTGTCTGTCCTCTGGCATTGGGCTTCCTGATATGACACTGAGGGTCCTCTCCCTCTGGTTTTGTTCCCTGGCAGTATTGAGGCCTGGCACAGGGACCCATTTGACTATACACTGCAGGCCTAGGAAATCAGGGAATCTAGAGGGGATGGCAGGGTCCTCTAACAATTTTACAATGGAAAAAAATTAAAAACATTATGTGCCTTGTCTTTGTTTTTGATCTATACCACTATAACAAGACTCTACAAGATAGAAGATAAGAATTATTGAAATACAATTTCTCTGCTGGTTTTTGTCTTTGGAAATTAACGTGTCATGATAGGAGGAGACTTAAAAGTCATCTGGTTCAATACTGGTAACCTGCTCTACTAGTATCTCAGATTTAGGTATAATTCAAAGTTTTAAATGCCATCCATATGCCATTTTGTTAGACAAAAACAAAGAAATTTAATAACACTTTTCATTTTCTTTTTCTTAATTCATAAGGACAATTTCTGCCAAATGTTCTGGCTTATGGCTCTCCTCCTCTTCATAGTATGTTTAAGTTACATATTAAGAATCCAAAAAATACCACTATGGAATTTTCATAAGCAATATCCGACCAATCAGTAAAACACAGTACACAGTGTGAAAATTTTAATTTATTCCCCTCCCAAGTATCCAGAATATATACCCTCTTAGCTTTGAGAAATGTGACAATGAAAATACCAACAGAATTGATCGTATATAAAGAAAAGCACATACTACACAGGAGACATCCCTAAGTCCTCCCTAACCTAGCAGTGCAAGTTAATGGTATGTTTCTGGTACTGTCACCTTTCACTTGATTTATAAAAATTTTACAGGACAGATGTAAAGATAGGCCTCTGATTTTTATTTTTATTTTTTTTATCCCTAACAGATTTTTAAAAAGAGGCTATATTAAATGACAATGCATTTTGAGTCAGGGGGAGAAAAAAAAATTAAAAACCCAAAACTTCTTTCAGTTTATTCAAAATAAAAATACACATAGAATTATGAAAATATAGGTTTACTATTTCCACCACGTAAGTTGATGCTGCTGTTTGAAAGGCTTGCAAATTGTTTTTCAAGTTTTTAAAGCTCATCTCGATCCCTCAATAAAGTATACCTATATTCGCTGGGTGCTAATTTCTGGAAGGAGCTCTCAGGTGGACTGCTTGCTACGTCTTGGACTTGCTGCAAGAGAAAGAATAAAACATAACCAATATATTTTATGGAGCTATACTGTTTTAATAAAAGTATCAGATGAATGGTAGTTGTTTCATAATTATTTGCTTAATAAAGATAGCTACCGCGTGCCAAAGGCCAGAGTTAAGTTTGAAATCTTGCTTTCCCCATTCAAATGCCCTTACTAGTAATACTCTCTAGGGCAAGGCTGCCATAGAGCCCTTACCTCTGGACCTGTGGACAGTTCCTGAGGTGTAGTGGAAGGAAACAAAATACCTAAGTGCTTTCTAGATTATTTTGTAGAGGCAGCACAACCATGACTAAGTTGGCCCAAATCCTTCCTTCTTAAAAATGACTACAAAGAGGACTAAAGGCACCTACTCTGTAGATAGAGCTTTCATTTAGCAATTACCTGGATACCAGAATTTAGTTGACATAGGAAAATAAACACTTCCATACTGTAAGAAACTCATTTCTGTAGTATTTCACTTGTGCACCAACAATGGACAAAAATACACAAACTATAAGAGTGACAAAGAAAGGCAGTGTGTAGTCTTTCCTTTATCTCCACACGATGAGCTCCTCAAGAACAACCATGCTGTCACTGTTTTAATGTCCCCTGTAGTTAACATAAGCACATAGTGCCTGTGTTATATACCCTGGATACTGGCTCATTCCCATTTTTAATGGGAAAGCAACATCTGCAAATTTCCCATTTTATTTTGTCATGTTCCCCTTCCCTAATATATTTTTTATTTGTATTTTTACTGAGATATAGGTTTGGTTTAGGCCATAATTCTATTACTATAAAATATAAGAAGTTCACTGTCTAATGAAGAAGTTGAAATAAATCAGGATAATACAATAATGGTAACTAACATTTTTTCCTAATCTGATAAAATATTAAGCAGGCCTACTTTCCTGAGGGAAATAATCGCCTTTGGGTTATTGCCAACAAACCGTTTGCTTCTATAGTTGCTTAATTATCAAAGAAAAATCTGACCTCACACTTCAAGGAAAAAGCATGTCATTGGATTCCTAAAGGGAACTCCTGACACTGAACTTAATCTTCAGGAAAAATTGAACTAGATTTTATTTTTCTATGTGGAGGTTCCTTGGGCAAAACAGTTAAGTTCTGGGCATATGAAATAAGAGTTTTGTTATGTATCATCTTCCCTCTCAGTATAATGGTAACAGACAGAATGTAAATCAATAATGCATCAACATGCAATTTTTAGAGGTGTTTAACAAAGCAGGAACATAGAAATATATTTGTAATAGAAGTTACAAGGTAGAAAAGTCAAATTCTCAGGCTAAAAGTTACATAAAAAGCAAATACAAAATTTTCATAAATAGTTGTGAAGCATTCTAAATCTCAAATGAAAAGCTGCATTAAACCTTAAGTTTTGAACATTATAAATACTGTATTGGTGAAGGATGCAAGAATACCAAATGATTATTTTCTTTGTAGTGTGGTCAATCTCCTGGCCACAGAGGAAGACTTGACCAGTTAATGGAATCCACGGACTTCTTCACTGATCTACCTACCTAATTCTTACCTCCCCCTTCTGTATTTGAAGTCAACAGTATTTAATCTTTTACCCATATTCCACAGGACATATGTGACCAAGAAACTATACTGTATCATTCTTGAAACTTTTCTGAAGTTCTTTAACTTTAAAAATTAATTTTAAAAGGAACATAATTTATTATTTAGAGTCTATTCAGAATTTCATTATAAAGATCTTTCAGAACAGAAACTCAAGTCTATACAAGAGCTTTAGATCCTCTTCAAGTCTAACTGAAAAAGAAAAGAGTTCCCACTGAAAAACAATCCCACCTGTCCTGGGGCTATATCGGTTGGGTCAGGACCATGATGGAATTCTCTGTGCAGTTTTCCAGAATGTAAGTCAAATACGAACTGCTTGAGTTTTCCAGGAATTCTAAAACAAAGTAAGATAAAAAATTTAGCTTAAACTGTTAAAATGAACTTAACTCTATTTTACCAACTTCACACATTAAAAATTTTTCTTTAAATTTTACCTACAATCTTACGAAATTTTTATACAGGTATAATCATGAAATGTAGATGCTCAGTTTTGTGTTCTAATTCTCACACTTGTTTCATAGAAATGTTTCTATGCTTATTTTAACAGATGCATTAGAGTCCATCAAGATGTTGTCTTAAAACTTAACCATCCCTTATTGTTGGGCATTTATATATTTTCCTTAATACATGTAACTAAAAAAAAAACTCATGTTCTGCAAAATCACACTAAAATTAACAGGATTCAAGGGAAAAACAGCATTAGGGGCTAACCACTTAAAACTACGTAGCTTTGTAACCAGAGTACTACGAAGAGCCTCGAACAAAAATACTAACGTTGTTCAGCCTCTTCCACTGTGTCGGCCAGGTGATCCTCTGTAGCCTTAACCTAGAGCCTGTAAGTCCTTTTTTGAGATACGAACTGAGATCCTTGAGGGCATTCACTGCCAGTAGGACCAATTTTACCAAAATAATTTAAAGCAGGGTGTAGCTTTTTCATGTTTTGTTTTGTTTTTTTCCCCTTAAGCGTAAGGGAAAAATCTCAACTTCAGTCACATGGGCAGCTCACTGAATAAGTATTAAGCACTACTTAATACTGTGAAAAGCAAAGCACTTCTCAAGGCCATGAAACTGACTCTCCCCCACTTTTTGGGTTGGGGGAGGTCTTCATACACCACTAAACCATTTTCTCTCTGAGAGAGAGCACGTGCCTGTGAGTAGAGGGTGGGGCAGAGGGAGAGCAGCAGACTCACTGCTGAGCGCAGAGCCCAGTCGTGTGGCTTGATCTCAGAACCCCGAGATCATGACCCCAGCCGAAAATAAGAGTTGGTCGCTTAACCGACTGAGCCATCCAGGTGCCCCTAAAGCATTCTCTTTAATGGTGAAAAAACTTCTTTGATGGCTTCAAAACATTTTGAGGGAAAGAATATGAACCAACACAACTCACTCACTTTAACATCATTTCCCTAATTACCACTCACTCTGTGAGCAAATTTGCACTACAGAGACATGCACCGTAGCAAAACAGACTATTACAAGGCTAAGCAGATTGACGTATCAGCCTTTTTTTCTTTATTGCCTTGAGTTGTATCCAATAAAGTAGTAATATAGATTTCCACAACTTACAAGGGGGATACAGCCCCATAAACCTACCCTACATTGAAAAATCCTAAGTGGAGAATACATTTAATACACCCAGCCTACCTTAAATGTGTTCAGAACACTTACAATACCCTACTGGAGCAAAATCCTCTGACACAAATCCTATTTTATAACAAAGTACTTAATATGTAACACTGAATTCTGTACTGCAAGTGAGAAACAATGGTTGCATGGGTATAAGTGTGTCCGTTGTTGATGCCTGTGGTCTCGAGGTTTACTGGGAGCTGTGGCTCACTGCTGATAGCCAGCATCACAAGGGAGTATCTTAGTGCACATCACTAGCCTGGGAAAAGATCAAAATTCAAAGTATAGTTTCTACTAAATGTGTACTGCTTTTGTACCACCGTAAAGCAAAAAATTGTAAGCTGACATCCAAAACTAATGATGTAATGTATGGTGATTAACATAACAATAAAAAATTTTTAAAAAATTGTAAGCCGAACCATCATAAGCTGAGGAGTCTGTTGAGTAAATAAGAACTTTGAGTGTGGGTAAGTTATACTGACAAAACAGTCGATTTTTGCTCTTTGTCTACCTGTTCTTTGAAAGCTTGCCAACATATTTATTAAAATTTGTTTTACTACTTTAATAAAAGACACCTGCATTTTAATTTCCATTTCTTCAGAAATTAAGCAATTTTTCCACCATTTTAATTTATATTTCTGCTCATAAGAACTGTCAGTCTTCTACTGAAACCTTGGCATTTTGAAAATTCATTATATATTTTAAACCTTTCTTCATATGTCTTACAAGAATTAAAATGCAGGTCCATAAACACTTTAATTCAGTAGAATTGCCTTTTTAAATCATCATTTTTGGGAGCAAAGAATAGCTAGCCTGTGTTATAACTGCTAGTTTCTTTTTATCCTTTCCTGAGGTCCTGCAAGTGCTGCTTCTTCCCTTCAATAACTCCCACCGAGATGTACCAAGCAATAACTTCATTGTACACCCATTTTGGCTCCCCACTAGCTCCAATGCAACAGAGACCAGCAGGTGTCAAATGCACAGTTTACAAATACAAATGACTGTCAGGTAGCTCTATTGATGGAAATGCTTCTGAAAGGTTCTGTGGGGCTGAAGAAATTGCACATGCACTAAAGATAAACACTGAGAGATCAATTTAAATTTAATATGACATCATCTGCTGTCACCCACAGCAAACTGCTACAATATATCCATTCAAATCAAAGAATCACAAATGGTCTCTAATGTTTAAGATAAAGCCCCTGTTAAGTTTATTTTATAAAGTCCAAAGCCAACAGCAACCAATACAGTGTGACTTGCTTTTTCTAGTCAAAAAATAATTTATAATTAAATGTTAAATGTAACAAATTCATAGAGAACACTCAAAACAGATTTCTTCCTAACATGATTCTTTCCCCTTGTCAGCAGATGAGAAAGAATTGTGAGCAAAAGGCAAAGGAAGATACAATGAATCTGAATTGATGTGGTAGAAAAACATTACAAAAGAGCTCTTATCTAGCTTGTGGCCAGAAACTAGCCATCATTAACAATCAGTGAATCACAGTGTACTATCAAGAAAACAGATATGTGCTGGTGTGGTTATGTGCTAAAAAGGAAAATAAATGGATCCTTGCCATAATAAATTCAATTATATTTTTATACTTTGGGGTACAGTTTTTCTAATTAGAACACCTAAGTGTTTCTTTCCCACCTTTCAGACACTTTCCTGTTTTCAATTTTGATTTTTAGGTGATGCAAAATTTAGGCACTGTGAAATGTGCAAATGTTAAGTGTCATTAAATGAGCTCTGACATATGTATAATACAGTAAGAAGCATTTTTATTTTTTAAAATTGACATACAGTGGAATTCACTCTTCTAGGCTTATAGTTCTGAGTTTTAACATATGCACATAGCATCCAGTAACTATCTCCACAAATAGGATACATAACAATTCCAACACCCTTTTTTTTGGTCAGACCCTCCACTTTCCCCTAACTCTTGCCAACCACTGATCTGTTCTCTGTTCCTATAATTTGCCTTTTCCAAAATGTCTTGTACTTGGAATCACACAGCATGTAACCATGAGACTGGCTTCTTTTATTTAGCATACTGCTTTTGAGATTTATCGATTCTGTTGCATGTATAACTTTGTTCCTTTATTTATTGAATAGAATTCCACTGAGTGGATATACCACAATTAGTTTTTCCTTTACCCACTGAAGAGTATTTGGGTTCTTTCAAGATTTTGGTGATTCTGAACAATGCTACTACAAACATTTGTACACAGGTTTTTGTGTCTAGGAAAAATACCGGCTTATAATATGGAAGGTATCTATTTAACTTTTAAAAAAAAACCTACCAAGTTGTTTAAAGTGGCTGTATCATTTTGCAACCCCACCAGCAACGTATAAGGGTTCAGCTGTTCCATATTCTCACCTGGGATATAATAAGTCCTTAAATTTAGCCATTCTAAAAAATGTATAATGAGATCTCACTGTGGTTTTTGTTTAAGATTTTATTTATTTATTTGACAGAGACACAGCGAGAGAGGGAACACAGGGGGAGTGGGAGAGGGAGAAGCAGGCTTCCCGCTGAGCAGGGAGCCCAATGTGGGGCTGGATCCCCAGATCCTGGGATCATGACCTGAGCCGAAGGCAGTCACTTAACAACTGAGCCACCCAGGCACCCCTCATTGTTTTAATTTGCATTTTTGCATTTCTCTAATATCTAATGATGTTGAGCACCTCTTCATGTACTTACTTGCCATTTGTATATCTTCTTTGGATTCTAACAGTATCTTTTATGGAACAAAAGTTTCTAATTTGTTGAGAGCCAATTACCAATTTTTTCTTCTATGGACAGTGCTTTGGGTGTACTAAGAGCTCAGGTCAGAAAGAGTTTCTACATTTCCTCCTACGAGTTTTACGGTTTTACCTTTTACATTTAAGTCTACAATTCTGAGTTATTTTTTTATAGGAGTTTCTTTTATGGAGATGTTTAGGTGCTACAGCACCATTTATTGAAGAGATTATCCCCTTCCATTGAATTGTCTTTGTATCTTTAAAAAAAACTCATTATTTGTATACCTATTTCTAGACTCTCTGTTCTGTTCCACAGCAATACATACCTATTTTTTTCACAAATACTATGCTGTTGTAAATATTTCAGCTGTATAGTAGGTCTTAAAACCAGGTATTATGAATCCTTGTTTCTTTTTCAGTTGTTTAGTTTCAATTATTCTAGTTTTACCTTTCCATATAAATTTTAGAATCAGCTATAGCTACAAAAAAATCCACTTAGATTTTGTTTGAAATTGCATTAAATCTATAGATAAACTCGAGGAGCACTGACATCCAAACAGTGCTGAATCTTCCAACCCAGGAACACAGTATGTTTCTCCCATTAATTTTGGTCATCTTTGATTTCTTTCATTGGCGTTTTGTAATCATCATTGCTAGGGGTATACGTAGTTCTTTTTTCTTTCTTTTGGAGCCTATTATGAATGATAGTTTAAACATTTTTGGGTTTCCAAATGTTCATTGTTAATAGAAATAAAAGTGATTTTTAAAAAGGTGACCTTGTGGGGCGCCTGGGTGGCTCGGTTGGGCAACTGCCTTCGGCTCAGGTCATGATCCCAGGGTCCTGGGATCGAGACCCGCATCGGGCACCCTTCTTGGCGGGAAGCCTGCTTCTCCCTCTCCCTCTACCTGTCGCTCCCCCTGCTTGTGCACTCTCTCCCTCTCTCAAATAAATAAATAAATAAATCTTAAAAAAAAAAACACTAAAAAAAAAAGTGACCTTGTATCCTGCTGAACTCATTAGTTCTAGGAGCTTTCTTGTAAATTTACTGGGAACTTCTACTACATACACAATCATGTTATCTACAAAGAGTTTCTTTGTAGTCAGAGCACTTGTTTATCTATTTGTTTGTTTTTTGTCCTACGGTACTTACTAGGACTTCCAGAATCATACTAAATATAACTGGTGAGAGTGGACATCTTTTTTTTCTTTTTAAATTCAATTAATTAACATATAGTGTATTATTAGCTTCAGAGGTAGAGTTCAGTGATGCATTAGTTGCATGTAACATCCATTGCTCATCACATCCTGTGCCCTCCTTAATGCCCATCACCCAGTTACCCCATTCCCCCCCACCTCCCCTCCAGCAACCCTCAGTTTGTCTCCCAGAGTAAACATCTTTATCAAAAATAATAAAATATCTAGGAATAAATTTAGCCAAGGAGGTGAAAGAGTTGTATATTGAAAACTGTAAAATACTAATGGAAGAAGACACAAATAAATGGAAAGACAGATCCTGAGTTCATGGATTGGAAGAATATTGTTAAAATGTCCATACTACTTAAAACAATCTATAAATTCAGTGCAATCCCTATCAAAATTCCAATGGCATTTTTCATAAATAGAAAAAATTCTGAAATTCATATGGAACCACAAAAGACCCTAACTATAGCCAAAGCAAGAGCAGTCTCAAGAAGAAAAAAGATGAAGGCATCACACTGTGTGATTTCAAAATATACCACAAAGTTATAGTAATCAAAACAGCATAGTACTGGTATAAAAAGACATCAACCAATGGATCATAACAGACAGCCCAGAAATAAACCCACACATTAACAGTCAACTGATCTTTGACAAAGGTGCCAAGAATAAACAAGGTGGAAAGTATGGTATTTTATTTTATTGAGAGAGCATGAGCGGGGGTGGAGGCAGAGGGAAAGACAATTTTTTTTTAAATATTTATTTGAGAGAGCAGGGAGAGGAGCAGGGGGAGGGAGAGGGATAAGCAGACTCCCTCCTGACCGCAGAGCCTGATGCAAGGCTAATCCCATGACCCTGAGATCATGACCTGAGCCAAAACCAAGAGTCACCCACTTGATTGAGCCACCCACGTGCCCCTAGAGAGAGAATCGACATATTGTAACACTATAAGAAAACACAGGGGAAAAGCTTCTTGATACTGGTCTGGGCAATAATTTTTTTGGAAATGACCCCAAAAGCACAGGCAACAAAATCAAAGACCAACACATGTCATTGCATTAAACTAAAAAGCTGCATGGTAAAGAGAACAACAGAGTGAAGAGGCAACCTACAAACTGGGAGAAACTATTTGCAAACCATCTATCAGATAAGGGATTAATATCCAAAAAATAAAAGGAACTAAAGCAACTCAAGAGCAAGAAAACAACCTGATTTTAAAATGGGCAAAGGACCTGAAAAGACATTTAAAAAAAAAAAAAAGACATTTCTCAAAAGAAAACATACAGCCAACAGGTACATGGTACTGTTGTGCTCAATATCACTAATCATCAGAGAAATGGAAATCAAAACCTGAATGAGCTATCACCTCACACCTGTTAGAATGGCTTTTATCAAAAAGACAAAAGGTAAGTGTTGGCCAGGATATGGATAAGAGGGAACCCTTGTATGCTGTTCGTAGGAACGTAAACTGGTACACCCACTACAGAGGTAGGGAGGTTACTCAAAAAATTAAAAATAGAACTACCATATGACCCAACAATCCCACTTTTGGAAATATACCCAAAGGAGATCAAAGCATTGTCTTGAAGAGTTACCTTCACTCCCGTGTTCACTGCAGCATTACTCTTAATAGCCAAGATAGAGAAACAACCCAAGTATCCATCTATCGATGAATAGATAAGGAAAACACGGTGTACACGCATGGGAATATTGTTCAGTCTTAATAAAGAAGGAAATCCTGTCATTTACAACAACGTGGATGAACCTGGAGGACGTTATACTAAGCCAGACACACAGAGACAAACACTGCATGATCTCATATAGGTGGAATCTAAAAGAGCAGAACTTCCGAGGGACTGGAGCGGGAGGGAGCGGGAGGGAATGGGAAAATGTTGGTCAAAGGGTACAGTTAGAATACCAGCTACAGGAAGAGTACGTCCTAGAAATCTAATGTACAGCGTGGTGACTATAGTTATTAATACTGTATTATATACCTGAAATTTGCTAAGAGAGTAAGTAGATTTTAATTGTTCTCACCACAAAAAGTGAGGTAATGGATACGTTAATTTGCTTGACTGTGGTAATTATTTCAGTGTATACATATATCAAAATATCATGTTATACACCTTAAATATAAGCAGTTTTGTCAACTCAATAAAGCTGAAAAAAGAAGGGGGAAGACAACCTGGGGTAGAGAAGGAACCAATCTATGTGGCTGGAGCCAGAAGTCTACAGAATGTGAGCTAAGAGATATAAAACCCACAGATGATTAGAGGTGAAAGTCCTACCAAGTTCCGGCTACATCCTGTCATGGTAAATCAGAACCCCATCCATGCAGAAGTTATGGCAGGGCAGAGGAAGAAGCTGGTATCCGGAGAGAAGGATGGAGCAGATGGGAAGTGAGCCCAGAGAAGAGCTTTTGGGCCCCAGAGGAAGGGAAGGGAGTAGCTGCCCCAGCACTTTCCAGCAGTGCGGGCTGTCTGTGCCTCCTGCCAACTCAGCTCCTGGTCAGGTTCCTGTAGTTTCCAGCACAAACCCCTCACTTTTGAGTTCCTTGGAGTGAGTTTCCTTACAACTGCATGCCCTCCAACAGCAACAGAAATATCCAACAGAACTTTAAGTGAAGACAGAAAATGTTGTATACCTGTGCTGTCAAATACAGTAGCCACTACCCACATGAGGCCACTGAACACTTAGAGCACCTGGGACACTGACTTTTAAATCCTACATCATTTTAATTAAACTTCAGGATTCATACAGGGCTGGTAGCTACCATATTGGACAGCACAGCTCTATGATTATTACCACAAGGCGTCAAAGACAAGAAGCACAATCAGTAAAAAACAATGAAAGAGCCAGGACGCCTGGGTAGCTCAGTCGTTAAGCGTCTGCCTTCGGCTCAGGTCATGGTCCCAGGGTCCTGGGATGGAGCCCTACGTTGGGCTCCCTGTTCTGCGGGAAGCCTGCTTCTCCCTCTCCCACTCCCCCTGCTTGTGTTCCTCCTCTTGCTGTATCTCTCTCTGTCAAATAAAATCTTGAAAAAAAATAAATAAACACTGAAAGAGCCAATAAAAGGAAAACCATGATGGTGTGTCCTAGAACTCAAGGAGAGGGTGCTAAACAGCACCAAAAATGACAAGAATGATAAGGAGGATGAGTCTGGTAAAGTCCCATCAGTAGCAGTGTGTTAATTTGTTCACAGGAAAACCTGGATTCAAACAACGGGTTAAATCATGAAACCCATACAAAGGCAAACTAGCCATTAAAAGTAAAAGAAAAAATTTCAATTATGGGAAGATGTTTATAATGTGTGGATAAATTAAAAAGACAATTCATAAAATAGCATAGCCCTGATTACATTTATAACACACTCATGTGTCTAGATCTCTGGTTTGTGGATTTATGAGTGATTTTTAATTTATTCTTTGGCATTTTGTTAACTTTCAGAATTATCCACAAAGAACATAAATTGTTTATACTCAGAAATAAAGGAACAAATGATAAGGTTAATGCACACATACACAAAAACAGTAAACATCTTTGCCTAATTCCTGATCTTAAGGGGAAAGTATTCAGTCTTTCACTATTAAATATGATATTAGCTGCAGGTTCTTTATAAATGTCCTTTATCAGACTGAGGAAGTTTCCATATACTACTAGTTTATTAAGCATTTTTGTCATGAATGGATGTTTAATTTTGTCAAATGCTTCGGCATGTGTTAATGTGATCAGTTTTTTTGTTATTCATTAATATGCTGAATTACACTGACTGGTTTCTGAATGTTGGACTAGCCTTGCACACTTGGGATAAAGCCCACTTGGTTGCACATTGTTCTTTTTTATATAGCTGGATACGATTTCCTAGTATTGCTCACTCTACTTTTTAACTCAACTTATACAATAATGTAGTACAAACTCATTTAATGGATTGTAGTAGTAAGAAAACAGTATTTTGCCATTTAAGTTACTTAACCTCTTTCAGCATCAGCTTTCTGATTTGTACAATTAAAACAACTTAATTGTACTGTTTTTATAGTCTAAAGACTTAGATTTGAATCTGATTATTTCCTGTAACAGGCAATATAGCCTTATCATAGTACTGACCATGTTATCAGCCACCGTTCTAAGAGCTATTAGATATACACAGTCATTTAAGGCCCACAACAGCTCAATGAAGTAGATATTGTTAGCATTCCCATTTTATAGATGAGGAAACTGAGGCACAGAGGTGGTTAAGAAATCACGCAGAACGATAGAACTAGTAGGTAACAGGGATCAGAATCTAAGCAGTCTGGGTCTAGAGTCTGAGCACCTAACTGCTAGCTCTTTTGCCTCTTGGGTGACTTGGCTTTAGTAAAGTCACTACTAAGAGCTTAAGTTCTTCAAAGTGGAAATAATACCTGTTTTATATGCTTCTTACAGAAACAGAACATATACAAAGTATAACGTGAAGCTGGTACAGTGCCTGCCTCTGTCAGAGTTTCATGTTTATTTTGCTGGCAGGATCAAATAAGGTAAACTGTAGTGTAATCACTTGTAAAGTATAAAGTACTTCTAAGAAGATAATGTCAGTTGTACGGTGAGTACATTACATGAGAGTAAAAATGGTGTTTAGGGACTCAGCCCACTGTATGTACTGCCCAGTGGCTGACAGGAGGAGCACATTCAGAAAAATCACAACTCCGGAAGGTGAACAGGAAAGGAAGGGAAGGGAAAAGGGCGAATGGCCAGTTGATAAATACTAGGATATATTCCAGATGTGCAGATATTTATCCCAAGTAGTCAAACTCTTAAACATACAATAAGCAGATCAAACTAAGAGCAAACTGCTCAAAACGTTTATTGAATATCTAATGCGGTCACAAAGCAGCTGGTATAGAAAAAGATAAAAAAGCTAAAGAAATAAAATTTGCCTTTTTTAAGAAGCTTTCTCAGTACCTATTTTTTCCACTTAAAGCCTCGGGTGGCGGGGAGAGGACCCCCTAGATCATGAAGAACAAAATGAAATTCTCAGAGTTAAAAGAGACCTAGTTTAAAAATCTTCTACCTATCTCTCCCAAGTTCTTTATCATTACGCCCAATTCCTGGTTTGCTCCCTCCAAGTTCAAGGAGGCAGGCTAATTTGTCATAGCAGATGACCAAACTGCTGAATTAGTGAGACAGCTACCCTCCAGTTTCAGTTTTGCCCTGCCCCTCTCATCTCCCCACTGCAGCCACCCCTCACCCTGCCAAAATGCAGCCAATCAGCTGCAGCCAAGTCTCCCAGACCAAGTAGTTTAAGGAATTATGATAATTTTCGGTGATTCAGTGATCTGGGACAAATGACCTCGATCCCAGAACTGGGGGACTCGGCATTACAGTAGCCTGCTCCATTTTCCCAGGCGTGATCTGAAGGCTGTTCTGCCCTTTCCCGTCTCTGGGGCTCCAGCAGCAGTATGTATGGACACTTTAGCAAAGGTACACACGGTCCGGTATTTGCTGGTCACAATTTTTTGGAAGGTGAGATTCTCCTGAAAGTCGTTCAACAGCCTTCTGCCATACCCCACCATCTACTTTCTCCTCCTGGGACTGTAGACCATTTACTAGACCTGCCCTTAGGTGCTCCTAGGTTCCTAAATTATCCCCCATTCTTTTCCTCTACATGTAAAATCTATTCCTTCACATTTGGCAAAAAATCAATCTGGTCAATCTATAGGAAAAAAAAACACAAAGATTCACAGATCTGTGATTTAGTTTCAGGTACAAGTACTCTCTCTTCAAACATCTTTGACATTCACCCTTACACTGCTTTTTGTATGTACTAAAAATGTAACTGCTTTGATGTGATGTGTTAGGAGCTTGGGACTTTGGGTTCAATATGCTCGGACATGAATCCCAGGCCTCCCGCTAGTTAGTTGTGTGGCCTTGCTGGTTGTTACCTCCCTAAGGCTCAGTTTCTCCGAAATAAGGGAGAGGTCAATAGAACACTGGTAGCATGCCCCCCGCCCCCAACCCCATGCCAACTCTGGCGTGGGAGGAGACTGCATACCATAAATCTGCTTTCTTGCTCCTTACCACAACCACACTTCCTCCAATTGACCCCAGAAATGCTGAGTTAATAAAAGTAATAGTAATTACAGTAATTTATGGAAACTGCTTATCATTTAAGCCTTAATTACCATGCAGCACAATAACAATTATGCAAGCCAATAAATGTGTCAGATTCACTTTGCTACATATTTTATTTGATTTTTAACACCAACATCTATTCACATAGGCTCAGTTTGTAGCTCACACAGCATGTGCCTCCTTACAATTAAAAAAATATTAGAGTGAACAGTGCCTAGGAGGGAAAATCAGGCACCTAAGGGAGAAATTGAAGAAGTAATTTGTTTCAAAGAGCTTCAAGTATAGTCAATTCTCTTATCTCCCTCCCTACTCACAGGACTAAACACTTGCAGGATAGAAGAGGACTATTTCCCATTTCCAGATTTCTTTGGAGAATCTTAATGGCACAGTTTCTTTTTACAGCAGGGCAGAAGTAGAATGCTGCCAGCTGATAGTTTAGTTTTTCTTAGGCAGGTGCCCACCTCTTGGTCCAGTAAACTATACCTGGAGAATAGGGCGGCTGGGTCATATGATAAAGAATACACCTACTTGTGTTAGTTGGGTTCTCTGACCAACAGACATCAAGACAGGATTGGAAGTGCCAAAGTAGCACTTAAATCTGACTTCAAAACTAGAGAAGAAAATTTAAGACAGCCCAGATGGAAATCCTCACAGATGACCCTTGATGTGTTCCTAGGAACAGAAGCCAAAGTTGGGCATAATCTGGATGCTGACCGATAGTCAAGTCAGTATCCTGCTGACTTCCACTAATATGAGACTTTGTAATTGGGACTGTAAGTCTGCAGTGAAAGCAAAGAGGTAAAGAACCAGAGATTTATCCACTGTGAGAGGTAGGGAAATGTGCTGCTAACAGCTTCATATAAATAACCGATGCATAAGGTAGGACTTTTAATGCCAACCACAGTCTCTCTGCCTGGAAGCACTTACAGCAAGCCCAGACACTAGAACTACCCTCTCTTAAAAAGCTCATTCTTTCAACTCGAGCTTGTACAGCTTCAGGAAGCAAGCCTAAGCAATGACAGGAAGACGACACCCAACCAGGTAAGACATTTCCATCCAGCCCAACAGTCCATGCGCACGTGCTTGCTAAGGAGACTGTGGGAGTTCCACCGGGATGCTAGGGAGATCTGCACCTTTCAGGTGGATTTCTGGGTACAACTACTCTTCCTGGTAAAATCCAGCACAGTCCTGCCTCTCAATACCCCCTTACCTCGTCACTCTCAGTAAATGATCTTGCTTCCCTAGCCACAGTTAAAAACAAGACCTGGACAGGAACATCTGCGGTCTTCTGCTGCTATGACTAACACCGGACTCCCCAAGCACCTGCAAAGGAATGCACCCTTCCTTTCCTCCCTTTCTCATGGGCAAGGAAGAAGGTTCTTTCCTTTGCTTCTCATTCCCTCTGTGCTCCTTGGGGCTCTGCTTGATCAATTAGCCCCTCTTTTTCCTATCTTTTCCATAACTCTTCAATCCATTGATTCTTTCCCACAAGTATTTAATCATGGTTAGTTTCTTGTACCCTGGCGGGGGGGGGGGGGAGGGGGAGGGAGGGAGGGAGGAGGGAAGGGGGGGAGGAAGGGGGAAGAGAAGGAGGGAAGGAAGGAGGGAAGAAAAGGAAGAAAAGGAAAGAAAGAAAGAAAAAGAAAAAAGAAAAGCCAAAACCCCCCTCATCCTATGTCTCTCTGGAGCTATGCCCCTATTTTTCTTTCCCTTTAGAGGCTAGCTTCTTGCAACAATTTTCATTGTCAAATCTTCATTTTCTCACCAAACAGCACTCTTTGATTCACTGCAATATAGCCTTTGCGGGGCGGGGGGAGGGGGGTGGCGCAAATCTAACAGATCTTTCACCCTTCTGCTTAAGCATTCCTTCCTGCTAAAAGTGCTCCTCCCTCAATTACCATATTACTCTCTTCTGGTTTTTCATTTCTTTGATTCCTCCTCCTCCTGAGTCTTTTACACATGTTCCTTCTCTGTCCTCCCCTTAAATGTTGGCATTCATCAGGGTTCCATTTTCAGCCCTGGCCTAAGTCATCTCAACTGTTTCAATAACTTCAGCTATATCCTTATGTGTTCAAGACCCTGCCCTGATCTCCCTGTTGAATCCTGGAGCCATGTAAACTCCCTACTGGAAACTCCTCCTTCGTGGCCCCTGGCACCCCAAATTCAATAAGCCAAGAAAGAAAACTCATTTCCTCTACCACAAGGCTGTTCCTCTACTGAGTTCTCCAGCTCAGTGAATGGCTAACCCACTTAGCTGTGCGAGTCAGATTCCTGGCCATCACTCAGAGCTCTCTATTATTTTATTAAGATACCAAGGCCTCCTATTCCACCTACAAAATATCTCAAGATTCCTGCTTCTCTCTAGCTTTAGTTCTACTGCCAGAATTTATTAGGTAATCTGTTCATTCAAGATTCATCAACTTGTTGTCTACCATCAACTCTTGTTTGGATTACTGAACAAGATTCTTGTTTGGATTCTTTTTTGACTCCCTCTCATCTATTTTCCAGTCTACAGCCTGAGTGATTTTTTATTTTAAAAATTTTTTTATTATGTTAGTCACCATACAGTACATCATTAGTTTTTGATGTAGTGTTCCATGATTCATTACCTCCCGATTCAAACCTTTTATTGACTCTTCAGCGTTTTCAGGGTAATGCCCAACTTCCCTAACACATCACAGGGCTTTCATGAGCTAGCTGCTGCTCACTTCTCACTCCGCAGCATTCCCCCTCCCGTCCACGCATATTCAGCCATAGTTTCGTACTTGTTTCTGCCGACATCCCCCTTCTCCAAGCCGTGTCTCCTTCTCCATCCATGATAAAGCGGTACAGAACTTTAGGACCCACCTTAGGCATCCACATCTCCAGAGCCTGGATCAGGTACCTCCCTGTTGAGCTCTGCCAGAGCCCTTCTCACATCGTAAAACACAACTGCCTGTTGCCCTACTTGTTTCCTTTCTCTACTTGGTTGTGAGTTCGTTGAGGGCAAGGACCCAGTCTTAGTAAACTTTAAATCACTGGTTTATATGACTTGGTTTATATTATATAGTGACTGTCATACAGAAGACCTGGATCTCACTGATATGTGGAATGTAAGAAACAAAACAGAGGATCCTAGGGGAAGGGAGGGAAAAATAAAACAAGACGAAATCAGAGAGGGAGACAAACCATAAGAGACTCTTAATCATAGGAAACAAACTGAGGGTTGCTGGAGGGGAGAGGGGTGAGGGGATGGAGTCATTGGGTGATGGGCATTAAGGAGGGCACATGATGTAATGAGCACTGGGTGTTACAGAAGACTGATGAATCACTGACCTCTACCTCTGAAACTCATGCTATATATTAATTAATTGAATTTAAATTTAAAAAATAACAATTAAAAAAATTCACCAACTGACAAATAGAAGAAATATGGTATAGCTACATAATAAAGTATTATTTGGTAATAAAAAGGAATGAAGTGCCAATATTTGCTAAACTATTGATGAACTCTGAAAAAGTTATGCTAAATTAAAGAAGTCAGACACAAAGGATCACAAATTGTATGATTCCACTTATATGAAATATCCATTATAGACGAATCCACAGAAACAGAAAATGGGTTAGTGGTTGCCGTGAGCAGAGGGGAGGCAGAATGGGATGTGACTGCTTAATGGGTATGGGATTTCTGTTTAAGAGGATGAAAAAGTTCTGGAACTAGTACTAGTGACGGTTGTATAACACTGTGAACGTAATTAATACCACCAAATTTTACTCTTTAAAATGATTAAAATGGTAAATTTTATGTTATACGTATTTTACAATAAGAATTTACAAAAGACCTGCAAAAATATTTAATGAGCTAACAGGCTAAATGGTATTCTTTTGAGTGTAGGTAAAGTAAAAAGAACAAATATTTGTTAGTACTTTATGGTTCATAACACAACTGTCATCTCTCATTAATTTTCCTAACAATCCCATCAGGTAAATTGTACCAACAACCATATTTTAAGTATAAAGAAACAAGAACAGAGAAGTTCAGTGACTTGCCCAAGGCAGAACTCAAATCTAGGCCTGCTATGCAGTAAGACTGAGAATCTTCTATCAAACAACTACATCTCTATAATAAAATACTGAGTAGTGAGTGAGGTAATTCATTCTGCAATTAGGATTTCAAATTATCCTCTAACTGTGCAATTTAATCTGTAGACATAAAACAGGTACTTAAATTTAAAAGAAGTCTCATTTGAATTAATACCTGTTGCTTAAAAGTTTCATACATGAAGAAACAGCTCCATTTTTTACCACTGTATTTAACATCTTGGAAAGCTGATAAAAATGTGTTGTAGAGACACGGGTTACATATTTATTAATCGTATAAAGAGCTAAGAATGGATCACTGAGAATGGGGTCAGAAAGCTTACCCGTTCTTGGCAAGGTTCAGAGCTCTACAGCCTCAGGAGCGCGTAGCCGCAGCCGCATTCGGGGCCGTAACTGCCGCAGGGAGCGGCGACACCACCAATCGCCTTTTACCTGGCCTGGGACTATAATCTGCTTTCCTTGACATGCTGACAAACACCAAACTCAATTCAGAACTAATTTCTGGAAGGACCAAATTTTCTTTCAGACATTTATTCCCAAGCATCAGGATCACCTAATGCTGGCATTTCTATAAGAATGTATCATAATTCTCACAATTACACCACACTCTAGAGTGAAAACTAAAACCTTATCCATCCAAATAAAGTATTACTGGTTCAAACAGGATTATTTAAAACATTCAAACAACGGTTTTAAGTTCATTTTTCAGACACATATCAGTAATTTAAGAAGAAGAAGAAAAAAATAAAGAATACTTACAATACATCCCTGAAGTCTCCAAACACATACATGTGCCTAAAGCTGTCAATAGCTATGACAGGGCAATCTGCTGGAGTTTTCTGTATGTGCAGAAGAGGATGTCTAAATTTGTCACAGTCAGCATGTAAAAAGTTTATTGTACCTTTACAGGAAATAGAATTTGGAGAGGTAGATTAGAATTTTCTTGACTGTAGTCTCATAAGATTGTAAGTTCACGAAAAGTGACATTAATTAATTAATCAACATGCTTTAGAATAATATAGATCACAAAAACTACAACCTAAATATTACAACATTTAAAAGAGGTAGAATTTTAGTGCTTAGGGCAGAGCATAATTTCCTGAGAAATTATATGAACTCAAACTGAATTCAGATGCTCTGGTGATTTTTTTTTTTTATTTTCCTTAAATGGGCAATTACCTATCCAGGTCTCGGTTGTGAGCCAGTTCATGAAACTGACAGATGAGCTGTGTTCAAGAAGGATGCCCTTCCAGTCCCTCCTGGTTGACATTTAATATAATTCAACCCCAAAACACTTAGTACATGACTAATAAGAACATGGCTCTATACAATGCCCTCACTTTATTTTGTTTGACTTTCTTCTCTCACTACAGAAAAAAAGTAGGTGAAAACTCAAACTCCTTTCTGATGGTTTGGAGAGCTCCACAGAGAACTACTCAACTTTCTTTTATTTAGAAATAAATGTTAGACTGTGTAAGTTCTCTCGGTGATCTCTCTGGGACTATCCATTAGAAAGGGACCAGACAAGTATCAAGGTGCTGGAAGAAAGTACCTAAAACTAACGTTGTCCACCCATGACCCCACTTTTCATGCAATTTGATTTTAGGGAGCTAATATAGTCACGTGTTTCCCCGGTTTTTTTTTTTTTAAAGCCACTACTTATAATATCTCTACTAATGCTTCCCACCCCCATGTTGCCATGTAAACTCAGGGGTTGAGTAGAGTTCACATTCCTTACTAAATTTTTAAACCAAATATGTTTACATTGATATGAATGTAATGGGGGGAGCAGAGGGACTAAAGAAAGGCTGAAAATAAACACCTTAATCTACCTTTTTCACTTATTAATTGTCGGGCTACTTCATTCTGGAATATTTCTAAACTTTCCGTATCTTCTTTCATGTGGAAGAGTATGAGAAAAGGCAGTCCTTCTTCTGTCAATTCCTGTTATACAGAAGTATTCAGTAAGAATTATCAGGCCTTGCCATTGTGCTAGGTAGGAACAACTTGAACCCAACCCATGTAACATGCATAACAGTTGCAACATGCCAGGAAAAGAAGGCCCAGTGGTGTAAACAAACATTAGCCTCAGTGGAAGACGGAACCCATGCCCTCTCCCTCAAGTACCCAGGCACTCAGAGGACCCACACATCCTGCTCCACTGCTGGAACTGATCTGCCTTAAAATAACTACTGGGCTGATCTATCAGCTCCTTTTAGATGAAACCATGACATTTAAAAAATGAGTTGACCAAAGGAGGAACTATGCTGGTTCTTTATCAAAATGTTGTTGATTTTAGGATAGGGTAAACATGATTTCTATTTTCAGTCTTCACAAATAACACTGAAAAACTGAGTGAGTGTACCAGCACCAAATAAATCTAACTGACTGGGAAACATGTTTTTTCTAAAGTTTACTGCAAAACCACTTCACTTAACATGAGAACCACCCAAAACTAAAAAGTGTTTGATTCAGACCAAAAGACAAAAACCCCACAAGACAGCCAATTTTTAACCAATACACAATGTATCCGACATTATTAACAAGCACCTGCCACTATGTATGTGTGTATGTCTACACAAGGTATAGACACAGAAGCCCCTCAAAAATTACTGAATGCCTTAAAAAGGTGTATTATTGTTCTTGGGGGATAATCAAGAGAAATGTGATGAGTAGACAGCAGATTTTCATCATTTATTCTCTCTGACAAATGCTAAGTTCTGACTCATAAGAAAAAGCCCAGAAAGGGCTTCATAATAAAATTATTATAATAAAATTATTTCCATCAACTGTCCTCTTGCGTGTCTCTCTGTAATTTAGGAATTGCAGCAGCAGAAAACACAAACATCCTTTATGCTAAAAAAAGTGAAACTGGAACCTATCTTCTAGGACATGAGCTTGCTTATGGTTTCCATCTCAGTGTTGAAGCCCATTATGCATACGGAATAAATTATTAAGCTTCTTGTCACATTTACCTTTTTCGATTGAGATATAATTCACAAACCATAAAATTCATTTTATTTTTTTAAAAGATTTTATTTATTTATTTGTCAGAGAGAGAGAGAGGGAGAGAGAGAGCACAAGCAGAGGGAGTGGCAGACAGAGGGAGAGGGAGAAGCAGACTCCCCACTGAGCAGGGAGCCCGATGTGGGGCTTGATCCCAGGACCTTGGGATCATGACCTGAGCCGAAGGCAGACACTTAACCGATCCACCCAGGCGTCCCAAAATTCATCACTTTAAAGTGTACAATGTGGTGGGTTTTATTATATTCACAAGGTTTTCAAACATCGACACTACCCAATTCCAGAATGTCTGCATCACTCCAAGAAGAAAGCCCACACTCACTTGTGAGCAGTTGCTCTCCGTCTGTCTTCCCCCACGGCCCTGGCAACACACTGATCTTTTAGCAAGCTGACTTAGAATTTCTTCCTACTCACTTTTTATCTCTTCAGCTCACATTTTTTTCTTTCCCCAACACATTCATTGCTTCTACTCCCACGGTTCTGTCTTTGGACTCCTCTGCTCTCGCCTGGCAACTTAACTATTCCAATAATTTCCATCATTACTAACTGGTTCCTTCTCTATCTCCAAGCCCAGTTCCAGTCCGCAATCCAAGTCTGGATTCCCAACTTCCTGTTCGATATCTCCATTTCAAAGTCCAACCAGTGCCTTCAACACTCATTAATGCACAGGCCCCTCCTCTTATTTCCCTATTTCCATGAGTACTTCTACTGCTTTTTTTGCCCTTTTGTTACAGGACCCAAATGCCTCTTCTAGAAAGTCATCCCTGATTCCTATCCCATTTCTGCCAAAGGTAGAAATGAAGTCTCTCCTCTGAATTCCCAGAACATTTTCATAGTGCCCCTCATGTAGCATGGGGTATGTCTTTAATGTTACATTATCTGTATGCAAACTACTGGACTGAACACCTCTTAAAAACAGAATTTCACTTTACTTCTCTTTTGCTCACAGATTACTATACACAATAATGTGCAATCAACCTATGACTGAATAAATGAAGACACATGTTGCTGAATAAATACTAATTGAGAAATAAAACTCAGCAGTCACCTTCTAAGAAATTTAAGAGCTAGGGGTGCCTGGGTGGCTCAGTCAGTTAGGTGTCTACCTTCAGCTTGGGTCATGATCCCAGGGCACTGGGATCGAGCCCCACATTGGGCTCCCTGCTCAGCGTGAAGCCTGCTTCTCCCTCTCCCACTCCCCCTGCTTGTGTTCCTTCTCTCGCTGTCAAATAAATAAATAAATAAATAAAATCTTTAAAAAAAAAAAGAAAATTTAAGAGCTAGAAGGTTAAAAGTAAAAACAAATATAACATATTGCTTTATTAAACTAAGCAAAAGAATGGATGCACTAACAACTATTAGGAGAGAACAGATGAGTAGTTTGAATACATCCATGTCAATTAGTTTGCTAGATCAATTTACATACATTAACACAATAGCTGGTAGTTTATGCTGCCTGGGCTTCCATGTTTACCTGTGCCCACACCATCATATTCTTTATGAAATAGGTATTAAAAGATAACCCTCAGGGGAGGGTTATCCAGACAACCAACTTTAGAGGTTAATAAACCTTTCCTCAAAGTTTAAATGATTTGGGGTAGTGGGTTACACAACATGTAATAAAATCTAAAGAATTTTAAATGTGAAACTACTATGGGGGTGGCCAGAGAAACCCCTATTTATTGTTTAAGATTTTCCAGGTCTATACGTTTTGACTCTGTTTTAGAAACTATTCCTGTAAGAACTGCCAAAGTAAAAAACAGTATGGATGTTCTTTAAAAAATTAAAAATAGAATCACCATATGATCCAGTAATCCTGCTACTGGGTATTTACCCAAAGAAAACAAAAACACTAATTTGAAAAGACATATGCACCATGTTTACTGCAGTATTACTTACAAGAGCCAAACTGCGGCAGCAACCCCAGTGTCCATCCATAGGTAAATGGATAAAGAAGAGGTGTACATACATACGTACACACAATGGAATATTGCTCAGCCATAAAAAGAATGACATCTTGCCATTTGGAACAACACAGATGGATCTAGAGGGTATAAGTCTAAGTGAAATCAGTCCAAGAAAGACAAATACTATATGATTTCACTCATGTGTGGAATTTAAGAAACAAAACAAATGAGCAAAGGGAAAAAAGAGAGAGAGGGAGCGACAAATTAAGAAACAAACTCTTAACTATAGAGAACACACTGATGGTTAGCAGAAGGAAGGGGGTAGGGGATGGGGATTAAGGAGGGCACTTGTGGTGAGTGATGTACAGAATTATTGAATCACTATATTGTACACCTGAAACTAATATAACACTATGTTAATTATACCATAATTTTAAAAAATCAGTTAATTAGAAAATAAAAGAACGTGCATTTTGAAAAAAAAAAAAAAAGAACTACCAAAGCAGGTGAATAATTGTGACAAGTTACTATATCTTTCTAAGCCTCTGAGGACTAAATAAGCTAATGCAATAAACACACGTATTCGGCTAAACATACCCAAAGCCTAGCGAACTGAGAAAAGTAGCAGGGATGTTCACTCAACAAACCAGGAAGAGCACAAGCAAGCAAGCTTTACTGGAACATCCCTGCTCAGGTCTAGGTGTTGTACGAGGCTGCATCTGGGCCACAACTGCAGAGTCTAAAATATTTACCACCTGACCCTTTACAAAACTGTCAACTCCTGACTAGGTGGTGGTTATATGGGTATGTGATAATTTGAACTATATATTTAAAATCTGAACTGCACACTTGCAATTCTTTCACGTGTAATGCACAGCTGTCCTGTGTACCTCACATAGCCCTTTGTGCTTGTTCCTCCAATATTTTAAAAATGACTTTTGTGTTTGTTTTCATGGGAGTTGTAAGAGTATGGATGGACTTTATTTCAGGAGCATGGGATTACTGAGGTCAGTTATAACATCTGATAACTGCTTTCATTATTACAATGAAATAAAATTTCATTCTTTAAGGATAGACAGAAAAACCTTTTTATGGCAAAAGATTATTCACTGTATATAATTAATTGTAACTAAAATCTGCACAGCACTGCTTCTCTAGGGCAGAATCACCTGAGAGGCACGGTCCAACTCATTTTCAAGGCTACTGCTGGAAATGCAACAGAGAGGGGGTTCTTGGATAGCAAAAGCTAAGAATCAGTGGCCTCTATTACAGAAATGGCTATGACATAGTTCTGTTCACTGTATGATTGTTACAACTGGTACATGTGTAGTACAATAGTAAGATGGCTGGAGGAAGCTTGCTCTTTCAGAAATCTTTAAAGATAACACACATCAGAAAGTCATACCTCTCCATTTTCAAATGTTATTTCTCGAACAAGAGGAACGCATTTATCTTGAATCCAATTATAAGTCCCATCGAAATTTGTCATAGATCCCAAGTATACCATATCTGGAGCAGAATGCTGTTACAAAAGCAGGGAGAAAAAAATTAAACAAATCTAACCTGTGCTAGCAAAAACACATTCTCAAAGCCATCTATGAGCCCAGAAAATCTATAGGGTATACAAAAAACAAACAAACCCCCCCAAAACAAAAACCATTGAACTTCCGAGAAAGACAGCTGTAAAATTCTGTATTTATCAGAGACCTAATTATCCAACCCATGACATCTAAGCCTTCTGCTTTTCCTCAGATCTGAGTCAATTAATTGTTTATCAGTATCTTCACCAATGGCAGGCACTGTGAAAAAGAATTATCTGAATTAATTAATTTAACTATCCCTTAGAGTTGAAAATGTTAGAAGAAAATTGAGAAACTTCTAGGGAAAGGGCCTTGAAAAATATAAGGTACTATATAAATGTAAGGCATTGTTATCTCTAATATTACTTACCTACAGTATCTCTTCCCACAATTCATTCAAAATCAGTATTTATGAAGTGCTTAAAATGACAACAAAAATAATAGCTATCATTAACTGAGTAAACTTACTGTGTCCAAGCACTGTTTGGTGTAAGCACTTTATATGTGTTCACTCACTGAATCCCTGAAACATCCCCATAAGGCAAAGACTCTTATAATCACAGCTATTTTTATTAATGAACAAACTGAAGGACAGAGAAACTAAGAGACTTTCCAGGAGTTACACACCTAGGAAGGTGGCAGATTTGACACGAAAATGGAGTCTCATTCCAGAGCCCATGCACTTGACAACCAACTGTACTGGATTCTGATAATCTAGAGATTGTCACTCTACGTAACCTACTATTGATGAAATGCACTTGCAGAAAATACAGGCAAATACCTATCTGAATTCTGAATAGGAAATGAGCTTTCTCAGCAAAAAGTTCATTCATAGGACTACATAAAAACCAAAAACTTTAGTATATCAAGACACTGCAAACAGCATTAAAATGAAAACTATGAATCGAAAAAATATCAACAGTTTCCCATTCGTGTGTGTGTGAAAAACTGCAATGACAGACTGGCAGGTCAACTGTGATGACAAACACTGGGATTTTTGCCTCTTGGTTGTGGCTACCATCATTTGGGCCTAAGCAGCTACTTCTAAGTTTAGATACACTTAACTGCTTAGCCAAGGGTCAAAAGCAACCTAGTTGCTCCCTGCTGTCTGGCAAGTATCAGGTTAATTTAAACCCCAGAGGACTTGGGAGCTTGGCTGGTCTGATGTAGGTAGAAGTGATGATCACAGACCACAGAAGCATTTTTTGGAATTTGGGTCTCATAATGAATGCAAAACAGAGAGATGAATAAGGCCTGGGGATCAGGAGATCTCTAGTCCCAGCTCGGCCACTAAATCCCTATGTGACTTTAGGCCTATGTGTCCCATCTTTACTTTGAAAGGTTTGAATTAGTACCAGATGACGCCTTAAGGTTCCTTTCTGTACTAAAATTCGATGATTCTGTAAATTAACAAGTATAAGACTATAGATTATACTATACATGTATTTAAACTATATTTAAAATTATACACACTAAGAAATAGCGACTTACCCCTGGTGGTTTGTAGATTATGTTGTCTCCACTGTATCTTTCTGGTTTTGAAACAGCTCTAATAGGAAGAGAGAAGTAGTAATAATACGTTTTAAGAATAGCAGTGATAAACTTGAATGAAACAAAATTGGCTGGTTGTTTTGCAATGTATATATTATAATGACTTGAAATATATACCTGTCCATCATCTTTCCTACTCATAAGGCTATGTAATACCAACAAAAAGCATGTATTTAAAGGAAAACTTTAATATGAGGCAGATTTTTTTAAAGGAAAATTTTAGTTAGCTGTTTCTGTGACTCAATATTTTGTAAGTTTGGATTGGCAGTTGTAGCACCAAAAGCTATTTTTGACACCAGACTGTTTCCAGTAACTGGGGATCAAGGTCACTGATGTGGTCACACAGATCAATCACAAAAACACATTATTTGCTTCTAAGTCAGATTCAATCAGAATTCTCTACTTTTTACTTTATTTTTTAAAAGATTTTATTTATTTGACAGAAAGAGCAAGAGAGCACAAGCAGGGGGAACAGTAGAGGGAGAGGGAGAAGCAAACTCCCTACCAAGCAGGGAGCCCGATGTGGGGCTCGATCCCAGGACCCTGAGATCATGACCTGAGCCGAAGGCAGACACTTAACCATCTGAGCCACCCAGGCGCCCCTACTTTTTACTTTTTAAAACCAAAACTTGTAAAAAAAAAAAAAAAAGTAGATGAACCGAAATAATCTCCATCATTAGAATATAATTCTACAATAAGCAATTTTTTTTTGTTTTATCTGTTCACCATTGTTTCCTATGCCCCAGTACAGTATCCAGCACATAAAAGGTGTCTGATAAATGTTTGGTGAGTGAACTCTACAACAAATTCTAAGTCAAATGGGTAATTTTTCTTTCTAAATTATATTTGAGTGACTTGAACACTGATTTCTCTCCAATTTATGACTAGAACAGTAAAGGAGGGAGGTATAAGGGATGTTAACCAAGACTGATGCCAGTGGAACGAAAAGGAAGAACATGCTTGCTCCATCCATCCATCTTCGTTCGTTCGTTCGTTCACTAACTATTCACTAGGTGCTTCCTTCGTACCAGGTATGGTCTTGGCACTGGGTACACAGCAGTGAACAAAAGTGACAGCGCCTGTGTTCTCACGAAGCTTACATTTTGGTGGAAGGAGACAAGCAAATAGATATATTTATTTTGGGTGATCAAACACCAATAAAAAAGGTGCTCTGAAGAAAACTAAGTGGTGAAAGAATGACCAAGTTGGATGATGGCAGTGTTATTTTATACAAAGCTATCAGGAAAGCTCTTCCTAAGGAGACAAGATCTAAGAGAAGCACTTCAGACACCGAGCACAGTAAGGGCAAGGGCCCCGCTGCAGAAGCACCCGCCGTGTCTGAGGAAGCAAGCAAGTGGCCCGTGCGGCCGGAGAGCAGCCCCACACAAAGCATGGGGGGTGGGGCAGGGAGAAGTTCTTCTGTTATTTACTCCTACAATGATCTCCTAATATCACTGACAGTGTTCACGATAAAACACATACAAAATTTACAGAAGCATTACAATAAGGACAAAGGTCACAAAATGGAAAGGACAGACTGTGCCAGAAACCTGGACTCGTCAAGATAGGCACCAAAATGGAGTCTAACAGTTACGGGCCAAAGCAAAGAAGAAATCACACCGCATAAAGTCAAAGGATGATGGCGATAACCCCCAGGGAAAAGAAAGGGAAAGAACTATAGAATGATTCCATTTTGAGAGAGAAAGAAAAAAACAGGAGGGAAAGTCAGAGAAGTCAGAAAAATAAGGAGCAAGCCAGGGATATTCAAGGCAGCCTAAGTGTAGACACAGCACATAAAGGCCAGGGCAGGTGATTGTCCCAGCCTTCTGAGAAACTGAAGAGGATTAAAGACCAAAAAAAGGCCACTGGACTTGGCAATTAAGAAGCGTTTCGTGACTGTGCAGAGAGAAGTCTCATGAGAGTAATGAAGGCAAAAGTCGGCTTCCACAAGGGTAAGGATTTTTCACCGGTTGGCATTTGAGAAATTTAAGGTGGCCAGGCATAAACTAATCTTTGGGAAAAAATTAGAAAAGAAAAGAAAGAGATGAGATTATAGCTCAAGAGACAGAACAGAAAGGTCAGGAAAGAGAGAATCATGTTTCTGGCAAAAGAAATTAGGTCATGAAAAGGGTCAGGGTGAAAACACGGAAAAGCGAGGACAACTGCTGGATGAATGCCAAAGAGAATCCGTGCGGGATGGTTACAAAGACACGAGGAAAGAGGCAAACCTTGGGAAGGAGTACTGTTCCTCTGGGACAGGGAAGACAGAAGAAAAGGTGGTGGAGAGCTGGAGATTCATCAAGACAACGAAGCCCACGCTTCTTCATGAGAAAGCCTAGGAGTTGTTTCAGTTTGGAAACCCCACACGTTAGAACTATGTGGGAACACAGAATAGCTGTGTTAGTAAATGAGCTGGATAAAAGCACGAGAGGTAATTGTTAACTTGTCCATTCTTTTCCACTCACCCATATTCTGAAGTAGAATATAGTATAGAAAGAATAAACAGACTTTTAGAAAGAGATCAGAGATAGGTGTAAGGAAGCCTGGCTGGTGACTTTAAGGGAACTGAGATCATGTCTGGAGAGGTCATCTTCAGAAAATAACCACACACAACAAGAATGTCACAAGGCAGCCAAGTCGACCCACTAACATACTCTCAATTAAGATACTTACCCAAATGCAGAAAGGAAGGCACAATCATCGTGCAAAATATTTGCTACTCTTTCAAAAACTCTATAGTTTTCTGAATCCTTTTGCTCAAAATATCCAATGATATTTCTTTTGCTGCGCTGTAAAATAATGTAATTATTTTACAAACATATATAGATATGCAATGTGTCATTTCATCCACCCAGCTGTTGTTCAATTATCTACAAATGGAGCAGCACTATAAATGCATATTTGGATTTTAACACCTAGTCCAAAACTATTAAAGATTATATTAGGTTGAAAACAATCTTACCTCCCATCTAATGTAATCATAAACATTTCCTTCTAGCATTTTATTTTAACTGATCAGTGATAATCTATTACTAAATAAGGTGAGGAATTCCTAAATAAGGTAACTATCCTTAAAATAATACATCGATTCATAACATATGACTATTGGTAGAGACTCCTTCATGGGTCTCTACCTACACAGTTAGGTGCAGCCAAATGCAAGACCCTGAGCATTCTTTACCCAGACGTTTCCTGAGGGTTGTGCTTACAGCAAGCAACCCTGAAGTGTGAGGTAATCTCCCTCCAGGACAGAGAGCAGGCTTACTGCCGGCTCCGAAACCGGAGTTCTCCGAGGCCACAGTTCTCCCACCACAGAACCCAGAGCGTGTGCAGGCATCCATCTGGACCCTCTATGTCACCTCCACAGGACTTGGTGTGGCGGGGCCGGGCGGGGGGGGGGGGGGGGGGGTTGAAGAAACAAAGGCAAACATGCTCCCATTGTTTGCTGGGATGTGAGCAATAAAGTCCTTTATCTCTGACCTGGGAGCTTTGTGTCTTCTGATAGCATCCATGAAAGGCTAACTAACTTCTTATCGTGGAAGCAGGGTAAAAGTCAAATCTCAAACCTGACAACGACAACCTAAAGCCCCAACTCGATAGCTTTTTTTTTTTTTAAACTACTAAGCATACAATGGGAAGGGTTTTATTAACGGAGGACTGTTTTAGAGGACACTAGAAGTTATACAAAGAGCTGACACAGGAGTCATTAGAGCAGAGAGCCTGAGGGTCTCCACTAAGGAAAATATGGAAACTCTCTGGGTGTGCGTGCCTGACATTCACTTCTACGGCTTCACAACTCAGGCTATTCTTTACCCTCAATTGATTTAAATTAGTGCAGCTCTACTGTATGCTACAGATTTTAGCTAAAGACTCAGTAAAACATGAGCATTTCCCTTGAGAATTAATTCAAGAAAAATTCAACTCGCCAAGTCTGTAGATGTCAGATCCACTGCAATGAATTATAAGAAACTGTCCAGATTCTCTGATTGCATAAGACTTTGTTTACATTAATTAAACAGGCAATGTTCATTTGATCCAGTAAAAGTTAACAACTTACATCAAGAGTGGTGATTTCTGCTAAGTCATGAAGTTCTTGAACGGGGTCGCTTTTCTGTTGCCTGATGTAATCTGCAAGAGCTTTCACTGAGCGCTGGCCCCTGTATTCTCTCTTCATCATCATCCCATTACGAAATAATTTGAGGGTTGGGTATTTGCTTATCCTATATCTCTGAGCTATATCAGCTAAAAGAACGAAAAACAAAATTAACTTCACCCTCGTACTTGGGTCTGGGTGAGCCCATTAGGCCAACAGTCAAAAATCTTACAATTATTTAATAGTGAGGACATTTTGGTTCATATAATTCTTTTTCAATGTTAGAGAAAAAAGTTAATCGTGACAAGTTTATACTGATTAAAAGGCCAGGATCTGGACATATATTGCCTGATTTAAATCCCAAATTTGCTATTTACTGGCTGTATGAACTTGTAAGTTATATCAACTCTCTCTGCTTTAGTTTCTTGTCTGTTACGTAAGGATAATAATTTCTATCACAGGTTTGTTTTAAGGACTAAATGAGATAACACAAATGCATGACCCAGTAAGTTTAGTGTTAGTAAATATTATTATAGATAGCCAGAAGATAATTAGAATGTGCAAAATTCCCATTTTGAAAAGTTATTCAACTCACTTTATACTTGCGAGAATCTCTTACAGCATTTAATAAAAGAAAATTAAATTTAAATTAAAACTATACTCAAAGGCTAAAAATATTAGATTCTTCAGCTAGTAGAGGAATAATTCATAATCCCAAATACACAAATTTTGTGTAAGCTAACAGAATAAAACCCAAAGTCAGCAGTATATACTAAAAAAAAAAAAAAAACTTCACTTATTATGACCTATTGGTATATTCTCAGGCAGTGGAGATTTTAAAAAACACACACACACACGCAAATCCTTGAAATTAGTGTGTATAGTCTCAAAAAATCAAAATGTATGCTGATCTCATCTGTAGAAATCACAGTTACTAAGATATAGACTCAATTAGAATGGAAAAGCCTTTAAATATTTCTGCTGTTATTTCCAAGAGGTGGCAAATACGAGAAATCAGTATCTTCTAGGCACTGGAAAAGCTCAAAGGCCATACTACTCACATGGATGAAAATGATAAAAGATACACCGAATTTTTTAAATGAAGGGGACCAGAGAGGGGACTGAAGTGACCGAAAACAGGTGACATTTTTGTTTTCTTAACTGAGTTGTAAAATGAGGGCAGAATTCTAAAATGGTGGCACCAGAAGCCATGAAAATCTCTTACCCCGCCTCCCATTTCTAGTAGCTATAGAACAAAACAAAACCAACAGAACAGCAATAAGGCTCTGCTGGCCACCTTAATTTCTTTCTATTTTTCCCCTCAATTTTCTAAGAGATTCTATGGTACAAACAAGTGTACTACAGAATATACATATATGTGTGCTGACAGTTTCATGGATGTATACATAGGTCAAAATTATCAATTTGTACACTTTAAATACATAGTTTATTGTATGTCAATTATACCTCAATAAAGCAGTTTTAAAAAATCTAAGTGAACACTGACTATACAAAACAATGACAGTTACATCTTGTGGGATTTGACACCAACTAAAATATATGATGACACCAAGAGCACATAAGCGGGGGGAGGAGAGGTGATGAGGGGGTTAATGATTCTAAGTATTTTAAGGTCTTTGCACTGCTCAGGAGGAGGGAAAGGTACTTTCAATAATACTTGGTAAGTCAAGGTGTATTCATGTTTTCTCTAGGATAAACAATGAGAGAGAGCTAAACTGATGTATGAATATGGGTTCTCAGAAGGAGGTTTAGAGAAAAGGCTACGTAATTAAGAGCAGGTAACAATTTGGTAAACCCCATGGAAAATCTATAAAGGAGGAAATAGTGCTTAACTACTGAAATCCTTTGAACAGAAGACAAATCTAAGCAAAAAAAGGGACCCACTGGTTATATATGAGGCCAAGGAAAGTACTTCATTCACCAAATCACAGAAATCTGTAATAATTTTAAGGTATCTCAATATACACACATATAATATAGACACTAATCTATTGAGAAGCTGGTACTTGTTGAAGCAGAAGACTAGTGGATACATCACTCCAGGCCCTTTTTCAGCCTGATAGCCTATAATGAGAAAACCCATCTTTGAGGTGTTGTAGCAATGGTAGGGGTTCTATCACCTGAGCAAGGAATTAATGAGATTACATTGGTGCTACAAACCGAGGGCTGGGAGTGCTTCCGTCAGCAAGCAGAAGTCTTTTAAGATAAACAGAAGCACTTGCTGTAAGGGCAAAGGCCACGAAGGCTTAGGCTTACCCTGTGTCTAAGAAAACCAGCCCAGAAAAATAATAAAAAGTAAGGAACTTTAACTTCCTAATGAAAAGCCCCTTCAGTCCCCAGCACACTACACAGTGAAACCTGGCATATTATAAAGTGAATGTTTGCAGTGACATAGAAATGAAAACAGTTTTAATAAAAATGCTGTTACAAAAAGGTTAAGTAATTCTACTGGCCAGTGCCACAGTGCTGTGGTCTGGAATATGGAAAATGTCTTTTTAAAAGTGACTATTTCCCCCAAATACCATCAACAGAAGACTGCTTAACTATAGGACGGTACACCCATATAGTGAAGTACTAGGCTGTTACGTAAAGGGATGAAAAGGATCTCTTTATGCTGTTAAGGAGCCATGTCCAAGATACACTGTTAAGTCAAAAAAGCCAGGTACAGAAAGATATGTATAGGTATGTTATTTTGCTAAGAAATACGGACAAGAAACGTAAACATACACATATACACACGTACAGACACATAAATAATGTGTGTGTGTGTGTGTGTGTGTGTGGCTATCAGCAAGTATATGTGTATATATGTATGTTTATGTAATCTTTGTGCCTATCCCCCTCCTCCCTCCAAAAATACACCGCCAATGGGAGAAAAAGCAAGAAAATGTCAGAGATGGAATTTAGATTTCCCTGACCATACCTTGGTTTTATACTTTTAGCTCTGAAACTATGGAAAATTTTTTAATAGTAAAATACAATTAGTTTTAAGTAAATTTTAATATTGGCATTATTTTGAAATAAACACACATATTATAGATAAAGCACATGAGTAATTATGCTAATGCCATTAAGAGTCAAGATTTTCAGCATAAGAGAAAAAAGGATACAAATAGAAAACTGAGAAAATTAAGTAAAAGCCCTGTAATGTTTAATCTGAATTGGATCTACCAGCAAAAACTCATGATGAGAACTGGCCAATCCTACCAAATATTTAAGGAAGAAATAACTCTGCACAAAGTTTTCCCGAAAATGGAAGAGAAGTGTTCACTTTCCAACTCATTCTATGAGGCCAGAATTACCCTGATTCTAAAACCAGACAAAGACATTACAAGAAAATTACCAATATCCCCGATAAACAAAACCAGAGGGCTTAAGCCAGTGGACTTCAACGCTTACTGTAAACCTACAGGACTCTAAACAGTGTGTTACTGGAATACAGACAAGACAAACAGATCAATGGAATGGAGTCCAGAAACAGAACCTACATATACATATAGAAGTGATCTTTGACAAAGAAGCAAAAGTAAACTCTAACTACATATCCTTATAAAATACACATCTAAACATAAGGATACTCAAAGCATGAAAGAAAAAGGCTGGGGAAAAATACACTGTGCAAAAACTAATCAAAAGAAATCTTGTATAGCTATATTAATAGTAAGTAGGTATACATTAAGGCAAAAAGCACTGCTAGACAGACCAAGAGGGACTCTTCATAATAAAAAGTTCAATTTTCCAGGCAGATACACCAATTCTGAATTTGTATATGTCAAATAACAGTCTAGAAATAAAGTAAAAACTAGGAGTACTATAAAGACAAATCTATAATCATGGTGGGAAATTACTAACACACTTCTTTCAGTAACTGATAAAACAATAATATATTGATGATAATAATAAAGTAAGGAGAATTTGAACAACATATCTAAGAAACGTGGCTAAATTGACACATGCAGAATACTCCAATGCTGCAGAACGCACGTTCTTGGCAGGTGTATATATCATATAAAAAACAAATACGAGACATCACAAAAGAATTCTCAATAACTTTCAAATGATTCCACTCATAATGAGAATTAAAAACTATATAGACATGGATCAGAGAGGAAACCACAAAAGAAACTGAAAAATAATGTGAACCGAATGATAATGAAAGTACCTATGAGAACTTGCAGCATGCAGCCAAAGTGATACACAGAATGCATTTAGGACATTAAAACAGGTATGTCAGAGGGGAAAGGCTGAAAACCAAAGAGCTAAGCATTCAGCTTAAAAAATTATAAAAAGAACAAATAAAAAACAAAGGATAAAGAAGTGACTGAGAAAGGTAAAAGCAAAATTTAATGAAGTGGAAAACAAATATGCAATAGAGAAGATCAAAAAGCCAAAATCTGGTTCTTTACAAAGACCGATAAAACTGATAAACCACTAGAAAGACTGATCAAGGAAAAAATGAGAGAGAAAACAATTTAAGGAATGTAGCAGGAATATTTAACTTGGATAATAAGAGAATATTATCAATAACATAATGACAGTAAGTTTGGAGATTTAGATAAACTATTTTTTAAGATTTGAGAGAGAAGTGAAAGAGAGAATGAGAGAGGGAGGGGTAGAGAGAGAGGAAGAGAGAATCTCAAGCAGACTCCCCGCTGAATGCAGAGCCCAACGCGCGGCTCCACGTCACAACCCTGAGATCACCACCTGAGCCGAAACCAAGAGTCGGACACTTAACTAACTGTACCACCGAGATGCCCGCACCTAGATAAAGTTTTTAAATTCCCGTTATTTCTTCAAAGAAGACATCCAGCTGGCCAACAGACACATGAAAAGATGCTCAACATCCCTCATCATCAGGGAAATGCAAATCAGTACCACTCACACCTGTCAGAATGGCTAAAATCAACAACATAAGAAACAAGCGTTGGCGGGCGCCTGGGTGGCTCAGTTGGTTAAGCGACTGCCTTCGGCTCAGGTCATGATCCTGGAGTCCCCGGATCGAGTCCCGCACCGGGCTCCCTGCTCGGCAGGGAGTCTGCTTCTCCCTCTGACCCTCCCCCCATCTCATGTGCTTTCTCTCTCATTCTCTCTCTCTCTCAAATAAATAAATAAAATCTTTAAAAAAAAAAAAAAAAGAAAGAAACAAGTGTTGGCAAAGATCTGGAGAAAGGGGAGCCCTCTTGCACTGTTGGTGGGAATGCAAACTGGGGCAGCCACTCTGGAAGACAATTATGCAGGTGCCTCTAATTTAAAAATAGAACCACTCTACAATCCCATAATCACACTACTGGGTTTATACCCAAAGAATACAAAAACACAAATTCAAAAGGATATATGCACCCCTATGTTTATTGCAGCATTATTTACAACAGCCAAATTATGGAAGCCGACCAAGTGTCCATCAGTAGACGAATGGATAGAGAAGTGGTGTGTATATATACAATGGAATATTATTCAGCCACTGAAAAAGAATGAAATCTTGCCATTTGCAACAACATGGATGGAGTTAGAGAGTATAATGCTAAGCAAAATAAGTCAGTCAGAGAAAGAAAATTCCATATGATCTCACTCATACATGAAATTTAAGAAACAAAATAAATAAGGGAAGGAAAAAAAGAGGGAGACAAACCAAGAAACGGACTCTTAACCATAGAGAACAAACTGATGGTTACCAGAGGAAAGGAGGGTGGGGGAATGGGTGAAATAGGTGATGGGGATTTGCAGTACACTTATCATCATGAGCCCTGAGTAATGTATAGAATTGTTGAATCACTATACTGTACGCCTGAAATGAATATGACACTATATATTAACTATACTGGAATTAAAATTAAAAAATTAATTTAAAAAAGTCCATTAAGGCACAATCTACCAAACTGACACCAGAATAAATAGAAAATATAAACAGTCCTAAAATTATTAAGTAAATTGAATCTATAATCCATCGCTGTCCCACAAAGAAAACTCCATTTCTAGAGCTTCACTGTCAAGTTCTACCAAAAATTTTAGCAGCCAATAATGCTGTTTACACAAACATTCCAGAGAATACAAAAGAGTGAACGTTTCCCAACTAATTTTATGAGGTCAGCATAATCTTTCTGCCAAATCTGACATGGAAGTGATGAGAAAAGAAAAGTATATGTCAGTCTTACTCAAGAACACAGATGCAAACCTTGAAAAGAAAACATTAAACTAAATTTGGCAGTGTGTACAAAGGATAATACATCACACAAGCTAGATTTAGTCTAGCACTTCAATGTTTGAAAATCAGTTGATGTAATTCATGACCTTTACAGAATAAAAGAGAAAAACTCCACTACAGTAGCCCCCCCACTTATTCACAGAGGATATGTTCTAAGACCCCCAGTGGATGCCTGAAACAGTGAATAGTACTGAACCCTCTATATACTATGCTTTTTCCTTTACATACATATCTATGATAAAGTTTAAGAATTAGGCACAGTAAAAGATTAACAACAATAACTAATAATCAAATAGAACAGGGGCGCCTGGGTGTCTCAGATGGTTAAGCGTCTGCCTTCAGCTCAGGTCATGATCCCAGGGTCCTGGGATCGAGCCCCATGTCTGTGCTCCTGGCTCAGCAGGGAGACTGCTTCTCCCTCTGCCCCTCCCCCTGCTCTCTCTCTCTCTCTCTCTCTCTCTGTGTCTCGAATAATAAAAATCTTTAAAAAAAATAATCAAATAGAACAATTATACTGTAATAAAAGTTCTGTGAACGTGGTCTCTCCCTCTCTCAAAATACCTACTTGTGCTACACTCACCCTTCTAGTGGTGATGTGAGATGCTAACATGCCTACGTGAAGAGATGACGTGAGGGGAATGACACAACGTTGAGTCTACTACTGACCTTCTGACAATTCATCTGCTTGGGAACTAGTTGGCCGAGGGTAACTGAAACCACGGAGAGCAAAACTGCAGATAAGGGGGACTGCCATACCGCTCAAAAGAAGCAGAAAAACATTTGATAAAATCAAAATCCACTCACACTTAAAATTTTTTGGCAAAGCAGAAATAGAAGGGAACCTCCTTAATCGGATAAAGGGTATCCAAATAAGCAAATACCAAACAACTTGATAGGGAAACACTGAAAGCTATCCTGCCGAGATCAGGAAAGAAACACAGACACCTCTATGGCTTCTGTATAACAGTGGACTGGGGTTCCCAGTCAGTGGAATAAGAAAGAGTATATATACTGAAAAAGAAGGAAAAATGTTATTATTTGCTGGCGATCTTACTGAGTTCACAGAAAACCCAAACGGGATTCTACTAAAGAATTTCCATTTCCAAGCAGGATGTAGTAGGTAGCAGAAATCTACTGGTCCTGCTGTGACAACTAGGAAAAAATAGATTTTTTAAAATCAAATTTTAAAAGATATTGGACACCATGAAAGCAATGAAGAATAAGTGAACTGAAATCTTAGAAAGGAACGGACCATTCCTAAGTGAGCAAAAATCACCCACAGGCTATTTCCTTTCCTATACGTTTCCTATGTAATTCCTCTTAGAAACGAAATCTGCAATTTGTGCAGATTTAAGGCTGAGGATCATGCCTGCATAGACAGAGAGAAAGAGAACTCAGTAAAGCTCTTCATAGTCACCTGGGCTGGGCTGGGGGATTGGAAGGACCCTGAGACACACAGCAAGTTCTCCCCAGAGGACATTACTGAATGCGTGGGTGGCACAGGAAGCTGGAGGCTGGGCCAGAAAAACAGAGTAACATTCCTCACGGCCTTGTGGTGCTTAGGAAACAATGTGTATTTGTGGGAAGGGCCTGCATCAGCATCAAAGACATAATCAAGATATCTGCCAGATTTTGAAGCTGCATAGGCAAGGAAGCACCTAGATGCTGAAGAACACCATGAGTTTTTAAGACAAACCGGAAGAAAGTTATCTGTGCCACATATTAGAGACAAACTAAACAATATTCGGAATACATAAGAAACATTAACAAAGGACTGCCAGAAAGATAAATGGGCTAAAAGTGTCAACCGATTTATAAAAGAAACACAGCCAAGTAAACATGTAAAAAACATGCTCATCTGTAATCAAGAAGTTACAAACTAAAACTACCAGATAACATTTTGTCCATCTGACTGGTAAAATAATTAAGTTTTTAAATTCAGTAATATCAAGCCCTACAAAGGGAAAATATTCCTACTAAGTCCCATTCAGGTACACATTCAATGTTAATAAGGCTAAACTAGCCTAGCTGGTGCCTAATTTGCCAGCAGAAAGCCACGGAATTTTCCTAATCCCCAAAGGATTTGGCAGAAAGTTTATAATGCAGACACATTAAGAAAGTAACTAGTCTATTTGTGGCCTAAGGATCAGTAGGAAAATAGACAATAAGAGACACTGCTGGAGTAATTAACTTTCTTAAGTTAGTGGGCATAATGGGAAAACAGTGTGCTGATAGCAAACATGCATAAACCAGAAGTAAAAGAAATAAGGCTAGAGGTGGACTCCAGAGAGTCTTAAATTTTAGGTTAATGGAGTTTGAATTTTACCTGATATGTGATAAGCAGCCACTGAAGCAGTAGAACGGGGCTTTAAAAATATTCACCTGGCGGTAAATCAGGGAGAATCAGGGAGACTAGTAAGGAAGCTACTGCAACAGTCCTGGCAGAAATAACAAGAGTCTGTTTACAAACTTTAACATCACAACCCTTAGGTTGCCTTAAAATTCTAGTTACGGATAGAAACAGATTAAATAATACTTGAAGACTGTTAGAGGAATAGATACTTGCCTGCTTAATTCTCAAACAACACCGTGGCATCAGGTGTGCTGCATAAATAGGTGGCTTTTAATTATTAAGAAGCAAAAACCTTAAAATTACATTGATCGATAATCTCAGACATAAAGGTGACTTCTTACAGGCTTTGGTCAAAAATGATTTTAAGATAATTACAACGTGACATCTTGACAATATAACAAAGAATGATTTAAAGGGTATAATAAATGTTTTTTTTTTAATTAACTGGATGGATCAAATGTTAAAATGCATGTCAAAGGAATTACAAATTTCAGAAGGTTAACAGCTCGCTGATTAGAAAATTAGCATGTACTTTTGCTTCAGTGGTCACTTACTTTCCCTTGATGGGCTCTGCCTGCCCGCCCGCCTACCTTCCTCACTCATGCCCAGCAGGGTCCCACACGGGAAACTGCCTGCGTCTCCCCACTGCGATTACCTATGGCAGATGATTTCAACAGGAAGGTCCTACTGTTCTTCTGGGTCAGGGATGAGGGCCACTGCTGCCTCTGTACCTTTTTCCATTCCCAAACCAAGCCTTCCCCACAATGAGGGTAAAACAACAACAAAACATCACAACAAAATAAAACCCTAAACAGAGAAATTATAAACAAAGCCTAGAAGCTTACTCAGGACTCAGGCTAAACCTGGGCATCCAAGTTCTGTTTCAGTGTACATTTTCTTTTTTTTATACTTTTTAAACAGAAATATATTTGACATATAACACTAGAGTTTAGGGTATACAACATGCTGATCCGATACTTTTATTTGTATACTGCAATATGACTGTCACTGTGGTGTTAGCTAGAGCCTTATCACTTCATGTAATTAGCACTTTTTATGGTGAGAATAATTAAAATCTAGTCTCTTAGCAAGTATTTTTTAATACAGTATTATTGTCTATAATGATTTTCTTATTCTTAATGCCTCATACATATAGCCCTTATAAAAGCTTCTCAATTTCCCCTACGGAAGGTTCAAGCCGTACCGGAAGGCACACAGGTAAGACTAACTCTGGTATTTGGGAGCAAGTGCTGCATAGTTCAAGGACAATTACAAAATACTTTCCTAAAAATGCCAGCAGGGCAAATAATGTGTCTCTTGCTGCATGCCATGCACCCTAGAGCCACTGGAGGTCAGCAGAGATCCTGGTCCCACCAGGGGCAGATTGATGGGACTTCCCACATCTAAGGCAGCATGACCACCAGGGAGAGTGACGAATTCAACTTCCAAACTCCCCACACAAGGAGGACACAGAAGGTGAGATAAAGGGAGACCATGATCAGCAGCTGAAGCAAGGGCAAGTTTAACTGTATGTGTAGAAATTTTGGAAAACAAGAACAATTACAAAGAAGAAAACAAGAACCATTTGTAATCCAACCACCACTGGGGAAAACCACTAGTAACATTTTTTTTTTCAAAGATTTATTTATTTATCTGAGAGAGAGCATGAGGGGCAGAGGGAGCGAGAATCCTCAAGCAGACTGCCCACTGAGCACAGAGCCCAATGATGGGCTTGATCCCAGAACCGTGAGATCATGACCTGGGCCGAAATCAAGAGCTCAACTGATTGAGCCACCCAGGCACCCCAAAATTTTGATTATATCTTGCTGACTTTGAATAAAAGTTGCTTAACAAGCAGTGACATGCTTCAATGGAGAAAAAAATAAACTCTGAGATTAGTCAAACAGTTAAGCACCAGCATCAATACTTGCAGAATGGGTATTGGCAGCTTGGAAGAAAATCCTAGAAAGAGCAGAATAACGCTCTCTAATCAAAAACATTACCAACACTCTTAATGGCACAGAAGTCGATATTATGTGGAAAAACCCAAAAATCAGTGACTCAGAATTGGAAAGTGATGTACAGCAGTCAGATTTGGAATGTCAAATTGCTTCAGGATTACCTGAACAAATTTATTTTCGTTTTTAGGTACACACGTTAATGATATGACCAAAAAATCTTTAAGTCTAAAATAGTTCTCATGATAAAAATTCTAAGTGAAAAGCATTGTGTTGTAGTTCAATTTTTCTTAGTCTTTTTTTTTTTCATTTACAGATAAAAGTGTACCTTCTAATCAATGGCAAATTAGATTTGATGAAATATTGCAGAAAATACTTAATCGTATTGTTGGGAGATGGGATAACCCATTTGAAGTACTTAAAGGAGTACCTACAAAACCAACAGTTCATAAATTCTGGTTACTACTCACTACATCTATCCCTCCATCTGTTCAACAATTGTAATGGTGCACCTCCTTTGAGCTAGGTACCCTTCCAGTGCTGGGGATACATGGGTAAAAGACAAGGTCCCTGTGATTACAGAGTTTACATTTATTATCATCATTACTATTACAATTACTGCTCCAACTAATTGCTTCCACAGGCTAGAATCTTAAATGAAATTCGTAAAACTCTTAGTACATAATACATGTATCAAAAAGATGTACCAGTGTGGATTCCCTAAGTACAGTGTAAGAGAAACCCTCTATGATAAGTCAGCAATAAATATATCTTCACCAGAGATGTAGGGACCCGCCCCGCTCAGATGGGAGAAGCTGTCAGATCTGTGACATGGAAGAAACTGGACTGAACATCCGAGTCCCGTGCAGGGTGAGTGAGGACACCTGTTCTGCTGCCATCAGAACTCAGATAGAAATGCCCAGCAGGTGGGGAACACGTTGTTCCACAATACACTGCCTCTTGATTCTCTTTAATTGCCCTGACTTCCTTTTTCCTTTTTCTCTTCCTCCTACGTTGTTCCCTACTTTAAATGCAACAAGTGGAGAATTCAGGGGCTCAAAAAGTGAACTAAATTTTAACCCTAAGATGAGGGCTATTTAAGCTACGAGTTTTACACTGGGGTTTCAAAATATATACCTAAGCTTAAAACACTGGAAGCTTCCTGATGACACTCTAGTGTCAGTCTGAGTTCAAAATTCTCTTTCCATAGTTCCCACACCCCTCCCCTGTTTTTGGTGGGGAGAGAAGTCAGGGGACAGGAGCAGGGATCAAAGCTGCTGCATCTAGCTCATACACAGAAACAAGAGGGCCAACTGGGTGAAATTAGCCTGTCATATCTACCTTCGCCTTCTTTCTCCTTTTCTACGTTCTCGGCCTATTTAGCTGAACATTTGAACAAAGCGAGTCCTAGGAAGGACATATAAAGAAGTGAGGTTGGGTGCCTGGGTGGCTCAGTTGGTTAAGCGACTGCCTTCGGCTCAGGTCATGGTCCTGGAGTCCCAGGATCGAGTCCCACATCGGGCTCCCTGCTCAGCAGGGAGTCTGCCTCTCCCTCTGACATTCTTTCCTCTCATGCTCTCTCTCTACCATTCTCTCTCTCTCAATAAATAAATAAAAATCTTTATTAAAAAAAAAAAAGAAGTGAGGTTAATGACCACAGCATGCTGACGGGTGGAGAAGGGAGAGAGAAGGAAATGCAGGCAGCAAACCAAAGAAGGGTGTTCTGTGGCTGTGCACGGAGACAGGCTTTCCTGACCAGCTAGAAAAGTGGTGTAGAGCACAACGCCCCAAGAAATCCCAACACATTCTAAGGAATGAGTGCATGCATTTCCTCCCTAAAGGGACTACTTTGAAAATACTCACTTGGAATGTTTTATGAAAATTAAGAGCCATTACATTTTAATATTGTTATATAATTATGTTGTTTGTTTTTTGACCTTAATGGTCTCACCTTATCCTTAATTCCTTTTTTTAAAAAAGATTTATTTATTTATTTGAGAGAGAGAGAGAGTGTGCGAGCAGGGAGAGGGGCCGATGGAGAGGGGGAGAGAGAATCTCAAGCAAACTCCATGCCCAGCGCAGAGCCTGATGTGGGGCTCGATCCCACGACCCTGAGATCATGACCTGAGCTGAAATCAAGAGTCGGATGCTTAACCGACTGAGCCACTCAGGCACCTCTCATCCTTAATTCTTAAACAGGGCTGATAAAAAAAAGAAAAAAAAAAACACAAAAAACTGTAACTTAGCTTTGGCAGAAATTCCCAAGACAATATACAAAATTTATAGCTAAGACAGACAGATTTCCCAACTAAGATATGGGGTCACACCTCAATTCGAGCTCGCAACATACTAGGAAGCAATAAAATAGTCATTAAAGTTTTAAAAAATTCAATGCAAGCCAAGGTTGGATTCATACATTTTGCCACATTAATTTCTTCCAAGAACCTAAGGGTTTTGTCAAGTCTTTCAGCATATATTGATAAGATAAGCTGGTTTTCTTTATTTTACCTACACTGATGGGAATTTATTCTATTTCTTAATATTAAGCCATCTTTGTAATTATGGGCATAAATGTCACCTGGTAATGGGAGCCTCTTCACAAAGGAACGTCTACCTCCCATAACAGCCAGTGGTGAGACACACATGCTCATGCCCAGGGGATGGCAACTCGTGAAAGAAGGCAGTTACAGGACCAACAAAATGGCATCAACTGCCAGACCTGCTCACAGGAGGTTTGCACTGAAAATTTCCAACAGCCACCAAGAGAACTGTGGGTGTTTCCAGAAGTCACCACGTGGCTCTAAGTAGTCCTCAAAATGCCAGGAAAAGTCTATTCAAGAAAATTATTTTTAAGTTCAAGGATTGTGCTGAAGGTCATTTATCACAGTGAAAATAAACAGAAATTACAATTAACAATATCACAGCACACCTGAACAGATTTCAAGCTTCTTCCACACACATTTTCTCAAAAACTCTCAAGCAACAAGACACTCCTTCCTGTTCTTTTCTTAACCAAAGATAAAGTACAGGTTAGGAGCCTTTTTTTTTTTTTTAAGATTTTATTTATTTATTTGGAGAGAGAAAAAGCGCACAAGCGGGGGGGTGGGCAGAGGGAGAAGCAGGCTCCCCACTGAGCAGGGAGCCCAACACGGGGCTCCATCCCAGGACCCTGGGATCACGACCTGAACCAAAGGCAGACACTTGGCCAACTGAGCCACCCAGGCGCCCCAGGTTCAGAGACTTTTTATACCAACTTTGTATTTTGAAAATTTTCCAACTTATATAAAATATGAAAAAGTAATGTAAGGAGCACCTGCATACCCTCATCTAGATTTAACCCTTTATCACATCTGGTTACCAGATTTCTCTTTCTCACCACACACACACACACACACACACACACACACTTTATGGAAAGAGCTGACTCAAGTGCAGTGATTTTTCAAGTAACTTGTCCAACTGTATATAACTTTGGTAAACAGTGGGCTTTGGCATTAGCATAAAGAATTCTCCCTTAGTGGAGGCCGGGCCACACAGTAGAGGAATAACAATACCACATTACATACAATACCACAATTACATACATGTAATTTCAATTTGTTTATACACTGACCCACTGGAGATAATTTAAACAGACTATAATTTGTAACAGACATTTTTAGTCATTTTTATATAGAAACTGGGTGAATTCTCAGTTTCTGTGAGAAATCCAGTTTAATAACCTTCAAAATACTCGAGCTACCTGGTACAAGCTGTACCTTCCTGGGCTCTAGTCTGGCTCCCTGCACTTACTCGGAAACCCTGGCAAATCACTCAGGCCCTCTGGGTCTTTCAGCGTCTTCCTCTGTAAAATGATCACACATTCCCAGCTCTCTGAAAGTCTCGTGTTCATTCCTACCTCAGAAACTTTACACCGACTCTTCCTTCTACCTAAAATACTCTTCTTCCTCTATTTCCCTTAAAAATCCTACTCTGTCTTCAGGCCTTGCAGCATTGTCCTCAGAAAGGCCTTCTCTACCCTCCAGACTAAGTCAGACTTGGATTATCTCATACCATCCAACACCTCTCTTCAGAGCAGTTATCGCAACGAGCAATTGTGTATTTACTGCTCTTGCCTTTCTGGGTGTATCTGGTTCATTGCTATATGTCTAGAACCTGTACATACTGCATGACAAAAGGTATATAAAACTTTTTGTTGGATGAATGAGTAATACTATCTGACTCAAGGGGTGGTGAAGATAATGAAAATAATATAAGAGAATGTCTAAATCCAAGTGAACACTACATACATAGTTTTTTCCCAGCGATATGACTAGAAACTTTTTGCAGGAACTTTTCCAAGAATAACACTCTTACTTTGGATGGAAAGTCTGGGCGACACAGCGCATCAGAAGCAAGACAGACAGACTAAAGTATCAGAGGGTAGGAGAGAGTAGGCTGCCACAATGCCAGAAGGTAATTAATAAGAACAAGACATATGTGGGCAATGGTATCTTCAGTCTGAGGGCACCTTCTGCCTTTGCTAGAAAGCTTTATATAGATCTTCTACCTCAGAGAAGTTAATCCTAAAGCAGCAAGTAGGTACACTTGCCAAAAAGAAAACTGTAAGGATATAAAGACCACCAAAAGTAAAACTTTTTATTTGCATACAACACAATTGTCTATGTAGAAAATCCTACTGTATTTACATAAAACCAGGATGTAAGATCAATATACAAAAATCAGTTGTACTTCTAGCAATGAACAATCAGAAATTAAAATTTAAAAATCAATGCCATTTATAATAGCACCAAAAAATAAGAAATAGTTAGGGACAGATTTCACAAAGATGTGTAAGACTTAAGGAAAAAAACACCAAACCCAAAATAAGGATATTTTACAAAATACCTGACCAATACTCCTCCAAACTATCAAATGTCAAGAAGACCTGACACTTAAATGCAATATCCTGGATTGTGGAACAGAAAAAGGATATGAGTAGAACCACCGATAAAATCTGAATAAAGTCTATAGTTTAGCTAATAGGAATATACCAGTGTTAGTTTCTTAGTTGTAACAAATGTGCCTGGGGAAGGTAATATACCAAACATTAGGGTAAACTGGGTAAGGACTATAAGAGAACTCTCTGTTTTATCTTTGCAACTTTTCCCCCTCACTTTGGTTAGAAATTAACAAGCCGATTCTAAAAGTCATACAGAAATCCAAAGCAACTAAAATAGTAAAACCACTTTGAAAAAAAGTACCAAGTTGGAAGATTTATATATTACTGACTTCAAGACTTATTATAAAGCTACAGTAATCTAGAAAGTGTGACACTGGTATAAACACAGACAAATCAGTCACAGATAAACACATCAACAGTACAGAATAGACAGAGTAGGAAAAAGATCCACACCTATATGATCAGTTGATTTTGAAAGAGACGCAAAGTCAATGTAGAAAGAATGGTCCTTTCAACAAATAACATCAGAACAGTTTGATTACTATATGCAAAAAAGAACTCCAATTTATACATTGTGCCACATGTAAAAATTAACTCCAGATGGATCATAGAGCAAAATTTTATACTATGAAATTTATGAAAGCAAACATACCAGAAGATCTTTGTGATCCTGGGTGAGGCAAAGATTTCTTAGATACAGCATCAAAAGCATAATCCATTTTTAAAATAAGTAAGTTGGACTTCGTCAAATTAAGGCACTCTCAAACAAAACTGGCGGTCTCACACTTCCTGATTTCAAAACTTATTATAAAGCTACAGTCATCAAAAAGTTGTGGTACTGGCATAAAGACATACAGACAAATGCAACAGAACAGAGAGCCCAGAAACAAACCTTCACACATGTGGTCAAATGTTTTTTGACGAAGGGTACCAAGATCATTCAATGGGGAGAGGATAGTGTCCTCAACATATGGTGTTAGGAAAACTGGATGTCCACATGCAAAAGAATGAAATTGGATCTTCATGTTGCACTCTACACAAAAATTAACTCAAAATGGATAAAAAATTAAACATACAACCTACACTGTAATGCTCTAAGAAGAAAATGTAGAAGAGTTCCAGAACATTGGATCTGCAATGATTTCCTGGCTAGGACCCCAAAAGCACAGGCGACAAATGTAAAAACAGATAGACTGGACATCAAAATTTAAAACTTCTGTGCAAAGGACATAAACAACAGAGTGAAAAGCAACCTACAGAATGGGAGAAAATAACTGCAAATCATTTATCTGATAAGTGGTTAATATCCAGAATACATAAAGAACTCCTATGACTTAACAACAAATCACCTGATTAAAAACAGGGAAAGGCCTTAAAGAGATTATTTCTCTAAAGAAGATATACAGATGGCCAACATGCATAGGAAAAGAGGCTCAACATTACTAAACAGGGAAATGCAAATCAAAACCAGGATGAAGTAGCCCTTTATACCCTTTAGGATAGCTATGATCACAAAAACAGAAAAGTAACAGGTGTTGGCAAGGATGTGGAGAAAACTGGAAACTTGTCCATGGCTGGTGGGAATGCAAAATTGAGATAGGTACTGGGGAAAACAGTATGGCGGTTCCTTAAAAATTAAAAAATTTAAGTACCATATGATTCAGCAATTCTCCTTCTGGGTTTATATCCAAAAGAACTGAAAGCAAAGCCTTGAAGAGATATTTCATAGTGTTATTTACAATGGCCAAGAGGTGGAAGTAACCCAAGTGTTACTTACAATAGATGAATGGGTATACAAAATGTGGTGTTACACATACAATGGAATACTATTCAGCCTTAAAATGGAAGGAAATTAGACACATGCTACAACACGGGTGAACCTTGAAGACATTAACATTATGGTAAGTGAAATAAGCCAGACACAAAACAAATACTGTACGATTCCACTTATGTGAGGTATCTAGAGTTGCCAAATTCATAAAAATAAAAAGTAAAATGGTGGTTGCTAGGGGCTGGGGGAAGGAGGAAATGGGGAGTTGTTTAATAAGTGTGGTGTTTCAGTTTTATAAGATGAAGTTCTGGAGACTGGTTGTACAGCAATGTGAATATACTTAAATCTACGAAACTGTACAATTAAAAATGGTAAAAACGGCAAATTTTATGTTCTGTGGATTTTACCACAATTAAAAAGACAGACACTCTTAAGAGACTGTAATGAGAGAAAATATTTACAAATTATGCATCTGAAAAAGAACTTACATTCATAATATATAAAGGGCTCTCAAAACCCAATAAGAAATTATTATACCCGTTCATAATTTAACAGCCATGTTAAATTAAATAGACTGACCATACCAAGTGTTGGCAAGAATATGGAACAACTGGAATGCGTCTACTCTGCTAGTAGACATGTAAAACAGTACAAATACTTTGGAAAGCAGTTTGGCAGTTTATTAAAAAGTTAAACATAAACTAACCTATGACCCAGGTATTTCACAGAAAATATGAAAGTATATGTACAAAGAGTTGTACCTAAATGTTTATAGCAGTTTCATTTGTAATAGCCCCAAACTGGAAACAATCCAACTATCAATAAGTGTATAAACTAACGGTGGTGTAGAGCCATACAACGGAATGCCACTCTGTAGTAAAAATGAATGATACATGCAACCATGTCAAAATAACCAGGCTGAGTGAAAAAACACCACCACACACATATATACACACACACACAACACAGTATATGATCCCACTTATATAAAATCCTAGAAAATGCAAACTAATCTCTAATGACAAAAAGCAGTTCCATGGTCCCCTGAGATTGATGGGGGAAGAAAGGGACCACAAAGGGGAACACGAACAATTTGGGGAATGACAGATATGCTGGTATCTTGATTGTGGTGAAGGCTTCATAGGTGTATACATGTGTCAAACATTAAATTGTATAATTTAAACTTGTGCAGTTTATCTTAATTGTATCTCAATAAATCTTTTTAAAAAGAAACAAATCCTACCAAAGAACCACCTGCCTAATAGACATTTCTCCCCAGACCACAGGATTCTTAAGGTCCTTCCAGTTCAAAACCTCTACATTCCAAATGGCATCTAAGGATTGACCCAGGGGCCACTCTGTCTTATAATCTCTAAAGAGAGTGGAAAATGTGAATAAATCATCAATAAGGATTTCACAATGTCATTTTTAAAGAGTGAAGAATTACACAGAAGGGATAAAATACTTAAAGAGAATATACAAGGTCTCAGATATAACTTTCATTAGTAAAAAATTTATTTTGTAGATCTCTCTCATGGATCAAAAAGCATCTGAACTATGGCTGTTTACTCCCATAAAAAGAGAGCCTGATTAATAGTAGTAATGTCAGATCTATCTCAAAAGTAAGTTAATCTGTTAAAAATAAGAATAAATGATATTTATGGTTCAACAAGAGTTAATTTTTCTTCCCAATGACTATAAATTTGAGAGCACAATTTCAGATTTTATGGTTTCAATTCAGTGAAAGTTAGGGACTACTGTCTGTAGTGTAATGTCTAATTAAATACATAGAAAATAGAAAGATGTGAAATGAGAGCCCACACCAAAAACACCATGTCCGTCAGTGAAAAGTGGGAGGAAAGATCCAGAGCGCAGTGTAAAAATGCAGCCCATGATTGTACTGACAACCTCTTAGTGCTCCCTTCATCTCGTCTAGTTATGAATCCCAACAGGCAGAAATGAGGGCTATGGTTTGTAAGATTCTGAAATGTTTTGCTGTTAGCCGTTTCTATACCAGTAAATCCCCCCAAATGTTTGTTAAACTGACCAGAAAAGAAGCTAATAGGTCTGTGAAGGTATTTGGTCAGGAGATCTGAATTCTAACTCTGGTTTGACTAGATGTTAAGCTGTCTGATGCTCGTTAAGTCACTTTATTTCCATTTCTCATCACTAAAATGAAAAGTCAATGTACACACACACACACTAATTCTAATTACCAGGGGAGCAAAGGATAAGAAATCTGCAGAATGGAGAGCTCGCCAGTAACTCAATGCAACAAGCTTTTAACAAGCAGTCTCTGTCTCCCAGAAACTGTCAGATGCATGAGATTCAAAGATTAATGAGTAGTTTGGTCTCCACTTAAAAGGGAGAATTAAAAAAACAAAAAGAAGAAAGTTCCTGCCTTTGAAGAACTGACACTGCAATGGGTGAGACAACTCACACACAATGAACCAGAGCTACAAAACACAGCGAGTCTGGGACCATGAGAGAGGAGAGTTCATGTGTGATGCACGCACCCGGGAGGAAACACCACTGCACGCTCACTAGCTCAAGTTAGCGAGATCTGTCATGTGCATGGAAAACCAAGCTCCGCTGGGACCAGTGAAATCCAAGACGCTGGACTATAAGTGAGTCTACCCTAAGTTTCTCAACACTCTCAATAACTGTATTCTGTAACTACAGCTAATTACACCTCCAAGACAGTCTAAGCCCATTTTAGTGGAATCTTTTAAATAACAGAAACATGAAAATCTGAGATAGTTTTATCTGCAATGACTACAAATGTATTTTTGTAGGATTCTAAAACAGAAATCCATTTTCTCCTAAAATTTTATTTCAGTTTTATTTATTGATTTTGGTATTTGCTTTGACAGAAAACATTGCTAGTTATGATTTATTACCTATATGCTAATTCTACTATATTTTAATTTAAAAAATTACTTTGCAGGCAAAATGCAAAGTAGTATAAGTACATAAAGATTAAATATTAACATTTTACCAAAGTCACTAGAACTTCCATCTAAAGCAGAACATTTTTTTAGCATTAAAAAAGAAAAGAAAGAGAGAGTGAGAGTGTGAGAGTGTGAGAGTGTGTGTGTGTGTGTGTGTGTGTGTGTGTGTGTGTGTGTGTGTGTGGTGGGGATGGGACAATTTCTTCCAGACTTCCTACTGAGATACTTACAGTGCTGATCACAATCAACTCTGGCAAACACTACTTGATTTTCATTTGGATATTCTTCCTTAATGACATTAGAAGCTTCCTCAAAAATTGGATGCAACATTTGGCTGAAACGACACCTATGTACAAAGAAGGATACCAATTAAAACTGAAAAGCAGAAGTAATAAAAGCCTGTTTCAGTTATTATCCATTGATATGTAGTATATGTACAATAAACAGCTTTTGAGACGATCACATAGTTAACTTAGTCATGGACCTGGAAGCCATTCGTTGAAAATGAAGACAATTTTGAATTCAAAGACTATTCCAATTCAGACTGTACAATTAAAAGATTTTTGTTTTTTGCACCTTAAGAAAATCGCCAATATTATAAAGCACACAGCTAAGGATCTCTCACAGAGGCCAAGAAACAAGTCTGATATAAGCCCTTAGGATGTATCTCCACTTAGACTTGCAACTACTAAGACTTGGGCATTTATAAAAGAAATTAGCTTTCTCTAAATAATGAACATATTTTTAGACTACTATACAAAATCTTTAACAGGGTAAGTTTATTGCAAATACTAGACTGATTCACCTGACTAGGTCAATCAAATTTCATAGGCAAGTTAGTATACTAAATAAGTTGCATGAAAAGAATATATAACATACAATATAATGTTCCCCTCAAAATTTACCCCCAGTTAAAATAGGCTTTCGTATCTATGAACATATTAAATGTGTTAAGTTCAGGAGCAAAAATGTGCAATTCCTAAACAAGACTTCCTATTCATGTTTCTTTTGTCTTTTCTGTTTGTTCTGTTTTTACTTTTAAAAAGGGGCACAAACCCCACAATATTCCAGAAACTTGATACTTCCAGTTCTGACTGCCCCTTAATCAGGCCAACTACCTCACAAATATGTTGTAGGTCATTAAAGGGACCTGATAAGAAAGAGAAGAATCAGAATCAGGACATAGCCAGCTGGGTTAGAACAGCCATTCTTGTATGAAAAAGGTTCTGAGTATTTGTAACAAACGAAACAAACAACCGTAATCGCTACTCTTGCTTCCAGAGTCCTTTTCCACCAAGAAACTTACTTAAATGAGGCCTGTGAATTCTTTAATCCGCAGGTGATTAGGTCATACCTATTAAGTACAATTCAGCAAAGGTCTGATAAAGCCTGTGTGCAAAGGGTGCAAACTATCCTTCCTCCTTATTTGTTTTGGTAGATACCTCCTCTAGCCCACTCACCTGACTTCCTAAGGAGATGTCCTAGAATATATCAAGGAGACACAATCTGTATCTTCAATCTCTTGCTTTCAAGTGGCTCTTTCCTCTTTTAGCATTCTTAAATCTCTCCCATCTGGGATAGGTGGGTGGGGTCTGTGGACATCAGGGACCGTGTCTTATTTGACTATGTATTCTAATAAGCATTTCAATATATGTCTGTTAAATGATTAAATTGATAGGATGGAGGAACAGGAAATGCTAGGTCCACAAGTTTATAGTTTTCTGTTTTTGTTTTTAGAGAGAAAGAGCGAGCATGGAGCGTGAACAGCGGGGGGAGAGAGAGAATCCTAAACGGGCTCCGTGCCCAGGGCAGAGCCCAACATGTGGCTCAATCTCACAACCCTGAGATCGTGACCTGAGCTGAAACCAAGAGTCAGGTGCTTAACCGACTAAGCCATCCAGGAACCTCAAGTTTGTAGTTTCTTATAGATTCCTGAAAATAGGGTGCTGGAGGGCAGGGGAATGCATAGAGTGGGAACTGATGAATGGTTTCTTGAAGAATCAGGACATGGCCTAGTGAAGAATTAGTGCACAGGCTCCTGGCTTAAGGGCAAGGTAAAGGCATATATTAGGGGCTCCTTCTTTCCGGATTGTGCAGTTTGCTGCCCAGTAAGCATTTAAGCAAAGGTTCATGTTTAAAATAGGATCAATGTGAATACCAGAAGGTGACTGGGAAAGATGAAATAAAAGTTCAACTGCAATATCACCATACCTTCATACACATGTATCCATACATATGGAAAGTTACATTTATAAAACATAACAAAAGCAATAGATCTATTAAAAGGGCGTTAAGGGTCATCTGAATCCAATCTCCAATCTAGTGCTTGAATCTACCCTTTACAAATCAACCAAACGTGTAAAAGTCTTTGCAGGGACAATTTGGGGGTACTTACTAGTATACTTATTAATATGATCTAGTAGGGGGGAGGGGGGAAATAAGCTTCGGAGTCAGACATACCTGAGTTTAAATCCCAGTTCCACCACTTACTAGCCGTATGACCTTTCTGAGCCTCAATTTCCTCAACCTAAAATGGAAATTATAATACCTACCTGCAGGGTAGTTCTGAGCATTAAAAACAATGTACATAAAGAGCCTGGCACATAACAGCATTATTAAGTACCTACTATGTTTCATTACTCTTTGAAGCAAACAGTATTTTTAGGCATCTATTAGAGAATTCCTCCTTAAGCTGTGCCACATTCATAACTTCAAACAGAACTCAGAATCTAGCCTTTGAGGCCACACGGTATAAATCTATGTCTTATGGTTAATTACCCAAGTTTTATCAGTTGAATGAAAGAGTACTAATTCATGAACAACTCAAGGTGTTCTTTGGGTAATATGTTTTCCCAAATAACTGCAATTAGTCCACATTTCCAATTCAGCTTTTGCAACAAGGTCAGTGGCACATTCTATTTCTCTTTCTTACAACACACAAAATCCCTCAATCAAGAGAACTGTGTTCTAGATTTAACTCTGCCACAACTCTGTCAGGTAACCTTCGGAAGACACTTTACTCCTCTGGGTCTGAGTTTTACTCTTAAAGTGGATCGGACTAGATAATCTTATACCCAATTTTGTGGCTACTGTTACATGTGGACAAACCCAATTTACCTTGGAAAACGCTACCTTGGTTATACACTTTAGAAATGGCATTTTTCTCTGTGTATTTCTCTGTTTATCTTCAACATTTACATTTTAAGTTCTTTAAATATCTATACATCATTCATTCAGTAAATATCTATTATGTACTTATCTGCCAAGTACTATGCAGAATGCCTGGGGATTAATGTTGAAAAAAGATAGATATGGTAACTTTTCATAAAGCTAAGACTGTGGTAGGTAGCCATCAATTAAACTACATCATACAAGTGTTCTGATGAGCTAAGTATGTGGTATTATGGAAAGATAGAAAAAGGGTTGGAATAGGGTAGGAATACTGATCTAGGAAGGTGACCCGGAGGAAGTGGCATCTAATCTAAGACTTGAAAGATGGTTAAGACTAAATTTTTAGTATGTAAATAAATGGGTGAGAGAACAGTAACCCATCCAGGCAGAGAAAATATCATGACTAAAGGTCCAGTGATGAAAGAGTATAAAATATTACAGAAACTGAAAGATGTTCAGTACAACTGGAACAGAATGTGGGAGTGGAGAGAGGCAAGAAATTAAGATGTAGAGGTAGGGTAACTTTAGGTCTGAAGTCACTGGAGACTTTCTAGGCCAAGGTAAGGGACTTCAGACCTAAAGTTAATGGAACACCATTTAAGGATTTTAAGATGAAGTGTAACCTTATTCAGTTTGCACTTTAGGTAGACCACTCTGGCTTATAGAAAACAGAATGGAGACACATAAGACTTGAGGCACAGAAAATAAATTAGGAGCTTTCACAGTAATCTAGGTAAATTGGACTGTGGCCTGAAGTAGGTGGTGGCAACTAGTAGGTAGTGAGCCTTAAAGGGTCAAATAAGATACAGATTGTCTAGGAAAAAGGATTATTAATGTGAGAGTTTCAAGCTTATCTCCAACTCAAGCTCCCTTCTTCTACCTATCCCCATGTCACATTCTTTAACATCTACTACGTGTTTATGCCCTGGTTTTAGATGCTGGGAATGCTGAGTAAGACATTATCTCTGCCCTCAATGTTGGTTTGCACAAATATAAAAGACAAAATAATGTAGTAAGAAAAAGAGAGTGGTATCCAGTACTATATGAACACAAAAGACAAGAATCTGATTCAGACAGGGGAAGGAGTAAAGGCTTCCTAGAAGTAGTAGAAGATACATGTTTAAAAAGTGTCAACAATATATTTCCTTCTAAACTTGCCACATCCACATCCTCACCTCCAAATACTGTTTACTTCCTCAGTCAGGAAAAAATACAGAATTGCAATATGTACGTGTGTGTGTGTGTGTGTGTGTGTGTGTGTGTGTGTGTGTGTGTGTGTGTGTGTGTGTGTGTGTGTGTGTGTGTGTGAGAGAGAGAGAGAAACAGAGAGAGATGCGTTGGGGGGAGAGAGGATGGATTTGAGTTTTTGTTGCTGCTTTTAAGATGTGGGATAATGAAATCATATATTTTTCTCTTAAAATATAAATGATCATGAAATTAAGCTGCTCCCTTTGTGATTGAACCTTAATTGACGTTATATATGGAATATTGTCTCACGTAAGAAAAAGGCTTCCCCTTCACCCTTTCTAGCAAAGAAAAATTCACATGTAGCAAGATAAAAGAAAAAAGACTAAATGATACAACTTCACCCCCACTGCAAAAAACAAAAATAAGATTATTACTTACCAGTCAGCATAAAAATTTACTAAAGCAACATCAGCATTGTCTGAAATTGAAAAACAAAACCAAACAATCTATGTTATAATCAAAGAGATGGTTTTCATCATGATCTTTTTCCTATTTATGTAAAGGCCTGCTAAAAACACACAATAACAATTAAGTTACTCTAACTCAGAAACCCATACACAGAGTCATGGACAGGTTATATAACCTGCGAGAATCCCTAATCCTTTTCTCTATATCCTCCATCTTTATACCTTCACTGCATGAATATAAAACAAAAGGGGAATCAAATCCAGATCAGGAAAGTAAACTACTAAATAGCCTACTCTCATTTAAAACTTCTAAATAGCAAAAAATATATTATATGTTAATAAATAAATAAATAAATGAAAGGGAAAAAAACTACTAAATAGCCTACTCTCATTAAAAGTGAAGTGGAACTCTAGAGGGGAGGGTGGTGGGGGGATGCGTTAGCCAGGTGATGGGTATTAAGGATGGCACGTATTGCATGGAGCACTGGGTGTTACACGCAAACAATGAATCATGGAACACTACATCAAAAACTAATGATGTAATGTAAGATGACTAACATAACATAATAAAATAAAATTTAAAAAAAAGTGAAGTGGAATGATCTGGATTTGAATAATCCTCTCCCCCCCCCTTAAAAGAGAGAGTGTGAGCAGGGATGGGGGGTAGAGGGAGCAGGAGAGAAAGAATCTTAAGCGAGCCCCAAAGCAGGGCTTGATCTCACGACCCAAAGATCATTACCCGAGCTGAAATCAAGAGCCAGATGTTCAACTGACTAAGGAACCCAGATGCCCCTTAATAATTTTGATCTCCCATATACATGAATAACTGAGAATTGGCTCTGCAAGAAAATTCTATTTCACAGAAGAGACCTGTGTAACTAATCCATTTCTAAAGTTCAGATGCCTCACTAGTTGCAACAAGTAATCTACAACTCATCATGTTGCATAACATGCACATTTTCTGGTTCCTATCCATTAAACAGCTCTTCTTTGTTGCAAAAATAGCAGTATCATTTGCATACCAGGATGTGAAGTCATGAGGAAGATACATTTGTTCCTTTTGCCTAAACTTCATACAGAGAAACTAAACTCAAGTACTCACAAAAATAAAACACAAAGATATTCTAGAATTTGAAAAATGAAAGAATGATTTGTGAGTTCCAATTCTCTTCTTCCTTTTTTACCTTCAAAGCACTTTTTATCCACTTCTTCTTCACTCTGAAGCAGTGGTTCACAAACTGTACTCCCTGGACCAGAAACACCAGCAGCATGGAGAAACTTACAGAAATGCAAATTCTCAGGTGGGGTCTAGCAGTTTCTATTAAAACCTTGGAACCAGGCCTAGCAGGACGGATATTAATAAGTCCTCCAGGTGAGTCATGCATGCTAAAGGTTATAGAACCACTGCTCTAAAGAGATCCCATAATATGGGATAGACTTTTTAGCGTTTAAAACCAATTCCAAGAACACAAAACAGTATATGATGTTCAATGAATAACTCCTTTTACTTTTATTATTTTTGGTTTAGTTCTGCTTACATCAGTGGATGCAATGGAGTGCTTTAAAAAAAGAAGAAAGAAATCGTTTATGCATTCATTGTACAATTTCTTAAATCTCCTAAATTACGATTTTCTATCAACCCTGTTTTCACCTTCCCTCTACTACTTTTAAAAAACAGAAATGTTTCCCCCCAAAGGTAACTGTAACCACAATCGCACTGTCAGCAAACAAAGCATTCAGTAAAACACTTATTTAACTTAACTGAACCAATGACAATAAAAGAGATCAGAGTCGGTAAATTAGTTAAAAGTTAAAAAAGACAAAATATTTCTAAACTGTGTCCTAAGATCATGAATGTTAAGTATCACACAGTGGGAACTGCTGGCCTCTAAGTAAGCTCTAGCAAAATACTTTATAACAGTGGTAGTTATGACAAGGCAAAGAAATGTAACAAGACTGAAAGTTTATTTGTAACACAGGAAAAGAGACTTACACAGTTTAAGAAATTTTACTAAAAATCAAAACCAAAAGTGCTTTGTTAATTCAGGAAACCATGAAGCTAATCAGAATGCCAGCTCCTCAACTGTTCTAATAATTGAGATTTAACTTTGTTTTTGTATATAAACTGGCTCTTTATAAAGAAGCATACTTTAAAATATCAAGGTACTTACTTAAAATGTCATCTATATTCTCTGTATCAAGACTTGTTATTTCAGTTGTTACAGGAGTAAAAACCCAGGTTACCTGGAAATTTTAAAAATGAGAAATTAATAAATGTTTTCATAAAAGGCAAATAATGCAGAAAGTCTAATAAAAAGAAAATGAAAATTTTTAATAAAGTTGGTTCCACTTATTTACAAAATCACCCATCAATTGGTTCTAATTTTTATTATCTTTATTATTATTCTAACCTTTCACTAGATCAACAAAACAGAAGAACTTTTTTTTTTTTAAGATTTTATTTATTTATTTGACACAGGGAAAGAGTGAGAGAGAGAGCACAAGCAGGGGGAGCAGCAGGCAGAGGGAAGGGGTAGGGAGAAGCAGACACCCTCTAAGCAGGGAGCCCAAGGGGGGGGGATGGGCAGGCTTGATCACAAGACCCTGGGATCATGACCTGAGCCAAAGGCAAATGCTTAACCCACTGAGCCGCTCACACGCCCCAGAAGTACTAATTTCTAAGCCTAGAAACTCGTCAAATAAAACTCCCTATATTTCCAAATACACAAAAGTGATTGTTTCTAAACAATTAAGAAATTAAGAATTGATTCTTTTAAATTAATATTGCAACAACTTTATGGTGCAACAAGAAAAAATTTACTGGGTTATTATCAATTTGGAAAGAATATAAAACCAAAGCTACGTCTGCTGACTCTATCCCTACCATGTTTCTAAGATAAAACAAAATAATAAAGAGAAGAATCCAAGAAAGACTTCAAGTTGTGAACCAAAAACCTTTCGTGCCTCATCTCACGTACTGGTAATAACAATGTGTTAAGCGAGAGGCTCTTAAAAAGAGAATACAAATTTTCTACTTCCAAAACATTGAACCCAAAGTTCAAGTTTATCAAAGAAAATATTAGTTTGCCATCTGCAAAATAAAGAAAAGATAAACTAAACTAGCAACAGTTCACTTCGTTTAAAAAGTAATACTTACTGAATTTTATTTTTAGGCCCCACCTTTAACACCCTGTGTGTTAACGGAAATCCATTCACTGAACGGTGGCTATGAGTGACAACTAAGTCAGGCCCTAAGGGACTGAAGACTACCCATGTGCCCCCCCCCCTCATTTCACAGACACTTTAGTCACAACTGTTACAACTCAAAAAGTGTCTACTTCACCAACAATTCAATTTCTGAACGGTATAAAGAGCCATGTTGATGCTGGCATGTAAACAAGCCCAGCTATCTGAAATATTCCTATTAATTTATTATTTTCTTAGAAAAAGCCAAATAGCACTAGTCTTATTTTCAAGTTCCTATACTCGTGCAGCCAATAGTGCACTATTATTTCTGCTAGCAACCAATAAATTATACTCTGCTACACGTAAACTAGGTAAGTTAAAAATCTCGGAATATTTGACATGTGACTAATTTCATTATTTTAACACCAGAAACATTAACTGGAAAGATGAGATTCCCTCATTAGTCATTATTCCCTCACTATCCATATCTCAATGAACAGATCCTTCCCTCACCAGTGTATGACCAGCTCTTGAGAACTGTGCAACCTGCTGAAAGATAAACTGAGGCATATTAAAAATTTTAAGAGTTCATTTGAGCAAAAATCACTTTGAATCAGGCGGCATCCAATCTAACAGAGAGAAAAGGAGCTCCAAGGACCTGTATAAAATGAAAGGCAGAAGAGAGAAGGAAAAAGGAAGTTTTACTAGGCAAAAAAAAAAAAAATGTGGGTTAGTTATTGCAAAGTCACTTTCCTTTTGGAGATGGCAGAGGTCATATTACCAAACTAGTGCGGACCAGGCATTTCCCAGTTGACTGGTTTGAAATTCCACTTCTTATTAGGAGAGTCAAAACTGTAATAAGTCTTAGTTTGGTAACATGGGGCTTAGCATAAGTAATTCCATCTTGGGCCTGTTGTTTTGTTTTTAACAAAGCCAATTATATTGATACAAGATTTTAGAGTGAATTGTGTTGAAAAATTCAAGGTGATGCAAAAATATTACCATAAAGCAACAAAGTTGGTCATTATCAAAGTCAAGTCGTTAAATAACTTGACAATCATTTATGGAGCATCTACTAGGTACTGAGGGCACAAATGCATAAGGCATGCTCTACCTTGAGGAGCTCTCCAAATAGTGGTGATAAAGAGAGGAGAAAAATATCAAACACAAATAACTGTCTTCAGTTATATAATCCAAGGAAGCCCATTTTTGAAGAGGTAGTTGTCACCCATCAAAGTTGTTTACAGAGAAGTATATTCTAAATTTAACTGCTTTTTACTTTGAAATATTTACATGGCAAAATATGTACATGCCAGATGATAACAAAAATGAGACAACAATCAAATTTGGCTGCATTAATACCTATTAGTTTAGAAACATGGTGCTAATAAGCATGCAACTGGTAAGACACTTTCAGCTAACAGATGTGTTGCAGAGGGCCCAAAGCAAGAAAATGGTCTCTGACCCAATCATCTCTCTGCCCTGTGGGGTGTAAAGGAGGTGTTTTATCATTAACATTTTTATTAATATGCAGTATAAAGGGAAAGGCAGGTTGTTTATTTAAATTGTTAGCAAGCTCTACTAGTCTGACAAATTGTTTCTTTTCATGTCAGCCCTAAGCCTAAACAAAATTCTCCCAGAGAAACATCTTTATGTGTCAAATGCTTTAGTGCTTAAGTAAAATAAAGACAAGTAGCTCTAGACCAGGCAAGTAGCTCTAGACCAGGAAGAGAGAGAGTATAATCATTCATTTTTTTAAATTAAGACTTGAGGTAAACTTTTAAATTTATTTTCTTTAAAAGAAACAACAAAAAGCTACAGAGACATTCTGAATAGAAGATCTTAACAGACATGGAGAATTTTAGCCTCTAATGATGGAATATTTAGACAACATATGTAAATATACAGATGTAAACTTATATTTTATAAGTTGGTCATTCTCTTCAGTTCATTAGCTCTTTTTCTTGCCAAAACTGAGAAACATCTCCAGTCACCTAGAAGTCACTGGATAATCCCATCCACATGCATTTTGTACCAAATATTAAACATTTCAGTCTGAGATGTGTCGAGCGATGCAATCTTGTATAAAAGGCACATCAGTGAAATGTCAAATACTGTACCCTACTTCATTAAAAAAAATAAAGAAAGTGACAGGCTAGCTTTAAATAGGAGCTTCTTCAACAAGTAAAGACTATTTTCTTCCATTAAAAGGTTTTTTAAAATTGAGACATCTTTGGGAACTATAAAGCTTTCCCTTCCTTCAACTTCCCTGTATCTTCCATGACCACCTAACTGGCTAGTGATGCCAGTGCACCAGCTCTTATTTCCATAGCATGTCCGAAGCCACCCAGCAGCCAGTTGCTTTTCCAAAAGCACACCCCACAATTTTTCTGCTTCCCCCCCCCTTTTTTTTTTAAGATTTACTTATTTGAAAGAGAGCACCCACGCTGGGGGGGAGAGGCAAAGAGAGAGAATCTCAAGCAGACTCTGCTGAGCGCAGAGCCCCAAGTGGGGCTCAATCACATGACCCATGAGATCACAACCCATGGTATCATGACCCCAGCTGAGATCACAAGTCAGACACTTAACCAACTGAGCCACCCAGGTGCCCCTCCTCTTCTCCTTGCATACAAGGTTTCCTCTACCTGGAGTGTCCTCTTCTCCACTACCGCCTAATCAGTATTTCAAAGATGGACTTCCTCTTCCATGGAGATCTGTCTGGTTCTCCTGGTCAAAAATAACTCTTTCTCCAAAGTCCAATCTATTCCATGGGATGGGGATAGAAAAAGGTGAACGTGCACTAGAGGAATGGGAGTTACCGTGAAATTAACATTCTCTCCTCATAGACATCAAGTTAAAACAAGATACAATGAAACACTGATTACATGATAAAAGACGGTATTTTAGAAATAAATTTTGTAAAGATTTTTTGAGTAAGCACTCTCAGTGTCAGGTCAAATTTTAATTATTACAATTTTTTTTTTTAAAGATTTATTTGACAGAGAGAGAGACAGCGAGAGAGGGAACACAAGCAGGGGCAGTGGGAGAGGGAGAAGCAGGCTCTCTGCCGAGCAGGGAGCCCGATGCAGGGCTCAAACCCAGGACCCTGGGATCATGACCTGAGCCGAAGGCAGACGCTTAACGACTGAGCCATCCAGGCGCCCCTAATTATTACAATGTTAACATATATATATGTTCTAATGCTAGCACATACAAAATGCTCTGGCACTTACTGCTAAGCCCCAGTACTGTTTGTTCCTCTTTTGTGAAAACATTAACTGAACAAGACACTAATCCAACAGGATCTTCTTCAGAAGCATGAACTAATGTCAGTAATAACACATACTGGAAGTGATTTATTAAAGCTTCTCTGTTCATAATTATACAAAGAAATTAACAAATTTTCCTTGTATATTAAGGCCATTTGAGGGGCTGCTATTCAAATACACCCTTAGTGGGAACCACTGTGACACTCCCTGAATTGAGTATTTCCCTTCAATCTAATCTGCCCACAGAGCTCAGACTGATCTTTCCAAATGCTGCTTTGCATACATCAAATCATATGCCAAAAGAACACAAAAACCAAACCAACCAAACAAAAAAACCTCCAAGGGTTTTCTCAGTCTACAGTATAAAAGCCTAAATCCTTAACCTGGCATTTAGGACCATCCACAGGCCTGCTTTCCTAAATAACATCTCCTGCTCCCAATCCATATCCTGTCCTCCAACTAACATGAAGTACAGAGTAATCATACATTCTAGTGGGCCATATACTCTGGCTTGCTTGAGAATAACCCAGTTTATGCCTGTCACCGTGGAATATTACTAATAGCACCACTCCTTTCAAATGGGTCTCAGTTCGGGCAATAAATTATATGGTCACCCTATTTGCAGGAGACCTTTGGCAACTGAAAGGAATTATAAAAAGCTCCTCACAAATCCTAAACTATTAAGAAGTATATAATGTTTTCCCACATAATATACAGTAAAAGGAAAAATGGAATGAGAATGAATAGAGAAGAATAAAGATGGAATCTGATATGAATGCTGCTGCATTACTAGCCTCACTCACTAACTGAGACACTAAGTTCTTCACAAGGGAATAAAATCAGTAACTTCAAGGGTCACTCACAAATCAAGAGTCCAAATCCTGAAGTTACGAATCCAAGAATGCAAGGAGTCTACACTACATGCGATTTCTAAAATGCATCTCCTTACTCTCTTGCATCCATACTTTGCCGGTACAGCTTCCTCTTGGACCATCCTGCTTGCAACGGCAAGGAAGGGCTATCTAGCTTTCAAGACCCATTCAAAAGCTATCTTTTCTATGAAGACTCTCCTGATGATCCCAGACCCCGGTGATTAATTTCTCTCTCCTCTGAACCCACAGAGCACTTTCTGGAGGGTGTTAACAGATTATTAATTCACACAAGTTGTCTATGCTATCTCACCTCCTTTAGGAGACTGAGTACCTTGGAAGAGAGACTGCACCTTATTCAATTTTGTATCCCACAGATCATTTACTACAATAACCCATTTGTATACAGTAAGTACTCAAATATGTGCTAAGTAAATGAAAGAGCAGATGACGTTAATACACTAAGAATTTAGAGGGAGGGTGTTGGAGGTGAGAAATGGGGGAAAGAACAGCCAACGAACTTTTCTTTTTTTGAGAGAGAATGAGTCGGGCGGTTGCGGGTGAGGAGTACAGGGAGAAGGAGAGGATCTTAAGCGCTTAAGCCTCACAGTCAGCATGGAGCCTGACACACAAGGCTTGATCGCACAACCCTGAGATCATGACCTGAGTGGAAATCAAGAGTCAGACACTTAACTAGTCTACTGAGCCACCCAGGTGCCCCCCCCAACAAACATTTTTCACATGTTTGAGGATAATAAGGTTATCAAATAGGAATAAAGTCTATTAAAACTTGCTTTTAATTATGTAATGGTGAAGAGCATACCACTAGGTGATTATTTACAGACTTAGATTTAGAGGAAACCTCAGAAGTGATCTTCCTACCTCTTACAGAAAGCCTTCTACCTCACTAAGAGCTGTGCTGAGCTTCTAGTTATACCCTCTTCTGGTTCCCCCACAGCTATACTCTGACATGATTTCCAGACACTTCCGCACATAGAATACCCTCATTTAAGAATAGCTATGTTACACTGGTGGATAAAAATCTAATACTTCTTATATTGTTTTAAAGGTGTTAACATGAAAATAAAAAATTTAGAACTTTCGGGACCAGAATCTAATAAAGTATCAGGCAGAAGAGGTTATTAGGTAGTATTTCTGCTAGCAAGATTGGTAAGTCACAAAAGCATTTATTTGCTAGGCTTTAAGTGTTTTATTAGCATATTTTAGTTAATGAGTTTAGAAAACAAGAAGTATTTCCAGTGAATCTGTTTGTTTGTTTTAAAGCTTAATACCTTAAAACCTTGTTATTAAAAAAAAATGGTCCCTAAAGCAGCAGTACTGGCATCGCCTGGGACCTTGTGAGAAATGCAGACTACCAGGCCCCAGACCCACTGAATCAGAATCTCCACTTTGAGAGGATCCCCAAGTGATTCCTATGTACATTAAAGTTTAGGAAGCACTGCTTTAGAGAGCAAAGCCTCCGGCTCTACAAGCGAGCATGTAAGCCCATTTTAAACTCTGTACAAATGTTTATAGTCCTCAAATATGAACACAGGCAGGAACAAGTAAGATTCACTTGTGAGAAGTCTGTATTGACATGCAAAATACTGTGATTTTAGAAAAATGTGGAGTCTGTAATCTTATTAGAAATTTACAAAATGTTAATTTTTTAAAGTATGCTGCCTACTGCCTGAATAGATATTTCTGCATGAAAATTACTGGTATAAAATAGAAATTTTAAAGAGAATGCTTCCTTCCTTCACAATTGACATTACATCTGCTAGGCATTCTGCAGTAATAACTTAGTGTATTTGTGCTAAATTTTTCATTTTCCTGCCTGTCAGGAGAGTCTCAAAGCCCTTTACAAACTGTGTCTCTCTTATAGCAAGAAATAAGTAATGTACCAGGCAACAGCTCTCTTCCATTCTAATCCAAATTGACAAACCAGCCTACTACCTGAAGTCCCGATGCCATGGGACCCAGGCTGTTTCTCCTCCCTGGGGCCACTTCTCTGACTCTCAGTTTTGCATTAAGCTGGCAGGCAACAGAAGCAGAGAGATTTTCAGTTGGCTGCAAGGAGCTAAGAGATATGAAAGGTCCCCAGAGAAAAAAAGCTGAGGCTGACAAGCACTGTAAGAGCCTTGAAGCTGAGTATCAATCGAGGCACATCTCACTGTTAGTATTCCCAGAAGCATTATAATGAACTAGAAGTTCAAAAAGAGGGGAAAAATAGGACTAAGTATAGAATAACACTGGGAAGCTACATTAACCCTTAAACTGCTCAGTGATACAACTTTTGGACAAGTGATACAAATTTTGGGCAAGTAGGAACCAGTATGCTTTTATAAAGAAACAGTAGAACAATTATAACATTCCTTATTACAAAGTCAAGATGTGGTGGGTGCAGACATGTTTGGGAAAATAAATTCTATACCTCCAAAATAATCATTCCAATATAGTTAATATAATCCCTAAACTCAAATTCTGCCAGTAGAAACAACCATAGAAAATAAAAATAGGGATGCTTGGGGGGGCTCAGTAGGTTAAGGGTCTGACTCTTGATTTCGGCTCAGGTCATGATTTCAGGGCTGTGAGATGAAGCCCCGTGGTGAGCTCTGTGCTGGGTGTGGAGCCAGCTTAAGATTCTCTCTCTCTCTCTGCCCCTCCCTCCTCTCTTTCCTTCTAAAAAATAAAAAATAAATTACTGAAATCCATATTTTTTTCTTGTACATCAGTTATTTGATCATGCATGGATTTCCACTAAAACTGATGTCATTTCACAACGTACTGCAAAGCTTCACTAATCAAAACAGTGTGGTACTGGCACAAAAATAGAGATCAATGGAACAGACTAGAAAGCCCAGAAATAAACCCACTATAGTCAATTAATCCATGACTAAGGAGGCCAGAGTATACAATGGGGAAAAGATCGCCTCTTCAATAAATGGTGCTGGAAAACTGGACAGCTACGTGCATAATAATGAGACTGACAACTTTCTTATAACATATACAAAAATAAATTCAAAATGGATGGAAGACCCAAATGTGAGACCTGAAACCATAAAAAACCTAAAAGAGAGCACAACAGTAATTTCTCTGACATTGGCTGTAGCAACATTTTTAGGTTGTCTCCCCTAAGGTAAGGGAAACAAAAACAAACTACTGGGACTACATCAGAATAAGAAGCTTCTGTGCAGTGAAGGAAACCTTCAACAAAGCAAAAGGCAATCTACTGAGTGGGAGAAGGTATTTTAAAAATGATATATCTGATAAGGGGTTAATATCCAAAATAATATGAAGAATTTATACAACTTACCACACACACACACACACACACACACACACACACAAATCTTTTTAAAAATGGTAGAGGACCTGAAGAGACATTTTTCCAAAGACATACAAATGGCCAACAGACATTATGAAAAGATGCCCATTATCACTCATAATCAGGGAAATGCAAATCAAAACAACGAGAGGGGCACCTGGGTGGCTCAGTCATTAAGTGTCTGCCTTCGGCTCATGTCATGGTCTCGGGGTCCTGGGATCGAGCCCTGCGTCAGGCTCCCTGCTCGGCAGGAGGCCTGCTTCTCCCTCTCCCACTCTCCCTGCTTGTGTTCCTTCTCTCGCTGTGTCTCTCTCTGTCAAATAAATGAATGAAATCTTAAAAAAAAAAAAACCAACAATGAGAGATCTCATACTGTCAGGATGGCTAAAATAAAAAAGACAAGAAATAACAAGTCTTGGTGAAGATGTGGAGATAAAGGAACCCTCACGTACTGCTGGTGGGAATGCAAACTGGTGCAGCCACTGCAGAAAACAGTATGGAGGTTCCTCAGAAAATTAAAAATAGAAATATCATATGATCCAATAATTTCACTACTGGGTATTTACCCAAAGAAAACAAAAACATTAAATCAAAAAGATATATGCATCCCTACATTTGTTGCAGCATTATTTACAAGAGTCAAGATACTGAAGCAACCCAAGTGTCCATCTCTGATGAGTGAATAAAGAAGTTATGGTGTGTGTGTACGTGTGTGTACACACACACACTGGAATATTACTCAGCCATTAAAACAAAAAAGATGAGATTTTGCCATTTGTGATGACATGGACAGACCTAGAGGGTATTACGCTAAGTGAAGTAAGTCAGAGAACGAAAAGTATCATCTGATTTCACTTATGTGGAACCTAAAAAACAAAACAAACAAAAAGCAGCAGACCCACAAATAAGAGAACAAACTGATGATTACCATCGGGGAGAGGGGCATGGGATGGACAAACTGGGTGAAGGGGAGTGGGAGATACAGGCTTCCACTTATGGACTGACTAAGGCACAGAAGTAAAAGGCACAGCACAGGAATTATAGTCAATGGTACTGTAACTGTGTTGTATGGTGACAGACGGTAGCTACACTTGGGGTGAACAGCGTATAATGTATGAACTTGTATAATCACTATGTTGTATACCTAAACCTAATGTAACACTGTGTCAACTATACTAAAAAAAAAAAAATGATGTTGGGGTGCCTGGATGGTTTAGTCAGTTAAGCATCTGCTTTCAGCTCAGGTCATGATCCTGGAGTTCCGAGATCAAGCACCACATTGGGCTCCCTGCTTTGCGGGGAGTTTGCGTCTCCCTCTCCCTCTGCCTCTCCCCTGGCTTGTGCTCTCTCTTTCTCTCTCTCAAATAAACAATAAATAAAATCTTAAAAAAAAACAGTGATGTCATCTGTGTTTTGTTTTCTACCGTATTCTAAAAATGAAATGAGAGCCTAATATAACACTGTACTTTAACTGTATTAGAATTACTTTAAAAAAAAATGAGATGAACTAATTTACCTGGCATAGACAATGTAGTTCTCTGACCTTCAAAGAAGAGTCCAAAGCTTTTCAGAACTGAAAGTGATCTTCTCAATGTGTGTAAAGGATTTTTCTCTTAAAATCACCCCATACTCCTCTAAAACCCCAAATTCTAGCAATGGTGGTACTAACAAAGCATGGGAATTGGGAGAAAAGTTAAGATGAGAATTGTTACCTTCTTTTTCTGTACACACTCTGGAACCAGGGGTGGGGGGTAGGGGACACAATGTGAGACAACATCCTATTCATCACTGTCTCATGATTAGTACCTAACGCTGGATCTTATAGGTAACAGTCCAGAACAAATATTTGCAAATATATGCCAAAAGAAAATTATGACTACTCTTCTTGTGGTACAATGTAATTCTCACCCAGGATGCCTGATGAAAGAAAGTTCCCTTAAGAGAATCTACATACATGCTGGTACATACACTCTTCTGTTAGGTCATTCATTCCACAAATATCTCACTGAGTCATCTATTACATACATGCCAAGCACTGTACTAGGCACTAGGGAAAGGGATGTGAATAAGATTTTATACATATATAAAATACACACACACACACACACACACACAGACACACACACACAGACACACACATATAAAATATCTAGCAAGGGGCGCCTGGGTGGCTCAGTCGTTAAGCGTCTGCCTTCGGCTCAGGTCATGGTCCCAGGGTCCTGGGATCGAGCCCCGCATCGGGCTCCCTGCTCCACAGGAAGCCTGCTTCTCCCTCTCCCACTCCCCCTGCTTGTGTTCCCTCTCTCACTATATCTCTCTCTGTCAAATAAATAAATAAAAAATCTTTAAAAAAATAAAACATCTAGCAAGATCATCAAATTTAATTTCTCTTTCCTATTAAAAAAAGAGAGAGAAGATTCTCAAGCATTTTAAATCTTTTTTTTTTTTTAAGATTTTATTTATTTATTTGAGAGAGATAAAGTGAGAGCACAAGAGCTGGGTGAGGGACAGAGAGAAGCAGACTCCTGCTGAGCAGGGAGCCCAATGTGGGACTCAATCCCGGAACTCTGGGATCATGACCCAAGCTGAAGGCAGACACTTAAGCAACTGAGCCACCCAGGCACCCCTCTCTCAAGTATTTTAATTGAAGAGTCATCCATAGTTCTTGGCAAAGTCATTATCTATTCTCAAAAGATAACTGCTAGGCACTGAACAATGAGAATTACACAGTACGTCATACTCCCCTTTTGCCTAGGCTTTCAAGAAGCTTTGAGTCAGTCGTAACACAGAACAACTACACTGACACTGTTATTGAACAATCTTAACATCACTAAAAGCAGAACAACCAGATATTAATGCTTCTTGATGGGATGCAATAGGAAATAAAAAGCACCACTTGTGAAGTATTCTTAACCCAAAAAAACTGAAACTGACCTCAATCTAATCAAGCCCAAGAACTACTGTAAGGAAACAATGGATGAAATATGAAATGACACCACGGGGATACAAGCAGCAGCATCGAGAGATAGGAAATTTTATAGGAAAAATGACAGCCCCCGAGAAGTGAATCCTGAGACAAGTAGTTGAGTACAGTAGTTTATCTGGGAGAAAAAGGAAGTACACACAGAGAAATGGGGAAGACAGCCAATATAGAACATAATATAGTGAACTAAATGCCAATGTTTTCACTTTTTAAAAAAATTTTTCAAGGTTTATACCATAAAGGCTCTGAAAAATCCTAAATTGTATAACTGAAATTCTTCAACTGTCTAATTTACCAGTTTCTGTTGGTGGCATATATATTTCTAAACTGCACAAAGTGAAGAAAATACCCCCTACTATGTCAAAAAAATGTCTTTATTTCACTACTAAACATGTGACCCTGACCCTTTCTGGTGAGTCAACAATCTTCAATGAGAACCTGTTCTTCAATAAAACCTTTGGTTTCTTATAATACGTATTCACTTAGTTCTGGATGACTCTCAGGCTTTCTAGTTTCCTATTCCTGAGTACTATGTTCTACAATAAAAAATATTTTATTAGCAAATCCAAGAATGACTCCATTTT